>NC_133665.1:106947970-107547970 GCF_037893015.1 Macrotis lagotis | reverse complement strand
GAAGGCCTAGCTCTGACAAGTTGACCTTGGGCTTCCTCCCCAGGGTTGAACTCTTCAGTTTTTAAAGTCTCTAAAAGCTGGTATCTCATTCATTCACTCCATGGATATTTACTAAGCATCGATTCTGTGTCAGAAAGAAAACAGGGAAGGCTAGGCCTCTGAAAGAGAGGCTATTGGACCTAGTAGGAGCCAGGGTCTTAAAAGGACTTGGGACTTGGAACTGGACAAAGCAATGAGCTCCCTAAGCCTGACCATAGCACCAGAATTTGGAAGGCAACAGTGTCCCCCATATGGAGAGAAAAATGACCTTTTCTTTCTCTCTCCTCCTGGGAGGTAAGATAGGTTGACCCCATATGGGTTACAAATAGCCCGGGATTCAAGTTGGGCTAAGAATTATGAACAGGGGTGGGAAAGAAAGAATAGAGAGAAGCCAAGATTTTTCAAGGTAGCAGAATGATGATGCTTCCTCCTTCCAACCTTTCAATTATTAGTTATTTGTGGTATCCTCACCCCACTCCAATTTCCCCTCTCTTCCTTTCTTGTAAGAGTCTCCTTTCCAATCAAAAAGCATTTTTTAGCTCATTGAGTCTGAAAGGGGGGGGAGAGAAACAGGGAGGAGGGAGACGAGAGGAGGGAGTATGTGTTTTATGCTGAATTTTAAAATAACTTATTTTTTTTCCAATCTCTAAACTGCTAATCTCCCCAAGCTGAGGAATTCTGGGACAAAGACGAGTTCTCAGAGTGGAACTCTGTAAAATTAGCTTCTGCAGTATTAGTGTTTGCACAGTTAGAGATTGAAAAATTGCATTTCCTCAGCTTGATTGGGGGGAGGAGGGAGCACTCTCCCTGGAAAGAGGTGCTGTAATTCTCCTGCATAGAGGGGCTGCCCAGCTTGGCAGGTGAGGTATGGACCTGGGCCAGAGGAATGGAAAAGAGGAGGAGATAAAAATGTTTTATGAAAGCTTTTCCCAAGTGGATGGCAATGGGTACTTACCCTAAAGTCTGTATTCTCCTAATTAGCTTCCAGATTGCAGAGGCCAGTTTGGGGTTATTGTTGGTCATTTGGGGGAGGGTGACAGAAATGAGGGAAGGGAAGGGAAGGGTAGAGTCATAACCTGCAATTTTCATACTGGAGCAAGCTATACAAAATCCTCCCAAGATAAGCAACATAAAATAGTCCTTAAATCAACTTTTAGATATGAATTCAACTTGAGAGAATGAAGAAATTCTGAATCACAAGGGTCTCTGGAAGTGAGAAAGGACATTAGATGACAGCTCCCAGATGAGCAGAGACCCCAGGATACTAGGCATGATCAATACTGGGGAGGCAATATTGGTATTGGTGTAGAACTAGATGAAATGAGCCAGGGAGGAACTCATTTTGGGGAAGTAGTAGCAGCCCATCTGGTAGCTTCCTATTTTAATTAATTATTCTTTCTAGATAGTTGCTAAGTTCAGGTGTTTCTGTAATGCTAAAGGAATATAAATATTTTTAGCTCCCTCTAAATTTCAGTGCCATGTGGCAAAGTCCTAATCTGTTCACCCTAATTATACCTATGTAGAAGGTTGTGCAACCTGGGGGAAGCCAGCTTCTCTTTTTGCTCACCTTAATTGTGACTCACTTTTGCCTCCTGCCTCAACTCCCTTCTGTCTCCATCATGCTATATTCATGAATCTAAGATCATATTATCTCAGATCTGGATAGACCTTTAGATACTATCTAATATAGCCTTGGCTAACAGATAGGGAAACTGAGGCCCAGAAGGACTTATTCGTCTAAAGAACCACAAAAAAAGTAGCAGAGGTCAGTAGTCATGTCTCCTTATCAGGGATCTTCAAGGATAAGCTCCTATTTTATCCCTCCCATTAAGGGGTCCCATATCCTCTATTCTTTTTCCATCACAACCCTTCAAGGGCTCAGAAGTGTGCAGCATTTATTTAGTCAATGCTCACTAACCACCAAACTCTTCTTCTTTCCCCATCTTATGTGGAGCCTGATATCCCCTGGCTTTGGTTTTCCTGATGTTCAGCCTCCTACTCATGTCTTGTTGCAGAGAGAAAGACAAGTTCTGGCTCTGACTGGCTGGGCTGGGGCAAAGAAAGCCCTCCATGTCTACATGTCAGTGTCAGAGTCCTAGGGTGTCAATAAAAGAGAAACTCACTTAGAAGACCTGAGCCCTGGCAGGTCATCAAGCAGCTTGTCTTCTTGATTGTTTCCTGATTGGCTTCCACTGAATTCAGCAGAAACCATTATTTGTTTGTGATGAGCCAATCGAATCATCCCTTTGATCATGTAGTATAGCTCTTGGAGATACTTGAACATGGTGGGGGTGGTAGAGTAGTGGTAGTGGTGGTAGCAAGAGAGGACCAGCAGCATGGATGGATGAGGGATCGGTCGGAGGACCCAGAGGTTTTGCTTCACAGAAAATTCACTAAATGACTCTAGAAGCTTCCATAGCTGTATACAAAGTCTGATTTCAAAAGACACAAATTCAAGTAGGTAGGATTGAAACCTAGAAACCTATTCATTTTCCACAGCAGGGAACTGAGATCCTTAGAGGTGAATTAACCAATATAACACAACTAGTAACAGCTAGGAATTTTTTTAAAAGTTTTATTTGAACCTTTTGTTTATTTCAATTTCAGTAATTTCTGCCTATATTATCTTCACCCCCCCACCATAACAAAGAAAAGCAATTAATCAAAAACAATCTTAGTGACCCCATCTGATGATCTAGACAGTAATCTGCACCTATAATAGTACTTTACCTCTCTCCCAAAAGAAGAGAGTTCCAGAGTCTGTTCTCCAGAGCCGAGGTTAGTCATTGCAGTTGTACAAAAGTGTTGCTTTTTTTTAGCATTCTTTTCATCTATATTATTAACATCATTATGTATATTGTTCTTCTAGACTTACTCCCTTCACTCTGCATAGGCTCATACAATCTATCCATGTTTCTCTGAATTTCTCACATTCATAGCTTCTTATGATGAATCAGAGCCAGGCTTTGAACCCAGGTCTTCTGATTTTAAATCCAGTGTTCTTTTCAACATATTGTACTGCCTTTCTATGCAGGAAGAGTCAGGCTTGGTCTTGGCACAGGTGACCTTTCTCTTTAGAGTTGACCCAACTTACCTGTGATTTCATAGCTAGTAAGTTTTAAAGTTAGGACTAGAACCCAGGTCAAATCAAGTCAATAGATATGTATTAAGCATTTGCTATATACAGGCACTAGGGATAAGGGCTCTGACTTCAGGTTCATTTCTAAGAGGAAGGGAACCTAGAGATGTGGCTTAAGAAAGGAAAATGGGAGGATGTGCTCCTACACCCCAGGATTGAGGCTTTGGATGGCAATGGAATTGGGAAAGAGTCCAAGGAAACCAGAAATAATAAACCATGATTTTAGATCTATAAGGGACCTTAGAGAAAGGAGTGTGGAAGCCACGAACCCCTGCAGCCTGAGGATGACATCAAGATATGTGGGAAGAGCCCTGGTTCTTCATGTGAGTCCTGGCTTCACCCCAGCTAACTGTACAGTTTTGGACTAGTCACTTGCCCTCACTGGGAAAGTCAGTTTCCCTCCTCTGAAAATGAGGATGTTGGACTATAAGATAGAGGATCCCTTACTGTTCTAAAACCCATAGTTCTGTTATTCTGTATTTCCTTAGAATCTTCCCCAATTCTGATGCCATTCAGAGCCTCAGTAAATATTAGAAGCTAGGTGCACATTTCCCATGGTAGGAAAAGCAGTAAATTTGCACCCAGACATGGACACAGGGCTGCTGGGAGCAGTCCCATTTGGCTTCTGTGTCAGAAGCTGCTTGCATTAATGTCGATCACTAAGAAACACCATTGGCCTATATGTGATGACTGCAGGCAGATGTAAAACTCTTATATCCTGCATCTTGAGGTTAGCTGTGGGGAAAGAAAATTCCTGCTTTTATTATTGAAGTCTAAAATATTTGGGAAGGGAATTGATAACAAGCCCACTTGCATAGAGCAGAAAAGCACATTCATCCCATCCGGGGATCTTCCCAGCCCACTGGGCTCCATTTCAAAATCCACCATTATCATTCCCAGCAATAACAATGTCCCCAAATCCTTTGATTATGTTCTCAGCACTGCACCACGTTATTATATCTTCTTATTCTATTAACAGGCAATAATAAAAATAACGATGCTAATTTTCATTGTTTGCTAGCAGAAGCAGGGAAGAGCCCCCTTTCCTCCCTCCCCCAGGATCTTTCCCTGCTTAGCAGCCAGACCTCCCAGTCTGATAGAGGCAAAAGACAGAATCAGATAAATAAATAAGTGTGATTGGTGTATCTTCATAATCCAGTACTTAGATCTCTTTATCTTCCACTGAAATTTATCATAGATTGGATATTATACTTACCTGGAGGATAAGAGTTTTATGGGGTAGTAGAGGGGAAAAGGGGGAAAGCTTTTTTTTAAAAGATTTTTTTCTTATCCTCCAGTAGTACTTATTTGAGTGGGAGACACATCTTGTGCTCTCTAAATATCTTTCAGTTTGCCATTCTCATTCCAGTTGAAACCCTTCCATGATAATTTTCAAGAGTTGCTAGGGCTGAAAATGTGGTCATATTTTGATGGCCAGCCTCTCCAAATTTAGCTTAGCCTTTGATATTCAAGATCAAGCTAATAGGTTTTAGATTCAAGATTAGAACCCAGGTCAAGTCAACAAGACTTTATTAAGCACTTCCTATGAGCCAGTCTTGGGTTAATTGCTATGACTTTGGGTTAATTTCCTGGAGGAAGGGGACCTGGAAGTTTGGCAACAAAATAAGATAAAAAGGATTATAAGGTAAGAAAGCCCACCTGGCTGCAGCAGACATCTGAGTACTAGAAAGAAAGGAGGGTGATAGCCCTGGGCCTCTGCAGTCTGAAGATGGCATTGGGATATTGCCCAGCTGTTCAGTGGCAGAGGTAGTGGCCAAGCTAGGTGTCCAAGAGGACTTCCCTTGCACCATGATATTTTCCATAGGGCACAAGGAGATATATATCAGTTGGCAAACTCTTGGTTCTCTTCTAATCATAACACATAATTTGCCTCTGACTAGGGAGTGATCCCAGAGGCTATTTCTTATTGAAAGGTCACTTCAGGGAAGATTCTCTTCCTCCTCTTTTCCTCTAAAGCATGACTATTCAACCTTTCATCTCTTCTGGGCTACATCGGTCCAACAAAAACTTATCAAGAGTCACAAATAAAATTTAATATTTATTTATGACTACAATGTAATCCATATTACCAATGAGTATAATATTAAAATGTAATAATGTAATAAAGTATGAGCTTTGAAGGCTCCATGCAGCCCACAGCCCACAGCCTTAGGTTGGAGACACACACCTGCTCTAAAGTCTCTTACAACTCCACTCAAACAGTTTCTAAGCATTTTGATTGAATGATCACAATTTATCCTTAAAGCCACCCTGAGTGGTATGTGCTATTATTATTATTTCCATTTTACAGATGTTGAAACTAAGATAGATACAAGTTAACTGATACAGCTAGGTAAGTGTCTGAGATCATATTTGAACTCAAATCTTTCTTACTGGGTCACTCTTGCTCTCACCTGAGGGGCAGGAAATTAAAAAAAAAGATCAAATTTGTAATGTTCTTTAGAAATTGTGTCACTACCCCTCTCTGAGACTCCATTTCCACCTCTCTCAAATGAGGGAATTGAATTAAAGATCACTAAAGCCTATTTCATTTTTAAATTCCTAGTATACTCAGGTTTTGTCATATGTCCCTGTAGCTCGAGAACATGGGTTTTAGCATAAGATCTGCGTGAGCCCCCTGCAAAGGAGCAGATGGTACAGAAGGATTTAGGGGAGAGACATTGGTGACATTCTTTTGTAAGATCACACTGCCCATGCCACCCCACTCTGTCTGACAAGTGGGGTCACATCCTTTCTGAATACACAGTGAGTGACACTTAATTGGAAAAGGTTATCAAGTCAAGGAGTTTTATCAGAGCTGAGCACTATGAGCAGGTGCCAAGTTGCCCAAGTCCAGCTGCTTCTGATAGAAGCAGGCAAACCTCGAGTGATCACCCCTTACTGGTTTTCCCTCCCTCTTGGCAGCCCCAATGTTTATATGAAGATGATCTCAAACAAAAACTTGATCAAAGCTAGCCAGACCTGTTCAAAGGAAGAGGTGGGGATGGGGAAAGAATGAAGAGTGGATGAAGGAAAGAGAAAATTGGGAAGTAAAGACAGACAGACAGACATAGGGTATAGGGGGCGAGGGAGGAAGGAAGAGAAGTGGGGGGATGGAAAAGACAGGCTATTTTACATATTTAAGTTTTTTCAGGGATGCTACTGGTTCCAAGTTTCCTTCTAAATGCAAATCTTACTTTACGTCATAGGCATTTTCCTGCTCCCTAATTTTGTGTAAACTGAATCCTATTTTAATCATCCTGGTCTATTTAAAAGAAACTTTCAGTGACTCATTAAGTCAACCAGTCTACACAGAGATAGTAGAATCTAAAAGCTGGAAGGGGTCTTAGATTACATCTAATCCAGCCTGAAACATGAATCTCTCTTGACCATAAACTTAAGAAGGGATCATCCAGCTTCTACTTAAAATCATTTAGTAACAGGGAACTTACTACTAGATCTGATTATTAGAAGGTTCCTTTTAATGTTGAGTTGATATTTTCTTTTCCATAAATCCTGCATATTAGACCCTATTCCAAGAACCTTACAGAAAAATCTGCTCCCTTTTCCCTTTAGATATTTGAAGACAGTGGTTGTACATGGCCATTGCCCCTCAAGCTGTCTAAGGTTTGTCAATTTGCCTGTTCTTATATGTAATGGCAGTAACTAGCTCTTTCACCATCCTGGTCTTCCTAAAGTGTAGTTTCCACAATAGTACCAACACTTACTTCATCTTACTCACTAAATATTTTTCAATGCAACTTAAGGATATAATAGTTTTTTGGCTGCCATATTGAATTTATTTATCATGTATTACTCCAGATAGAATCATGAAGAGTCAAACATGACTGAAATAACTAAATAATAATAATGACAACATCTCATCTATAAAATTAAGGGATCAGATGAAACGATCTCCAAAATCCTTTTTAGTTCTGACATTCTCCCATAGGTAAGGAGCATTACTAGATACTGTGAAAAATATAAAGATGACTAAGATTAAGGTCATGCCCTACAGGAGTTTATAATCTAAAATGGAAGATGCCAGATACACATCAAAAGTGAAATAACTTGTGTCTGGTGGTGCCCACAAGATGGTACAGGTGAGTGCTATAAGATCATAGAGGATCATAGAATTAGGCCTGGTAGGGATAGAGCCTAAAAGTCATCTAATCCAGGCTCCTCACTTAACAGTTGAGGAAACTGAGGCTCAAAGAGGTTGCAATTTCGTCAAAGTCATATGGTAAGGGTAAGTGGTGGAGCTGGGATTTGATCTGGTATCCTGTGACTCTATCTGACTCTTCTGCCCCCATTGTTGGGTGTAAAAATGACAAAGGATTGAGATTAATAAATTGTAGAATCTGGTCTAATCCCTTCTTTTGGTATCCATTGTGTGAAAGAATCTGTGTTAAGTCTTAAAGGCAGAGAAGAATGGAGAAGGCATTCCAGGAAGAAGAAAATTAGTAAGGAAAGGTGCAGAGGCTGGAATTATGGAAGATAGGCTTGATGCACAGAAATTAGATCAATCATTGATGTGAACATTCCATGCAAGTGAGTAATGAGAAATAAACCTGAAGTATCGTGGGTGATACTGTAGATATTTTAAATCTGGACTTTCATCTAGAAGTGAGACTCCTGTTGTCAGTTGAAGAGCACTTTTGTAAAAATGAATTACCCTCTCTTGAGGTATTTGCCTGTAGTGTGAACTTTATCAATTAATTAATCAAGAAGCACTTATTGTACACCTACTATGTGTGGGTCAGACACCATGCTAAGGCACTGAAGATAACAATGACAACAATGAAATAATCCAACACAGACATTAATAAATACACACTAGATAAATTCAAGGAAATTTTGTAAAGGAGGAGGTGCTAGACAATCATGAAAGTAAAAGAAAAGGACTGCACTCTGTGCAGTTTACAAATATTACCTTATTTTATCCTCACAATAACACTGTGAGACAGGTGTTATTGTTATCCTGCATTTTACAGTTGAAGAAACTGAGGCAGATAGAGGTTAAGTAACTTGCCAAGGGTCAGAAGTCTTCATGTCCCTAGCCAAAATCTAATCCTCTTCCTACAACCATCACAGCTAGACTTACAGGATTCATAATTCAGATACTCAAGTTAGAGTTTATCAGCAACTGACATTTTTCTCCTTTCTTTGCAAAATGCTGGCCAGACACTCAGAGAGAGGTGGAGCTGCCCTCAGGGGGCCATGCCATTGGGTGCTTTGCCACCATGCCCCATCTCACTCTGGCCAAGGTCCCTGCTGCATCCACGCTGTGGTTTCCCAGCCGAGGGAGGGAGATGGATCAGTGCTCTTGTAACTCAAGTGGTTTGCTGAGCTCAGGCCATAAGTGCCTCATTCACATTCCCAGCTCTTCCTGAAAACAGCTGATAATCTAATTCTCACCCAGCTGCAGGGCCATCCTGACTTTAGGGGTTGGTTTGTTAGGGTTTTTAAAAGAAAATAAATCCTGGCCCAGGTCTCCATCCCAACCAGTATCTCTCAGTTCATGTGGGCCTCTTTACCCTCCAGAAGCAGCATCTTTATGGGGCAGAGAAGAAGAATAAAAGGGGGGGGGGGGAATGACAGAGGAAGAAATGCTTTCCCATAGATCTGTAGGAGACAGAAGATCATAGCAAGAAGAGCTTTTGGAGCTCATTCATAAACTTCATTTTATGGATAATAAGGTCAATAAGTAAGTGATAGATAGGAATGACAAGAGCACAGGTCCTAATGCCCCTTTCCACTATACTATGGGAGGGTCTTTAGAGTTCATCTCACCTAACTTCTTCATCTTACATATTAAGAAACTGAGGCCCAAAGATAAGAAGAGACATAACTAGAGTCACTTGGATATTAAGTGGCAGATTATTGAGCTCAGATCCTAGTTTTATTACACTAAATCTGGTGTTCTTTTTACTATACTACACTTAAGAAAAACTGACCCAAGCCCTTTCCTCAGAAAGAACAGAGGAAGAGTTGATCAAGTCCTACCTCTGAGGAGCTCATTGATAACTTTGCCAATAAGTATGTACACACACACACACACACACACACGCGTGCACACATACACACATGTGTGTATGAACACAAAACATATAGCTTATGTAGAAAATATAAATACATAGATTTACATATCTATATGAAATGAGATGTCACAGAGCATTGTCACATGAGTGATATTGATGGTACAAAAGCTGTAGGAGTTTAGAGAAGAGAAAGACAGAAGGGTGGCCTGGGATGGCTGGGGAATGCTTCTCAGAGAAGGTGGGACTTACAAGACAGGTAGAATCTGAATAGGCGAAGTGGAGCGAAGAGGGCGTTCCAAGCCCTGAACAAAGACACGGAGGCGGAAATGTGAAGAGTGTGTATTTTTAAAATAATAATCAGCCTTAGTGTTCCAACAGCCTCTTCTACTTTTAAAAAGCCCTTTCTTTAAAAAATAAAACAAGCTTAGAGTCAAGTACAATATTTGGCTACAGCGGCTGTAAATTAACTCTGCGTAGCATGGAGCTTCTTTTCTGTTCTGCTGAGCCTTCAGTCTCAGCTGCTCTAGGGTTCATGGTTTAGGGTAGAGAAACCAAGTGGGGTGGGGGAGTTGGGTACAGGGATGAGGGGGAGCAGGATAGGCAATAGAAGGCCTAGAGTCTCTTTAGCATTCGAGAGTCATCCCTTTAAATACACATTGTCTCATGCTTCAATTTCATGACTGAGCAATCCCAGAAGAATTAGTTGCTCTTCAGAAATAACTGAGGCTTGTAGATGATGGGTGGAAATGTGGGGTCTCTGTCACTGGGGCCTCAAAGGATGAGAGTATTCCCAGAAGGTTTGTGCTGGAATGAGGTGACTTGAACAGAACAAAGTATGAGGTATGGAGAGACTCACCCAACTAGCTAGTTGAGAGTTCTCTGGTGGGGGGGTGACCCCACTTTATGTAATGGACCCATAGGATTTTAGACCTGCAATGGAAGGGGGTTTTTGATGAATTTTGGAATTGAATCAGTGAGGAATATTGTCTGTAATAATCATATCTTTTGGACCCTATTTAGGTAGAATATTAAAGCTTGACTCCTCACTCTGGGATGGAGGTAAGGTTGAGTCCTCAAAGGCCAAAGGAGCACAAATCCTACCACACTGGAAAGACTGGAAAGCAACTGATTATAACTTAGTCATAGTCAGCATCATTGACTCTACAGATAGAAGGGAAATTAAAGGTGATTTAGTCATTTTAAAGATGAGGAAATTAAGGCCTAGAGATGAAAAGTAACCTGTCTGAGGTTATCTAGGTAGAAAATGACTAGGTCAGAACCTGAATCAAATCTTCTGATTCCAAATTAAATGTGCAGAAGCTAAGGACCAGTCTAGTGAAATGCAGAGCGACTCAATCCCTAACCCCCATACCCTCTCACCCCCACCCTGAAGGCTGGTAAATGGGTAGTGTTGTTTGTTCAAGTCCCAAATGGTCTAGTGAAAAATGCTAGATTTGGAACTGGGGAGGAGTGGAGGTGGTGTTTAAATCCCTCCTTTGCTCCCTGCTCCATGTGTGGCTTCAGGCTGCTCACTTCCCTCTGAAGGCCTCAATTTCTCCATCTGTAAAATGATGGGGTTGGCTAGATGAGTTTTGCTTCTAATTTCATGATCCCATGAAAATCATCTCTCCTAAGGCATGAAGAACTAACTGCATTAATGAAATCAGGTAGCTCATTGCTAATTATAAACCTATCATTAAACCAGCAGAGGAAGACAGTAATTCGATTTCAAGTCAATTCAACAAACATTTACTAATCACTTACCCTGTTACAAGGCACTGAGCAAGTCACTTAACTCAGAGCCCCAATTTTCTCATCTGTAAAATGAAGAGGTTGCCTTCAGTGTCCTCCAAGGCCCCTTTCAGCTTGAAAATCTATGCTCCTATGATCATTTATTATCCAAAGACCAAAAAAGATAATGGTCCCTACCCTCCAGAAACTTACATTCTTACAGGGGAATGCAATAGATACCCTAGTGAGTAAATGCAAAAATAGATAACAAATCATAAGATAATTTCAGGAGGGAGAAGAGGGTGCTAATAGCTAGGGAAATGAAAAAAAGACCTGATAATAGAAATCAAGTACATGGGGATTTCAGGTTCTCAGCTACAGTACCTGAGCTATACTTTGAGGGAAGCTAGAGATACAGGAATCATGTGTACAAAGCCATCTAGGGGTGTTAGAATGTGTATAGGGAGCAGCTAGCAGGCCAACTGGAATGCAAAGGAGAATGAAAGTTAAAATGCTTCTCCAAGATGGGAAAGAAAGGAGGAGGCTCCTGATTCTAACATGAGGCTTCAATGATCAGTCCCCTATTCCTCACAAGATTTCCTGGAGCAGCTTAGTACAGATTAGGAAAATGAAGGCTAGCTTTTCTTTCTCTTTCTTTCTTTCTTTTCTTTCTTTCTTTTCTTTCTTTCTTTCTTTCCTTTCTTTCTTTCTTTTCTTTCTTTCTTTTCTTTCTTTCTTTTCTTTCTTTCTTTCCTTTCTTTCTTTCTTTCTTTCTTTCTTTCTTTCTTTCTTTCAGACAGTTAGGGCTAAGTGACTTGCCCAAGGTCATACAGCTAGTAACTGTTCAAAGCAAGATTTGAACCAGGGTCCTGCTATCCAGGGCTGCTGCTCTATTCACTATGCCACCTAGCTGCTCCATATGATTTTGGGGAGAGGGGAGCACTGCAATTTTCTGCACTTTTCATTTTCAATACAGGAATTACTCTCCTGCCTCATCTGATAACACTTCATCCAAATTGCCATATTCATCTCTTGAATGTGTTCCTTTCTCTCCTCTGATTAATGCAAACCCTGCAGCTTATCTTCCACCTGCTGGTGGGTCTCCCTATCAGAAGTCTTCTCCACTCTAGTTCCTCTTAAACATTTATTATTCTCCTATCTTTGCTCCTGTTGTTGCCTCTGGAATGATCATCTTCTGTCCTATCCAGCTCAAATGCCACCTCCTCCAAGAAGTCTGCCCTGAGTCTTCCTATGAGGAACAACCTTTTCCTCTTGGGAGCTCACAAAGTACTTCTGTAATACTGAATATCAGAGTTTATATCTTACCCAGTCATGCATGACTGTGAACTCTATGAAGGCAAAAAGCGTCCTCTGTAAACTTTCCATTTACCCCTGCCTGCAGCACTGGGCCCTATATTCAATAAGTGTATATTCAATGTTGAGTCTACATAGTCTAAACTTTTCCCTTTCTAAGCTTCCTGATTTGAGGAAGAACAAAAGGAGGATTGGTACATAAATAGATTTTTTTCTTTTTTTTTTTTAGGTATTTTTGCAAGGCAAATGGGGTTAAGTGGCTTTGCCCAAGGCCACACAGCTAGGTAATTATTAAGTGTCTGAGGCTGCATTTGAACCCAGGTACTCCTGACTCCAGGGCCGGTGCTTTATCCACTGCGCCACCTAGCCGCCCCCATAAATAGATTTCAAGGCAGGAAGTTTAAGGAGTACAATTAGGTGCTTCTAGCTGAGTATTGTCAAGAGCTTTAAATCACAAGATATTAGAATCATAGATTTTAGAATTAGAAGGGATTTTGTTTAACATCTAATGCAGGCATTCTGTGGAAGTGCTGGGATTTGAACCCAGGCCTTCTGTCTCTAGATCAAATATCCACTGCTCTTCTGAACCAAGCTAGGTTTCAGTGGAGTCAGGGGATCTGGTGACTACTTAGATCTCTGAGGAAATTAAGCTGGGTTCCATTTGGTTGACATCACTAAAACATTTTGTTTTTCATCAGGTGAGGATCACAGAAGTTAATCCGAATCATTTCTATTCTGCTCATAATGCAGTGAGATATGTTTTGAGAGATTTACCTTGGGCTTTCTGTCGTGACAGTTAGTTCTCATTTCCTGAGAACATCCTGGAGTCAATTGAATTCAATTCGGCAAACTGTCTATTAAGAGCCTAATATCTTCTGGGTGCTAAGGAGAGAAAGATGAAAAAAGACAAGAGACAGACCGTACTCTCAGGGAGCTGACAGTCTAAGAAGACTCAAGTACACACAGATAAGGATAATGAGAGAGATTGTGGAGTGAAGGGGACAAAGGAAAAATCCAGACAAATTGGAAGAGGGAAAAATCTCTTTCAGATCAGTAGAATCAAGGAAGGCTTCATAGGGAAGGGACACTTGAACTGAGCCTGGAGGATTAGGGGAAAAATAGAAGAGAAATATTTCAACAGGAAGGAAATAAACATTTATTATACACCTGCTGCATACAAGGCACTATGTGCTGTTATATATATTATCTTCATTTGATCTTTACAACAACCCTCGGAGATGGATATTATTATTATTATTATTATTATTATTATTATTATTATTATTATTATTATTATTATTATTATTCCCTGTCTACAGTTGAGGCAATTGAGGTTCAGTTTCTTGCCCAGGGTCCCACAGCTAGTAAATGTCTGAAGCCAGATTCAAACTCAGGTTTCCTGACTCTAGATCAAGGGCTCTGTCTAGTGCACCACCTGACTTAGCAGCCATCAGTTAGGGAAGAAATGCAATCCTGCCATGCATTATTGGGGGGGGGGCAGGATGAAATTACTGGCAATATAGGGGAGAGTGCTGGAGTGAAAGTGGAAGGACATGTATTCAAATCCTGACTCTGACTCTTTTACTATCTGTGTGTCCTTACTGTGTGTCCTTAACTCTCTGTTTTATGTATAAAAGGAGGTATTGAGCCAAATGATCTATGAGTTCTAGGCAATCTTTAAAGGTGTCATCCTCGGAATAATGACCCCAATCCCCTGGCTCTTATTGTATGTTTGTGAGTACATTTAGAACTTGCTTGCCACAGGGAGCCAAAACTACTAGTCATAGCTTTGGCCCTTTTTCTTCTCTTTTCCCTTTCCCCACTTCTTTATCCATCTTTACAAGTCTCCCAAGACCTTGCTTAGGATACTTTGATGTGGAGTTGGTCTTTTACCTTATAGATAGAGAAATCCATATCCATCATTTTACAGATGAGAAAATTCAGAGTGTGTATCAGGATATTAAGTCAACGTCCAAGCTTCTGAGTCTAACCATATCCCCCCTTTCATTCTATCTGTTAGTAATCTTGTAGTTTTACCTAATAAAGGGTTTAAAGGAATCACTCTTAGAATGAGTATGTGTGTCCTCAATCCCATTTCCCTGACCCCTACACTTATCCATATATAGTAGGTCCTCAATCAGGGTTTGATGAATTCAGTTGAAAAGAATTTAGCCTATGGTTCCAGCCATGACAATTTGATTCAATATTCATTGAGTATCTACTCTGCCTATGGTCAAGTACTCATCAAAAGGAAAATTAAATGGAGAAGACCCAATCTCTGACTTCAGTGAATTCACTACAGTATTTTATGCTGGATAGAATACCGAACTTGGAGTCAGAGAAACCTGTATTCAAATTTTGCCTCATATTTCCTATCTACAGGACACTGCAAGTCACTTAACCTGACTGTCTCAGTTTATTTATCTGTAAAATAAGAGAGTTGGACTTGATGGCCTCTGAGTCCTTTTCTGACTTTAAATCTATAATAAATAAATTAGGTAAATTAATTTATTTAATCCAAAACTATTATCTTCTAAACCTTTAATCTTGTGATCTAATAGAGGGTTAAGAAATGGTTATATCTACATAATTAGATTATGGAAGGTTAAGGCAGAATTTCAATTGGGACATAAAGAAGAGTCCTAGGGGTGCAGAGGAGGAGGAGAGATGACCATTTTCAGGTGGGGGAGATTCAAAGAAAGCTTCAAGAAAGAGGTGGCTTGAAGGATAAGAAAGATTTCAATAAACAGAAATGGGGAAGGGAGTTGGAGGACATTACTGAGGGGGTATGGCTTCAATCAGCAAAGGTTTGGAGGTGGGAAAGTACAATGTGGTTCAGGAAACAAGTTGTCCAATCAAATTTGGAGTTTAAAGTATGTATTTGGGAGCCGCAGGAAAAATAATTTAAATATTAGAGGGCCTTGAATACCAGGCTGAGGTGTTTGACCTTTGTTGTCATTGTTCTTCTTCAATGTTTAACCTTTGTTCTCAAAGAAGACCATGACATTAGAGACATGCACATGCACATCAGTTGGATTTGAGGAAGGGGCTGTGCAAAGTTGACAGCTTCACTTTTTCCTCCAGAGTCATCTGGATACATTGGTCAGATATTGATCATGACCATTAGAGATGGCCCTGGATGAAAGTTAACCTTTATTGACTAAACAGTGAAGATTTTTGAGAAGAAAAAATTATATGACTGGATCTCAGCATGAGAAAAATTACTATTGCATTTTTGTGAAGGAAGGCTTGAATGGAAGAGAACAGAAACTAGAAAATCCATTAAAAGGTTATCATTAGTCCAGGCCTGGACTAATAGAGATGATGGAACTGATGAGAGGAACACCGAGGGACAAATATCTATGCAGTTGGAGTCTCCTCTCATCTCCATCATTACTGAAAGAATTAGAAAAAGTTGTTTTTCTAAATTCTCTCTCTTTTAACCTTCCCCAGATCTTCTCTCTAACTTCCCCTCCCTTATCTGTCTGGGTTGGTTACTTTCTCTGGTGCTCTTCTTCCCCATCTCCTCCTCCTCAGTTCTAGCTATCAGCACCAATCCCTAGGGGTAGGGTTCTCAGATGAAAGATGGGGGAGGGGGCTAAATGGGGAGGAGAAAGGATTAGAACTATCAGACTGGGCTGTGATACTTCTAGAAGACTCCAGCATCTACTAACTGAGTTATTTTTGTTTTGTTTTGTTTTTTAACCTGGAGAAAGTCACTTACTTCCCTGAACATCAGTTTCCTCATCTTTGAGATGAAGACAATCATATTACCTTCCTCACAAGGTTGTGGTGAAAAGCATACTCAGATTTTTGACTGGCTTTTAACAACAACTACTGTGGTGTGATTGGAAGAACTTCCTGGCTTAAAACATCTCCACCACTCAAAGTATCTGATAAATCCAACATTACATCTCCATTTCAGGTCTTATGCTCTTAAAAAATCCAAATCCTCCTGAGACCTGTTATCCTTCATTTATGCCTTATTGCCAGTCAATTTATTAGACCTTAAGATCATAGGATTTAGAGTAGAAATAGATCTTAGGGATAATTTAGTCAAATCCTTGCATTTTATAGAGTTGAGAAGTTGAGCTCCAAATCTCAGAAAGAAGCAGTCCAAGATCATCTAACAAGTTAGTGGCAGAGCCCCAGCTAGAGTCAGAGCTATCTTTACTAGATGCTGATTCCATGATTGTGGGCTGAGGGTATGTGGTAAGGTATAACCCTTACTGGACTTTCAATATTCTGAGAGGTCAGGCTAAGGACCTAGGGAAGGGAAAAGGAAGAGGATCTAAGAGGTCAGGCTAAGGACTTGGGAAGGAGGAAGGAGAGTCTAAAGAGGGTCTCAAGGACTGATGGTCTTATGCATGCTTCTATCAAGGTCTGAATAAAACTTACCCTTTTACTATTTCATCTTCAATCTTCAGAATTGCATATAACCAGAAGCTTCTATTTGCCTATGGGATCTGGGCTCACTAAGTGCTGGAGCCCTTTAAAAATTACCCACTTAAAGGTGTCTGGCTGTTGGGAAATGAGGGGTTTATTTTTAGTGTTAGCTGAAGAATAATTCATCTAGCCCAGGGCAGGGAAGAAAATAAATTGTTCTATTGACATTTATGAATTTATGCATCTGTTGAGAATTAGGGGGAGCAGATACAGGTAAAAGAGAGTAGTAACAGGAGACAGGGAAATTGGGGGGTCGAGGAGAGCAAAAGGGGACAGAAAGCAATGGAGAGCTGAGCTGATGTTTATGAAGTTTCTTTTTCCCTAACACACCCCTACTTCCCTCCTTCTCCCTCTCCAAAGACAGTGGTTCTAGGCAACTAGGTGTTTTCTGCTTAAGATTTGGAGGTAAAAGTCATCCAGTATATTTAAATTCATCCACCTTGCGCTCAGCTTAATAAGTCCCTGGATAACCCCATACAGGGTCCCACTGGGACGTTGTATAGTCTCACCAACATACAAGCATACCAATATGAATCTTTGTCATGATCTGATATTCCCATGAGCATAAGAGCCCTTCCCATTTCTTTGGCACTTTCCTCACTTGGTGATGAAGGCAGCACAAATGTGTCTTCATTTTATGGAAACTAAGGTTCAGAAAAAGGACTTAGCCCAGTTTGAAAAACAGAAGCAAAATAACTCAACTAGTAGATTTAACAGTCCCATTTGAACTTAGATCTGATTCAAGCAGAGTATTCTAATCATTAACCACCAGTTCCATGTTCACACACATTCATATACAGTAACTTAGATGCCTCATAGGAATTCCCTTTTTCATACCTAAACATACACATAGTCATAGAAAACCATGTCTGTGACCAAACACACCAAATTCTTGCACATGAATCAATTTTATTCAGTTAATTTGTTACTGTGCATGTTCACACAATTAACACCTCTTTCTGTCTCTGTCTGTCTGTCTCTCTCATACACACACATACACACACACACACACACACACACACACAATATGTCTACCTCTCCTCTTTGAGACACATACCTTCAGCAGCTGCTACACGTGGCTGCTCATTCCCTTGAATTTATCAAGGAAGATAAAATTGCCAGCACAGTCTCACCATGCTAAACATCCTAGTGCCATAAAATCCTGAAAGCAGCCACTGGCACAAGTATAACATATTTTCTGAATTAGCCTTACTTAGAAAGGAATAGTGGAACGAAGATTGCCTTCTTTTCCTTTTCTTCCTCAATCTTTTCCTCTTTCATCTCCTCTTCTTTCTCTTTCCCTACTTCTTCCTTCTTCTCCATTCCTTTTTTCTCTTCTTTTTCTCCTTTTTTCTCATTCTTCTTTCTTTTCTCCTCCTTTCATATTCTTCCACAAGATTCCATTTCTAAAAGATTGACTCAGGGAGCCTTAAATTCAAGGACTTCCATGGAAGACATGTTTTGGATTCATTGTCCCAGCCTCCATAAATCACTTTGGGACTCAGTTATCCTCATCTGTAAAATAAATGGATTGAATTAAAGGTAATACCCTCCAGCTCTAAATTCTGTAATCCTCTAGGATGGAAACCATTCAGAAATAAGCAAAACCTAGAAATATTCAGTGATCTTTGTTGCAGACCTCCCCAATGGCCTCCAATAGACTGGTACTCTGGGTTCAAGCTTTCAAATTGTGTCACAGGCAGGGTTAATTGAAGGATGAAGCTATTAGAGATGTTCTAGTGTATTGTATTGTATTGAATTGCAGTGTAGTGTCTTATAATTATAATAGTGTAGTCAGTCTAGATAATGTCAGTCAACCAAGTGTGTGAGGAAGGGGAAGATGGAGGTGGGAAAGAGTCCCCTAGACCTGGAGCTCAGAAACTTTTAATAACATAGGAAGACTTCCAACAATTCAACTTCAAAAATAGAGTTGAGACCCTATTTAAGGAAAAGATAGGATGGGAATAAGAGTTAAGAATTGGAGGAAGAGGAAGCCCTTTAAGATAACCTGAAGGATCCTTCAATTCATCCTCATCTACAGTATTTCACCAGATTTGTTCCTGTACAGATAATGATAGCTCCCATTTTAAGAAGCTCTGTGAGGCAAGCAGTACAAGTATTATTATCCATTTTACAGGTCTAGGCCCCAGAAAACTTCTAGGATTTGTACAAGATCACATAGTCTAAACTTGAACCTCAATCTGTCTCCAATATTTTAAGTCTTGGCCTAATCTACTATCACTATGTCCTCAGTTCCTTCTCTCCTCTTCTCTAGGATTGTCCATTTGGAGGACAGGCACAGAAGGTTTTCTGGGCTTTCCCAAACTGCTGGACTCTCAGTACTTTTCCACTGCCTCCAACAAACACAACCTATGTATCCTTGGTCCCCATCATTCCGTTCTTTGTATTTTGGCTGCTTCTTACTCTGTCTCAACTTTTTGATGGGAAGAGCTAAAGATCTCCTGGATTCCCTCCTCTTCTTGCCCCTTCAGGCAAGCCTCCTTCTCTACCCCATCCCAACAATCTTGTCCTGCTCTCCTTGGCATTGGCCTCTTTCAAGGGCATCCCCAGCTAAATAGACCAGTTTATATAAGCAGAGACCCATAAGACTGTCTCAATACTCGTTCTTCACATGTGGTTCTGCTCCTGTAATCCTGTTTGTCCTTCTGATGCCATCTACCCATACCCCCAAACAATACAAAATAGTGGATAATCCTCCCAAATTTTATATGGTCTTTAAGTTCAATGGTCCAGGAGTCAGGAGTCATTGATTTAAGGCCTGACTTTAGCACTGAAGTCAATATTCTTCATTCAGCCTCAATTTGTTAAGGAAATAGAGTGACTAGCTGTGTCTGGGTGGAAGGTGGTGAGTGAGAGTGAAGAATCAAGTATAACTCATACATTGTAAACCTAAGAAACTTGGAAAATAGTGTCGCTGTCAGGGGGATGTTGGGAGGATGAGTGAGCATAGCAGAGGGAAGATAATGAGTTTGGTTTTGAATATGTTGAATTTGAGATGCCTGTGGAACAATCAGATAAAAATGTCCACAGGAAGCTGGAGATATAGAGTATGAACACTGGAGAGAGACCAAGATGGATGTATATTTTAGGAGTTATCCTATATAGAGATGATAGTTGAATCTTTAGGCCTGGCTCAAGTCCCACTTCCCCCAGGAAGCCTCACTGAACTCGTAGACTAGATCTTTCAACCCTTACTCTTTCTATCCCTTTTTTATTTGGCCTTGAATGAACTAGGCAAAGTGGCTTGTCTTCTTTATTTGTGTATGTGTGCTGCACTTTTCCCAGATTGCAAGATCCTTGAGTACAAGGCTCTCTTCTTTTTCTGATTTCCCCTAGACTGGGATCTCCCCAAGAACAGAACCTAGCTGTCTCTCCCAAACTGTGAGCATCCTGAGGTTGGGGTCCAGGTCCTCTTTATGTGCCCCCACAGCATAACTGAGGACCTTGTACAGAGTGAACATATTTTACCACCTTCGTCATTTGGGGGTTTGTTTATATTTAGTCAGATCTAATTCTTCATGACCCCATTTGGGGTTTTCTTGGCAAAGATACCAGAGTAGTTTGCCATTTCCTTCTCTAGGGTTCCCATTTTACACTTGATGAAACTGAGGCAAACAGAAGTTAAATGACTTGCTCAGGATCACACAGCTAATAAAGTGCCTGAGGCTGGATTTAGCATCACCTAGTTGCTATTACTAAATTATATTTGATCACTACTAAAATAATAATTATCACTTGGTCACTATTAAAAGGAGCCTTCATTGCACAAAAATCAACCCTGAAAAAAAATGAATGTCATTGATCCACAAAAATAGATAATGGAAAAAAAAATTTTAAAAATAGATGATGAAAGGATAGTTGGTTTGGAGGAAAGAGCCCAGAGCTGAGCCTGGTTTCTAACCTTAGTTCTACCATCAGTTCTCCCTACTAGAATATAAGGCTCTTGAGGACAGGAACTGGTTTCCTTTTGGTTTCTGTATCTCTACTGACCATCACAGGACTTGAAATCTAAAAGGTACTCAGTAATGATTGTGGAATTGAACTCACTGGATGACCTTGAGAAATTCTGTTCTATCTGGGCCTTGGTTTCTCCTTAGGGGGAAAAAAAGGAATAGTTTATAGAACTTAAAGTTGGGAGGTGTGTCTGAGGTCCTTTAGTTTAACCCCCTCATTTGACACAAAGAAATTGAGAACCATAAATGACTTGTCTAGGGTTTCCCAGGTAGTAAAAACGCAGAGACAGCATTTGATCCCGGTTCTTCTGACTGATCTAGCCTACTTTCTACCACAGTGTTGCTGGTATTCCTCCCCCCTCTGATGTTCCTTGGTTCTTAGGCAGGAGGATACATTCATTGAATAAGTGGAGACAGCTGCCGACAGGAGGGAAAGAGGGGCTCCATAGGACCCCAGGCAGTCTGTGAGAGGAGCTTAAAAAAGGTGGGAACCCCTCCCCACTGTTCCCACATCCCTGCCAGCTAGTCACATCAGTCAGAGCTCCTTCTACATTCTCCCCACCTCCATCCTTCAGCAAATTAGCTACTTTCTAATTACGGAAACAGCTGAATATTGAGGAGTAAAGTTGCCAAGTCACTAAAAAAAACCCTTGGGAAATTGCCTTGGGACCACCCCCAGCCTCTGAGTCTGACCTGTCTCTTCCCCACCCCATGCTGCACAAGAAGAGGGTAGAGAAGGGTGGGCAGGAGAAGACAGGTCTCTGTACTCATGTGTATCCCAAGGCATCCCATATTTGGAGGATCTAAGTGGAATCTTGGCTCTCCCATTCCCTATCTGGACAAGCCACCTTTTGCCTCATCTGTCAAAGAAAAGACTTAGTCTAGCTGACCTCTGTCTAGGCTTAAATCTCTACGTCCCCTCCTCAAGAATCTGCCAGCAATCTCCCAGGTACCTAGCCACAAATCAGCAAGCATTAATGAAGCCCCTACTGTGTGCCATCCCCTTTGCTAAGAAGGGGGAATACAAAAAGCCACAAAAGACAGTCCCTGCCCTCAAGGAACCTGCAATCTAAAGGAAAATCACATACCAACACTGGAGATGAACACAGAGGGAAGGCAAACACAGAGGGAAGGCAGGAACACCCTGGTTGACAAAGACAGACTGATTTGAAGCATCTCTGAGGCTTCCTCTGCATGGGAGTGGGGAGACCTGAGTTCCCATACATCTCTGCCACTAAGTTACACATGACATTGGGCTGCCTTCTTTCTCTCTCTGATTCTTCCCATGCAAAAAGACCCTGAAGTTGGAATCATCAGATCTTTTCCAGAATGTCAGCACTGGAAGACTTTTGAGGTCTAATCATTTTACAGATGAGAAACCTGGAGTCCAAAGAGATGACTTGTCCAAGGTCACATGGGTATTGCCCTACCCAATCTTTCATTGATTAGCTTCCTGACTCCGACTGGTAATTCATTTTCCCATTTCCTCATTGCAAGACAAGGATCATTATAATCTTTGTAAGACTTGCCTTGTAGGGCTGCTGTAAGGAAAAGTATTTAAAAATGGGACTTGTCATTAAAATGTGGAATTGAGAGAGTTCCCAGCCCTTTGCTGCACAGAAGTGCTTTAGGTTGGAGGGAATGAGAGATTTCTTGCCCACAACCCCAACCCACACTCACACATTCTCTGTTGCTGTTGGGTCCAGGCCTCTGGTGATGGGGGCACCAGAGCCTAGTCCCTGGCAGAGCATTACCACAGCTCAAAGAGACTGTAAATACCAGTTCAGTGCCACCCATCAGGGCCATGCAGGCAGGAGGCGGGCACATCATGCCAGCTGCACCTGGCACTCAGGATGTGTGTCGCTGTCAGGGGCAGGATGGCTAGAGACGTGTCTTAATGTCACAACCACTGCATGAAGAAAGACAGAGAGCTAGGAAGACAGGCTCTCACTTTGGAATTCTCTCTGAAAGTTCAGAGAGGTAGGGGATAGAGAGAGAGAGAGAGAGAGAGAGAGAGAGAGAGAGAGAGAGAGAGACAGCTGCTGCCAAAGCTATGAGGTGGGACAGAGGCATGCCATCCCTTAGTCCTTGTGCATTTCAACGTTCTTGGAGAAGGCAGAGGATACCTTCTCTAGCAAAGATCTCTATACCCTCTGCTTGGTCTCCTTTCCCCCAGCACCAAATGTCCCCTCTTCAGCCCGGATGTGCTGCTCTAATAAGCTACAGCTGTGAACCTCCCAAGGCCCTTCCTAATCTTCTCCCTACCCCCTTTCCTGCCCCCCACCCCCACCCCAGCACCCAGGCTCACAGTTTTCTGACTCAGCATCACTCATTTTCACATCACAGGATGACACCAATTTAGTCGCAGAGAGAAGTCAGAGGGAAGACACACTAGGGCTGATATGGACCTACATTTATGATAGTAGATACTTCATTAAACAGTTGGTGAATTTAGCTAGTAACCTAGTAAGTGGAAAATGTAGTCAGAGACCCTAGAGCCAAAGGACCTGGGTTCAAATCCTATCTTTTTCACTTGCTGCCTGTGTGACCTTGGACAAGTCATGTAAGTTCTTTGGGCCTCATTTTACTCATTTGTAAAATGAGGGAGTTAGATAAAATAATCTCTGAAACCATGTCTAGTTCTAGATCTATGACCCTGTGAATTGGATTATATAAGTGTGATTGTGTGTGTGTGTGTGTATACACTCATATATTGATTTGTGCACATATATAGAGGGCAGCTAGGTAGCACATTGGACAGAGTGCTGGACCTCTAGTCAGGAAGACCTGCATTCACATCTGCCCTCTGAGGTTTACTAGCTGTAGACCCTAAGCCAGTCACTTAACCTTTCTCAATTTCCTCATCTGAAAAAACAAGGATAATAATATTACCTACTTTGCAGGGTTATTGTGAGAATTAAATAATATAATATTTGTAAAACACTCCATGAACCCTAAAGCATTATGTTAATGCTAGCTATTATCATCTGACCCAAATCTAGACTTAGATTTTTAAAAAATGAACTGTACAAGTATAGGATGGGAGAGGTATAATTAGACCACAGTTCATGAAAAAAAGAAGGAAGGAAAGAAGGAAGGAAGGAAGGAAGGAAGGAAGGAAGGAAGGAAGGAAGGAAGGAAGGAAGGAAAAAAAGAGAGAAAGAAAAGAAAGAAAGAAAGAAAAGGGAAAGAAGGAAAAAAGAAAAGAAAAAAGGAAGGGAGAGCAAAAAAGAGAGATGGGGGAGAGATCTAGGTATATGAGTGGATCAATTGTGAGTCAGAAGTTTGACAAGAGCTAGCTAAAAGAGTCACATTGAAACTTGGGTTATTTTATGAGAGGTATGGATTCCAGAGCAAGGACAGTGATTGTCCTCCTGTTCTGTACTCTGGTCAAGGTCATAACTACAGCTCAGTTATGAGCACCATACTTTAAAAAAAAAACCAGACAAGCTAGTGTAATCAGGTTTGAGGCCATACATGGAATATCTGAAACTGGGGATGTTAATATGGAGAAAAGACAAATTGAATCTGATCACTATTTTCATGAAAGAAGAAAAGGCTCGCATATCTTCTGTGAGTGGAGTTTGTCGCAGAGACACTTCAATGTAAAGCAAAACCTCCTCAACATTTGAATTATCGAAGAGTGTAAGGACTATTTCCAACAGCACCTATGCAATAGATGGGATTTCTGTCCACCAGAGCTAGGATAAGATGTTCTCAGAAGTCCCTTCCAAATCTGAGATTTGGGGATCCTCTTTTCAGCTTATTCTATCTGTTCCCTGATAGAAATCATATCTTCCTTCAGTCTTATGGATCGTCTCCCTATTTCCAGCCATGCCTGGCTCATTCATACCTCACAAACTCTGTTTACCTTCTTCCTCCTCCTCCTTGTTGGGTCCAGGCCTCTATTGATGGGAACCAGAGCCTAGTCCCTGGCAGAGGGGGACCTGATCCCTCTTCCTTGGCATTCTCCATCATAAACTCTCAGAGGTAGAAGAGACCTTGGCAGAAAGAGCATTAATAAAGCACAGTACAGGATGCAGGATTAATAAAACACAGGAAATACAAAGGTCATTTGACTGTCTTTGATAGGATTGGTATAACTGAGTAAAATGATCAAGGAAAGAATCAAAGGGAAAGCTCTGAACCTTTCCAGATGGGTTCTGGGTGCCTGGCCCACCTGGGAGGAGGGAGCAAAAGGGTAAATTGAGACTCAGAGAGCTTACCCAAAGTCACAAAGGTAGTGAGGCTTCAGAGGCATTAATAGCCATTGCTCTTTCTAATGTATCTAATGTATAATGTAATATAATGAATATATTCAAGACATGCTTATTAGTTGGAATCAAGAAGACTCATTAATTGGTTGTATATGAGAGGTGAACAGGAAGGTTCACCTTGGGATCAAACTTATTGAGTCTAATCAAGTAACATTCAAGTTTTTGAATTTTTTGAATTTTAAAATTTTTACCAAATTTTTCAGTAACACAACTACCAACACAAGGACTAAGGGCCACACAGTAAGTAATAAAGTAAACAAAGTCAGAGGAGGTAAATTTGAAGAATTCATTGCAACAGACATTTTTTAAATGGTTACTATATATAAAGCCCTGGGGAATACAAAATTAAAGAACAAATCAGTACAATAAGTATTGATTGAACTGAAGCACAAAATTGACCATGTCATTCACCTGCTCAATAAATTCCATGGCTCCCTGTTGCCTCTAGATCAAATATATTCTCTTCTGTTTGGTTTTTAAATCCCTTGACAGCTACCCCTTCCAGACTCATTATGCATTTACACCCTGAACTTTAGCCATATTGTTCTCTGTTCACACACAGCATCCTATTTCCTATCTCACTGTCTTTTACCCTGACCAGCTCCTGTGCTTTGATTGAACTCTCTCCTTGCTTCCACCTCATAGAATTTCTCTCTTCCTTTAGTTGCAGCTCAAATCCCACATTCTAAATAATATCTTTCCTGATTCCCCCCTCCCACCCCCCAGTTCTTCCTCCATCTCTTATACTTAAGTGCTTTGTATTTATTTTTATCTGAATATACATACAGATAGACAGATAGATAAATATATATGCTATCTTTCCTGATGTGTTCCTTGAGAGTAGGAATTAATATTTTTTATATTTCTGTCCTCAGCACCTAACGATGTCTATTATGTAGTTTGTGCTTACTAAATGATTATTGCTGGTCTAGCTGAATAATAAGTACCAGGCATTATTAGGACTCCGAAGTCAAAAAAGAAACATCCCAGACAGGACAGGTCCTCTCCTTACAGCCTAATAGAGACAAGATCTCATATGTGCAAAATAAGCATGGTACAAGGGAAAATATGAGATCCTGAGGACTCTTGGAAATGAGGAATACAGAGAAATCTAAGAAAATTTGGGGAGAGAAAGCTTACTCCCAATCTCAAGGACAGGTAGGATGAGAGAAAGAATGATGGAGGAAGGGGCAGCTAGGTGGTGTAGTGAATAGAGCACCAGCTCTGGAGTCTGGAGGACCTGAGTTCAAGAAGACACTTAATAATTATCTAACTGGGTGACCTTGGGCAAGTCACTTAACTCTATTGCCTTTAATAAATAATTTTTTTTAAAAGATATGATAATACAACTTTGCCTTGCAAAAAAAGGAACAAAAAGAATGATGGAGGAGAGGGCAAGCTAGCTGGATCTTGAAGAAAGAAAGAGGGGAGTATATTCCAAGCAGGGGAGATGGTCAACCTACCTCTGTGCAGGGAGCATGGGTTATAAAATAAGGCTGGAGATTATCTTAGAGCTCATCTAGTTCAGCCTTCTCATTTTCCAGGATGAAGAATTGAACTCAAAGAGAGGAAGGAACTTGCTCAAGGAAGTCATTCCAGGTGATCAAATGCAAAGTATTCTACAGAGTCATGGATATACCATAATATAAGTAGTCCTAACAGTCCTGGTTGGTATGCAATACCACCACCTCCTTAAAGTATCCACCTCCCCAAGTAATGAACTTTCTCACCTTGAAATGACCCTTACATTTTACAGACAGTACCACTTTTTATTGCACCTTTCTAATATATTTACCATGTATTTCTTTCATGAATCTGAGATCTCTTTGGTGTGAGTATTCTCTCCACAGGTTCATTTCCATCTTCCCATCTTCTGTGAGTTTTGTCTAAATCTTCCTGCAAATCTACCACAGATGATGGAATTTCATCATAATGGAAGATTTCCACTGTTTAATTTGCTATTTCATAGATGCCAGTGCAATCCATGGACTGTCTATCTATTATCATTCTATAACTGACCCTCCTCCTTTTCTACTCCTTAACATTCTAGATGATGTCTCTTACCCTATTCTCCATGCACAAGTCATTATTAGCAATCTGCTACAGTCTATTGACCTCCCCAAATAGCTTTTGGGAGACAGTATGGGATAGGAAATAGAGCATTGGACTTGAAAAGTCGGAAAGACAAGGTTTTTTTCCTGCCTCAGACATTTACTGTGTGACTCTAGACAAGTCTCTTACCCTCTCCTGGCCTCAGCTTCCTCATTCGTTCAAGTGTAAGACTGAGCCAGATGACTTCCAGTTCCAAATCTATGTCCTCTGATAAAATAGAAATAATAATAGTGCCTGCCTCACAGAGTTGTTGTAAAAAGTGAATGAAATGATGTATATAAAGTTTTTTGCAAGTATTAAGGCACTATCTAAATGTGAGTTGTTTTTCTATTGTTCTTTGGGGATCATAGTGCTCCATGATATTCAGACACATAGCATGGTATATGGACAATGATGGTATTTAAAAGCAATTTGAGATCATTGGAAACTGTGCAATCATATATTATATTATAATTTTTGTTGTAGTTTATGTGACATTTTGTCTTCTTACCATGAACTCCACAAGGGCAGGGATTACAAATCCCATCCCCTAACAACCACCAGTACCTTATTCTACACAATATTCTTCCCACAATTGGCACTTAATGTATGACTTTGATAAATTGAATTTGATGTTAGAAATTGTGAGTGTGTTTCCATGGGGCAAAAGAGCAAATGTATGACCATTACTATTTTTTGACTAGTGATGGGTTGCTTTTCTTCAGGGAAAAGAGCTACTTCAGAGAAAAGTTATCAGCTAGACCTCACAAATTCAGAATAATGAGTCACAAGGACAATCTAAACCAGTGAAAAGTCTAAATGATGGGTTGATTTTCAAAAATGTGCAGTTTTTCTACTCTCAAGTCCATATGGAAACTCAACTAAAATCACTTGAGATGAGCTTCTAAGTTTGGCACAAAGAAAAGAATGATTTTAAACTTAACACATCCATAATTATAAATGGCTACTTCAGAGATCCTTGAAAACAGCCTCTTTTCTTAACAGTTTAAACAGATCCTTGCACAAGTTCTCATATGATTTCTTTGATATATCTCTTAGAATCAATTTTGTTTACAATATAAATTTGCAGAACAAACACTTGTTCCCCCTTAGATGGAAGAGAGATGAATCAATAGTGTTAAAGTACATAGATTCATAGGGGGAGAATACAAGACCTGGAAGGAATCTTAAGAGATCATACAGTTCAACTGAGATTCAGGAATGGGAAGAAAGTAGCAAAACCATGGCTAGAGCAGTAACTCCTCCCAAAGCCCCTTCCATGATGCCATGCTGCTTTGAAGATTGGAATCCATGGTGTCCAACATATTGTTATTAATAATGCTAATCTTGATGATAACATTAATAACTGTCATCTTAATGGTGCCTTATGGTTTATAAAACACTTTTCTGACAACAGCCCTGTGAAGCAGAGAGTGAACCTATGGGTATAATCTGTATCTGTGTTTGTTATGCATGGGGGTACTTGGCTGTCACTAAAAGGCAGCCAGAGTATCTAGAGTAAAAGCACCTTTTCTCAGTCTAATCTCTGTCATAGATTTTCCTCACCAGCATCATATTCACTGCTAGCTAGAAGATGAAGGGGATGGAGAATTGAAGAGAGCAAGAAATAAGGGAAAAGTGATGTGTAAGTGGGAAGGAAGAAAGGGGAAGAAAGTGAAGATAGAGAAAGAAGGAAGGGAGAGAGGAAGAGAGGGAGAAAAGAATAAAGGAAGAAAGGGAAGATGGGAGGGTAGAGGGAGGAAATGAAGGAAAGAGGGAGAGAGGAAGGAAGGAAGGAAGGAAGGAAGGAAGGAAGGAAGGAAGGAAGGAAGTGAGGAAAGGAGGGAGGGAGGAAAAGAGGAAGAAAAGGTAGGTTTTGGTATTTTATTTGTGACTTTCATACCCTAATTGGACACCATAATTTACACTGTCATTATTAGATAACATCTTCTCTGGTAAATTTAGCCATCTAGGAAGCAAGTTTCTCTTAGGTAATTCTTACTTGGGTTTGAGAAATGTTGATCTATAATCCCTACCTGACTGACTTAATAAGTCAAGGCAATTCTGCCTTGTGCCCCCCATCTCCTAGAATGGGGGGGGAGGGCTCTGATCTAATTCATCCTTTATGCAAGTTCATGTGGCTATGCTATTATAAGCAATATTTCACAAATGCTAGAAACCCTCATGATGTGACTTTTGATATTTCCTCCAGGAGATCATACTATGTACTCATGATAGAGTAACCCAATATAATATATTTGAGCTATATAGTATGATTGGTGAAGCCCTAACATTAGAGAAAATCTTTATCACAGCAGGTCCTAAAAAGATGCCAGTTGAATGAAGGGTTGGCTGGCTATATAGAGCAATACTGGTCCCACAGATGCTTGGCAGATGTTTTTCCTACACGTGCCTGCTACTATACCATAGACACATACATTGATCTGAATTTCTAAGAGTGAAGAAGGATTTCATTGGCCAGCTGAGGCCCATATTGAAGCATTTAATCTCTTTTGAATTTTGAGATTAGAGATATTCATTTCTGAGATGGCAATGCAAAGTCAGAAATAACAGAATCATGGACTTCGAGCAGAAATGATTGTTAAAAACTATCAATTGCACAAGTGTGCTGACGTCAGCTCTTATTGGCTCACAAGAGCCAATTGTTAAATTTTTAGTGTGAACATTTACACCCCCCCCAGAAATCTGAAAATATTTTATTGTTTTGCTTAATGGAACTCTAGACTTAAAAACATAGATGGAGATAATGTTAATAGTGCAGATTAAACTTAAAAGATAGACATTTTTCCCCTAGAGAGTCAATTGCTAAACATCCACTGATCAAGTGCGCTACTGATCAAGTTTGACCCCCTGTATTTTACTCTCATGCTAGATTCTGTGACCCAGACAAAATACATATTAGATTACCAAGGGAACCAGTAGAGATGATTACTGAGTCATAGTCGATGATCTTTGAAAGATTGTGGCCAACAGGAAACCTCCAACAAGATATTAGAGAAGGGCAAATATCATGACTTTCAAAAAAGAGAAAGGAATAAAGTCCCCAAGCTATAACTCATTGTGCTTGACTTTGATCCCCAAATTCTAGAAGATATTGTTAAAGAGAAGGCTAGTGATACAAAACTGACAGTAGGGGCGGCTAGGTGGTGCAGTGGATAAAGCACCAGCCCTGGAGTCAGGAGTACCTGGGTTCAAATCTGGTCTCAGATACTTAATAATTACCTTAGCTGCGTGGCCTTGGGCAAGTCACTTAAACCCACTGCCTAGCAAAAACTTAAAAAAACCCAACAACAAAAAAAACTGACAATGAACAGTAGGAGAGGAGTTGCTGAGCTGAGTACATATTTCTTCTGGGCAACCTTTCTCTAGATGTACCCATGACAATGAAGGTTCCCCTTTCATATAGATGATTCTCATCTCACTGGCCACCCTTCCCAGACTGGATTCCTTATACCAAATACCTGCCTGAAATCAAGTAGCCTAATGAAAGATCTAGTTTTGTCCCCTACCCCTATCTATGCCCCTGGACTGTTTGATCTATGAAGAGATATTTCATAGCTAGGATGTTAATCTCCCAGCTGATTAGGATGATAACCAAAGAAAAACTGGTTGACAGCAGCAACTTGAACTATTCCTCTATATGGATGGGGAACGGAACTCTAAATGGAACTCTAAATAATTTTGTTTGTATGAAATGGTAAAAAAATTTATTGTTCAATAGATTACAATACTTATGGTAGGGATGTCTCTAATACATAATACTTACTTTAAAAAAAAGAAGGGTTCACAAACATCTAGAAAAGAATGCTTATAGAAACCAAGATGACTTTATCAAGAACAGGTTATGCTAGACTGCCCCTATTTCCTTTGTTTAAAAGGCTTACTGGACACTTGCTAGATCCAGGAAATGCTTATATCTATAGGTAACCTACAATAGACTTTCACAAAGCATTTGAAAGAGTTTCTACTGTTCCTCTGTAGAAAAGATGGCACACTATGGACTAGACAATGGAATGAATAGGTAAATTTGCTTAAGGTCTCCTGATGTGGTATCAATCAGATACCACAGGTTTAGTGATCACTTCCCAAGCAGATTTTTCAGAGTTTTAATTAGTACAGCAAAATAGGGCAGTGGGGGTGGAGTCAAAATCTGAGTTCAGATCCAACCTCAGACATTTACTACCTGTGTGAGCCTAGGCATGTCACTAAACCCTGTTTGCCCCAATTTCCTAATCTGTAAAATGAACTCGAGAAGGAAACTACCCCAAAATCTTTGCCAAGAAAATCCCTTCAACAAACTTAAAAGAACTTGTTATAAACATCAACTACTTACTAGTCAAGTGACCTAAGCAGGTCTTTTAACATCTCTGAACCTCAATTTTCTCATCTGGGTTGTTGAGATTTTGAGAAATGAAATAAAAAAGATCCGTTAATCAACATGAATTTAAAAGGTACTGGGGGAAACGACAAAGCAAAAAGAGAGTCCCCACCTTCATTTGGAGAGTGTAATAGAGTAGAGAAAGAAATAAAATACACAAATCTGAAAATAAAGGATAAATACAGAAGAGATGGAAGGTCTCCTGGATCTAGTGTTGGAAGAGATTTCAGAGTCTATCTACTCTGAACTTCTTATTTTATAGTTTAAGAAAAAAACCTGAGGAGGTTAAAAGACTAACCCAAGGTCACCTAAGTAGTAAAGGTAGGATTCAAACTGAAACTCTCTACCTCCAGAACCTGTACTTTTACACATATATAAGTTGTCATTTTCTCTATTAATATCAGCATTCCTGACCTATTAGTACAACATCAGGGAAAGTGACCTTGGCTTACATCAGCAGATATAGGGGGATCCAGAGACCAAGATCAATTGTACTTGCCAGAACAATGAACTGATGCAATATGGCAGCCTGGGTCTTGGGCTAGAATTAAGAATTAGGAAGATTTCCTAGTATAACCATGGACAAGTCATATTTTGGTATGGGGGTAATGAAATCAGTACAGGGCTTGATTCCAGAAAATCCAGACACATAACCTGGCTCTGCTACTTATTCACCTGTGGGATTTTGACCATGTCAGTTCCTCTCCCTGGGCCTCACTTTCCTCATCTATAAAAGGAGAGGGTTAGATTTAATAGCCAATATGTTTCCTTCCAGCTCCAATCAGAGAGTAAGCATTTATTAAGTGCCTTCTATATGCCAATCTAGGATCTTCCAACCCCCCTGAGCATCTGTAAAATGGAGATAAAGGCACCTGCAGTTTCAGGATTATTGTAAAACTAGAATGAGATAATGTACTTAAAGACTTTCACAAGCTTTAAAGTGCTGTATCAGTTATTATTCACATGACTCTAGGGACAAGAAGCAGCTTTCTTGGCTCCTTCGAGCTCCCAGGAAATATTTGCAGACTGAGGCTAAATTGGGTAGCTTGACCAGCATATGCCAGCTCGCTGACCATCCCCTCCCCATGAAATCCCTTAGGCACCACTTGACATCTGTTTCTAGAGAGTTGAGGTAGTGAGTAGTGGTTCAGGTTTGGGTTCCTACTGCTGGGATGGGGAGGGAGGGAAGAGAGAAATGGAATCATACTCAAAGAATATCAGAGCTAAAGGGAACTCTGGTGATTATCTCAATTGCAATAGGAATACTCTTGATGAGAGCACTTCATAAACCTTAAATTGATACAGAAATGGAAGCTGTGACTGTGATTATTAGCATCATCTAGTCTTACCCCTTCTTTTTACCAATGAGGAAACTGAGGCCCCAGCTGTATTAGTAAGTCCTACTGCTTGCAGAGAGGGCAGGAAGCTTTCCCAGTCACACAATAAGTCACTGGCTAACTTAGGCCTTCTGTATTCCCTTATTCTATTAAACTGTGTTTTGAATTCAACTCCTTAGAGAAGTGTCCTATACTGACCACCAACACCTTAAATTAATATTAATTTAATTAAAATTAATATTAAATTAAATTAATATTTGCCAGATTATATACATGCTGGAAAATCCTTTTGTATAAAATCCTGATATATGCTAAAACTGTTAAATGATTAAAAATACAACCATTCTCAACACCCTGTGAAGTTATATGCATTATATTTTATGTTTTGCATTTTACTCCCTCCCCACTCTTTTCATTCTCACTGCTTTCCTCCATTCCTCTTCCTCCCTTTCCTTCCCATCCCTTCCTGGTCCCTCCTCTCCTTCTTCCTACCCTTTCTCCCTCCTCTATCCTTCGTTTCTTTTTTAACCTTCTTTACCTCCTTTCCTCCCCCTCCCTCATTCCTTCTTGTGCTCTCCCCAGGCAGGAATAGTGAAATCTGGGCCTTGTTGTATTTGGTGTGTTGATGATAATAATGTGAAGCAACAGGAATAATGGTGGAGGTTGGGGAAGTTGGAATTAATTTGGGTGGGCTGTCTAAAAAAAAGAGGTAGTATATCATCCCAAGGAGCACTAGATTTGAAAAAAGCAAATCTTGCTATCCATTCTCACTTTGACATTAACTTGTGGAGTGACCTTAAACAAGTCACTTAAAATCTCTGGACCTCAGCTTCCCCATCTGTAAAATCAAAGAGTTGGGCTACATTATCTTTAAAGGCCACTTCCAGGTTTAAAAATCCTATGAAGCTGTTGTAGGAAGGCTGAACCCTTTTACCTGTGTCACCACCCAGGCCATTGAGTCATTGGACATTCAATTCTATTCAAGTCTAGTCAATGTTGATCAGATACCTACCCACATCCAGAACCTGTGCTAAAATCTGGAAAAGATACAAAATTTAGCTAGAACAAGGCCTTGCTTTCCAGAATCTTATGATCTAATAAGACACATACACAGGCATCTTTAATAAACAATATTACATTACATTATTACATTAATATTACATTAGCTTTGGCAGAACCCCTACAGTGCATCTAATGCCACCTCTTATTTTACAAATATGGAAACAGACTCAGAATGATTTGCATTAAAGATGGTAACAAGAGAGCTAGCAATAGCTAGAGTAATAGAGTAATAGAGTAATAGCTGGGGTTAGGGATAGGGAAGATGACTACAAAATGTTTCTGTAGGAGAAAAGGGGAATCCTTAAATAAAGATTGGTATGATATAAAGAGGCAGGAGTCAGGAGAGCCTTGATTTTAGAGCAGCCAATCTCAAAGTGTAGTCCTAGGGATCCCCAAGACCATTTCAGGGGGTCCCCAAGGTTTAAATTATTTTCATAGCAATACTAAATTGTTTTCATTTTTAAGATACTAATTACCCTACTTAAACAATGGCTCTTTGAGGGAGTCTTCACTCAAAGACCAAAAACATTTAAGAACCACTGAATCAGAGACCAGCTCTAAATCTTCCTAACTGTGCATGCTTTTTACCTTTAAGGCCAACCTCTGTTTTCTCATCAGAAAATAAGAGTGATAATTAATACTTGCAGCATCCAGCTTAGCTGGGCCCACCTTTCCCAGGGCTATTTGGGAATAGAGTAATGAGATAAGGTGGAATATTTCCAAGCACAGAGAGATTCAGTGGTAGAAGTATTCTACCTCTAGTGGGAGCAGTGGTAGAGACAAGTCAGGTATTAGAACATATGGCAACTAAGATGGAGAAGAATGGGAAGATAAAGGGAAACAACTTCCAGAGAGCTTGTATGCCTAACACTACCTTGTATCTGATTATTGCTTAATAATTCCTGTTGGATTGGATAGCTTCCCAGGGAGTGATGGAGAGAGCAGGAACAGAAATCCAGAAGCCAAAATGGGGGTGGGGGGGCAGGAGAGGAAATAGAGACCAAAACTCAAAAATGGAGACAGTGTTGGGGGTGGTGGTGGGAGATGAGAGGGACAAGGGAAGATAGCAACAAACAATATGTTTCTCAGAAAGGAGAGAAAACAAAAGCAGGCAGGGCTGGGGAGGAGGAAGGAGAGAGGGAGGGTTTGTTTGCTCACACTCCCACATTCCAGCTGGCTCTTCTGGGCCCTGTTTCCATTCCAGTGCAATTTCTTCAATGAAGAGAGTAAAATGAGAGATTTTACTTCTTTTACTCCTTCCCATCTTGATCTTGATTAGAAAGGAGATGGAGAAATTTTATGCTGTGCTTTGGGCCCCAGGGTCACCTCTAAGTCCCCCAAATGATGCCATTCTTATAACAATTTTTAATGTTTATACATTTAGACATACCATCACCATCATGGGAGGATATAATTTAGAGCTGAAAGTAACTTCAGAAATCTTCTAATTCTCCTGCTTAATTTTATAGATAGAGAAACTGAGGCCTAAAGGGGAAAGTGAGTCACTTGAGCAAAGTCCAAGTTTGAACTTAAGTCTTCTGACTCCCAATTCAGAATTCTTAATATTGGACCATATTGCACACTACCTATAAAAACAATCTAATAGCCTAGAATCTTCAAATTCCTTCCTCCTCACACTTAGATGGAAGATATGAAAAGAGGATCCAGGTAGGTAGAACATCCCTGACTTTCTTTCCACCTGTGCCTTGATCCTATCCCTACTGTTGACATGAGTGACCCTTGCCATCAGCATACATTGCTGCAAATTGGGGAGGGGGAGGGAAAGAACAATTTTGTGTAAGGCAGAACATAGTACACAAGTAGGTAGGTGCTTATTACATGTTTATTAATTAACACACTGTCTCTTTGGTCCTTACCAAAGGTATTAAGAAAAGTTTTGCTTCTAAAGATATCCTCTGGGAATGGATGTATATTACAGGAATCAAGGTATGCCCCTTTGCCTTCCTTGGGTAATGGAGATTTGAGGACTACAGTTCCAAAATTTACTGAATTTCCAAAGATCTTTAGAAGTGCAGAGACCAAACAACTACCCGGTAATATTTACAAACTATGGAATAATAGAATAGTAGAGCTGTGGGGGACTTTAGTATACCAAATGTTGAATGTCAACATTGGAAGGAGCAGTAGAGATAACATTGGGGCGGCTAGGTGGCGCAGTGAGGTGGTTATATGGTACAGTGGATAGAGCACCAGCCCTGTAGTCAGGAGTACGTGAGTTCAAATCCAGTCTCAGACACTTAATAATTACCTAGCTGTGTGGCCTTGGGCAAGCCACTTAACCCCACTGCCTTGCAAAAACCTAAAAGAGAAAGAGAGAGAGAGAGAGAGAGAGAGAGAGAGAGAGAGAGAGCGCTTTAACTTTCATCTATGTGGTGCTTTAAGTTATTCCTTGCAACAAAAAGCATAAATGTTAGTAGTCCTATTTTACAAATAAGGACACTGAGGCACAGGCAGTTTCACCAATCTGTGGTACCAAGAAGTGAACACAATACTAGAGCTGGGCCAGAACAGAATTCAAGGGTTTTCTCACCATCTTATTCCTAGAAACTATATTTCTCTTAATGTACCCCAAGAAAATGATTGTTACGTCATGCAGTTGAATTATAATAACTTGCACATCTTTTTTTAGATAAATTGGTCTCATCAGTTGTCTCCCCTACCTTGTACTTATGAAAGCTGATTTTTTGAACCCAAGTATAAGATCTGAAATTTATTCTTTTAGACTTTTTTCTTCAATCTTAATTTTATTACTTTTGTTTTTCTACTACTTTGATTCATATATCCTCCTCTTACTCAATAAGCCCTCTATTGTATCAAAGATTAAAAAGGAGAAAAAAAGTAATTCAGGAAAACCAATGCAACATAACAACCATATTTAACCATTTTTTCATACCTATAGTCCCATACCTCTTCAAAGAGAAGAGGGGAATGCATTTTTTTAACTTTTTTCCAGAGCCAAGGTTGGTTATTCTAACTATACAACATTCAACTTCATTTTTTTTGTTCTTTCCATTTATATTGTAAACATTTTGTATATTTTTCCCCATTCTGCTTGCTGACTTTGTATCAATTCAATATATGTTTTGTGAGGTTTTTCTGAATCCTTTAAGCTCAGTGTTTCTTTCAGTGTAGTAACTGAAGGAATCTTCAGTTTACATACCTCATTTGACTCTAAAATCAAAAAATCTGGCTTGGAATCCCACCTTTGCTAACCATGTGACTTGGGTAACCTTCCTGGAACCCAGTTTTCTCAACGAATAGAGGAAGTTGGCCTGAAATAATATACTCAATGGATAAAACAATGTCATTGAAAATATCAAGAACAATAACTAAAAATACCCTAAAAACTATGAATTTCTGACTAAATTTGGTCCTAAAGAAGGTACATAAGAAGACACTTCCCTTTCTATCTTTGCAGACATGAAGTGTAGACTAGAAGTCATATAAAACAGAATTTTTTAATATGTTGGTTAGCTTGATTGATTTTTCTTTGAAAGTGTCTTACAGGTTAGCTTCCTGGGAGGGTGTTGGATAAGGGACATAATGTGAAATGAAGGTGATGTAAAAACAAAATTTATCAATAGAAATTTATTTTTTTAAAGTAAAATGACTACCTTGGAAGCAGAAAATAAGAGGATTGGTCTGCATCACCTCTTCCAGTTCTAGTTCTATCATACTACATTGCTGCCAGTTCTTTGCTACCACAAAAAATGCTGTTCTGATTTTGTGCATGTGTGTATATGGGATCTTTTTTTCTGTCTTTGCTGTCCTTGGGATGTATGCCTATTGCTGTGTTTCCTATTAAATGTCATTAGTTGAACTTAACCCAGTTTTCTAGCCTGTCAGGATCTGTTGGAATTCTCTTTCTATTATTCAGTGAGTTAAGCTTACCTCCCAACTTTGGAACACCTGCAAATTTGATAATCATGCATTCAAAATTGTCCAAGTAATTGACAAAAATGTTAAGTAACATTTATTTATTTATTTGTTTGTTTGTTTGTTTATTTATTTATTTATTTATAACAGGGCCAAATGCAGATCTCAAGGTCATACTGCTACATAATTCCAAACAGCCAAACTGACTTTGACCATCAATAACTCTGGATCCAGCCATTCAACCAGCTCTGAATGCATTTAACTGTACTATCATCCAATCTAATGATCATCCAATCTAATGATCTCTATTTGTCCCACAATAACCTTATGAGATATCTATGCCAAAATCATATAAACTATATCTAGTCCATTCCTTAAGTCTAATAATAATCTGAATGTTATTGTTGTTCAGTTGTTTCCAGTTGTGTCCAACTCTTTTGAAGCTTTCTTGGCAAAGTTATTGAAGCCATCTCTTTCTCCAATTCATTTTATGGATGAGGAAACTAGGACAAACAGGGTTAAGTGACTTGCCTAGGATGAATGTACCAAGAATCAAGGATATTGAATGCCCCTTATCTTAGGGGTTAAGTGACTTGCCTTGAGTCACACAGCTGGTAAGTGTCTGAGGCCAGATTTGAGTTCAGGAAGATGAGTATTCCCAACACCAGTCCAGGCCCTCAATCCATGTAGTCATCTAGCTGTTCTGTCAGTTTAATATACCTGTCAAAAAAGATTAAAAAGGAGAGTCAGCCATCACCTATTCTATATGAAGTCATTCTGATTCTTCCTTTTCTATATGTTCATTAACTACCCTTTTAATGATTGTTTATTATAATCACTCTTTCCATTTTAGAATGGTCATTAATGGAAGTCAAACTGGCCTGGATTTTGCATTTCATTTTCTCCTTATTGAAAATCACAACATTTACCCTTCTCTAGTCCCACCATACTATCCCTGACAGTGGAAGAACAATCATCAAGGACAATGAAGGGCTCTCTTACTGTCTTCTTACTTATCATGGACATCAACTCCTCATTAGTTATTTTTTTTCCTGTCACTTCCAAAACAAAGGTTATTCACCCTAGCAGAGGAAACAGAAGCCAAGAGGTGAGCAGCTCTGTCTCCTTTCTTTTCTGGTCATTATCATCTCATCCATCCTAAAAAGTGGTCTTATCCTTTTTCTGATCTTCCATTTTTGCCCAGCCTAGTTAGAAAAGGCCCTTTCCATCGTCCTTAGCTCTTCCTGACATCCTCGGCTCAGTCTGAGCTCCAGAGCTCCTGACACTATTTTTACAAGACTGTGTCTTATCTTTTTAAAATGTAAGTTGGTTGGGGAGTACTCTGAGCATCCACATCAGTCACTTTTGACAACACCTATTTTTCCTCCTCATTGGAATTATTTCCCTTTCTGTCTTTAGAATTTCATTTTGGAAAGCATCCCATCTCTCTGCAGCTGACTTCCTCAGTACAAATTTAGTCCTGGAATCCTAATGTCCTTTCTCTGAACCATTTAAAATCTGCTTTCCTAAAATTTGGGACCTGTAGGATCATATAAAAAAATCTGCTTGGCATTCAAAATCCTTTATAACCTAACTTCCCCCTACCTTTCCAGTCTTCTTATACCTTACTCTCCAACACATCCAGGGACCCTGACCTCCTGACTACTCCACAACCAAAATACTCCATCTCTCAGCTCCCCAGTGCCTGGAATTGTTTCCCTTCTCATCTTCATCACCTGACTTTTCTGGCTTCCTAACTAAAACACCATCTTCTAATGTAAGTTTTTTGCAGCCCTTCTTAATTCTAGGGTCTTCCCTTTGACCTCAGCTTCCCATTTATACAGTTTATATTTTATAGTACATAAATTTATTATAGAATAATATATAATTTATAATCAATATAATTTTATGGTTATACTGTTTATAGTTTGTACACAATTGTTTGCTTGTTGTCACCCACATTTGATTGTAAATTCCTTGAAGGCAGATAATTGTCTTTTGCCTCTTTTTGAACTCTTAATATTTAACATAGTACCTGGCAAGTAGTAGGTGTTTCTTAAGTGTTATTGACTAAGTGACTGTGATTTTCTCTGCCTGGATTTTCTCTCCTTTATCACAAAATCTAAATCTAAAAGGAAAAGGTCACTCCCCCACCCACCCCAAAGTTCCTATCATTTTCAACCCAGAAACCACTTTCTTCTTGTAGGTGAAGATTAGATCCAGAATAGACTTTTCCCCTTATTGATCTTTTTTTTTAAGGTTTTTACAAGGCAAATAGGGTTAAGTGGCTTGGCCAAGGCCACACATATAAGTAATTATTAAGTGTCTGAGGCCAGATTTGAACCCAGGTACTCCTGACTCCAGGGCCGGTGCTCTATACACTGTGCCACCTAGCCAGCCTCCCTTATTGATCTTTTGACCTTTTGTAGATCTCATAGAGTGAAGCAGCTGTTAGCTACTCTCTTTTTGACATAACTATAGTAAATGTCTGGATAATTGAAGTCTTCCCATTACTACTCCAGCATTCTACCACAAGGCATGTGCTGACTCATGAACTCAGTAATTTCTTCTTTTGGTCCATGAAATATTCTCCAATGACAAAGTCACTTCTGTTTCCATTTTTTCCTCTCAAAATAGAAGATCTGAATAGTCTTCATGTTTTTCCCTTTGACTCCTAGTTTTCCTCACATGAGGATTTTATTACACAATGCTCACACCTCCCCCTTTACCTATCCTGTTTCTTTTTAAAAATCTATACTCACCAGGGCAGCTAGGTGGTGCAGTAGATAGAGCACTCCCTGGAGTCAGGAGGACCTGAGTTCAAATGCGACTTCAGACACTTAATAATTGCCTAGCTGTGTGACCTTAGGCAAGTCACTTAACCCCATTGCTTTATATAAAAATAAAAAACTATACTCATTCAAAATCACATTCCTGGTATAGTTTTCATCCCACTAGATCTAAGTAATATCTATTAGGTCAATTTTGCTTCATTTCATTGAACACTTTGGTTCTTTTCCCTTCTTACCTAAACTTTGGATAATTGTGTAGAGAAATTTGAGGCTTTTTTCTTGGTTTTATTACTGATTCCATTTTTGTTACCGATTTAAAAATTTTTTATTATTTCTTGAGATTATAGGTTTTAACAAGAACTGCTACTACTACTACTACTACTATACACACACACACACACACACACACACACACACACACACACAGCTCCTTTCCCCCCTTTCTCTTTCCTGGCTCCCAGTTCCTAGGGAGAATCTTATGGAGGGCAAAGGGCCAATGGCAATGATTTTTGTTGCTTACTGACATTGAGATATGGTTTAAGTTGGAAAATATTGGTCTAGTCCAATTGCCTAATTTTACAGAAGCAGAAATTAAGATCCAGAAAAGGAAACAAAACTTGCCACGGTAGATTGCAAGGTTATGGAATAATGATACCAACTTGCTCTTCTCTTCTAAAGTCTTCAAGACACCATAGTCCATTTCCTCAGCAAGTAACCACTTACATCCTAATTTCCTGCAGAAAAAAATCAAAGAAATTCTCTATAAACTCCTTCTGCCTTATTTCACCTCTCCATCATCCTTCATTTTCTGATCCTTTTCTTCTGTCTCTGAGTTAGATGATTCTTCTTCTTTCCAAGGCCAACTCTTCTACTTTGTTCCTCTCTGGGAGTCTGCTCCTTACTTTATTCCTTCTTTTCAGTCTTAAATCTCTTATCTACTGGTTCCTTCCCTGCTACCTAAAAACATGCCCTAATTTCTCTCATTCTTTAAAAAGAAAGAAAAATGATAAAGCCTTTGCTTGCCTCTACTGTTCCTTCACATTATTATCCTATAATTCTTTTCCCCCCTTTCATAGCCAAACCCTTAAACAAAGTTGTCTGAATGCCTTGCTTTGACTTCCTTAACTGCCTTTACCTTTTCAGTGCCTGTCATCTTATTTCTGATTTAACACTTTTACTGAAACTGTTCCCTCCAAAGTCACCAGTGCTCCCTTAAGAGCTAAATCTACATCTCATCTTTGAATTTCTATAGTCTATAACATATTACCATCTATTTTTTAAGCTGTTTCTCAATTTCACATTTCCCTATGTAAATTTTGTCTTCCCAGTCATTTATATATCTGCTAAAATCATCCTTCTCAAGCACATTTATCTCCCCCTGCTCAAAAACCCACAGGGGCTCCCTATTGCTGCCAAGATAAATAGTAGCTCCTCCTGCTTTATCACTTATGTGTGCATGTCACTTGCCTCTATAAAATAGTCTTTTATAGTCTACTATACAGTGTATTTGGGGATTATTTTGTTGAGTACACACAAGGCAAGTGCTCATGTGATTGTCAGAAAAAGTGATACAAGGTCTCTCTGAAGAACTTTGGAATTGATTGCATGACATAGTAGATGCAAAGGATCACCCAGCATTGGATACTGCATCAAAGGCATTGTGCTCTACAAACAGAGCAAAATTTAAGTGGCTCAAAAGAAATAAAAGATGTTCAAATTTAGAGAATCTATTCCAAATGAACTATTTCTGCCCAACCTTTGGTAGAGCATTCCTAGTTCAAATTGGTCTGATCAATCACAGTTGGATATTCTATAACTTGCTTCTAACATAATGATATCATTTTGATTCTCTTCTAGAAGGAGGGACAACAACCACCCTCTTCACTCCACGAATAATGGAAGGTTCATAAAAGAAGATATTGTGTCATTTAGAGGTATTTTATGTCCCTAGCATCTGGCTCTGTCCCATGCCATTATATCAAACATAGAGGATTTCATGATGTGGGAATTTCCTCCACTTAATCAACTATCAGTGACTTTATAGTCTTCAAGATTTGCCAGAGGCTTGAAAAATTAAATGACTTACCCATAGTCACACTCTGCTAATGATGATGTTTGTCCTTCATTCTCAAAAAAGACCATAACATCAGGGAAGTGATGCCATGACAAGCACATGAATTAGATTTGAGTGAGAGGAGTACTGTGCTAAGTCACTGGACTCACTTTCTCCTTCTGAACCATCTGGATCCAGTGGCAAAATATGAATTCAGATGACTGGAGATGGCCCTGGGTAGAGGCAATTAGGGTTAAGTAACTTGCCCAAGGTCACACAAGCTTGTAAGAGGAAAGTGTCTGAGGCAGAATTCAAAATTCCATTCTCTTGACTCCAAGGCCAGTACTCTATCCACTGTACCATCTAGTTGCCTGTACACTCTGCTTATAGATAGCAAAGGAAGAAGGACCTAGTTCTTCCTAACTCTCAAGTCCAGTACTCTATCCAGTTGACATCTGTCCTACCTTGGCTTCTCTTGCAGTTTGATCCACATACTGGGGTCAGACTTGTTGGACTTGGGACTACAATTGCACCAGATTAAATCATGGGACACTAACTCTTCTTTCCACTTTTACCTCCCTCAGTGAACCTCTTCTAGCACCAGTCCTTACCAGGCTCCTTCATCCATAGACCTGCCTCCCTTTTATTTTTTTTTTTAAATCTCAATCTCCTAGAACCAGAAATGACCTCTTGTGCTTCAACTGGGATCTTTGTTACAATATCTCCAACACGTAGCTGGTCAGCCTTGAAGACCTCCACTAATGACTTGGGACTACAGTTAGACTAGGCTAAATCATGGGACACCAGCTCTTCTTTCCCCTTTACCTCCCTCAGAGAGCCTCTTCTAACACCAGTCCTTATCAGGCTTCCTCCATCCACAGACCTACCTCCCTTTAAAAAAAAATCTCAATCTTCTAGTTCCAGAAAGGATCTAAGAGATCATTTAGGCTCTCTTACACTTCAACTGGAATCCTTGATACAATAAACCCAACACGTGGTTGGTCAGCTTTGGCAGACCTCCTTTGATGGCAAACTCACTACCTAACAAAATAATCCTTTGTACTTCGGGACAGTTTTACTTTGTCAGACTTTCTAGCCAAGCACGCCTCCATCCGTACCCCCACCCCATGTTTCTCCTCCTACCTCCCCCCCCCCCCCCCACTAAGCAGAAAATGTCTAACACTCCCTCCCTATTCACACTTGTTTAAGTTTTGGTTCTTGCCCTGGCGGTGGACAAAATGGATGCAAGGTGCAGAATTAACACTGCTTTAAAGTCAGTTTGGAAATTCACCTCTGTTTTGGAGAAAGGCAGCCAGCCCCTCCGGGGTATTGGATGGCTTTAGGGTACGGGACAGAGGAGCCTGGCTCCGAAGCACCTTGGAGAGAGGAGAAGGCAGCCCGGGGGAGCCGGCAGCCCCGGGGAGCTGGCGCTTGTGGGTGTCGGGGCGCTCCCCAGCCCGCCCTATTGTTTCTTGAGGGTTTGTGTTTTTAAAAAAGAGATTAAGCATTTTTATGACACGGGCTTTACAGCGGTAATTTCCTCCATTCTAATTCTGTGAATGCACGTTTTTACACTAATTGCATAATTAGACGTAATGTACTAATTGCTGTAATGGATGATAGTCAACTAAACTTTAACTTTTAAAAAACAAGAAAGCGGCAGCCTGGAAGGAGGCGGGCTGGGGAGTGGTTTCTTGTGAGCTGGGTGTAGTAGAATCTCTCGTGATTCAAACTCGCCCGCCCACCTGGCCGCCCTCTCTGATCCGAGGCTCCTGCCCACCTTGGCTCATCTCTTCCTGAGTCCTTCCCATCGCTTGAAATCCGGCTCAAGGCCCACCTCTTCTTAGGAACCTTCCGTGATCACTTTTTCCTGAATGTTTCTCTCTCCAGCTTCATCTCTGTCTCTTTCTGCCTATAGCTTCTTCTCTGTCTCGATTTCGATCTGTCCTTTGCTCCCTATTCCTGTTTTTCTGTGTTTTTTGCTCTCTGCCCCGCTCCCACCTCTCACCCCACCTCCAGCCTCTCCAAGATTTGAAGGGGTCGAATCAAACAAATTTTCACTAAATGTCTGTTATGTGTTGAGTGACGGAAATAGAAATGCAAATGTGCGATAGGCCCTAAGTTCAAGGGGCTGACAGTCTCATGGAGTATTTGCGTTGCATATAGAAGGGCAGTATCCTAGTAAAATGGAGTTTTCATCTAAGAGCAGTTTCGGGGATGTGAGTGGGATCAAAGCCATACATGCTGTGTTTACAGTGCCAATGGTAATATTGAGTTAACCCGAGTAAGAGCAAAAGGGGCAGGAGGAGGGTGAGAACGGGAGAGTAATAGTGGGTGGAGGTGTATAGAGGGACAAAGTAAATGCCCAGGCTAGCTATCCTAGTGGATGATTGGATGGAATGGGAAGGTGGCTAAGAGTCATCGGTCAGGACAGAGCAGCCCCAGAGCAGGCCTCTTAGAGGAGTTCCAAAGAGGAGACTTGGGAACTCATTCTTGGTTTATGGAAGAGAGGAAAATAATGCCCAGAATTCCACAGGTGACAAATTAAGAGAGCAGGATTCACATCCAAGGTCTCTGAGACCAAAGCCAATGTTTTCTTTCCACAGCATCCTCTATAATGGGAAGTAGGTGATGTTGCACACATAAGTTCTCAACTATAGCATTCTGCACTTTTGATACCACTTGCCTTACATTTCATTATGGTTGCCTAGCATTAATATTTGGGGAAGCCCAAGAGATGTTATTGATATTGCTACTTTTCCTGAACTTGATCATCCATTTCCGTGCTCTAATCCACACCAGACACCCTCCGTTCCTGGAATGTTCTTCCTCATCTCTGCTTCTCAGAATCCTTTCTTAAAGGTTCAGATCAAAGGCCACCTCTTACAGAAAACCTCCCCATCTTCTAGCCCTTGGTTATGAAGACTTCTCTCCCCCTCCATTTTATTTATATTAAGATTAATCTATGTAAATATTGAATCTCTCCAGTAAAATGTAACCTCCTTGGGGTGGCTAGGTGGCACAGTGAATAGAGCACAGGCCCTGGAGTCAGGAGCACCTGAGTTCAAATCTGGCCTCAGACACTTAATAATTATCTAGCTGTGTAGCCTTGGGCAAGCCACTTAACCCCATTTGCCTGGCAAAAAAAAAAAAAACCCTAATAAAAAAATGTAACCTCCTTGAGGGCAGGGACCATTTTGTTTTGTCTTTGTATACCTAGTGCCGAACAGAAGTTCCTATCTCTGTGACTTGATTTAGTTGATGTTTAATAAATGTTTAATTGTGACTTGAATTTTCAGACTAAAGAAGAGTTTAAATGAATTCATGAGATTGATCAATTCCTAACCATTATAGGGTATTTTGGACAGATTAACCTGGAGAAAAATGTGTCCAAAAAGGCAAACCCTTGTGCCTAAGTCAGAATCAGCATTCCAGTTGAAGAGTCAGAGGAAAAATGGTGAAGAAGAGAGAGAAAGTGAAGGAAAGAGAAATATGTGTGGTTGCTCTCATATGAGAGTTAACAGTGGCCAACCAGCCTCCTCTGGGGATTTTAGTTGTGGTACCTGACAGTCCCTGAAACCCTGCTTCTTCCTAGTCTGTTTGATGAGATAGTATTATCTCAGACTGTGTTTGCTGCTACCTCATCGATTCCCCAGCGTTTTCCTGTGAACGTGTAGCAGCTCTGATCAATACTCTCATTTTTTTCCCATAAAGGAGGGGAGGTAGGCAGCCAACCCTGGGAGAAAGCAGATGATGTAGGCCACCTGTCTTCTCATTTCCTTCACTATCTGTTCCAGAACTGCTTTCAGACATCCTAGCCTTGTCAAAAACTAAATCTGCTTTGAAGTAGCAGACCCTTGCCTCTCAAAGTCAAAAGTCAGCAATTATGCCACAACCTTCCCTCCTCCCCCCATTCCATCTTCCCCACCCCTCTCATACCTGAACTACTTGAGCTCATGCAAAGGTCAGGTCTCAAATCAAATATGTAAGGGCTCAAGTCCCAGTTACACATTTCCCCTCTATCTTTTTTCTAGCCCTGGGGAAAGAAGGGAAAAGCATATATTCAGTTCTGATTACTATATTTTAGGAAGGACATTGTTAAAATGGAGGGCTCCCAGAAGAGGGTGACCAAGTTAATGAAGGGCCCTAAGACCATGCCATTAAAGAATGGAATGAAGGAATGGATGATATTTCACCTGGAGAAGAGAAGACTCATGGGGACATGCTGCTTGTCATTGAGTATTCAAACAGCTGTCAACATGGAAGAAGGATTCGATTGTCTTCCTTGGCCTTTGGGGGAGAACCAAGAGCAATGGGGGTGGGGGAGAAGGCCTGGAAGCAGGAATTGAAATTACAGAGGGACTGATGAGACTTCATGGAAGGAAAAACTCCCATTTTGGTACCAGAATGCAGAATGCGCTGCCTCTCTGGAGAATCAGGCTCAGGTTGGATGACCAGTCACTTGCCAGGCCAGGTGGAGTTCTTAATCAGCTGTATATTGTAATGCCCTTCAAGGTCCTTCCTAACTCTGAGATTCTGGGATATGTGCCAACTGTGCACCCCCCAACCCTCATTAGCCAATCCAGTGACTTTACGTTGCACAGGGAGAAACTAAGGCCAGTAAAGAGGTAGTGGTGGCCTGCCCAAGGTCATAGTGGGGAAGGACCTTAATCCAGATCTCCTATTAGTGCACTGTTTTGATGCTTATACTTGGTAATTAAATCCCATAATTAATATTTTGTTGTAGTTATTTTGATTCCTAAATTCAACTGACTTCATTGAATGCATATCTACTGACTGAGTTCTCAGTCTCTCTGTCTCTCTGTATCTGTCTTTCTGTCTTTCTCTCTCTCTGGCTATCTCTTTGTATCTTTGTGTGTCTCTCACATACACATACATACATATAGATAGATTATATGTGTGTAGGCTTTTCTCTGTTCATTTAACATCCTCTGGCCCTAGTTCTCTATCTGCATCTCCAATCTCAAACACTCTGAAAAGTCGGCTCCTCAAATTCTTGCCTACAGTTAGACTTCTTTTAGGACAATTCTGATTTCTTTCTGCTTACACTAAGCCATGGAACCTGTTGTCCTGTTAAGAGAGCATGATGCACAAGACAGATGCAGTTAATAGAATCTGAGTGGTAGCTCAGAGAATGTATCATATCTACCCAAACAGGTTTTCTAAAGAGAATCAAATCAAGCTTAGATGAATGTGCAGAGAAAGAAACCTAGAAAAGGGCAAGATCCTCTTGAAACTTACCAAGTGACCCTTGGCCTTCTGTCTGTCGACAAGAGCCTAAAGGTTGCATCCTAGGAATTCAGAGGATAAAAATATTTCATACCCAATGAGCATGACTGACTAAGTACCAGAAGAAATCTTTGAAACCAAACCTTGGCTGAAGCCAGCTCTAGGAGCCACGATGATAAGATGACATGACCTGGCTGGTCTGGTGTGACCTCAAGTCATTTAACCTCCCAAAGCTTACAGTCAATTCTCTAAAACTAGCAGTTTGAAAGAAGGTACCAACCTGCTTTGATAGAGAATTTCCTTACCTATAACAGGGGAATTTCAGGTTCAACCCTGAACCCTATCCTTACCAAATACCAGACACTATGTGTGAGAGATAACAAAGATTTTAAAAAGGGGGGGGGGGGGGAATAGTGTACCTTATTTCTATAAGTGGGCAGAGAAGACAGCTGTTATCATCAAACATTACTTTGGTTCTCTACACTTTCTGATTGCTTTCAGGCTTATTCCTAGTTGCCTTCATTCAGGCCATGGCTTTTTGATCAGTCAATGCATTAAAATAACTTAGAAGGCAGGAGTATTTCCCTCTTTATACCTGACCAGTATGAGTATACATTACTAAGAAAGGGATAGGGGTGAGGGAAGTTGAAAGAGAAAGTTTACAATAAAGTTATCCATAAGCAGAATGACAACCTTACAGAGAGTTGAGTTCCCCCTCAATGAAGGTCTTTAAGCAGAAAATGAGTGACCATTTATTGAGAATTTTGAAGAAGAACATCAAGTCTAAATTCTAAAAGGCATGTGATGGAAAATACCATCAATATTCAGACAAGAAGCAATGAAATTTAAATGCAGACCAAAGCTTACTATCATCTTTTTTTTTTTTTTTTTTTGCAAGGCAAACAGGGTTAAGTGGCTTGCCCAAGGCTACACAGGTAGGTAATTATTAAGTGTCTGAGACCGGATTTGAACCCAGGTACTCCTGACTCCAGGGCCAGTGCTTTATCTACTACGACACCTAGCTTCCCCTTATCATCAACTTTTAAAAGTTGTATTATGGGGGCAGCTAGGTGGGCAGTGGATAGAGCACAGGCCCTGGAGTCAGGAGTACTGGAGTTTAAATGTGGCCTCAGACACTTAATAATTAACCCCATTGCCTTGTAAAAAAAACTAAAAAAAAAAGTTGTGTTATGTATTATGGGTTTTTTTTACTCTAATGTTTTCCCACCTGTTTTGATTTGATTCTTCTGTCACATCATGATTAATATGGACCTATATTTAGCATGGTTATGCATGTATAGCCTATATTAGCTTGCTTTCTGTTGGGGGGAGGAAAGGGAGGAAGGGGGGAAAATGTGAAACCTTGCAAAAAAATGACTGGAATTGGGGGTGGCTAGGTGGTGCAGTGGATAGAGCATGGGCCTGGAGTCAGGAGTACCTGAGTTCAAATTTGGCCTCAGACACTATTTACCTAGCTGTGTGGCCTTGGGCAAGCCTCTAAGCCCCATTGCCTTGCAAAAAAAAAAAAAACTAAAAAAAATTAAATGAAAAAATGCCTGGAATCAAGTTTCATGTAGTTGAAAAATAAATAAATTAAAATATTTTTCTAAAAAAAAAAGAGCATTGAGTTTAGGTAATCATGGTATAGTAGAGGGAGCATAGATCTTAAGAGTTAGACATCAAGTCCTGCATCAGACACAAATTCAGCATATAATCTTGGGGAAGTTACTTAATCTCTAAGAGAACCTATTTATTCATCTGTAAAATAAATATCATTGATTTTGAACAATAAGAGATCTTGGAACTTTTCTAGTTCAGCCCCTCCATTTTACAATTGAAGAAACTGAGACCTAGGGAGACTAAGTGACTTGCCCAAGGTCATACAGGTAGTTAGTAGAAAAGCTTAGATTTTTGACTTCAAACCTAGTCTTCTTTCCATCCCATTTCATGGGTAGTGCTTGAATTGCCTACCTCCCTCACAGAGTTGTCAAAAAAGGAAAACCCTTTGTAATCCTTAAAGCACAATTCAGATAATTATTCTTTTGACTAGTTGAATGGAATTGACCTTTGAAAATTCTTCCATCTCTGAAATTCTGTTCTCCAGTTATTCCCACCTTTTTCCTATCATTTATCATATGCCACAAAAGTCTCATACTCTCATCCTTGGCTCCTAATGCAGACTAAGCCTTGACCCCCTGAGCCTAGCAGCTGTTTCATAATCAAAATGAGATGGAGTGGGAGAGCACAGATTGGCTCAATACAACTCAAACTCACTTCTAGGGTAGATTTAGCTGAGATCCTATGTTTCGATGGGAAGGAAGGGAACTGGAATGGATGTCTTACCAAACACGTAAGGGAATTTCTGAGGAAATTACCACTAGAATGGACCAATTAGAGTCAGACTACCCTCTCAACAAGTTCTCAAGTAGAAGCATATGTGTGTTTTTATATATACAAACACAATCAGCTCCCATTCCAAGGCCTTTCCTGCAACCTTTGCTGCTCCAGATTCTAGTCACCCACCTTTGCCCAGAGCCTTCTCTAATGTTTCAAAGACCACCCCCTGAACAGAGTAACCTCCCATTGCCCCTTCTGCCTCCTGCCCAGACTCCCCCAGATCACATCTGTCCCATAGTGAGACAGATCGCTTGCACTTCCCAGAACACTACATCATCACCTGCTATGAGATTGGCCTTCAAGAAAAGGTCTAAAACAGTCTAACCACTTACCTCTTTCAGTGAACCTCTCTCCAACCTCTGATATAATGCCTAGATTCATTCCTTGATAATTAATATACTTCAGTCCCCTCATGTTTTTCCTGTACCAATGCTTCTCAACTATTCCTCATCTCCCCATTTCCTTAATCCCATCTTCTCCAACACTACCCCCTTATATGTTACAGTCCAGATCTTCCTACCCCTTCCTCTGGAATACTTGCACCATAATTTATGAAATTCCTTTCATTCTAAAGCTTTTCTTTTTTCACTCCTTCCATCTTTTGATTCTCACTTTGATATGGTTCTTTTTGTTGGTATTGCATCTCTGGCCACCCTTTCCAGCATTGGTAGCACTTTTCCTCTTATCCACTGATTCTCTAGATATAATAAAAAAAACCAGGATTCTCTTTACCCATCCCTTGCTACTTCCAGACTTTTTAACACCATCATTCAACAATCTTTCCTCTGGGGATCAAGCTATTCAAATTTATCATCACACCTTACTGATTATCTATCAACCCAGAGATCATTCTTTCCCTTCATCAATGAATTCAATTTATGCCTCATAGTCCTCTCCACCTCAATTCTTGCTTTCATGCTGGGGGACTTGAATATACATATTGATGCTCCCTCTAATATCAAATTTCCCAGTTACTCAGTTTACTGAATTTCCATGATCTTCCTCCACTTCACTTCAGATAAACATAGAAATAGTTATCCTCATTAATCTTACCATCACCCATAAATTTTCAGTGTACAGTTTCATGAAATCTGAAATTTCTTAATCTGATCCTAATCTTTTAATATTCCACCTTTGCATATGCCTTTTGTCATCTAACTTTTCTTTATCTTCACTTTGACCTTAAATCCTTACATCTCATTTCTTTCCCAGAAAATCACCCTTCACTGGTTTACATTCTCTCCCACACCATTCCCTCTTCCTCTCTCCCTATTTTGACTGTCTCTACACTTGAAGCCTTTTCCACTCTGTCCTATCTTCAATAACACCTTGCTAAACGCCAGCTTTGCCCTGTGCCCACCATCTTTCTTCTCTACTTCTATTCAATGCTGAATGAAACTGGAGAAAAATCACAAAACTTTGCTGACAGAGTCCACTACAAATTTATTTATAATCTCAGCTAGGACCCTCACTGCAGCAAGGCAATCGATCCTTTCACACCTTCCTAATCAGTTTGACATTCCACTTAGCAGAGCAGCTTTTCCATATTTTTCATCCCTCCTCAAATTTTCCATGGTACCCTATCCCTCTTCTCTCTTAATTGAGGACTTCATACTTCACTGAGAAAAAATTGAGGCCATTGATAGAAAAAGCCCTCTCCTTCTCTCTTCCTCACCTCAAATTACTCAGATATCTTCACTCCTGTTTCTCATGAAGAAGGGGCTCTCTTCTTGCCAAGGAAAATACTGTGTACCTATGTACAACTTTGACCCCTTCCCATCCTTTCCTCTCCTGCAGATTGCTTTTATTATCATATCCACATTGTCTCTGATCTTCAATCTCTCTCATTTTGAAGATGAAGAAACTGAGGTCTAGAAAGGTTAAGAGTCTTGCCCAATATCACACAACTAGTAGAAAAATGAACTGGGATTCAAAATAGGTCCTTTGACCTGAATTTGTATCCAGTCCATCTTTCCACCGTATGACACCATATCGCATATGCATTGTGAGGTATTTGTAGCCTGGTTCTAAATATAATAAGAGAATGCCTTACCATGTTGTATGCTTTTAAATACACAGGTTAAATGGCTTGCCCAAGGCCACACAGCTAAGTAATTATTAAGTGTCTGAGGCTGGATTTGAACTCAGGTACTCCTGACTCCAGGGCTGGTGCTCTATCCACTGTGCCACCTAGCCGCCTCTAAATTCAATTTTAAAATAATCCCTGTGTGTAAGATTTTTGTGGGTTCTCTTGCTTCCTCAGTATTTATTAAGATAATGTACACCTAGGGGGGTGGCTAGGTGACACCATAGTGCACAAGGCAATGGGTCTGAAGTCAGAAAGACCTGAGTTCAAATCTCCCCTCAGACATTTAACTAGCTATCCAAATTAGAGCAAATCTTATCTTATCTGAGACTTATCTGTCTCAGTTTCCTCATCTGTAAAAAAATCTAGAAAAAGAAATAGCAAATCACTTCAGTATCTTTGAATAGAAAACCCCAAGTGGAATCACAAAGAATCAGACATTACTGAAAACACTGAACAACATCAGTACATACTATCAAGAGAGAAGACATATGATACAGGGGAAAGTGCTCTGCATTTGGAATCAGAAGACCCAGGTTCAAATTTTGATTCTGTCATTTAGTTAACCTTGGGCATGTCCTTTAACCTCTATATTCATTGTTGTCATCTTTAAAAGGAGGAATTGGATTAGGTGATCTCTAAAGCCCTCCATCTAGGATTTCAAGATTATTACCAACTGGATCAAAACATAATTCAGAAGGAAACAATGTTACAATATACACAAAAGACATCTTTAAGTCCCAGGCCATACCTCTGTGTTTGTTTGTGTTTGATTGTGTGTGTGTGTGTGTGTGTGTGTGTGTGTGTGTGTGTGTGTGTGTGTAATACATTCCAAAGACAAATCACACTTGTTTTGGAGTTATTTACTGCTTCTATAATTGCTGTCCCTAAAACTGGAAGGGTCCTTCAAGCACAGAACATGCAATGTCAGAGCTGGAAGAGGCTTAGAGATCATCTAGTCTCATTTCATCATTTTATAAATGAAATACAAAGCCGAGGAAGAAGGGGCCCAAGATCACATTAGAAGCAAAGCCAGACCCAGAATCCAGTTCCCCTGCTCCCTGTCCCTGGACTTTGTGTCTCTGTCTGTAAAGAATGGAAGAGAAGCATGGCCTGAGGAGATCATTTATTTCCTGCAGGTAAAGGCTTGACCAAATCTGTTTACTTCCTAAAGAAAGCTCCTGACATCTCTGGGGATCCTAGCCTTCCCAATCCCTTGTTCCTCTCTCACCACATGCCCTTTGAGTTAATAAACTGTTAATCAGTTTAAATGTTTCCAGGTCATTTCTTCCAAAGCAGGCAGGCAGCCAGACAAGTGGGTGCTGAGCTGAAGGTACTTTGAGTCGGTGCCCTTCAAAGGCCCACACAACTGGAAACCGGACAGAGTAGGCCCTTAATAACCCAGAGAATGCTAAGGAAAGTGACTCCTGGGGAGCCAGACTTCTGTCTGCTCTTGCCACCACCAGGCCTGGTTGTTTGTCCCATCATCATCCTTTTCAAAAACAAAAGTTTTTTAAAAGACCTAAAACATGCCATGCCAGATCATAGACTGCTGTTTGAGTTATAATTTAAAGAAAAAAAATTGATAAAGGATAGTAGGTAGGGGTAGGACTAAACCAAAGCATCCTTCTCATTAACTTGCTAATGTGTTTCATCTTTAAGGGCAGAAGCCTATGTGGCTGAAATTCAATAGAAAGCCTTTCCAAGGATCTTTATTCAGAAAACACCTGGATTCTACAAAATTTGAGTGGGTTTTTCTTTTTTTTTCTTTTTTTTTTGAGAGAGAGAGATAAGAAAATAGAGTCAGAGGTTAGGGGCCAGGTAATAGATCAATAAGGACAAGAGAACTGATTGAGTTTGAAAATCTGCCCCTAGGGGTGGCTAGGTGGCACAGTGGATAAAGCACTGGCCCTGGAGTCAGGAGTACTTGGGTTCAAATCAGGTCCCAGATACTTGATAATTACCTAGCTGTGTGGCCTTGGGCAAGCCACTTAACCCCATTTGCCTTGAAAAAACCTTTAAAAAAAAAGAAAATCTGCCCCTAGTTGTGGAGGACAGAATATAGTTCCTCACTGTTGTGGGGCCTTTAGAATATAGACTGTCAGTGTGGTCCTGAGCTGAACTATCTCCATTCTGGATGTAAATGAGGGGATTGGACTAAATTCATTCTTTCATTTAGCGACTATTTATTAAATCCATTCTTTTCATATTAATATGTGAGTCTCTGAAGGAGAGGTTGAGGTCACAGGATTTCAAGAAATCTCCGAAGACATGGAGTCCAAATTTATTTTAAGGAGGAAATTGAGGGCCAGAGCCCTCAATGATAGAACCAGAATTTAGATCTGGCTCTTCTGATTCCAATTTTAGATTGGATTTAGATTCCAATTTAGATCTTTATTGATTTTGATTAAATTATATTTGGTGTTGGTCCCCAAAGGATGTAATCATGTCACTTATTTGTTGAAAGCCTTTTGATCCTCATTGCATACCAGAATATGCAGACTCCTTTGCCTGACATTCAAGGCCATGGACCATCTAATGCCACCTTAAATCCCTCTAGCCTTATTTCACGAAAAAACCTTGCATATGATCTGCTTTCCAATAAAATAGGATTACTTACCATCTCACTACTTATGCCAGCTTAGGTAGTTGTATTAAGAAAGCTCTCTGAAAATGTATAGTGAAGGGATCAGATTAGATGATCTCTGATGGACTTCCTGGCTTGGAGTCTGTGGTCACTCTATATATCCTGAGCTCTCCAGTGTCTCTGTCTTTGCTTATATTATTCCCATTTCCAAAAATACTTTCCTTCTCCCCTGAATCTTTTCACTTCTTTCAAACCCAACTCAGGGCTCTTCCAAGAAGCCTTCTTGAATTTCCCAATCAGTAGGGAATTTCTCCCCTTACTCAAGCTTTATATTTTGCTTATGAACTCATATATTATATTGTAACTCAGTGATTTGGGCCCGGAGTCAAAAAGGAGGAAGAGGGCAGGCAGTGTTACTTTGGGGAAATTGCCAAATTCTTTTACTGACCCCTCTCCCCATAAACTTCCCAGAACAGCAAAGGTCCATCTTTTTTTTTTTGATATTTTTTTTAAATCAATGAACAAAATTCTTTCACCCATGTCCCCCCTTCCCACCTCTGAAAAGGGAAAAAACCCCAATACCCCTAATTGGGTGGAATGCCTGCCTTAGTCTCTTGGTCCAACAGGTCTCATGTTGATCCCCCTCCTGTGTCAGAAGGTAGACAATATTCTTCATTCCTAGTGCTGTAGGTTGGTCATGACATTTCCTAGAACTAGGAGCAAAGTCTTTGTGAGAAGTCCATCTTTACATTTCCAGATGTTCTCAGCTCAGAGTCGGGGAGAGGCATTTCTTGAAATTGAGCTAGAATAGGCTCTACTGGGAGAGAGGAGTTTAGAGACTAGATGTGAAATGCCCTTCATTCGTTTTAGGGCAGCTGTTCTGACATCAGATTAGGTCTAATGTGTGGGCCGGCTAATACCACCCAAGCACACATTGCACCACATCTAGTCCTCATCCACAGGCTTCGTAGGTCCCATAGATGTAGACAGAATGTTTCGTTCCTTCTGCCTTGATGCGAGTGCAAGTGAGCATCTCGATTGCCTTTATAGTAGCGCCCTTAGGTCCAAAAAGGAAGCCCACCAGACACCTGTCCACCAGCAGACAAAGTGAGGCTGTGGCCATTTTCCTTAGGAATCCTGAGTCTGGGCTTGTTGCTTTTCTCTTCAGCCTCCTAGGCTTCTGCTTCTTCTGCTTCTTCCGCCTCAGGCTTCTCAGCCTCGTGGTCCTCCACCTCTGCCCCCAGCTCCCTGCAATCTCCCAGAGCCAGGTAGGGGCAGCTGAATCCTTGCTGGGTCATTCCAGCTTCCTCCTGAAGGTAGCTCATGTTTACGGTGCCCCCGGCAGGTAAGGCAAGGAGTTGGTTCAAAGGTTCATCTTTTCAATACTTTTCAATGTATTGTAGTGAGACATGGAAACTTATTGACCCTGAAGAACAAAAGATAATGTAACACAAAGCGTCAAGGAGAGGCATGAGGTGGGTGTGTGGGCTGGTTGCCCCATACAGACTCACCAAAGAAAACTAGAATTTTATGATAGTTTTATGAGGAAAAAATGATCTGATTACATGGCAAGGGCAAAGAAGTGGACAGCCAGAGTACTTGCCATCCTTGAAGTGTGGGGAGAAAATGATGGAGCCCGTTGGGTTAACATCCACTGGTAAACTTTGGAGAGAACATGAACAACCCCATAGGATGGACAAGCAGAGATGGGATGGCAGGGAACTACAGAATCCATGAAATCATGCACCCCATGGTCATTTGAGCTCATGTTACCACAAATTTAGAGCTGAAAACTTAGTACTTAGTCCAACCCCAATCATTTTGCAGATGAGGAAACTGGGATGAAGGGAGGCTAAGACTTGCCCGAGTTCATATGCTTTGTAAATTAACAAAGCCAGGATTCAAACCTAGGTTTCTGATTCTTCCCATATACTGCTGCTTCCAGTTACTCATGCATGCTGTGATTATTAAGAATAATAGTATCCAGTCTTTTGAGGACTATTTTATGTATATTAATTCATATAATCTTTAGAACAATCCTATATGGTAGATACTAGAAATATTACTATCCCTCCAAAAGATTAAGATATTCATTCATTCACTTGCTCATAGTCTCATGGTTAGTAAGTTTTGTGGGGCAGTGGACACTCAATTTTCCTGACATCAGGTCCATCTATCTTTACATCAGGGAGCATCATGGACTGAGTTTCTAGTGTGGACCTATTTTTCCTCTGTCTCTCTCAGAATGAGGGGGGATCAGTAGGACCCAGGGAAAAGATGGGGTTTGATAAATGATGTGGATACCCCACCTTCCCCTGGGGTTGTCATTTGAAACTCCTAGAATCCCCGTGTCTATAGTCAAAACATTGACCATCCTTTAAAGAAAAAAAATTCATCTTCCTGAGAGCAACTAAGAATGTTTTCTTGACTTTCTTATTCTTTTCCTCTCTACTACTTACTTTTCTTCCTTCTGCCTTCCATCTCCTGACCTCATTTTCACTCTCCTACCTTCCTCCTTCCTTCTCTTCTTTCCCTTCATCATTCTCCTTTTTCCTCTTCCCTTTTTTCTTCCCCTTTTCATTTTCCTCCCTCTCCCTCCTTCCTCTCCTTTTCCCCTCCCTCTTCTTCCTCACTCTTCCTCCTTGCCTTCCTATTTCACCTTCTTTCCTCCCACTGGTTCCTTCTCATCCCCCACCACCTCTGTCCCCTCCCCCATCTCCTTCCTCTTTCTCCCCTTTCTTCCTTCCCCTCCCTTCATTCTACTCCTCCATAATGTCCCTCTTCCCCCCTCATTCCATCTCTTCTCCCTCTCCCCAACTTCCTCCTCTCTTTACTTTTTCCCTCCATCCTCTTTACTCCCTCTCCTCTTACTTACTCTTCCTTCTCTTCTCCTTATTCTTCCCTTCCTCCTCCCTTCCCTTCCTCTTCCTTTCCCTTTTCCTCACTCCTTCCTCCCTCCTCTCCTCTTCACTCCTTCACCTCCTAATTCCCCCTCTCCCTCCTTCCCCCTCACTCCCCCTTCCTCTCCTCTGTCCCCTCCTCTCTCCTCCCTTTTTTCCTCACTCCTCCTTTCTCTCCCATCCTTCCTTCCCCTCCCTCTTTCCCCTCTCTTTTCTCCTCACTTTACCTCTCTCCTCATTCCTTCCTCCCTCTTCTCTCTTCTCTCTTCTTTTCTCCCCTCCCCCTCACTTTTCCCTCCCTTCTCCTCTCTTAATCTACTGCCTCCTTCTCCCATTTGCCTCTCTCCCCCTTGCCTTTTCCTCCCTACTCCTTCACTCCTCCCTTCCTCTTTCTCTTTTCTCCTCCCCCTCCTCTTTTCTCCCCCTTCACTTTTTTCTCCTTCCTTCTCCTCTTTCATATCCCTCCCTCTTCCTCTGCCCCCTTTTTCTCATTCCCCCTTGTCTTCTCCTTACCCCTCCCACTGTCCTCACTCCTCCCTCCCTCTCCTCTCCCCCTCAGACAAAGCCCAGCCTTCTCTCTCAGGGGAGTCTGTTCTGGGCACTGCCTTTCCCTGGCTTGTCTCTAATTGGCACCTCAAAGCTGCAGGTAATTGCCTCAGTAAAAAGACTGCCTTTAAAGTGGCAGGAGCATCCATGGGTTTAAGTTGTTATTGTTGTGGAATTTTTTTTTTTTAGTTTCACTAATTAACATTCTAGGTAGAGGAGGAAGCACAGGGCGCACAGCAGTAGCTGCTGCTGTGGTCCTAGTCGCAGCCTGGCGGAGATCCGTGGTGTTTACACTGTCCCTCCCACTCCGGCTCCATCCTGGGAGCAGCTGCTTACCTGAAGGCTCCTCCTGTCTGCATTAAGTGCTTTGGTTCTAGGGCAAGCCCTGAGAAGGGAAGAGGGGATCAATTGGAGGAATGGGGAGCACAATACTCCCCAGAACTAACCACCTCCCAAATAGCAGGCCAGAAGTCATCAGGAGCGGAGCCAACTGGGAACTGGCAATCGGCTGTGCAGAGAGATTAGTCAATCCCTCACTCTCTTTCTGCAGAACAGCAAACAACAAATACAGTCATAGATGGCAGTCATGAAAATCCACTGTCCAGCAAACAGAAGGTGGCAGTCCCATTGTCCTCTGATACACTGCATCCACGGCCTAGACTAGGGAAGACTCAGAAGCCACCTAGCTTCCCAAGCTCCAGAGAGGGTTGGGGCTTGGCCAAGAGGACACAGATAGAATGCCCATCAAAGATGGTAGGTCGTCTGACTTCATGTCCATGCTTTTTCCACTGGGCAATGCTGCCTACCATGTTTTTGGAAGGATATTGACAAGGAGCACATCCAAAGGACAGTAAATGGGATTAGGAAGGAACTAAAGACAGGGCTATGGGACAGTCAGTTGAAAGAACCCAGAATGTTCCTTTTTTGCAAAGAGATTTAGGGTCAGTATGGCCCCTGTCTTCAATTATCGAGGAGAATCTGAGAAAAAGTCATTCAATTTGTTCTGCTTGACCCTAGAAGATAGAAGAACTAGAACACTGGAGGTTGTTTACAGGGATACTGGTTTTGCTACAATGGTTTTTTTTTAAAAAGCAAACAAAAAAACTAGCTTTCAGATCTGTTTAACAGTGGAATGAGCTTTCCATCAGTGGCAACAAGCGGGAACAATTTGGGGCTGTCTGCAAAGGAGAGTGCCATCTGTATCCAGATAAGGAGATGTGGAGTTTGAACAAAGTCCAAGGACTATTCCCTTTAATTTAGAAAAAAACAGATATCTTATTGTCTGATCTTGTTACCTCTTAGACTTCTTGTCTCTTCTTTAAGGATATGATTTCTCTCTCATCACACTCAATTTGGATCAAGGTACAACATGGAAACAAAGTAAAGCCTGACAGAGTGCTTTCCGTGGGAGGGGAGGGAAATAAGATGGGGGGAAATTGTAAAACTCAAATAATATCTTTAATAACAATAAATTTAAAAAAGGGGGGGGCGGCTAGGTGGCATAGTGGATAAAAGCACCGGTCCTGGAGTCAGGAGTACCTGGGTTCAAATCCGGTCTGACACTTAATAATTACCTAGCTTTGTGGCCTTGGGCAAGCCACTTAACCCCATTTGCCTTGCAAAAAAAAAAAAACTAAAAAAAAGTGGAATGAGCTGCCTCTGGAAGTAGTGAGCTTTCCATCCCTGAAGATATGACCCCCATCTTCTCTTCAAGTCCCTGTCTGTTCTGTGGTTGAATAATAGGCAGGAGGGAACTGCAGCAAGAATCACACAATGTCTGCAGCTGAAGGGGGCAGTGCTCAGGTTAAGAGAATGCCAGGTTTCCTTCACTGGCAGTTTGGGAACTTTGGGAACTTCCAGTTCCCAACGGTCTTGAAGCTAGGGAGATGATAAAATCTGAAGGTGATGGTGTTGGTGCATTGGCTCAGATGATAACAGGTCATCAGGGTTCGATAAACTTTGGAACATACAACATAAAATGTCCAATATAAGATGTTTCCTAGAATTCAATTCAATTCAATTCAATTTGCAAACATTGACTTACTATGAATGCTTTCTTTGAACGAGACCCAGTGTCCAGTAATTTGATGGACTGAATTAAAATCCTAGTTCTGACACTTCTTTGTTGTAACATTTAGAGGTAATCTTTTCACCTTCCTGAATCTCAGTTTGCTTCATCAGTAAAATAAGGATAACAATATTTGCTAATGAACTTAAAAGATCAAAGATCTAAAGCTGGAAGGAACTTGAGAAGTCATCAAGTCCTTTCATTTTAAAGATGAGGAAACTGAGAAAGATACAGTAACAATCAGGATCATATCAGCAAAAAAGTAGCAAAGCCAGGTCTTAATTCAAGTCCTCTGACTCCAGATCCGGTGTCCTTTCTTCAATGAATCACTCTTGTAAGAAAGCCCTAATGCAACCCTGAAATCACTGTGTAAGTGGAATTGCTATTTTTTTTTATTGTTTAAGGAACTTAAAATTTCATGAGGGATAGACAAGGTAATAATATCCACAAATAACTATGAATGGGATGGGACAAATGAGGGACTCAAAGTGCCCTAGGAAAACTTGAGAACAGAGGGATCACTTTCAGCTGGGTGGGGGGGAATCTGGTGAGATTTGAGATTTCATGGAAGCAATGGGTCTTTGGGAAGAAAAGCATTTCTCCAAAAGATGTTGACTTGAGTTCCAGGCACAGAGGCTGATCAAGATGAATACACAGAGGTAGGAGAGTGAGATATGAGATTGGGGAACCACAGTATTTCAATTTGTTGTGGGGTACAGTGAATTAAACAAGTATATAGAGAAATAGAATTAAATGTAGCTGAAGAAGTCTGTTGGTACCAACTTGTAGAAGATCTGACAAAGTGGTTTACTTAAGGTTTAAAGCAAATCATAAAATATCACATTGTAGAGGAAAACTAGAAACCCAGAGAAGGGAAAGTGTTAACCCAAGGTCACCAAGTCAGTCAGAGAGAGTGTAGGGACCAGAGCTAGTATCTCTTGTTTTCTGGTCAAGTACACCATCTCATTACCTGGTCAATCTTAAGGACACTCCTTTTGCAGCTACAAAAGTAGTGGTTTTTGGATGATTTGGACAGAGCATACAACCAGGTATTGCATCAGAAGGAACTGGTCAATAGTTCTATTGCCATCTAGACAAGGAAAGACAAGGAGAAGGGAGAACAAACCATGGATGAAAAATTCATCCTTAACTGATGTAATCCATTCAAGAAAGTTCATAATCACCTTCCCAGGGGAGGTGAATACTGTAGAAATGACAGGAGTCAGAAAAATCAATGGTGGGGAGGCAGATGCAGGTTTGGCATCAGACCCAGGGACTGACATCTTCTTGGAGCTTTTGGAAAGTATCAGGTCCCTTTCCCCAGGTCTAAGGAAACAGGCCTTGCTCCTCTGAAGCTTTCTCTTTACTTTCTCCATCCCCCCCAAATTCCCACCCTTAAGGTTAGAATATAGACATTAAAGATAGGGACTGATAGAATCTGAGAACCATCTTTGACTACGAGATCTAGGAGGGAATTTACAATACAAGAGTCAGATTGTCAGATCTGGGAGGACCCTTAGAACATAGAACAACAAATGTCAGAGCTTAGAAGTCTCTTATTTAAATACAGACTACTTGATCTAGGAAAGTCTGAATATAGAATATAGTATCTTAGAATAAGAACAAAGGATGTAAAATGTGAATTCTAGAAGAGACTTTATTAATACCTAGTCCAACCTCCTCATTTCACAAATAGAGAAACCAAGGTCCAGAGAAGGGAAGAGATTGACCCAAAGTCACACGGCTTGTTAATGTCAGACTAAGGAACCCAAGTATCTTGACTTCCAAACCAGCACTCTCTCTGCTGCATCACAGGCAAGAAGCAAAATAGAAACAGCAGTAGAAGTCAGGAGACCTTGGTTTTCCTATTGCCAGGTCTACCATCAACAGTCTCTAGGACTTTGGATAAGTCACATTATGAAATGATCCTATTCTGATCCCTCCCAATTCACCTTTACATTCTATGATCAACCTACAGCAATCACAGAATTTAGAGTTGAAACAGACATTAGAAATCAAGTCCAGGGGCGGCTAGGTGGCACAATGTATAAAGCACCAGCCCTGGAGTCAGGAGTACCTGGGTTCAAATCCAGTCTCAGACATTTAATAATTACCTAGCTGTGTGGCCTTGGGCAAGCCACTTAACCCCATTTGCCTTGTAAAAACCTAAAAAAAAAATAAAGAAATCAGTCCAACCCTCTCATTTTTCAGAGTTTGAAACTTAGACCCAGTGGAAGGGACTAGTTAAGAGACATCAAAAGAGACATCCTCCTTTAATGTCCCTTTAGAGAGCCCCTAAGATTTCACTTGAGGATAATTCACAAACTGAATTTATTTAGATTTGATAATCTGAAAACATTGTTTGCCTCTATTTTTCCTAAGATCTCCAAGTTTTGCAGATTGTCTGGGAGTGAACTTAGTGTAAAAAGATATAGGCAATAAGCCAGGGAATAATTCCCATCTCCCTGAGTGTTGAAATGAAGCCCTGGTGGCCTTTTTCCCATATCAGGAAGGCGTCTTTCTGTCTGGGCTGTGCCTTTTATCACGAGAACTAAAGTGTTAGAGATTCTGTCATCTGCCTAGAAGTCAAGAATAAGGACAGTCCAATCACTTAGGAACCTGGTATATCTCAGCCACAACAATGGGGCCCCTCAGGATAAGTGTGGAAGGATGTGTAGGAAAAGAAAAAGAAGTTCCTTCATCAAGTGGAGAAGATTCTTGAGTTAAGAGTTAGAAAACCTAGTCTCCAATATAGACTCTAATCCCTGCCACAGGACCTTAAACCTCTTTGGGTCACACCATATAATGTTGGGTAATGAGACTCTGTTATAGAACGAATGAATTGCCATCACAGAAGCCTCGGCTCCCTTCTACCAGGATGCCTTCAGTTTGGATTTTGATTTTATCTTTGGCTAGAACACTAAAAAGAGGATGGAGAAAGGTATACCTTCAGTAGTACCACCAGTCAAACATGATCAGCCAAGGAAGATTTGTTCAGATGCTGATACCCTGTCTCATTGGCATGTGAAAGTGTGAACAATATGAGGATTCCCAGAGAAGGGGTGAGGGCTGTTTGTAACACCCAGGGAATAGAACCCATGCCATGGAACAGTGTAGATGAGTTGGAGTCTGTAACTGATATCTCTGTCACATCTTTTGATGTGAACTACATTTCAATGATCACAATTTCCTTCCTTGATTGTCCTTGGATGACTGAAAGAAGACTAATAGTAGCCAACATTTGTAGAGCTTTAAGATTTATAAAGCACTTTTCAAATATTATCTCATTTGATTCTTCCAGTATCCCTGGGAGATAGATGCTATTATCATTTTACATCTTATTATTTTATAATAATATTTATAATTATTATCATTTTCAAATAAGGAAACTGATATTGGGAAAAAATTAAGTGATTTTCCCAGAGTCACACAGCTAGCATCTAAGGCAGGATTCAAACTCAGATCATGTAGATTCCCAAGTCCAGTGCTTCAGCCACAAAGTCAGCTGACTCATGAGAAGCAACTGCATGAAAAATTCATTTTTCATTCAGTAGACTGGTATTAAGCACCTACTCTGCTGGGGTTACTAGGGAGGCACCTAGATGCTGAAGATACAATAAAAATAAAACTGGAGCTCTGCCCTCAGGGAGCTTAAAATCTATTGAGGAGAAACAACATGTACATGTTAAAGTAAACACAAAGATTTATGATTTGGGGGATAATTGTTCGGAAGAAATCTATGCCTAGGATGAGGGATGAGGAGAGGGGCAGACTAGGATATGCCTTAGGTAGGAAGCAGCATGTTGTAGCCCCGAATGAAACTAGGGATTCCAAGAGATGAAGGAAATGAAAGAACATATTGTGAGTGTTGGGACTGGGTTTTGCAAAAGCAGAGGATAGAGGATGGTATCATGTCAAGGGAATAATAATAGTTCATTTTGTCTAGAAGCATAAGAGGGGAGACTTGTGGCAAGCCTGGAAATTCCAGTGGGAACCAAATTATGAAGGACTTGGAATGGCAAATAGAGGTATCTATATTTTATCCTAAATTCAATAGGGAGTCACAGAAGCTTCTAGATCAGGGTAATGACTTGAAGAACTAAGGAATGATACAAGCCAAGATATAAAACATGTGTCTTCATAGGGTGGATGGGGGAGGGGTAAATTATTAAAAACTTCAAATTTCATCATAGTCTGGTCTGGATTTCAACTGGTTCTCAAAGTCTCTGTTTCCTCCTCTGTTAAACAGCAGTCAAAAATCTGTGCTCTCCCTCCCTTGTCAGGAGACTGAAATGAGAAATATGTCAAAGAAAGGCTCTGTGGGAAGGGTCATTATTCTTCTTCAGCCTGGTTTCATGTCTCTCACCATCTCTCCTAGCCTTTCCCTGCCCCTTTTTTCTTCTAGTCTCACATCCCTGGACGTCTTTTTCTCACAGTTCCCATCTTTAATATGCTTCTCAATTTTCTCCTCTCTGATGCCTTCAGAGGTCCTCCCTCCAGAGCCCTCTCATCCACACCAACCTCTCTTTTTCTCTCAAACTAGTCCCCTGCTGCACTGGAGGCAACTTTGAACTCTCCCCTGGCACCCTGTGGGTCTCTGGGGAGCTCTTGCTGCCCTCTCCTCACAAGCACTGACCCCAGCCTATCCCTCCCCAGAGCAGGGTATATGATGTATGGTGCATCGCATATAACATGCTAACCACAGTGCAAATTGTTTTGTCTGTCGCAGCACCAGGGGGACCAGTGTCACTCTTATCACTGCCAGCCTGATTATCCCTGACGCCCGCCAGAGCTGACATCCTGTTAATGTAATATAGACACCACAGTGATTTTAATCGGAGCATGAAATATAAGCACCGGGCGATGGGAGACGGCATTTCAGAAGGGTGTGTGTGTGTGTGTGTGTGTGTGTGTGTGTGTGTGTGTGTGTGTGTTTGTATGTGTGTTTGTATGTGTGTTTGTATGTGTGTATGAGAGAGAGACAGAGGGAAAAAGAGAGAGAGAGAGAGAAGGGAGGACCCCAAAAGATAAACCCTGCTCCCATGCACCAGCTATTCCACTCTGGGGATGTTTTGGGCTGAATGAAAGAGGAGAGAATCTTGCCCCTTCCCTGATCCCCCTGAATGTCTTCACACTGCCTTCAGTTAAAGGTTCAGATAAAGGCAAGAAGGACTTTTTCATAAGAATTGGTGCTTTAGGGTCTGATTTATGGTCATTTGTAAGGCCATTCTTGACTTTTAACATAAGACTTCAGAGGCCTATCTCAAAGGCAAGTGTCAACTCTATCCTTCATGAGTCTTTGAGATAAGAAATTCAGGAAGGAGAGTAGGAAGATGGGCACTGGGATGGGGAAGAAGGCAACTAATGCTTTCAAGATGAAACCTCTGTACTATATATTAGTAAGATCTTGACCTGGCAATCAGGAAACCTGAGTTCTAGCCATAGTCTAGTTCTAAGGCCTTCTTTGAACCAGCCTCAGTTTTCATATCCTTAAATGGAACTGATTGGTCTAGATGCCTTCATAGACCTCCTTCAGCCCTACCATTCCATATTCTATGATTCTGTCACCCTGAGTCCAGAGGGTTTCCCATCTTCAGCACTGATTGGCCTGAGTGCAAGCTGGTAGAGAGAAAAAGGTGAACCTCAAGCTTCCAACCCTTGCTTTCTGTGTCATTACACCTCCTTGTTTGTAGGTGTCTCCTAGCCTGGTGCAGTTTCTTCAGAAACTCAAAAAAATCTAATTATTTTGTAAAGTCCCAGGACTTTACAAGTAGCCCCTTCTCACTCAAACCCCTCACTCTACATGATCTCATGACTTTGTCCACAATGGCAGAAGTCAGAATTATCAAAAAAGATGAAGTGCAAGGGAAGCTAAGAACTTTGGGGGACATGGAGGCAACCAAGTATAGTGCAAAGAACACAGGACTTGGGAAGGGAATTAATTGCATAGCTGGGTAAGAAACTTATTCTCTATACTCAGTTTCCCTATTGCTCTTATGTGGGTTTTTTTTTTTTTTTGCAAGGCAATGGGGTTAAGTGGCTTGCCCAAGGCCACACAGCTAGGTAATTATTAAGTGTCTGAGACTGAATTTGAACCCAGGTACTCCTGACTCTGGGGCCAGTGCTTTATCCACTGCGCCACCTAGCTGACCCCCTATTGCTCTTGTGTGAAAAGTCATACCATAAATATTGTCACTAATTCCCATTTGGGAGAAGAAGGAAGAACCAAAGTACTCTACCTTCACCCCTAAAAAGAAGAAGCAGGGAGAAGCGGAGATGGAGGATGGCCTAGGTTGGCTATCTCACAGGATGTCTCTACCTCTGTCTGTTTCTAGTCTTATTTCTGTGGTGGCTACCGTGTGATGGGTTTCTGTACACTGGTCTTTTTCTTGGGCAATTCCGTAAAGAGACCAGACTTGGGAATCCATTGTTCTGATTCAAAGAGGTCCTTGGAAAAAAAGGCTTCTGTCTCTGATCTAGATCCCCACCTACTTTTGCCCCTGCTCTCAGCAGGGTCAGACTGCCCAGACTGGGCCTTCTTGGACAGTGCTCAGAAATCCTGGCTGCATAGGCTGAGGAGCTCTTCTTCATAACAAATTATTTTTGAGGGCTGTCCCCCCCCCCCAAAAAAAAAAAGCAAGAGAGAGAGAGAGAAAAAGGAACTGGCAGCAGGGAGGGGAGTGGAAGAGAAAAATTACTCTGGCCACATCAGACTGCCAGCATTAACTCCTGGGATTACTGTTTTTATAGTGAGTCCTCTCTGCTGCCTTCCTTCCACAAGGAAACCCTGGGGAATTACTAGCAGCCCCAGGAACTTTCCAGATTCCCTTGCCCCTTCCCTGGTCCTCACATCCATTTTCCCCTTTCTCCTTCCTTCCTTCCTTTCCTTTTCTTTTTCTTCCTTCTTTCCTTTCCTTTTCCTCCTCTCCCTCCTTCTCCCCTTTCCTTTTTTTCTCTCTTCCTCTTCCCCCTCTCCCTCCATTCTCCCTTTTCCTTCCAGGTATCCCTTCCTCCTCCTCTCTCCTTTTCCTCCTCCCTTCCCCCTCCTTTCTTTGTTTTCCACCTCCCTTCCCTCTCCTTTTTTTTTCTTGCTGTTTGACTGCCTGTTTATCTCTCTCTCCATCTCTTTGCTATTCTTTCTGTCTTTTTCTTTCTTTATCTCTTCCTCCCTGTCTCTCCCCCTCTATCACTCTCTTTATCTCCTCTTCTACTCCCTGCTCATTCTTCCTGTCCCAAACGCTGCCCCCACCCTTCTTGTTCTATCACAATTCTCCTGCACCTACCAGGCATGACCTTTGTCAAAACAACTGGCTTCAGATATTCAGATACAGATGCTAGAGACACATGCTTAGAGAAATGTATATGAACCCTCACAGAGAGACACACTGGCAGAGACAATACAGTAATCCAGAGACACCGATGTATACACACACACACACACACACACACACAGACCCTTCAGAGGCAGCCTAATGTGGTAGAAGGGGCCCAGGTTGGGTTCTACATCTTTCTCTGCCACAACTTCTAAATAACCCAGTCTCTTCTCTAGTTCTCCTCTTACAAATGAGAATAACAGTTTCCATCCAACCTCCTTTATAGACTCTATTGATTTGAAGATCCTCTAAAATTATTTGTCTCAAAGTGGGTTATAAGGGGAGGAGACAAAGGGCTATCCTTGGCACTCAGGGGTTCCTTCTGCCCAAAGTAATGAGAAGCCACCCTCCACAAAGAAACCACAACGTCCACTGACCTCAAAGTTCTGGGGTATAGACAATAAGAGAAAGAGGATCTCCAAGTTCATAGATTCCAAGAATAAGGCTCAAAAGGCTCTTAAAATTATCTAGTATAAAATCCTATTTTGTAGATTACCAAACTGAGGTACAGGAAGTGATGGGTTTGTCCAAGACCACCCTGGGACTCAGAGTCAAAGCTGAAACTTGAATCCAGATTTCTTGATTCCATTCTTCATCTCACTTATCCCAGGTTATTCTGTTTTTGTTTGTTTTTAGGGGTTTTCTGCAATGCAAACGGGGTTAAATGGCTTGCCCAAGGCCACACAGCTAGGTGATTATTAAGTGTCTGAATTAGGATTTGAACTCAGGTACTCCTGACTCCAGGGCCAATACTCTATCCGCTGTGCCACCTAGCTTCCCCATCCCAGGTTATTCTGTGCAAGATTTTGACTGGTGACTGTTGCAAAGAGGGAAAGCCTCATTCACAGGATCTCAGGAAGGCAGAAGGGGATGCATCCTCTTCCTCTTCTCCTAATACACTTCACTTTATCCAGGAGAACTTTTCTCAGAGTAAATGTCTGCTTCTCTGTCTTTGTCATTACACTTGTGTGCTTTGAAGGCAATTTGAAATGCACTAGGAAATTCCAAATTTAAAGGAAACCAGTTGGGAATTACTCTGTGAAATTAAGAATCCTTATGTAAAAGGTGAATTGTACCTGAATTTGCCTCCTGTCTTTCTGAGAGGCCACATAGTGCCTTGGAAAGTATAGCTACTACTGTATGTTGTAAGGTAATAGTGGACTGGACCTGGAGTCAGGGAGACCTGTGTTCTAATTCCCCTTCCAACAATTACTAGTTCTGTGACACTATACAAGTCAACTTTGCTCCTCTGCCTCAGTTTCCTTTGCTGGATTGAATGGGCACAATAAAATCATCTAATTTTCAAGGTTGAAATTAAAATCAAGTGTCATGATACAATTAAAATAAAAAATAAATATTAAATGATTAAATTAATTATTTTAATATTGAATAAATAAAATACAATATTAAAAAGTTTTATAAACCTTAAATCTTGAAAATGTCTTCTAACCTAACTTTATTTTATTCATGAGAAAATAAAGACCCAGAGAAGTTAAATGACTTCCCCCAAAGTTACCCTACTAGTAAGTGGAAGAGTTTGCATTTGAATGAGAGTCCTATATCTCTGACTCTATATACCCAAGAAAGACTAAGTCAGAAACAAACATTCCATATGTGAGTAAAATCCAACATAGCAAAGATTGTGATCCAGACCACAAAAACTATCCTATGAGCAAAGAAAGCATTCCCAGTTCCAAAAAGACTTCTCCCCATCTACAAAACAATGTTCTCCTTATCCCTACATCCTAGGTTGGGCTTTAGTGTGAGAGCTTAAAATGTTTTGCCTAGAATGGATTAGAGTTATTATTTATCTAGATCACAGAACAGCATCATACTCAGACTGGGTTCTGGTACTCATCACTAGTGTATTAGATCCCCCAATCCTTAAGACTGTGACCAGATGCCATGGACGCCATGGAGTTAGAGAAGTCCAGGAATGTTGAATGTTCTGGTAGTTGAAGAGATTACCTTGGCTCCACTTCTACCTATCTACTTGACTACCATCACTCCCTCTTTGATTTTAAAGCATGTTCATAGGTGAAGAGTTGGATGTCTCCCATGTAGACCATTCCATTGGGAATTATCTAATTCAAGAATCTCGCTCCCTGCCCCTGTTGATCCCATGTAGTCAAAAGAATATATAGTTTAAAGGAATCCTATGGGGAGGGATTCATGATCTAGACCACAGCAATTATTGGGAAGGGAATTGTCCAAGAATTTTCAGATCCTCAGATCTTTCCCAGATTGTGATAACCAATGGGAAGAAGAAAGTACCTAAAATCTTGATAAGTACTTCCTTACATCAGCTTTGCTATGGAAAATGGAAAGTTCCACAGTCTGACTAAGGACCCTCAGAGAGTGTCTGGACAGGAAACCCCTTCAACTTTCTTCTAAGGCATCCCATTCCACTTTTGATAGTTCTTATCATTAGGAAGTTTCTTTTTATTAAGTTGAAATTTGCTGCTCCTAGTTCTGCCCAATTGGACCAAATCTATTCTTTCTTTCAAAAATATGAAGGCACCCATTAAATCCAATCTCACACGTTCTTTCCTCCAAAATAAACAAATTCAACTCCTTCTACTAATTCCTATATGACATGGTCACCATGTTTATCATCTACTGTGGATGAGCTCCAGTTTGTCAATGATTAGCTTTGCATTGCCTAGAACCAAATGTAGTCTTTAACTAGATCATAATTAACTAGAAATTGTATCTTTCTCTCATTCTGGACACTATGCCTCTGTTTTCATAGGATCATAATCTTAGTGCTGGAAAAGGCCAAGGAAGTCATTGAGTCCAATCTCTTCCTTTTACAGATGAAGATACTGAGACACTCAGAGGTTAAATGATTTATCTGAATCTCACAGTTAGCAACCCATCTTTTAATGAAACTTATGATCGAATTTGCTTTATTGGCTACAGACCAGACCTGATTCAGAATGATCTGCTGCCACAGACTCAGAATTGTAACAAAATGAGACAGTGATAGACTATTTATCAGTTAACAAAAGATTTATTTAGCTCTAGCAAGGGAAAGGATACTCAGCAAGAAAATACAGATTCCCTTGTATATAGCTTCCTTACCTCTCTGTATAGGATATGTTGGCAAGTCAGTCAAGTCTGAAAGAAACCCCTCCCTCCTCATGGACTGTTTTTTGTACTTAAAATTCTAGAAAGTTATATGAGTGCTCTAAATCTTTATCCTGTGAATGAATTAAGATTCCAGAATGGCTTTAGAAAAAACTCACCTAGCCATCTTGGGGGATATTGTACCTCCCTTAGTTAACATGGGACACTTTTGTCTAATATTTACCTAAAGTCCAATAAAACTACTAAATCTACACTTTTCTCTCCCCCCTCCAATTCTTTACATATGAAGTTGATTATTTTGAATCCAATTAGAGTATTTATGATAAATTTCCCCTCATATGGCTTACTGATCTAATCTGTAAAGCTCTTGCTAGATCTTGATTGATTCTGTCATCTACTTTGTTAGTTTTTTTCCTCCCAGCCATCAAATCTACAAATTTGGTAAGTATATTGTCTATTCTTTCATCCAAGTCATTCATAAAGATGTTGATAAAGATGCCAGGTACAAATCCCTGGAACATTCTGCTAGAGACCTCTAGGTTGATAGGGACCCATTAAAATATTCCTCTTTAGATTAGTTTGGAATTACACCTAGCTATATTATTTCCTCACCTACATCTCTCTCTGACTTGTCCACAAAGATTAAAGATTTTATTGAATGCTTTGCTAAGAATCTGTGTACTAAATCGATGGTATTCCCCTATTTTTACAAGTCTATTAAGAATGTCAGAGGCGGCTAGGTGGTGCAGTGGATAGAGCTCCAGCCCTGGAGTCAAGAGGACCTGAGTTCAAATGTGACCTCAGACACTTAACAATAGCCTAGCTGCGTGATCTTTTTTTGTTTGTTTTTTTAAAGATTTTATTTTGAGTTTTACAATTTTCCCCTGATTTTACTTCCCTCCCCCCATCCCCCACAGAAGGCAATTTGTCAGTCTTTATATTGTTTCCATGGTATACATTGATCCAAATTGAATGTGATGAGAGAGAAATCATTTCCCCAAGGAAGAAACATAAAGTACAAGAGATAGCAAGATCAGACAATAAGATATCAGGTTTTTTCCTAAATTAAAATTAATAGTCCTTGGTCTTTGTTCAAACTCCACAGTTTTTTCTCTGGATACAAATGGTATTCTCCATTGCAGAGAGCCCCAAATTGTCCCTGATTGTTGCACTGATGGAATGAGGGAGTCCATCAAGGTTGATCATCACCCCCATGTTGCTGTTAGGGTGTATAGTGTTTTTCTGGTTCTGCTCATTTCACTCAGCATCAGTTCATGCAAATCCCTCCAGGCTTCCCTGAATTCCCATCCCTCCTGGTTTCTAATAGAACAATAGTGTTAAGCCATTCCCCAACTGAAGGACATTTACTTAATTTCTAATTCCTTGCCACCACAAACAGGGCTGCTATGAATATTTTTGTACAAGTGATGTTTTTACACTTTTTCATCATCTCTTCAGGGTATAGACCCAGTAGTGCTATTGCTGGATCAAAGGGTATGCACATTTTTGTTGCCTTTGGGCATAGTTCAAATTTCTCTCCAGAAAGGTTAGATGAGTTCACAGCTCCACCAATAATGTAATAGTGTTCCAGATTTCCCACAACCCTTCCAACATTGATCATTATCCTTTCTGGTCATATTGGCCAGTCTGAGAGATGTGAGGTGATACCTCAGAGAAGCTTTAATTTGCATTTCTCTAATAAGTAATGATTTAGAGCAATTTTTTTATATGACTATGGATTGCTTTGATCTCATCTGTAAATTGCCTTTGCATATCCTTTGACCATTTATCAATTGGGGAATGGCTTTTTTTTTAAAAAAATTGACTCAGTTCTCTGTATATTTTAGAAATGAGTCCTTTGGCAGACGTATTAGTTGTAAAGATTGTTTCCCAGTTTACTACATTTATTTTGATCTTGGTTACAGTGGTTTTGTCTGTGCAAAAGCTTTTTAATTAATGTAATCAAAATCATCTAGTTTGTTTTTAGTGATGTTCTCCAGCTCTTCCTTAATCATAAACTGCTCCCCTTTCCATAGATCTGACAGGTAAACTAGTCCTTGATCTTCTGGTTTGCTTATAGTATTGTTTTTTTATGTCTAAATCCTGTATCCATTTGGATCTTATCTTGGTATAGGGTGTGAGGTGTTGATCTAATCTAAGTTTCTTCCATACTAACTTCCAATTTTCCCAGCAGTTTTTATCAAAGAGAGAGTTTTTATCCCAATAGCTGAACTCTTTGGGTTATCAAACTAGCTGTGTGATTGTTTTTTATGTTTTTGCAAGGCAAATGGAGTTAAGTGGCTTGCCCCAGGCCACACAACTAGTATCTGAGGCCTGACTTGAACTCAGGTACTCCTAACTCCAGGGCTGGTGCTCTATCCATTGACCCACCTAGCCACCTCTAGCTGTGTTATCTTAAACAAGTCGCTTAACCCCTTTGCCTTGCAAAAACCAACAACAACAAAAAAAGAACGTCAAAAGAAAAAAATAAGCTCACCTGAGCTCAGCTGGGTAGGATCACATCTGAGTTATTTCTTGATCTCTAGCCTTGAGACTTAAGCTCCTCTTTCTTCTCATGGCACAGCAATACTCCATTCCATTCATGTGCCATGATTTTCAGTCATTAAACAAAGGGCTTGGACCCTGACTCTGGGACCATCCTGGGTCCTGTCTCTGACGAGTGAGCTTTTACCTTCTCTTGGCCAGACTCAGATTTTCTGAGTCATGTATAGCCATTTCCAAACCATGCCTCGACCTTCCCTCTCCCCTTTCAGCCCTTGATATAATCTTCCCCTATTAGAATATAAACATCTTGAGGGCAGAGGTTGTAGTGTGTGTGTGTTTGTATCCCTTGTGCCTTAGGCATAGCTTGTGGTACATGTAAGAACTTAATAAATAGTTTATCAGTCAATTGGCATTTCTTTTTTTTCAGTTAGATTTCTTAAGCACTACTGTGTGCCAAGGCTGGACCATCAATATCATTCATTCTTTCACCTATTATTGATGAAGTTCTTTTTTGTTTGTTTGTTTGTTTTGGAAGGCAGTAGGTTTAAGTGACTTGCCCATGGTCACAGAGCTAGGTAATTTTTAAATGTCTGAGGCTGGATTTGAATTTAGGTTCTCCTGACTTAAGGGCCAGTGCTCTATCTATCATGTCACCTAGCTTCCCCTTATTGATGAAGTTTTTGGTGATTTTTTAGGTTTTTGCAAGGAAAATGGGGTTAAGTGGCTTGCCCAAGGCCACACAGCTAGTGTCTGAGGCTGGACTTGAACTCAGGTACTCCTGACTCCAGGGCTGGTGCTCTATCTACTGCGCCACCTAGCCTCTATTGATGAAGTTCTAATGGTTCTTTAGGAGTCCCTTTCCAATATTTATTTCTTTAATGTTAGAATTTTGCCAAGAAGCAAACTTGAACACACTAAACGATTTAAAATTTTCTTTTCCCTTTTTTGAAAAGCAGGACATTTGCCTATCTTGGTCCTGCAGCTCATCTTACATTTTTCTTTCTTTTTTAAGAATCTGTTGCTGAAACTTATTTTTTACAGCACAATCATGGTGGCAATCCTGAAAGTAGACCTCAGACTCAAAGAAGCCTCTGGTACATTCTGGCTATTACCCACAGCAAACCACATACTTCACAGGGCCCCCAGGCAAATCTAAGTAAAAGGATCTTCATTACACTGAGTTCCCAACATCAATGGAATCATCAGTCTAGGTCAAAAAGAAATCATTTCCCAATATACAGGTTGTTCCCCTTGCCTTCGATGTTCTCTCTTCTCTCTCTTCTCTCTCTTCTCTCTCTCTCTCTCTTCGAATTCCTAGTTTCCATCAAGGTTTAGCTCCAGAGTTCTCTTCTACTTGAGTCCTTTCCTGCTCCTCCACCCCTGTTCCCCAGTTGTTGGTGTCCTCTCTTTGAACCAATATTGAATCAGAATTGTATTTAGTTTGTATTTACAGGACTTAGATATACATGTGCCACACACACACACACACACACACACACACACCACATACATATATAACACACATGCCATACACACATCACACATAACACATACACATAAGCACTACACACTAAATATAAACACATATTCATCAAACATACACATGCATCACACACTACATACACACACACACACACATATCAGTTGAATATAAGCTCCTGGAAGGCAGGAACTGTTTTGGTTTTGTACTCTCAGCTCCTAGCATTTAAATGCTTACTGAACTGAACTGAACTGAATTGAATTGAATTGAATTGAATTGAATTGAATTGAATTGAATTGAATTGAATTGAATTGAATTGAATTGGAATGAAGTACCAAAAAACCAGAATCAAAGTAGGTGGTCTTTTATTAGGGAATGGTTGAAAATCATGGTATATGAATGGAATGGAATATTGCTGTACCATTAGAAATAGTGAATATGAATCCACAGAAACATGCATTTGAAACTGAAGGAAATCAGCAGAACCAGGAGAACAAAAGGCATGATAATGACAACAATCATATCAACAAAATAAAATAACTAAAAATAGGTAGAATTTATATTATATGCAAAGTTGAGTCATGGTTGCAGTAAATGAATAATGAACCACAGTTCCTTCCTTTGAAGAGAGGGGATGATGGACCACGGTTGCACGTTGTTGTACAGTTGCAGTGTAGTCAGTTGAAAGTCAGTCACTCGCTCCTTGTCTGTCTGTTTAACTTAACTGATTTTCTTTGTTACAAAAAAGATGTTCTTGGGGTAGGAAGGAATACAGGAAGTTATAATAATAATAATAGTAATAATAATAATAAGCAAAAATTTTTTGGAAGAAAAAGAAGGGAGTAATAGGACTTGTGTGTAATTCTTAGTTCTTTTTGTGAGTTGGGGTGTTTTCTCACCTTTAAAATGAGATGACCTAAGCCACTTAACCCCATTGCCTTGCAAAAATCCTAAAAAAAAAAAAAAAGACCTCTAAAGCACCAGGTTCCAGCTCTAACATTCTCTTCTAATCTAAGCTCCCAGTCCCTTCAAGCTCTACATCATTTTGTTGTTATTGCTTCTCTTCCTCTTATCTTCTATGGAAGGGAGAAACAGATGTGTGACAGATGTATTCATTAGCAGAATCTTCTGTTCTTTTTTTGTGGTAAAGAAAGCCAGAAAGTAGCTAGGGTAGGGGACCAGAAATTAAAGAAAACCACTACATTCTCCACCCAAAATAGTTGCTTAGAGCCTTGGAAGGGGAGGCTTTCTAATGTCTGCCTCTTGTCCTACAAGTCTATAATGCACTAAGTCAGCCTTTTATATAAAGATGATGGTCTTAGAATCCCAGACTTATAAAGAGTTATTCCTAAATAAGACTTTAGAAATAAATTAGTCCTCAGGGGCAGAATATCAAATATGTCAGACATCATTGATGTATTGATTGATTTCTCTGAAATGGACTTTTTCTCATTCTCAGTTATGAGATAGGTAAAAGGGACAGATATTTTAAAGTGAAGATGATGTAAAAACAAATTATGCTAATAAAAATAATTGTGAAAGAAACCAATTTGTTTAATTCCACCTCCTCCATTTTATAATTGGGGGAACTAAGGCAAATTGTACAAGTTCATCCAGCAAATTAGTGGAAGAGCTGAGATTAAAACCTAGATCTTTTGTCAACAGGATGTGTTCATTTAGATATGTCTCCAGTATTGGAATAGGTTAGAAAGAGACATTCACACTCTTTTCACTGCAACAACAGACTGAGTCACTAACCCCAGTTACAAGTTGTTCCCTAACCTTATCCATGCATGGACCCAAACAAAAACCCTGTCCCTGGCCAGACTGAGCCCTAACTTAATCATACACTGACCCTTAACTCTATCCTCAAACTGAACCCTAAAACAGGTATTGCATAACCATATATACCTTTGATCACCAAATTAATACTCTGCACCCTCCTTTACCCCACTCCAACCATGAGATCTACAGAAGGAAATAAGATAGATTGAACTGTAAAAAGGTCTTAACCATCTGTGAGGTCTAAAATATAGTAGAACAAGTGGACTCAGGGGGTTATGGAATCTTCCTCTAAAATCTTTCAGGGTAGGCTAAAACCTCCCCTAGCAGACATTTCTTTGGATTTGATTAGGGACCACTGAGGTTGGATTCTCTGGATTGAATTTCATTTTTTAAAGGTCTTTGAGATCCTAAAGGTTTTTTTTTTAAAAAAGCACCACATAAATAGACTGTATCCTACTAGATCTAAAAATACAGGCATTTCTCTTTTTTATGTATTTCTGAAAGTAGTGTGGAGCAGAATCAGAATTTTGTTAAACAAATTCCCTACCCCTTTTCTCACGATTTCTCCATGTTTCTCTTCATTATTCCTCCATCTACAGTGGTCAAGGGCCCTTATCTGGTTGCCCAGTACCTATAAACAAATACTTATATTGAAATAAGCACATCCTTGAAGTTCTTATTTGAAGTACATACTTTGGTAATAAGAATCACGACTCTTTTAGTTCATCTATTTTTGTGGGAAGGGGAGAATTTTACATAGGGTGCAGAGTGGAGTTCGGCTCTATATAAAATGTGTACCCTGATCACTCCTGTGTCAGGGTGTGGAGACATGAGGGCTGTTTTCCTTTCTAGAACTTCAGTTAACATAAAAGAACATTCCATTTTAACATCCCATGATGGCTATTTTCCAAGACTTGAAGGTAGGAGATTTGTTCTGTTTAGTTCCAAAGAACAAAATTAAGGGCAAAGGATAGAAGTTACAAAGAGAACAATTTACATCTGACATGTGGAAAACATTCCTAACAGAGCTAGCAAAGATGGAATGAGCTGCCTTGGGAGGTAGTAGATTCTCCCTTTACTAAAGGTCTTCAGGTAAAGACTGGTTCATCCCATGTAGCAATTTGGGGAAAGAGGGACAGGGAAGAGTGGGTTGGATCTGATGGTCCCTGGCATCCAGCCCAACTCTGAAATTCTGTGATTCTGTGGAGTCAGGAAGTCTATGTTCAAATCCCTGTCCCTTTTTTAAGTTGTTTGACCTTGTTCCTTATCTCTCTTGAGTCTGTTTTCTCATCTGAAGAATGGGAATAAATACACATTGTCTGCCTCACAGGATTGTTGTGATAAAAAATGTTTTATAACCCTTACTACACTGTAGAAACAAGCTGTTTTTTTAGGTTATACATATATACTCATGTTAAAAATATTTCCATCTTAGTCATATTGTGAAAGAAGAATCAGAACAAAAGGGAAAAAATCACGAGAAAGAAAAAACAAAACAAATTTTTAAAAGTTAAAATAGTGTGCTTTGGTCGAATTCAGACTCCATAGCCCTTTCTCTGCAAGTGGATGGCAATTTTTCCCATCACAAGACTTTTAGAATAGTCTTTGATCACTGTTTTGCTGAGAAGAGCCAAGTCTATCATAGTGGTCCATCACCCAATATTGCTGTTAATGTGTACAATGTTCTCCTGGTTCTGCTCACTTCATTCAGCATCAGTTCATGTAAGTCTTTCCAGGTTTTTCTGAAATCTCCCTGCTCCTGGTTTCTTATTGAACAATAGTATTCCATTACATTCATATATCACAATTTGTTCAGCCATTCTTCAATTGATGGACATTCCCTTAATTTCCACCACAAAAAGAACAAGCTATTATTTTTAAGAAAAGTTTAAAAAAATCAGAGAGCCAAAGCCTAAATTCAGAAATATGTCTTTTTCTTCTGTTCTCCCCTGACTCTCTTCATATTCCTCTTCCTTTCTTCTCCAGATCTACAAGGACAACCGAAACTTGTTTGAGATCGAAGAGAATGTCCCCCAGAAACTTGTGGAGAAGGTGGCAGGAGATATTGAGAATCTACTGGCCAAGAAGGTCCGGGCTCTGAAGGTAAGAAGGGAAAAAAAAGTGTCATATTTATTTACTCATCTAGTTAATTGTTTACTTATTTGGCACTTTTGAGGTTTGTAAAACTATATACGTGTGTGTGTGTGTGTGTGTGTGTGTGTGTGTGTGTGTGTGTGTGTGTGTAATCTCATCTAATCCTCATAACAACCTTGGAAGGTACAAGCTATTATTATACACACTTTACAGAAAGCAACAGAAGTTAAATGATTTGCCCCAGGATCATGCAACTAATAAGTGTCTAAGGTCAAATTTGAACTCAGATCTCCCTGACTCTAGGCTCAGATCTCTTTCCATTGAGCTACTTACCTGCCTCACCAAAGTATTTGTAGCAGTACTTTTTTGTAATAGCAAAGAACTGAAAAGCAAAAGAGTTTGTCTTCAGCTTCAATTCACACTTCCCACTGCTTTACACTACTATTCAGGGAGTAAGTTTTGGTTACATTGGTTACCATGAGGTAGGGGTAGCTAAACATTTAGCATTGTCCCAGGCCCTTCCAGGGGATATACATTTTGAAGAGTAACCAGCATTCAGAGTAATGCCGGTATATACTCAGTAATGCCGGTATATACTCAGTAATGTCATTATATAATATAGAAAGAATACCTATTCTGGAATCCATGAATCTAGATTCAAATTCTCCCTCCATTGCTGACTATATAATCTTGAGCAAATCATTTAACATGTATAAGCCTCAGTTTCTTCATTTGTGAAATGAAATATCAGATGAATGAACTATGAGATCTCTTTAAGCTGTAAGTCTATGATCAATGAATCCCTTCAAGCTTCCTATTCATAGGTGCAGAAATTCAAGTAGGATTTTAGGGAGAAGATGTTGTTTGGATTGTTTTATGCAATGAGAAGGACAATCTCTAAGCACCCCCCTTTTAGAAACCATAGTAGCCTAAAGATTTTGCTAGGCATAGATAGTTCATGTCTGCTGATTTTCCCTCTCTTCCCCAGTTGCTATTTAAATCAGGCATCACTGTTCTCCTCCCCAGTCCTCCACGGGTCTCAGCTTAAGGCAACCTCACATTAGATGTGGTTTCTGCATGTCATTTTCCAGGAATCAAAGTTAAGACAGGACAACCTAAGAGAAATAAAGGGAAAGTTGGGGTAGATATTTTTTGAATGTATTGCCAGGCCCTGAAGACTTTGGGCATGAATGATGAAGGGAAAGGGAAAGACAAGAGGTAGTGCCAGAAGGTCCAAAGGAAACCTTAGAACATAAAGCCAGAAGATATCAGAGCTAGAATAGCTCTTAGATCCAATCTAGTTCAACTTCTACATTTTACAAAAAGGACAACTGAGGCCCAGATAGGGGAATGACCTTGCCCAAGATCATACAGTCAGCAACAATGATGATACTTGAACTCTTTACCCTGTACCCTACTCCCCCCTCTTCCAGCCAAGGCTCTGCCAGAGCTGCTCCCACCTCTGCTTTCCCATTTCTGACTAACAGCAGGGATGGTGCCAGGGCGGAGGAAGAGGGCACTCGTGCAGGAGGTGACAACCATCAGGGGCAGGAATGCAGATCATGAAGCATGACAGAAACAGCAGGAGAGAAGGAGAAGAAGGAGAAGATGATGAAAAGTGAAATGTCAGGCTTTTCCACAGGCTTCTCTGGTGTGCCCACTCTCTATATCTTTCTCAGTTCCTTTCTCAGTTCCTTTATCTCTGTCTCTCTCCATATCTCTTCTCTCACATCTCTCACATCCTCTTTCTTCTTACCTTCCCTATCTCCTGTAACACCATCTCTATTTTAGTCCCTCAACCCCTACATCTGGCATTGTTCACTGCTTTTGTCTCTCTTCTTTCTTCTGAAAACCACTTTGTCTCTGTCTTTTCTCTTCTCTTTTTCAGTGACACTATTTGCTCTTAGAATCTCTCCTCTCTCTGTCTGTTTCACTAGCTCTCTCTCTCTTTGACTTTCTCTCTGTCTGTCTCTGTCTCTTCTCTCTCTCTCTCTCTCTCTCTCTCTCTCTCACTCTTCTGTTTCTCTGTCTATGTGTCTCTCTATCTGTGTCTCTGTCTCTGCCGATTGTCTCACTCTCTTTCCATCTTCCTCTCTGTCTCTGTCTCACTCTTTCCATCTCTCTCTGTCTCTCTGCCTTTCTCTCTATTTCTCTCTCTTGTTTCTCTGTCTCTCAATCTCTATCTCTCTGCTGACTGTCTCACTCTCTCTTTCCATCTCTCTCTCTCTGTCTCTCTGTGTCTGTATCTCTCTGACTCTCTGTCTCTGTTTCCATATCTCTCAATCTCTGCTTCTCTCTATCTGTCTCTCTTTCTCTCTGAGTCTTTATCTCTCTTTGTCTCTCACTCTCTGTCTCTGCCTCTCTGTCTCTTTATATCTCTCTTTTTCCATCTCTGTCTCTGTATCTCTGTCTTTGTCTCTCTCTCTCTCTCTCTCTCTCTCTCTCTCTCTCTCTCTCTCTCTCTCTCTCTCTCTCTCTCTCTCTCTCTCTCTCTCTCTCTCCCCCTCTCTCCCTCCCTCCCTCCCCACCTTCATTACATTTCTGACTCTGTCATTTATTCTTTTTCTCATTCTCAGTCTTCCTTGAGAGAGATTATTGGCCCCACTCTCTGCAGGGGCTGTTTCCCTGTACTTTGGACCTCAAACTCTGTCTTCTTGGTTACCTCCTTCCTGTCAATATAGCTATAGCTGCCACTACCCATCTTTAGATTTTCTATACACTGAGTTTACTTGGTCTGAAGGCTTTCAAAGCACCAAGGCAATAAAGAATAGTGGCATAGTGTTAGGGATGCCAGAATTAATCAGAAATTTGAGACTCTAGTGTTTTCATCTGTTTATTAATTTGCAAAATGGGAATAATAAAATTTGTACTCCTTACTTCCCAGCATATTCTGATGAAAGCCCTTCTAAACTTTAAGGCACATTAGAAACATGAGCTCTTAATGTTGTTATCTTTCCCAAGGACTCAACGAGCAATCAAGTATCCAAGATAGATCTATGATGAAGAGTACTAAATCACTCTTATGACAAATATCTTATTTGCCCTTGGGTGATGACTGTGGAATGTTTTGCTAAATAATCAGAACCAGAAGAATCAAATTTCACTCTGTATACATTGATGAAGTGCCCACTGTACTAGGTGCTAGATAGAGATAAAAATGAAATAGTCCTTGCCCTCATGGAGTTTTCATTCTACTGAAATTGATTCAGGAGATAGAGTGTGGTACTAAATAGGCCATAGACTAAACTCTAACCCTGGTCACAAGATGAACCCTGACCTTAGCCATGCCCATTAGATGCAATATTCCCATTCAAAGATCTGCTGGACACATCCACAGGTTGGGATTGAAGCTATTCGGGCACTAGTCTTCAGTTAATTTAACTTTGGGCCAGACACCAACGCTTATTGGGATTCAGTTTCATGAAAGAACATCAGGATTGGAGTTGGGAAAGAGCTAAATTTGAATCCCACCTGTCCCTTATTGGTGGTGTGACCACAGATTTAACTTAGCTCAATTCAATTTCCTCCCTTATAAAATGAGAATAATACAATCTCTAATACCTAATGTTCCAGGTGGCATTCAAGATCAAGTGAAATAGCAAATGTATTTTGAAAACTTCAAAATGCTTTATAAATGTCAGTTGTTTATAACTGAGAGATGGGTACTTGGAAGCTAAAGTGTAAACAAACGGGGAAATAACTACTATTCTTCTGGAAGTGATAAATAAGAAACAGAGAAGAACAGGCTTGATATGGAGGGCTGCTTGGAGGAGGTAATTTTAATTATATTTACTGAGTGGTGGCAAACCAACAACCTGAATTCCCAGAAAAGGATTCCAGAGTTCCAGTTTCAGGTCCTCCAGAGTATTCTAAGAGCATGTAGTCACTTCCTCTCTTACCTCTAGTCACCCAGAAAAACAATGGGAACCAAGGTCTGTTGCTTCTGAAGAGGGTACCTCAAGGCTCAGGAGATTCATTTAAAGGTCTAATCTCAGAGCTCTCTTAATTAATCGTGACAAGCCCTTCTCTCTCCCACTTCTTGCCTAATTGCTGGTGAAAAGCTTTTGTTTTAATTATATTTTTAATTCGCTCCTAATCAAACCCTGGCTGGCGGCTCCAGTTTGCCTGGTATGTGTTTGGGGGCCTGCCTAAGTGTGTGTGGGAGGGGTAGAGAGGGAAGAAGAGGGGGGCTGCTGCTGCTCCCAACACATTGTTCCTCTCTCACTGGACCTCATCCAGTAATCCAATTTAAATCCCCTCTCTCAGGTCTGGAATTCTAATTGGGGGATTGCAGAAGGGGAGTTTGACAATACAGCCACACTGGGATGGAAGTTTATTGTCTCATCTAATCAGAGACAATCAGATGTTTATAATGACTCTATCAAAAAGACACTGAGGGCCATTTATGGGGACAGGAGCCACACCAGAGGCTACCTACCTAGACTTAGGGTGTTATACATTTTCATGCAGATGATGAGCCTATGAGTCAGGTTCTTTTTTAACACCTATGTGATCCTTTCAGCTTTCTATTCTTCTCTTAAGTAAGACACAAATGGGGGACTGCTTGACCTTCATTTTCAGAACCACATGCAAATGGAACCAGTTTCACAGAGAGGTACAAATGGAGGTTTCTCAGTTGTTGGTTTTATATTAGGGTTTTTTTTTAAGAGGAGAGGAGGAGGAGGAGGAGAATAGAATATGAAGGCTTGAGGCCAGTGAACTTAACTTCAATTTTTGACCAAAAATGATTTATTATTAAAGAAAGAATTAATGAATCAAGAAAAGAAAGCACTATCGCAGCTTCATCAAAAACAGGTCTTCAACATCATTTCTTTTTTTTTTGACAAGTTTCCCATGCCCCTATAGTCATATACTTTTTAGCTTCTTCTTCTTCTTCTTCTGTGTGGTCTCCCCCTTCCACATTAGAATGTGAGCCCCCTGAGGACCAGGGCTAGTTTTTTGCTTGTATTTTTACTCTCAGCCCCATTGTATCACAAAGTACATAGTAGTGCTTAATGATTGTTGAGCACATAGTAGTGCTTAATGACTGTTGACTTGCCTTGGCAAAAACAGAAATATTACAAATATACTTTGCCGAGATGTCAGTGTAGCATTTGTACAAGACATGCATAGTATTCTGGTTAGAATACATCTGAAGTTTTATTTTCAGTTCTTGGCACTATATTTTAAGGACACTGGTAAACCAAAGAACCTCCAGGAAAGAGCAACCAGGATGGGGAAGGTTCTTGAAGATAACAACATAAAAGGAAGATTTAAGGAACTGGGTTTAAATTAGAGAAAAGAAGACTTGGGTCAAAGGGAGAAGTTGGGAGGTGTCTTTAAAGGAAAAGGTATTAGACTTGGCCCTCCAGGGCTGACCAAGAAGCTTTGAGTAGAACTTGAAAAGAGGCAACTTTCACGTAACCTCATTACCTTGCCAAAATGAAAAGAAAAGAAACAACTGTAGGTTAAATATCAGGAAAAAATAGAATAGTTGAAGCATTTCCCAATTGGTTATCTTGGGAGGTGGTGGTTTCCTCTAACTGGAAAACTTAAGTCAAGAGCTTTATAACACTATAATTATCATATATGTTGGAGAATAGATTCTTATCTAGAACCAGTTGGCCTAGATGGTCCCTCTGAAGCTGAAGTCTTTCCTAATTCAAAGATTCTGAGCTATCAAAACTAGTTCCCAGCATGAAAAAAAGCTTGGGGGTGGGTGGTGATCAAAATAATAAAGAAAAAGTGTGTATTTCAGGTTCTTTTATTGACTTTATGAGTACAAGCACCCTACGTACAATACAAGAACATTCAATATTTTTCTGTGCCCACCAGAGAGAGACATTTTGTATGTTTTAAATGCTACATCTGCTTTAATTTACCCAGATGCACGCAGCATATTATTCAATGATAGATTACTGCATTAATCACCAAAAGGGGTAAACAGCCACTTCCTAGGTTTCTACGCTATGCCATGGAAACTGCCTAATTCACATTAATGTTAGTAAGTGAGAATTTCCCATTAGCCATCAACTACACCACTATCTTAACCACCCCCAGGATGTTGGAATGACAGTTGAAGATCTGTGGTCTCAGCAGTGCCGAGGTTTGGAAGGGCTCCAGGCAGTCAGATCTGTGTAATGAGTAGGAGCCAGACCATAATCAGTTTGGTAGAGGTGAGATTGCAGCCAGTCTTCCACTGGGATCCCTGGCATTTGGAAGGCTCTCTGGTTTGTCTGTGGTTGCTGATGAGGCTTGTAATGATGCAGTCTATTCGTGCCATGCTAAGCTAGAGACTTTGATGACTGTATAACCCAAAGCTGGTCTGATGAGAGGTGGTGACTAGGACCTGATGTGACTAGGTTTCATGGACAGTATAGTCAATCCAGGATGGGGGTCTATATGCTAATACAGTGACTCTAATGCCACAAGTGGCCATCTTTATTTCATGAAAACAAACACACACAAACAAAACAACAACAGCAAAATCCTCATAGTAAGCATTTCTGGTTCTAGTCTATTTGAAAAACACATATGTCAGAATACCCTGACCAACAACTGATTATCATAATGCTATTTTTTGTTGCTTTTTTAAAGTGCATGAGAATACATAGGCTTATTCCAAAATCAAGATGGTATTGTTCATGTCAAGACTGTGGCTGTCAAGCATGTGGGAGAGATGGCCAGTTGTCTAGTTTGACTGGCACATAGACTTAGTAAAGCAGAGTAGGGACAGCTTGGGGGTTCAGTGGAATACTGGGTCTGGAGTCAGGAAGACTTGAGTTTAAATTCAGCTTCCCACACTTATAAGTTGTGTGACCCCTGGCAAGTCAATTAAGTTCTGTTTGCTTTAATTCATTGGAGAAGAAATAGGGAACCACTCCAGTATTTTTGCCAAGAAAAGCCGCATGGACAATAATGGCCTACTATGATCCAAGGGTCATGGAAAGTCATACATGACTGAACAACTGAACAATATCAGTGAGAGAAGAGTATTAGGAAGATATGACTAAGGGATCAGGAGGAGTCACTGGTGAAATAAAAGAATAAGCTGAAATCTAACCCTACACATTTGTACCTCTTACTCTGAGTTTTATAATTGTGTTCCCCTTCCTCTTTCTTCTTCCTTTTATCCTTCCATACTCTTATTCCTTATGTTTTAGGTCCTTTTCCTTCCCCAGTCCCTGTCCTTTTTTTTCCTCTCCCTTTTCTTTTCTTTTCTTTTTTTCTTTTTTCTTTTTTTTTTTTTTTAGGTTTTTTGCAAGGCAATGGGGTTAAGTGGCTTGCCCAAGGCCATACAGCTAGGTAATTATTAAGTATCTGAGATCAGATTTGAACTCAGGTACTCCTAACTCCAGGGCCAATGCTCTATTCACTGAGCCACCTAGCTACCCCCTCTCCCTTTTCTTTGAACTCTTTTTTCTTTCTTCTCTCGTCCTCATTCTCTTTCTCCTCATCTTGTTTTTTTTTTCCATTCTACCCCTTCCTGTTGCCCACCAATTCATGGGAACATAGATTCAGAATTGAAATAGACTTCAGATATCTTCTAGTACAACTCCCTTAATTTATATGGAGAGACTAGGCTCAGAAACATGCCCATGGTCCCACATGGCAAAAAGGGGCTTTGAACCCAAGTCTTCCATTCCAAATCCATTGGCCTTTCTAGTACAGCCATTCCTCTTCCTCCTCCACTTTCTGCTTTCCTCCTCTTTCTTCCCTTTTTCTCTTCTTTTTTTCTATTTTTCCTCTTTTCTTTGTTGCTCCTTGTCCCATTTAATGGAAGTATGGTATAAACACAGACCCACAGGATCTAATCAAGACCTAGATAAATCTCTGAGAGCCTGATGCCTAATGAAGATCTGGAAGCCTTCCACCCCCACCCCTAGCACACAGCTTATCCATCAAGGTAGAGCCTCTGGTTCTCCATGGACACAGGTCATTACTTTGGCTTGGGTCTGGTTTCAAAGGCCAGTTTTTCATTCCCTGCTCCACCATCACCTCTACCTCCATTGCTTCTAGCCTGATTGCTTCTCTAATAAAGGGGAGTTCCTCTTTTGTCACTGGCAGAACCTTTCCCTACCCAGAGCCTTACCACCCAATAAGCAGCACCTTTGCCAGCCCATGAGTGCAGGACTTCAGCTCTGGGTTATGTTGGGGGGAGGGGTGGATTTGAGGGATAGAGAGAAAAAGTGAGAGGGAAGAGAGAAAGGAAGGAAGGAAGAAGGAAGGAGGGAAAGAAAGAAAGAAAGAAAGAAAGAAAGAAAGAAAGAAAGAAAGAAAGAAAGAAAGAAAGAGAAAGGAAGGAAAGGAGGAAGGAAGGGAGAAGACAAAAATGTACCTAATCCTTGTGATTTCTCAAATTCATTAGTTGTCAGGCTAGTGACTTAGGTCAGAAATTTTTTCCCTAATATAAAGACTTGAAGGACATCAGAAGGAATGGAAAGAATGGGCTGAACTTGAATAAGAGGAAAAGTGAAATCACTGGACTGGATAGTTCTGGAGGACCAGTAATATGCTTCCTATTATTCATCATTCACTCTGAGAACTAGAGAGCAGGACCTAGTTACAGGCCCTGAGGGCTTTCATTGTTAAATGAGATGACATCTTCTTCCAAGAAAATAATGACCTAAATAAGTAAGGCAGGATGGACAAACATAACTTAATGAACATCATTCATTCATTGAATGTCAAAGCAAGAGAGACTTTGGAAAGGATCTGGGACACATACCTGAACAGTTTTCCCATCAAGTGCTTATGTAGTTTCTGCTTAAAATCTCTGATCTTGAGCAGCTCACTACCTCCCAAAGCAGCCCATTCTACTTTTTGAAAGCTTTGATCAATTGATAATTAATCAATTGATTATTAGTCTATTCTTGCTTTATGTTAAGTTGAAACCTGGTACTCTTTACCTTCCACTTATTGCTTCTAGTTCTGCCTTCTAGAGCCTAGGAGAACAAATCTCTTCTTTGCGAAAATTATTCAAATATTTGAGGACTTCCATCATGTTTTCTCTAAATCTTCTCTTCTCTATAGGCTACACATGCTCCCTCACTCCCCCCTCCCATATATGACCTGATTTCTAGTGCTCACATCATCATAGTCAAAGTCCTTCCAGAAGCAAAGCATAGAACTTACATGATGCTCCAGAAATGATTTACACAAGGGGTTCCAGAGAGAGAATATTCAGAAAAGTGAGAATATCACTCAGAAAGTGGAGGGACCTAAGATCACACAGGATATTCTGATTTCCTTATTACATTGTTGGCATATATTGACCTGAACGCAGCATTACTAATATGATCTGATAAGAGTAAGCTATGACCTCACCACTTTTGGAAGTCTTTCTTCACTGTCCTGCCCTAGAGCAATACTACCCTCTTCCAAAATGCTCTTGCCATTATCACGTATTGAGTACTCATTGGCCTTGTATTATAAGCTCCCTACAAATTCTAGGACACCTTGCTAGGTTGAGATCTGTCTGATTCACTTCTGCCTCATATGATCATAGGAGTCAGAAATGGAAAAACTGTCAGAGAAGGAAGCTGAGGTCTAGAAAGGACTAGTATCCATTGAAGGTCAAAGAGAGATGTTAAATCTTCCATCGGTGCTCAAAACAGAGATCAGACAGCATTGTTCCATTTGACTGGAGCATAGAGAAAGTGAAGAAAACTAGTCTGAAATAAGGTTGAAGAGATAGATTTGTCTCCTAACACTGTGACCATTCACTGTAATATGCAACATGGCAGACAGCGGCTTAGCAGACAGTGTAGCATACAACATAGCGTGACATGATATATAGCAGACGGTGTGATATGCAGTGTGACATGCAGCATGGCAGATGGTATGGCATGCAGCATGGCAGTGTGGCATGCATTGTGGCAGACAGCATGACCTGTTTTAGAATATCAGTTTGACAACTATGAAGAAGAAGAAGAAGAAGGAATGGAGAGAGACTTGTGGCAGGAGGCCAAGTTAGAGGACTATTAGAGGGCAGCTAGGTGGAGCAGTGGATAGAGCACTGGTCCAGGAGCCAGGAAGATCAGAGTTCAAATCTAGCCTCCAATACTTACTAGCCAAATGATCCTGATCAAGTTACATAACCCAGATTGCCTCTAAGAAAAGAAGACTATTGTAATACTCCAAGCAAGGTGTGATGAGGGCCTGGACTAGAGGTGGTGACAGAAAGAGGGACAAATGTGAGACATGTCATAGAAGTAGAACTGGCAAACCTTGCCAAATAGTGAGGGTTGGGGAAGAGGAAGAAGTCATGGATGACTCCAGACTTATGAATCTGGGAACTGAAAGGATGGTAGTACCCTCTACTTATTTCTAGAACCTAGAGAAGAATGCCTAGCACTCTCTCTGGACCAAGTTTAGGAAGGCATTGCAAGGACAGGCAGGGAGATGGAAGGGAGAAAAATGAATCCTTTTCCTGCTCTGACCATAGATCTTCAGGACCTTAAGGTCATGCTCCTCAGGCCTCACCATTGCCTCTTTCATACCCTGAGAACTGACTGACAGTCATTATAAGACTCCATTTCCTATTTTATTCCCCATATATTTATGGCAGTAAAACCTGGCTCGTAACAGCTTTCCTGCTAATTATATCACTCCAGATTTATCTCAAAGTGATTTTGTGGCTTGCCCCAGGCAGAAAAACTATCATTGAGAGGCATCACCAGTCATCCCAGATTCTTATGTGCCCACTCACCCTACACCCTACAACCTCTCTGGTTGTACAGTGATTTCAGGAGGGGCAGAAAAAGCTTCTGGGTGCTGGAGAAGGCTTCTACCCTCCTCTTGTGGGAGTCCTTTATTAATATTATCATTGACAGTAATAATAATACTTCCACTGAATTTCTCCTCTAATACCCTGTAATGATGTGACAGTGACCCTCAGTTCTTAAAAGACAGGCCAGTGATATGGAAGCTTTGGCAGATCCTACCGAGCTAGAAAGGGCCTGGTGGCAGACTGTGTGTCTATCAACTGAAGCCCAACTTCACTAAGTGTGTAGAAGCCAGTCACCAGAGGGTTAGCTACTAGCAAATGAGTATTTGGGACCCAAGCAGCTTATGGAGAGTCTCTACAAAGGCATGAGAGGTGTTGCTTCTGCATCAGTGGCAAGAACATCCATCTCAATACAATCATAACTCCTTGAAGTACAATCATGGGGCAGCGAGGTGGCAGAGGGAATAGAGCACCAACCCTAGAGTCAGGAGGACCTGAATTCAAATTCAGCCTCAGACACTTAATAATTATCTAGCTGTGTGACCTTGGGCAAGTCACTTAACCCCAATGCCTTACAAAAACCAAAAATTAAAAAAGGAGAGTAACAATTGCTTATAAGAGTCGATCTTGTCACAATTTTTAAATGCTTTCAAATTCATTCTTGCATTTAGTCCTTGCAATTTTCCTGACATCCTAACAAGGCTTACTGCCTACCCCTAGTTCATAGAATAGGGAACTGGGACCTATGGAGGGGAGAGAACTTGTTTGACCCCATTGAGAGACTTAGTAGCAAAGCTAGGACAAGAACTCTCAACTCATATTTTAGAGGTCTTCCCTCTATATCCCTCCAAAACCCAGTCAGTAAAACTACTGATATTTTATTGAATAATTTCTAAAGATGGAGACATCCCTGCAATATATCCTACTGGTTTGACATTCCAGAAGTCTTTCCTTAAAGTCCAACTCAAATCCTTCAAACTAGGGGCAGCTAGGTGGCACAGTGGATAGAGCCCTGGCCCTGGAGTCAGGAGTACCTGAGTTCAAATCTGGCCTCAGACACATAATAATTATCTAGCTGTGTGGCCTTGGGCAAGCCACTTAACCCCATTGCCTTGCAAAAAAAACACTAAAAAAAAAAATCCTTCAAGCTGTAGTTTGTCAATTTCTAATCCCAAGATGTAGAGAAGGAAGAAAAAATACTTCATAGCTTCTCCTCATTGCCACAGTATTCAGGATAGGGAATCAAGAGGCTTCTAGTTTTATCTCTATCACTTGATTGGTGGCCTTGGGCAACCCAGTACCCATCTCTCAGAGTCTTTCCTCCCCCTATGAGATGATGAATTTGGTAGAAACTTGGTATAATGAGAAAAAATCAATGAACTTGGGGTCAGAAGCTGAGGGTTTAGATCTTTCTACCTTAGTGACCTTATGTGAGTCACTCTGAGGTTTTGGGGGCACACCTGTAAAAGGGAACTGATGATGCTATCAAAGAGGGCAGCTGGGAAGATCAGATGAGATGATAGATTCAAGGCCTTTAAGATCATAAAGTAATGTTAGAATTAAGAGAAGTGGTTTAAGATCATAAAGGAATGTTAGAGTTAAGAAAAGTAGTTAAGAGAAGCTTGAGTCCTGGCTGACTTTTCTTTCTATAGCAGACTACTATTATGTTCCACTTTCAAGTATCTATCAAATTGAGTATGGTAGTCACAAAACAGCTCTGCTTGTCTGTGCCCCTTTCTGAACTTTCTTCTCCTCTCTTCTGTGTATTTTTAAATGTTGTGTTGACCCAACTCACTTTTCCATGATGGCAGTGCCATTATCTCCAGAAGGCCTTTGTATCATTCAGATATGGTTCCCTTTGTGAACCTCATTAATTCCTGAGAGAACCACCTTGGAAATGGATTTAAAACAATCCAGAGGCTTGGTGGAAATGAAGTTTTGGAGGTCTGTAGAACTGGGAATTATGAATTTTCAGAAGGAATCCGATCACCTATATAGAACCTCATTGGGTTGGCAGTAACTGAAAGAGTGTGCCCAATGCTCTGAAGTAGCTCTTCAGCCCTTGTCCAGGAGGCTCCTAATTATCCCTAATGGAAAAGGTTCATTAATTCATAGTAGCTTTGGAAGGTTTCATTACACTAAGGGCTTGGCTTCTACTTTATGGATGAGAGCCCACGTGCCTTCAGGGCTTCTCGTATAATGTGATCAAGAGCAAGAAGAGGGCTCTCTCAGTCCTTGATATGAAACCCAGCTCCCAGGTTCATATCTTCATAATTTGTGCCTTATCTCTTCCCCAGAGCATGGATTCCTCTTCCTTTCTCAGTTTCATGAAGTGATTAGTTGATCTGATTCCTAAATCTTGAGCTAGAAGGATTTGAGAGGTCATTTGGTCCAGCTCCTTCATTTTACAGATGAGGAACCTGAGGCCCAGAGAAATCATGACCTCAGAGTAACACAGATGGTAAGTAGTAGAACTTGGGTTTTATCCCAGGTCCCCGACTTCAAATCCAGCATGTTTTCCAGTGTACTGAACAGTCCCTATATTCATCCATTTTTCTGTTCCTCTAACGCAATAATGATAATCACAGTAAGTAATAGTTATGGAGGGCTTTTAAGTTTTCAAAACGTTTGACAGATGGCATCTTATTTGATCCTTCCTACAAACCTTATGAGATAGCTACTCTTGTTATCCCCCTTTTTTACAAATGACGCAATTGATGCTGAGAAAAATTAAGTTACTTGTTCAGGATCATGTAGCTAGTCTTAGGAGAAATTCAAACTCAGGTCTTCCTGATGCAAAGTCCACTATTGAGTCCACCACATCAAATCATACCCAATACTGCCAGCACATTCTTCCCTCCTGTTTTCCCCAGGACTGTTCTCCCTAGAATGCACTGACCCTCACACATACCCTTTTCTTTGCAACCAGTTCAGTGAGGTCACTGGGATGAGAGTTAGGACACCTGACTTCTGGTGCTAGCTCTAACTGATGGTGTGACCTTGGGCAAGTCACTTGTTTGACCTTAGTATTCTCATCTCCAACTGAGGACCAACCTCACAACTGAGAGGGCACCTTTTGGTACTCCCAAGTCCCTGAGAAGATTTAGAATTAAACTCCAGAAAGAATTCAGTCTCTAAGACAACAGGGAGGAAAAGGGAAAAGGAGAAACCTTTGTGGAGAGGGAACCAGGGATATGGTCATTCAAGAAGCCCTCGGAGCTGGGGAGTCCCAGGACTGATTCAGGCAATGCCCTGGATCCATCATGCATAGAGTTCTTTAAATGATGGATCCAAAGTATAGACCAACCCAGGCCATCCTCAACTAGGTAGTCCCTAAGTTGCTAGCTCTAAATCTAAATCATTTTTTTTCAGAATCCACTCATTTCAACTTAGCAATAATTCCATCTGGGTAGCAGGCGCTTCAAAGTGTGTACCTTTGTACTATCTCCAAAAGAAGAGTTTGCTGAGCAAACTCCTATTGTACACAGGATTTCAGAGGGGAATGTTTAGCCTGCTGAAGAGAATAAACCATTTTTAAGCACTTTATAATCTATATGCTAATTACAAATCATTCCTATCTATTCATTAAAGTAGGTCTTCAAGGACTCCTGGTTGTCAGCACTTGGTTAGCATAGTTAGATAAGGTAGGATTGAAAGTAATAAAACTGGAGGCTTTTGCATATGGGGAATGTAGGAGAATGGAAAAGATCTGGGGGAGAAGAGAAAGAAGGCAAAAAAACCTGAATTCTTCCCCAGACTTTAGTGCTACCTTGAAACCTCAGCTTGAGCAAATGACCTTCCCTCTCTGGGTCTCAGAAAAATGTAGCTGTTAATTGCTATCCAGGCTGTCTTTCAGGTCTGTGGGAAGATTGATGTGAGATGATAAATTTGGAACTCTTAGATTCTTTAAATCTATCTACAAATGTGGGCTATTATCACTGCTATTAATTCATACTTTTCAGTAATTCAGCCTGATCCTTCTCAGGGTTAGTATGAATTGCTGTATTGATTAAACAAGTGGGAGATTAAAAAGAAATGTAGTTAACCTATAGATGGATTCTTGGTACAAATGAAGTAAGGTTCACAGAATCTATTCCTCATTGCTCTTCCCAGATTTAGCCTTGATCCAAGACCAAGAGTAAGGAAGCCCTAACTCTGGTCATAAAGTGAATCCTGACCATGGTTATGGTCTTAATGTATTTTATTGATCATACGGAAGTCAAGAGATGAGTTGGGATGGTTCGGTTAGCCTATCCTGTTGCTCAAGATAAAACTTTGAGCTCTATTCTCCTTATGCCTCAGAGGTATCAAATTCAGTTGACAGCATGGATTCACATACAGATATAGAAACAAATACAATAGGTGATAAAGAGTAGCATAGTGTCAGGGTCCTGGCAGTGCTCTGTTAAATAGAACTGCAAGCTTCATTTTCAAAGGAGAGGCAGAATTACTTGTCAGGGGAGCCTGTGTTGGGTGCTTGATCAAAGATGGTCATATTCTGGTGGCCCTTTGGTTGCTGTCTAAAATTCCTTTCCTCCCTAGTGATGCTTTGGGCCTATTTCAGTTCTTTTAAAAGGGAGAAATATGTTTGCAAAAGGTGGATGGTTAATTTCCCTAATCTACAAGATGGGGTGAAATGAAAGAGAACAGCTCCCCAGAGTCACTGGTATTTTCACAAAAGGAGTCTTGGCTGCCCTGCCTTGTCTTGCCTTGTCCTGCTTTGCTTCTTTCTTAGGAATAAGAAGGTGATGTTGGGCGGGGGGGGCTCTTCCTTCTCTCAGCCTCTGCCCTCCTCTTTGATTCTTAAAGCCTTATTTGATTCCCCCTCTTTTCTGAATGCATTCCCTCAAAACAACAAATAATTTTATAGAGCCATATGCACAGAGCCCTGGGCAGGGGCCCGTGTAGCCAGATCTTAGTTTATCAGAGCCAGAAGGACCCTTAGAGGGGATTCCATAAATAACTTCCCAAAAGTTTGGAAAGTTGGTTTTTTACCTACTATCCCCACCAAACTAGAATGGCATTGTGAATAGAGGACTGGACTTAGAACCAGAAAGACCTGGGTTCAAATCTTGCCTTAGGTACTTACTGGCTCTAAGTCCCTGGGCAAGTCATTTAATTTCTTTCTACCTCATCCACATCTGGAAAATGGGGATAATAATAGCTCTGGTTCACAAATTTATCAAATAAGGTAATAAATGCAAAGTGGTTTTCAAACCTTACAATGTCCTAAACATATTAACTATTATCGTTTGGAGACCTGGACCTATGATTATTCTGGTATGAGGAAGTCCCAGGAGAGGAAATTCCCTCTACAATTACAGGTCATCCCTTTTTTTCTGCAACTTAAAGTTTTAAAAAGTTGGCTAAGTATCATATAGTTTTAAAAAGTTAGCTAGTATCACATAGGATGTGGCAGAGGCCAGAACAGATATCAGAACTTTGTGGTTTTGAGTCAGGCTTTCTAACCATTATGCTTGCCATTTCTTCATCACCACTCATCATCATCATCATTTCTATGAAGAAACTGGATCTCTGAAAGAGGAAGGGACTAGCCAAAGATCACACAGCTAGAAGATCAGCAACATGAATGCAGAACTCCTTGCTCTCTGGCTAGATTCCTGTTCCTGAGGAAGGCAGGAGGGATTGACAGCACCAGAGACTGTCTTCTTCTTGCTTTTCCCAGGGGAAGTGGATTTCTCAGGTCTTAGATCTTGTCTTCTTCCATCAACCTGATGGTTTTCAGAGCCAGTATCCCAGCTTCCTCTGTCTCCTACCAGTCCAAAACACTTTCATGTCCCATTGCCATTTATTGATTGATCTCATTTTGGACAAGAACTACAACCCCACATCTCCAGACTGGTACTAGATCAGCCTCTGAGGTCTGAGTGGATAAGTTTGAGTTTTTCCAACACTGGGCTTCTCAACATTTCTCTTATGCTTAGCTGAGAGATCCAAGACTAAGTGACTGAATTTATTAAAGCTTTTCAGTGCCAAGGATTTATTCAAGGAATTAAATATATAGAACCAAAATGGAAAACAATCCTGCCCTCAAGGAGCTTATATTCTATTGAGAGAGAAGCAGCAAATGTACTTTGGATTCTGTAGCCAGGGTCTCAGGCCCCAGGAAAGGCTCCCACTCTAATCTCCTCAGGTGCTTTTAAGGAAAAGGACATTTAATGATTTTTATTAATTCCTTGAATAAGGCTTGGATAGAAAACCAGGCCTGGAATCAGGAACAACTGAGTTCAAATCCAGCCTCCGGTATTGACTAGCCGTGTTCATCTGTGTCAGTCTCAGTTTCCTATTCCATAAGGTGAAAATGGTAACAAATACCTACCTCATAGAGCTGTTTTGAGGATCAATTGAATTATTTGTAGAAGCAATCAATTCAATGCCTAGCACAAAGTATACAAACATATATATAGCTAAAGCCATATGTGTATACATATATTTGTGTGTATACATGTATCTGTAAGTGTTTAAAAATAAGAACTTTATTGATTCTCACCACCTAAATTCTAGGTAGATATTATTATTGTCCTCACAAAGGGCAGCTAGGTGGTACAGTGGATAGAGCACAGGCCCTGGAGTCAGGAGGACCTGAGTTCAATTCTGGCCTTGGACACTTAATAAATTACGTAGCTGTGTGGCCTTGGGCAAGTCACTTAATCCCATTGCCTTGTGAAAGCCTAAAAAAAAAACTGAGTCAGATAGAAGATAAGTGATTTTAACTAGGGTCCTGCAACTAAATATCTGTAGCCAGATTTGAACTCAGGAGGTCTTTCTAACTCAAGGCCAAAAGGTGTCATTCATGTCTTCAAGTCCAACCCACATCAAAGAATTGGAAAGCAAACCTAATTTTCCTTCTCATCAAGCTATTTTCCCCCTCCAGAATAGCATTTAGGGAAGGCATGATGGGATAGAGGACTTTGAAGAAACTACCTTTCAGTGATAAACAAATCAGTAAACTTTGTAGGGCAGGTGAATCTGCAGAGTTAATCTCTCCAGATCCACACCTTGGAGTCCTTTTCCGCCTCTCACTACTACTAGCAATTAAAAGGTATTTTCTCTTTTACTGTAAATGCAGTTTTCCTTTGCTTCCCATCCATTACATACATTAAAAGATCTTGACCCATCCATTTTTCCTCTCTTGAAAGAAAGACGTAATACCCAAGCCAATTAGGATGGAGTGTGGGAGATGAGGGTGTTTGTGAAGGCATTTTCTCTCTGATTGCTTGCATTTAAGTCTGATTATCCTCCCCTCACCAAAACAGTACTAAGCTACAGCATCAGGGAGGAGATTCTCTCTCTCTCTCTCTCTCTCTCTCTCTCTCTCTCTCTCTCTCTCTCTCTCTCTCTCTCTCTCTCTCTCTCTCTCTCTCCCTCTCTCCCCCTCTCTCTCCCCCTCCCCCTCTCCCCCCTTTTTTTCCTCCCTACCCCCTTTCTGGAGAACAGTAAACAATGGATAACTTCAAAAACCACCCACATGTGATGTTTTTACCTCTCTTTTCTTCAGGATTCAACTTAAATATTACCTTCTCCACCAACTCCCACCAACAGTTCAAAGTGATCTTTCTTGCCTCTGAACTCCAAAGCATTTTTTATAATTCACACAACCTCAGAATTCAAAGGGACTTCAGGGTTCATCTAGTTCAGTCAAGCTGGTCAACTCTTCATTTGATAACATTTCCAACAAATCATCCATCCCCTAAAGACCTCCAGTGAGGAGCCCATTCTATTTTGTTACAAATGGTTCTTTCCATTGAACCTAACTCTTCCTCTCTTCACCTTCCACCCACTGCTCTTCATCATACCTTCTAGGGCAAACACCAGCATCAAATCCTATCCAACCTTGTCTCTCCCTCCTAGATTAGCCAAGAACTGGATTTTTCACAGAACCTGATAGATGTTTATTGAATGAATGTTAGCTGACATTTGTATAATACTTTAAGGCTGACATAGTTCTTTGTATACATTATCTTATCTTCACAAAAACCCTGTGAGGTAGGTAAATACAATGTTTTATTATTCCCTTTTTACAGAAGAGAAAACTGAGACCAGAGAAGCTAAACAATTTTCCTGGGGTTTGAAGTCGGATCTATCCCAACTTCAGGTCCCATTATTATTTTCACTATACCCTGCATCCCTCATGTGAATTATTGACTGGATTGTTGAACTGTTTCTCTCATTTTTCAGTCCCAGAAATGCAAGAATATGAAGGAACCAGGGAGGAGAACAGAGCAGAGCCAAAGTCGGTCAGTCATATTTCTGGTCACCCTGAGTTTAGGAAGTTAGTCTGGGTTAGCCAGGATCACTGAATGGGCATTTACTGAAGGAGAAAGGAGAAAACAATAGGCTAATATTTGTGGCAAAAAAACTGGAATTACAGCTCTCTATTCCCTCTGTCCCCCACCTTACAGTTCAGCATCAATAAAGGCTTTCATTATAAGCTCCTCTTTAGAAGGAGTATTTATTTCTGATTAGGGTCTAGGGGTGGAGAGTTTCTGCCTTTTGTTTTCTTTGGTCCCCAACTCCATCCCTAAAAATGCCACCAAGATTGAGGATAGCAATACTTAAAACAATGAGGCAGGGAAGACCAAAGACCCAAGGTTTCCAGCCTCCCAAAACAATCATAGAGTTGGCAAAGTTTGTCAGGACAGAGAAAAATGTAATTACTAAAAGGACACATACAACATAGAATGTCAGAGCTTGAAAATATATTAAAACATCAATTGTCAGAACTGGAAATGACCTTAGAGCATAAAATGTCAATACTGAAAAGTACTTTAGAACATATTAATGGTAGAACTGATAGTAACCTTAGAATATAGAACACAGAATGTCAAAGTTTGAAATGGTCTTAAAGCATAGAACATAGATTATCAAAGGTAAAAATGATCTTCAAACATAGAACATTAGAACTAACAGGAATTTCAGTATGTAGAATTTCTGAGTTGGGAGGAGATTTAGTGAATATCTAATTTAGCTCCCTCATTTTATAGAGCAAAAAAATTCAGGTGCTAAGAAGGGAAGGGGCTTGACCAGGGAAATATAACTAATCAATAATGAAGGTGGAACGCAAATCAGGTCTCTTTCCAGCCCAGATTCCCCTCATTCAATGAGACACTTACTCATTTTATTAACCATCATAAGTAAATTATTCTGGTCCTAGAACAGACCTTAGACATTTATTTCTTGCCAGAAATTATCATGAGTATAGACATAAGGATCCCTCTTTGGAATCCACCAGTTGGGTAGTCATGTTTGAGATTGGGGTCCAAAGTTCTAGTTCCATTCTATTACTGTATGGTCTTGGGTGAACCTTATCCTTCTCTTACATCATCAATTTGCTTATCCGCAAAAAAGGGAATAGATATGGGAGAATTATTTAGGTCATCTCTAAGATTCCTTTCAGCTCAGATATGCCTTATTATTACCCTCTGGTATTTCAAAAAGTAATTCAGTAACATTTATTAAACACCAGCTATGGATAGGACCCAATGCTGGATCTGGGTACAAAGGTCCCCAGAGATACAAAGAAAATAAGGCTCAATTCCTGTCTTCAAAGAGCTCACAACCTAGTGGCAGGAAGGCAGGGTAAGTGGAAAGGATCAAGCATAGATACATATAATATGCCAAATAGAGGACAGTTATGGGTCATAAAAGGGGAGCAACAATATAGGAAAAAGAGAACTGGACTCGTCATCCATCTAACCACAGTTACTAGTGTGATATTGGATCCCTGCAGGGACAACCAGCTCTCAAAGGGAGACTGAAATTTCTTACCACCACCACCACACCCAGAGACCTATCATCAGTGTCTCTACCTGGACCTACCCACCTTTCTCCTTAATACCTATGGGAACAAGGACCAGACTGCCCCCTTTGATTGTCCTGTGCTCTGTGGACACTCCCCCTTCCCAAAATAAAACCTACTTAGCTCCAGGTAGCAGCATTCCTATTTTTGACTGTATGTATGGCTGGTGATGATTTAAGCCATCAGCCTAATACATTTGTTTGTTTAACTCCAAAATAATGAGGGAGGGGGGAGAGGAGGAAAAGACAGAGCCACTGCCTTCACTTGAAATACTGCCCCTAGCAAGCAGAATTATGACTTTTTTGTCTGCCTCATGAGACAGCCCCTAATCAGCCCCCAGTGCCTGCAGCAAATTTGAGTTTATAGGCCTTCTCAGCCCAGGAAAGGGTGAGAACTGTCATCCTTCACCCAGCTCGATCGACATCAATATGTTCAATAGAAAATGACTCCTACAGTCTCAGCAGGCTGTAACTGTGCAAACACGGATGTAGTTCTCCAGCCCTCTCCTTTTTTTTCTTTAAACAGAGACCAGTCATAGAACATTTGGTAGCAAAAAAAAAAAAAACAGCTAACATTTATATAGCACTTTTCATGTTAACCAATTGGATCCTTATTTTAACCCACTGAGGTAGATATATGTAGGTATGATTGTCCCCACTTTTACAGATGAGGAAACTGAGGTTCAGATGTCCTAACCACATAAACACTCCTCTGAGTGTGAAAGGCAGGCTAGGATCTGGGGATACAAGGAAAAAAGGAAAAGCCATCCCTGCCCTCAAGGAGCTTCCATTTTGCTGATTCTATGTTACACTGCCTCATTTAGAGGAAGAAATGCTATCATATCCTGGAGCTTACTCCCAAGCCCTGGTCACTTGGTAAGAACCAGGGAATGGATCACAGAGCATTTGAGTTATTTTGCAGTTAGGAAAACTGCTCTAGAGAGGGAAAGAGATTGCTCAGAGTGACATAGTAGGCAAGGGTGCCCTAAACTTATCTTTTTGAGTTGCCATACTTTCCAGAAATCCTGAACTTAGAGCATGCAGGAGGCTTGGAATGTGTCAAGGATGAAACTCCCTCTGAGCTGACATTTCTTGTAGTACTCCAAGAGGGACTCCCTGGGTGTCTTTGGGAGGCAAGACAGGCATCAACCAGTCTATGCCAGGCTAGGATAATGCTTGTGAATCTAGGGTCCTTTGTAGAGATAAGTGGACCCTCCTATCTTCATAGTCTAGCAGTTCCCAAGGGAAAAGAATGAGGTTTTGGCCATCATCTTACTCTTCTCTATGGGGAGTAGATTTGACTTTTTTACTATTTTTTCTACCCTTTTCCCTTTCCCATGTTACATCCCTTCAACCTGCTATTATAAAACTGTAAACTTTTGGAAAGACTGAGAACTCTTTGGGCTCCACATGCATGTTCATTTCCTTGTAATAAACCTAGGTTTTCACATAATTTCTCATAACATTGTAATTTCCTGTTGACTCCATGGTAAATAACCCAGCAAGGACTTCATCCTTGGCCTCCTGGGCTCCTGGTTCCCTGTCCAGGTTTTCTCAGCCACACCACACTGCTGGGATGAGTCTGGTGGTGTTTTGTTTTTTTAAAGTATATTGGAGAAATCACTCAAGAGTTCATGTGTTTTGGGAGGAAAAACAAAATAAAACACTGGACTGAGAATCAAAAGATTGGATGACTTAAAAGCTTTTTCTTTTTCTTCCATTCATTAGCAGTGTGACCTTCCCATGCTGGAGTGATCCAGGTTACCTCTGTCTTCTTATTCACCTAGGCTCCCAGCCTTGGGGATTAACTTGACTGCTTACTGGCACACACTTTGTACACTCAATCTGTTATCAAGCTGGGTCCTTTTACCCCTTCTCTCCTCTCAAACAGCTGCCACCTTGGTATAACCCTTATTCCTAGATTATTGCAATATACTTCTCATTGGTCTCCCTGCCAATATCTCCCCACAGTCCATCACTCCCCATCACTCCATACTCCAATCTATCCTTACTCAGCTACCAAACTGATTTTCCTAAAGCACAGATCTGACCATGTCACACACATACACAAATACACACACAAACACACACACACAGACACACAGACACACACCACTCATTAAGCTCCATTGGCTTTCTATTACTTTCAGGATTAAATATAAAATGCTCCATTTGTCTTTTAAAGCCCCTCACTACCTGACCTCTTCTCACCTTTCCTATCTTCTTTCTTTTACTTCTCTTCCACATGCTCTACAATCCAGCCATATTAACAATTCAACATGGTGGATGGAGCACTGAATTTGGGATCAGAAGACATGAGTGAGAGCTTCACATTTTGATCATGTGACTTACAAATAGTACTAAGGGAGTCTGAAAGAATACATCCACGTAACCAGGACCTGGATCCAAATGTCCAGAAATTCAAGAGTTATATATGCTTCAAAAACTAATTTAAAAAAAAGGGTTTCTCATGTTCTTTTGTCAGAGAAGTGACCAGTCCCCCATTCCACAGAACTGTTGAGAAGATAAAAGCTCTCTGAGAGATAGTAGGGAGTGAGGACAGAAGAAAGAGAAGGAGATAGAGCCACAGTTAGGTAGATCTGAGTTTAAATCCAGCCCCAGACACTTATGAGCTATGTGACCTTGGGTGAATCACTTAACCCTATTTAACCTCTGCTTCCTCATCTGTAAAATAATATGGAAAAGAAAATGACAAGCCATTCCACTATCTTTGCCAAGAAATCCCCAAATGGGGGGTTATCAAAAGTCAGACACAACGTCATTTGATTGGAATTGGATGCTGACAAGATTATCCATTCCTCTACCCCTATCTCCTAACCAGAGGCTTAGATAACATGAGGTCCATTGACTTAATGATCTTGGAGTACACAAATCGGGTAGTCCCAAGGGTCCTTGACAAAGCATCCCAAGGTGGGATAGGCAGAGGGACTGCACAGGATGAGGATTAAGGTAAAGAGAGCAAAAGAGATGAGGGGATTCAGAGGAAGAGGGAAGCAAGGTGGAAGAAAGGGAGAAAGTAAGGATGGGAAAAAATGGACCCATGGTGGTTAGGGAGACATAAGGGGTGCCCCTCAGGGATGTCCTCCCTTGAGACCATCATTCTGTCTGGGGCAGCTTCTTCCACTGAATGCAGAGCAGAGGATTTCTCTGGCTGCCAGAAATCCACGATCCATAGAGGGAAGGTGTATTTGTAGACTCTGCACCCTCTAAGGTCTTTCCATTTCTAAGATGCTGGGAGCCTGTGTTGGTTAAACATTCACTCAGATGAAAGCAGGGGGTGGGGGTGGTGGTGAAGGGGAAGTGTGTTGAAAAGAGAGCAAGTCTGTCATCTCTTCCTCTTCCATTTTTTGTTTTCCTTTTTTAGATGAAAGGTCAGATTTACATGGAATAAATTACTGTTGAACATTATAAAAAACAAGTTTCACAGCCTGAATGTGCTGGGGCCCAGAGTGCTACCATCTAACAAGGACAATATGGGAAAACACTAGTTTCCATCTGCAACTCCTATTACTCACAAGGGTTTAGCCCCCTCAGGGAGAAGATTTAGTATTAGAAGAGAAGATCTAGAGGGTAGATGACAATTTAGCAGAAACAGTCTCTCTCTCTCTCTTTCTCTCCCTCTCTCTTTTACTCTTTTTACTTTCTCTCTGTCTCTTTATCTCTTTGTCTGACTTTCTGTCTCTCTGTGCTCTGTCCCTTTCTCTCTCTCTATCTCTGTCTTTGTCTGTCTGTCTGTCTGTCTGTCTGTCTCTCTCTCTCTCTCTCTTCTCTCTCTCTATGTCTCTCTTCTCTCTGTCTCTCCCTCTCACTCTTCCCTTCAACTTTGTGTCAAATTTGAATTTTTGGGGCAGCTAGGTGGCGTAGTGGATAAAGCACCGGCCCTGGAGTCAGGAGTACCTGGGTTCAAATCCGGTCTCAGACACTTAATAATTACCTAGCTGTGTGGCCTTGGGCAAGCCACTTAACCCTGTTTGCCTTACAAAAAAAAAATTTTTTTAATTTAAAAAAATAAAAAAATTTGAATTTGTTACCTGGATGATAGAGAAAAACTCAGTCAAGTAGGGAGAGGGCTGAGCCAGAGAGAGGAAGGACCCTTTCCCAAACCTCCCTTCATAGAGAACCAGCCCTATTACAGAGGAGAGTGGACTCAAACCCAATGAACCATGAGGTACAATGGTAAGGTTGACTGATCCCTCTTTCAAATGAATAGTCGGCACCTGAGCTTTCTTACTCCATCTTAAATCTGAGAATAAAAAGAGCAACCTTATATAGAGGTCATCAGCCCAGATTTCTAAGTCTGTCTTCCTTTCAAGAAGGCGAATGTTTTCTATAGGGTCTAAATTGAACATTCGTTGCAGAAATAAGAGGCAGTCACTTGAACAGTCTCCAAAGGTCAAACTAAGGAACTGAGAATGGATGTATCCATTCCTGTCTTCCTGGGCACCCATGGAAGATGGGAAGGTTTTGTTCCCAGCAGTTGCATCAGGAATCCATGAGCACATTCTACATCTTCCCAGAGTTTCCCTGAAGAAATCACCTCCAGCCCCTCCATGTCTGCACTATCTAGATGGGATGCTTAAAAGAGCCAAGATGTGCAGCCCTCCTCTTGACATTGCTGGTTTATCAGGGTTTGAGAGAAGCTCTCAGTTGGGGGACTGGGATACTAAGAAGGTAAGGTCATTGTCAACCCATAAGCCCAGAAAGTGGTAAAGTTAGGGTCCAGGATTCTTATCATACCCTTCCCAATTCAAAGAAATCTGCACTTACAAAACCAAATAAATTAGGAGATAAATATTCACTTCTCAAAAGATTCTTTGCCTTCTAATAGTATTCCCTTCTAAAGCAGCTCTGCGCTTGTGTTTAAAATAGGATTCAATTTGTAAAATTAGATTTGCCTGGAAACCTAGATTCTAGTTCTGGCTCTTGCTATTAATTTTCTGTATTATCTTGGGAGAATCCTTACACCCCACCTCTTTGTGCCTCAGTTCCCCAGTTGTACAAAGTGGAGGCTAAAATATATGGTCTTCAGAAACCCCCCTCTAGTTCTGACATTGTACCTTCTATGGTCTAAAGGTCCATCCACACTTTATGAGTCTGTGATTTGAAACCTTCAATGAAATGAAGGATGAATTCTATTCTATCCATGGTGCTAGAGTCAATTTTATCACACAGATACAGAACACATGAACTTAGGAAACTTCTAGAACTAGAAAGGTTATTCCAAGTCATCTAGGCCAATCCTGTCATCATATAGTGAGAAAACCAAAGACCCAGAAAAAGGGAGGGATCTACCAAAGATCACATAGACAGTAAGAAGAAAGCTGAAATTGGAGCAGAGGTCTTCTAATACAGAATTCAGTCACTGTTCCCCTATACCCTCATGAATATTATGAGGACGTGGTAGAATTGTATGTAATGGGAGCCTCCCTTCTCCCTGGAGTCAGCCAGGTCAGTGTGTCCAAGGTCCCTCAACACAGGTCACTAAACTTCCCTTCCTTGCCTCCTCGGACAGATTTTTTCAGTGTCAGAATGGAACTGAATCAATTGATGAGAGCTCATCCATTTAGCCAAGTCTAGTCCCCCAAACAAGAAGATGCTTTTCCACCATACTATCCCCAGATCTCCACCTCTTGTTCTAGGAGAAGTAATCAAATCAGCCCTCCCATTGCCTCTGCTCAAGGCAGATCATTCTATTACCATATGGCAGCTCTCCTGATCATCCCTATGACTTCACCCTGCTCTGACCACCACTCCCCGGAACATGTTGTTTCCCTCTTTTTGGAATATAAACACTGGGAGGGCAGAGACTGTCTTCCTGGTTTTTAAAATCTATACCCCTATCATCTTGCATAGTGCTGTCCCTGAATAAGAGTTTAATAAATTCTTTTTTTCTTCATTCATGAAGGGTATATTTAGCAGCATGGAGCTAAAGATTTGGCTTTTGTTCCTTCCATCCCACTCCAGACCAGAAGACAGGAAGCTCTTAACTTCTCTCCAACTCTATAAAATTAAGGGATGTTAAACACCAACTCTGATACCTATGGAAGGTGTGACTTTGAACAGGCTATTTAACCTCTTGAGTATTCATCTGGAAAATGAGGGGTTTGGGTTCCATATTTATTCCTTCCACTTCTTAATCCTATGACACAATTCAAAGAGCATTTATCTAGCATTTATTATATCTTACTGTGCTCCATGCACTCTAGTCACCTTTGGGAATATGACGCCATTCCTGACCTCAAGTAGCTCAGTGGATAGAAAGCTGGACCTGGAGTCAGGACAACCTAAGTTCAAATCTAGCCTTAGATACTAGCAGTGTGACCCTGGGCAAGTCACTTAACCCTATTTGTCTCAACTTCCTCATCTGTAAAATGAGCTAAAGAAGGAAATGGCAAACCACCCCAGGATCTCTGCCAAGAAAATGCTCAAAAACCCTAAATGGGGTCATGAAGAGTCAGGCATGACTGGAAATGACTGAACAACAAAAAGAATATAAGCTTCTTAAGTGCAGAGACTGGTTTTCATCTTTGACTTTGCATCTCTCCCCAGCCCTTAGCACAATACCTAGTTCCTTCTTAATAATCTTCTTGAATTGAACAGAATTGCAGTGATGCCCCCCACTGTTTTCTGCCTTCATGAAATTTGTGATCTAGTTTCATTCCACCTACATGGAATGAAAAATAACCACTGCAAGCAGTGTACAGCAAATACTGAGTGTGGATTCAAAGACTGAAGGCTCAGGAGAAGTGAAAGACCAACACAGTCTACAATGCAGGGGCTAATACTTCAAAAAAGGTTTCTGAAACTGGGTGGGGAGCATCTGATCTTTGAAATATGTGCAGAATATGGCTAAGTAGAGAGAAGAGGGAGGGGAGGGGAGGGGAGGAGAGGAAGAGAGGACAGGGGAGGAGAGGTGAAAGAGAGAAGGTGAGAAGAAAGGAAGAAAGGAGAAGAGAGGAGAAAGGAGAGAGTAGTGAAGAGGTGGAGAGAAGGGAAGGAGAGAAGAGGAGAGTATGGAGGAGAGGAGAAAGAAGGAAAAGAGAAGGAGGGAAGAAGAAAGAAGGTAGGGGAAATGTGGAGAGGATGGAAGAGAAGAGGAGAGAAGAGGTGAAGAGGAACAGATGAGATAAAAGGAGAGAATGGGAAGGAGAAGAGAAAGAGAGGAAAAGGAAAAAGAGAAGGAAAGAAAAGAGGAAAGGAGAAGAAAGGGAAGAGGAGAAAAGAGGTGAAGAGAAGGGGAAGAGAGAAGAGGATGGAGGAGAGGAGAAAGAGGAGAAGGAAGAGAAGAGGAGAAAAGAGGTGGAGAGGAGCAGATGAGAGTAAAGGAGAGGACAAGGGACAAGAGAAGGAAGAGAGGGGAGAAGAGAGGAGAAAAGGAGAAGAGAGGAGAAAGGGGAGAGGAGAAAAGAGGTGGAGAGGAGAGATGAGGACAAGAGAGAAGAGGAGAGGAGGGGGAAGAAAGGAGGAAAAGGAGGAGAGGTTATTTTGAGAGGTGAGAGGCAGGGTGGACAAAGGCTCAAAAGTCTGTATTAGTCTTCAGTGTGCAGGTCACTGTGGGGCCAGGCTTCATTGGATAAAAGGTGATGAGATGGGAAAGCAAGGAAGATGAGGGTGTAGAAGCAGGCTAAGGCCTTCTCATAAAGATCCTTGAAGGCCTAATAGAGAAGTTGTTGGTGTCTATTTTCTGCCATTCCTGATAGCTTTTCTAAGACCTAGGGAAGAAATTTGTTTGATTGATTTTAAAGAGAGGGGTAGTTCCTACTTAGTTTGGTTTCCATAGCAAATATCATGCTTTCTTAAGGAGCAAATGAATCCTGGGTCTGAGGGAGACTAGGGAGCTGCTCTCATCACTACCAGGCTAGTGGGAACAGAATGGATAGGGGCTGAGGCTAAGCATGGGAAGTGAATGGGGATGGGGGGCCTGAGCTTGAAGACACAGCCAGGAATCCCCAGGGAGAGTTGGCAGGCACCCTGGGAGAATAGACAGGCCTAATTTGGGAACAAAGAAATGAAGAATTTAATTGAGTTTTAATAACATGTTTCAAAGTCTCTTTGTTCTGAAATAGGTTCACTTTATGTAGACATCCCTACCCAACACCTGCAAAGAGGCCAGTCAGGAAAGCCTCTCAATAATGTCCTTTCTTCTCTCACAATTAGTCTTTAATTTTTATCATTTTTCTCTCTCTTTTTTCTTCTTGAGAAGAGGCCATGTCCAGACACCTCATTTCAGAAGTGCTGGTCAACCATTCTAGAGAAAGGAAGGTAACCCTATCCCAGCCTGCTTCATGCAGGACTTGGGAAAAATCATTTCACCTCTCTATGCCCCAGTTTCTGTGGTATTTGAAATATAGAGATGATCGTCTCTGTCATTACCTTGCTTGGGGGGATGTTGTAGAATAAATGGGATGACGAATATGCCTCCAGCTCACTGGAGCAAAGGTGCTCTCAGCACTGAGGCCTCCCAGGACTATCACACTAGTTCCAGTTGCTGCCACAGTGAGGGTTCCAGAGACTTATCTAATTCCAAACAGGCAAAAAACAAAAGAAGATGAAGTGGGAGAATTACAACACGGTTTCTTTCTCTCACACAGCTCAGCACTCTTCCCTTTGCTCCTCCACAAGTCCTCCTTCAGTATTCTTTGTGCCCTTCCCTCTGGGGCCTAGGCCTAAGAACCCAGGGATCTAAAGGGACCAGGTATCCTTCATGGGGCTCAACTCCCAAGAGATATCCTGTGGGGAGATAAAAGGAAGGAAAAGCCTGGTTATCCCCACAGACCCAATGAAAGACCCTGAGATCACTCTCCCCATGGTAATCTGTGGGACTTGAACAAGATAGGGAATAGGGAAACTGCCCTGCAGCCTTGCATGACCCAGTTATCACAGCCAAGATGTGTAAGTTTCTTGATTGGTCTTCCCTGGGGCAGATTCCACTGTCCCCCAGCCTCCTTCTTCCTTCCAGATGTGATATCTTGTGATTTTGGGAAAGTTACAGAGCTGAGGGACCTGAGGGCCTAGGATATGCCCCTGATTATTCCTCTCACCCCATTATTCTTTCTTTAGCAGTTGGTTCCATGTCTCTGTCAAATGTTATCTTGTCAAAGTGGTCATCCTGTCATATCAACCCATCACAGATGTTCCCTAGGGCATCTTTCTTATCCCTGGAGTCTAAGATCCTTACTCTGCCAGGGCCCTAAGGAATGAATTAGAGGAAAGCCATGGTCACCATGGTCTTCTTCTACCCACCCCTTCATCTCATCTTAACTCCCTTAATAACTGTTGTGAACTTAGCATCCAAGAATCACTCAATCAAGAAGTCTTTCCATAGTCCCTTCCCTTTACCCATTCTCTGAACCCCCATTTCCCCAGACCCATGGTTATTTTCCCTATGGAAGAGAGACAAATTCAACTTGATTCTTGCTCTCAAGAAGCAGGCTCAGAGGAGGCAGGAAAAGTAATAGTCCTGAACCCTGGCTTCAGGAAGGTCCTGTTATTGGTGGGGGGCGGGGGGGGGGGGATCAGAGGGAAGTTGGGATAAGCCCTGCCCTTTTGGAGAGACCTTGTTCACAGTCAGGAGACAGTTTGGGCATAGACCCATAGAGCAGAATAACAACAGGGCTGTATTGTTGGGTTCCTACAGGAAAGGGTATGGGTGTTCAGTGGGAGAGAGGGCCCAGGGTAACTTGGAACAATCAGTAGCCAATTGTCAAAACCACAACTTTGCCCTGGGCTATATTTCCTTGGCTGTGTCTAACCCAAGGAGCTATCCTGCTTCTTCTAAATGCAGCTTAGTTCTCTGCAGGTGAGGCGGTTCTGAAGAAAGTCTGTGAAGCTGTAAAGGGAAGAATGTCTTGTGCACAAGTTTTTACTCTCTCAAGAGGTTGCAGGTGGAATGCCTGTGTCTTCCTCTGTCCTCCAGCCCCAAGTGCCAGCTAAACCTCTAGCTTTCCACAGGAACATAGGTGGCTCTCAGGGAAAAAGAAGGGAGGGTCTAAAGGGTGGGCATTGCAGGGGCATTTCCAGACTAAAGAGGACTTGAGGAGTCTCCACATAAGATAAACAAGACATGATTCCAAGCTCACAGGACTACGACTTTGTAAGAGAATGTGTGTGTACAGATGGTAGAAAGATGTGAGCTGAGTGTGTGTGCATGTGTGTTTGTGTGCAGATGGTAGAAAGATGAGAGATGGGTATGGGATGTATGCAGTTGGAAGAAAGATGTGAGCTGTGTGTGTGTGAGTGTGCAGATGGTAGAAAGATGTGAGATGGGTGTGGGTGGATGCAGATGGTAGAAAGATAAGAGATGGGTATGGGTGGATGTGTGTGCAGATGGTAGAAAGATGGGAGCTGAGTGTGTGTATATGTTTGTGTGTTTGTGTGCAGATGGTAGAGAAATGGGTGTGGGGTGTGTGTGCAGATGATGGAAAGATGTGAGCTATGTGTGGGTGTGTGTACAGATGGTAGAAAGATGTGAGGTGTGTGTTTGTGTGCAGATGGTAGAAAGATATGAGGTGTGTGTGTGTGTGTGTGTGTGTGTGTGTGTGTGTGTGCAAAGAACTCTTAAGTGAGAAGCATGGCAGGGAACAGATAACCACATGTTAATGGTTAAGAGTGGCCATACCCTTTGTGGGGGGGGTTGGATGCAGCGGCCACTGAAATTCTGTGAGTCAATGATCCTGGGGCAGGGGAGTGTAGAGTAAGAAGACTAGAGGCCCCATCTTATAGTGAAAGTTCTCTGGATATAGGATCAGAAGGCCAGGGTTTGACCCTCCAGTTCTTGTGATCTGGGCGTCTTTGCTAAGTTACGTCCTTGGGCTATACACTACAGGCTCCTGATTTGTAAAATGAGTGTGTTAGATGCAATCTTGAAAGTCTCTTCCAGATCTCGATCTGAGGGTGGGTTTCAAGGGTGAGGAGCATCTAAATGTGTTAGCATGTGTAAGAGTGTGTGTGTATGTGTATGTGTGCAGATGCTCAAGAAATGAAATACATGGCAAGCAATGTGGAGCTCTTGGTGGGGCGGGAGTCGGGGTGTTCCAGTATGGGGGGAGCGTGAAAGTCTGGGCGTTCATGTGTGCCTGTGTTTCCATGGCCTGTGTCTATCAACAAACATATGTCTCTCAGTAAACTTGTTCCCAACCTGCTGTTTGTTGTGACAGATCGCTGAAAGCCAGCCAGACTTATAGTCGTTGGTTATGCTGGGAAGAAAAGGGGGAGGGGGAAATCCAGATCCTGCCAGGCTTTATCTTTGGAAAAAAATCTCTCAGCTGTGGTTTCCAATTCATCTTGTCTTTGGGACAGGGTTCCCCCAGCTAGCATCACAGTTCTGAAGCAAAAACTCCAGGTAGATAAATACATGGGCTCCCTGCTCCAGCTCCAAGGACCCCAAGGCTGAAAGGCCCTCCAAGGTCCTCATATTCACTGCCCATTTATCTTCACCATCAGATCCCCAGGGAACAGATAATCCAAAAATCTCTTCTGATTGGCTTTGAAATAGATCATGTGGCTTTTTACATCCTATTTTGCTTTTCAGTTCAAACGCTAAAGAAAGGTCTTGGACCCTGAAAGATGATTCAGTGATTGATTAGTCAGTCAACAAACATTTTAAAGGATTTTCTTTGTATCAGACATTGCGCCAAATGGCTCAAAAAAAAAAAGGCAAAAACAGTCCCTGCCTTCAAGGAGCTCTCATTCTAATGGAGAAATAGCATTCAATATGTACTTGGAATAAGTCAGAGGGAAGACAATGGGGAAGGGACAAAAGGGAGAAAGAGAAAGATCTAGAAAGGTCTTTGCAGAAAACAGGGAAGCCAAGAGGCAGCAATGAGTATAGAGTATTTAATATTAACAGTATTCGAAGTGCTGAATCTGAAGTCATGAAGCCCTAAGTTCAAATCCCTTACTAGTTATGTGATCCTGGACAAGTTTAATATCTGTCTACCTCATAAAATGAGGATAATAACACCTTCCCTGCCAGAGTTCTTGTGAGCACAATATCTGACACATGGAAAATGTCATAAATATACACTAAATATAATGTCATATAATGTAATAAATATTATTATACATAAATCTATTTTAAAGTGCTTTGTAAACCTTAAAATTTTAATTATTATTAATATTATCAATAATTATTCTGTAGGCAATAGTCACAGGAGTATTTTGAGTCAGGTGGTAGGGAGGACATTATCACATCTCCACTTTAGGAAGATCATTTTGGCAACTGAGTGAAAGATAGACTGGAGTGGAGAGAGAAAGATAAGCCAGAAGGGTATTGATGAGAGGCAATGAGGGCCTGTGTCATGCTGATGGCAATATGGATGGAGAAAATGGGACACATCCAAGAGATATTATGCATGTTCATGAACTCTTTATGGAAAGTTTCTGGATGGTGTGATCATAGGATTTAAAACTCCTCAAGACTCCCTCATCTTTCAGAGGAAAAAACTGAGGACAAGAAAGAGAGGTGACATGGCTTGGCCAAAGTCACAGACTGACATGTTGGGTCTTGAACCCATGTTTTCTGACTAAATCCAATGTTATTTCCAACACACAATGACGAATGAACTATGGAGTATGATAGCTTAAAGGAACATAAAATACCCTGAAGTCCAAGAAGTGGTGACCAGATTGCAATCTATACCATCTATGGATAGAATGCCTAACCCAATGAAAATATGGGGCAAAATATTCACTTTCCAAATTATTCATAAATTCAACCAATCTGTCCCACCTTGTCTATGCATCCAGCTCTCTGCTATAAGGAAGAAAAAGGAGGAAGGGGGCAATTCTCTATCAACTAGCAGCTCCTACTTTGGTCAGAGATAGAACTCACACACAGGGAACAGTAGGAAACAATATGTCACTGGAGGTGTCTTTACCAAGATTTAAACAATAAACCCATACTGACCTCATCCTGGGTTCTGGGTAGGATCCCCAGGCCTGGTATTCACAAGGTCATAGATTTAGACCTAGAAGAGATATTAGAGGTCATGTATTCCATTCTCTTCATTTTACAGAGAAAGAATTAACACTCAGGGGTGGCTAGGTGGTGTAGTGGATAGAGCACCAGCCCTGGAGTCAGGAGTACCTGAGTTCAAATCCGGCCTCAGACAGAGAGATAATATGTGGATGAATAGAGAGGTGGATGGATGAATAAACGGATGAATAAATAGATGAATAGATGGATGGATGAATAGATAGGTAATAGGTGAATATATGGACGAATAGATAGGTAGTTAAACAGACAGAATTTTTAAACAGTATATATATATATATATATATATATATATATATATATATATATATATATATATATCAGGCATAGTGCTTAGCACTGAAGATACAAATATAAGCAAGCTAAATAGTCCTTGCTTACAAAGAGCTTACATCCCCAGGAGAGCTGGAAAAGGAGCAGGTTGGGGTTATGGAGATAGCCCAGAAGTGGTGTGGGGGCCTATTCTCATTAAGAAAATGCAAACATCATTGATCATAGTCTGACAATTCCAAGGGGTTCAGAGTAGGGAAAGGAGGGGGATTGGTGATGGAAATGAGGGATGGAGTAGAGGCAACATGGAATAAAGATGATTAGAAGTATGTAGTGGGGGTGGCTAGGTGGCATAGTGGATAAAGCACCGGCCCTGGAGTCAGGAGTACCTGGGTTCAAATCCGGCCTCAGACACTTAATAATTACCTAGCTGTGATGCCTTGGGCAAGCCACTTAACCCCATTGCCTAGCAAAAAAAAAATAAATAAGTATGTAGTGGACAATGCTAGTCACCCTTAGATATTAGAAAGATAACAAAGATAGGGTCCCTTACCTTGTGGTTCACAGTCTAGTAAAGGGGTAAGAGAAATAGACATGTAATCCAAAGTGCTAAGGGGCTTCAAGGAAGGAGCAGTCTCCTCTACAGGGAAGATCAGGGAAAGCTCTCCGTAGGAGGTGACATTTATATGCCTGATTGGGATGGGACAAAGGATCCAAATCCAGAAGATTATATAAGAAGTTCATCTCTGACTCCTGGAGAGAATAAGGAAATGCTGCCCTCCTCCCCCTTTTTTATCTCAGACATCTCTTCCATCCCTCTCTCTTCAAAAGCTCCTAACATCCCTCATTCCAAGTGCTTTTAACCAGGAGGCACCAATCTGGTCTCTCTCTCTCTTTTTTTTTTTTTTTTTTTTTTTTAGGTTTTTGCAAGGCAAATGGGGTTAAGTGGCTTGCCCAAGGCCACACAGCCAGGTAAGTATTAAGTGTCTGAGACCGGATTTGAACCCAGGTACTCCTGACTCCAGGGCCGGTGCTTTAATCCACTATGCCACCTAGCCGCCCCCAATCTGGTCTCTTACCTGGATTTCAGCTGATACCAAAGTTTTCTCATCCTCACAATGAGGGGTTGGTCTAGATTGATAATTTCTAAGGGCTCAACCAATTCCTTAAGGAAGCTTTCTTTGTTGCCCCTTCCTCTGCCCTTCACCCTTTGGAGAGACTTCCCCTCTTAGACCTCACAATGCACTTTATTTTATAACTCTCTAATGTACTAATCATATTGTTTATTATTAGACAATATTATCTGTGATGGTGCCCTTAATAGGCCAAGCTCTTGAGGAACTCTATCTTACCTAAACTTTCTATCTTCCCCACTATCTAGCAAAGGGATCTTATACACAGAAAGCCTTCAATAAATCTTAGGTTAATAGATTTAGTGTTGGAAGAGCTTTTAGACATCAAGGAATCCAACCCCCTTCTCTAACAAATGAGGAAACAGGATCTCAGAAGAGTAAAGTGCTTGGCCTAAAGTTGGAAGTGGCAGAGCCAGGCAAACCCACCTTACCTCCTAATCCAACAGTCTTTCCACCATTTCATGTTTGTTGTATCATGCTCTGTGGTATCATATTATATGGTTCCTCTGCCCTCCCTGTTAGTCAGATTCATGCTCTAAGACACCCAAGTCTGACATTTTATGTATCTGTGTTCCAAGGTCCCTCTGGAGTCTGCCATTTTGTGAGTCTGTGATTCAAAATAAGGGCAGTTAGGTAGCACAGTGGTAGAGTGCCAGGCCTAGACTTCCCCACCCTGAGTTCAAATCTGGCCTCAGACACTAGTTGCATAACTTTGGGAAAGTCATTTAACCCTGTTTGCCTCAGTTTCCTTATCTGTAAAATGAACAGGAAAAGGAAATGGCAAACCACTCCAATATCTTTGCCAAGAAAACCCAAGAATGGAATCATGAAGACTTGGACACACCTAAAAAACAACTCAGCAACAACAGCAAGATTCTAAGTAAGAGGGTTAGGATCAGAGAAAATGTTTGCCCAAAGACATAGGAGAAATTGGGGACAGAACTGGGACTGGAATCCTGGCCTCCTGGCTTCCTTTCTAGTATCTCCTCAGCTTTGTTCCTGTGTTCTCATTTCTGTACTTCTTTCCACATTCTTATTCTTATTCTAGTCTAAGAAAGCGAAATGGTTATTACTGTTAATTAATAATTGATGTATAATCATAATAAGTAATTACTATGGAATTACAGGTCATAGTATATTGGAGTCTAGTATGATAATTATAACTAAAATAATTCATAATGTTTATGCAAATATGCTGTGATGACATTCCTTCTGTGTAATGGGATTTCTGTGTCTTCCTGGTTATGGTCATTCTTTCTAAAGACTCAGTCTAGGTAGAAGAAAGTCAGTTCCCTAGTCTCAGATTTAGCTTCCTCATTTGTAAGGTTGCACCTAAGACTGACTCAGCGCTTTCCAAGGTCCCTTATAGTTCTAAATCCTTTGGCTTCAAGTTACCTAGAGAAGACCAAGGTCTTTCCCTCCCCTCCCTAGGGTTGGGGCCTGAGCTGGATCATGTTCTGTGGTGACTTGTGGCTTCCCCATAAGTCATCTTTTCAGGGGCCTGAGATCTATGATATTTTCATCTCTCAGCCCCTGCTTAAGGATACCAGTTCAAAAAGTCCTCCCAACCTCTCAGAATCCATAGACTGTGAATGACAACAGCAGGGTCCCTCACTTATCTGAGGGAGGGATAGGGTGATAAGAAATGTGAAAGGCAGGAGGAGGGCAGATCACAAATGTGGCACCCATGGCTTGTCTCTGATGTCTTATCCCATTCCTCCCTCTCTCCTCCAAACAACAATAACAGGCTCCAAGGACACCTACTCCCTATTCTAGACTGCTCAAAAGCCCCTTCTCCCATTTCCCACTGGACATATTTTTCAAAAATAGGGAGATGATGAGAAGATAGAATATGAGTTAGAATACAGACTCCAGACCATCCTAGGGGAAACTGTAAACTGCATATAGGGGCTGCTGGGGGTCAACCTGAGTGAAAATATGGGCCCTCTTAGAAAAAAGAATTCCCTTGGAGCCTCCTCAGAAAGCAGGCAATCAACAAGTATTTATTAAGAGCTTTCCATAGGAAATACAAAGACAGAAGTGAGATAATCTTTGCCCTCAAGAAAGGGGCATTCTATTGAGGAGGAAACATGTAGGTATAACAGTGTATACTATATATATATATATATATATATATATATATATATATATATATATATATATATATATTATACATATAATATACACATATATAATATATACAATAATACACATATACACAATATATAGTATACAGTGTATACTATATATATATATATATATATAATATATAATATATATATATATAATACATATAGTAAAACCAAGATAATTCCAGGAAGAGAAGCTCAAGTAGCTGGTGCTTTGACAGAATCTAGGGCTCCAAAAGGTAGAGTTGAGAAAGGAGTGTATCCTAGTTATGGGGGAGCAACCAGAACAAGGGTGTGGAGGTGCCGGGTGGAATGGCATGTGTGAAGAAAAGCAGGAAAGCCAGTTTGGCTTTCCTGAGAGTATGGGAAGGGAAATGATGGGCAATACACCCAGGAAGGTAGGCAGGAGCCAGATTGTGATAGGCTTGTTCTCTGTCTAAAGATTTAAGCCACACTTCTGAATAAGCTAGACCTTCATGGCTCCTTGGTCTCAGAGAAGCAGAAGAGTCTAAGAATAACAAGGAGGGAGAAAGGAAGAGGAAGGAGGAGGGGAAAAGGGAATGGGGAGGAGGGGAAGAAGAGGAGGAAGGAGAGGAGGAAGAGTGAAAAGGGGAAGGGGAGGAGGGCAGAATGAGAAAGAAAAGGAGGATGGAAAGGACTGAGGAGGGTAAAGGAGGGAAAGAGGGGAGAGGGAGGAGGAGGAAGAAGGAGAGGAGGGGGAGAAGAAAAGCCAGCAGGAGGAGGAGGAGGAGGACTATTGCAGATCCAGGATTGGATCTATGATTCCACTGGCCTGGAGAACACCTGGATGAAGAAACTCCCCTTTGCCAAGGCAGAGCAACATCTTCTTAACAACTCAGAGAACCCTGAAGGTCTGGGTGATTTGCCTATGATCACCTGGCAGTCAGTGTCAGAGTACTTCTCAAGAATTAAAGCATTGTATCTATATCAGATGGCTGCTGTCCTTGTTCTCAGGTCCTTCCCAGCTCCTCCATTCTGTTCTCAACCCCCCCAACTGACCCTACAAATCCTGAGGGTATCTGAGTGAGCCAGGGCAGCCTCAGGCCTCACTGGCTTTCACCTCATCTTGGCCCTTCTTTCTTTTCTTGACTTGGGTGATTTTTTAAAAAGTCACTCTTGCTGTTTTTCTTGTGCTGCTCCCAGTCTGAGCAACATTTCACACTGATGATGATTGCAGCTGTCTGTGCATCCTTTGTTATGCAGGCCGGGCAGCATGTTTACCCACAGCGCTTCTGGCACGTGGGTCTCACAGTGAGCTTAGCTTTGTCAATACCAGCTGGAAGTCTGTCTATTTAGTGTGGCAGAGTGATGAGGACCTGCCCATTTAGGCTTCCCAGGGGCATTTGCACAAGTGTGTGTGTCTATGTGTCTGTGTCTGTGTCTGTGTGTCTATGTGTCTGTCTCTGTCTATGATTGTGCTTGTCTATGTGTCTGTGTCTGTGACTATTTCTCTGTGTCTGTGGCAATGTGTGTGTCTGTATTTGTCTATGTGTCTGTGTGTCTGTGTCTGTGTGTGTGTTTGTGGTGTGTCTGTCTGTTTATGTGTTTGTATCTTTGTGTATATTTGTGTGTGTGTATATCTGTGTTTGTCCATATGTATGTGTGTATCTATGTGTGTGATATATCTGTGTTTGTGTGGTCGTCTATGCACCTTTGTGCATGTCTTTGTGTCTATGTATTTGGGTCTTCCTGTATGTCTGTGTGTTTGTGTGTGTCTGTGTTTATTTGTGTCTATATGTCTGTCTGTGTATGTATGTGTGCCTATGCATCTATGTATGTATCTGTATGTATAAGGGCACAGTGGGGAGGGACTAGGAGTGAGCTCTCACATACATAATGGCTAGGCTCCATGTATAGGATGTCTTCCCTCATAGTATTGTACTCTTAGAGGAAGGATCATCTTATCTTGTACCATGTAGTCATATCCTCAGCCACCTCACACAGAATTTGCATACACATTGACTAATGAATGAATCAATTTTTGGTTGCCCCCCAAATGATCTTAGCATCATTTCCTTTTCTCTCTGTTGAGATGTCCTTCAGAGTAGACTCCAAGACCAAAGGCAATATCAGCCCTCCAGGCTCATTGCCAGTGGCTCTGTAGGCCAAGACTGTGACTCAGGTCAGGTCATGGCCAGTAAAGCTGAGCCCTGCTGTCCATATAGGTCATAGAATCACAGAAAGCCTTTCATTCTATCTAGTCCAATCCTCTCATCTTTCAGAGGCACTGTAGTATGGTGAAGACAGCTCAGGATGTGGGAGTCAGGAAAACCAGAGTTTGAATCCTACAAATGAATCAATGCTTACTAATTATAGGACCCTGGACAAGACTTCTCAGCTCTCAGACAAACCTTGATTTCCCCATCTATACAATGAGGGGGCCAGATTTAACATTTTCAAACATCCTTTGCCATTCTAAATCTGTGATCCTACGAAATGAGGGCCCAGGGAGATTCATCACCTAGGAAGTAACAGAACAGAATTTGAACCCAGGACCCTCTCCTTCTAAATCCAGTTAGAAGGAATTTTGGGGAGGGGAGAGGGAGGTGTCCAGTCCCATGTTTTCATTGGTATGTGAGCTCCAGGGTGAAGGAATTCCCCCAAATTATGTAGAAAGACCTAGGGTCTTTTTTTCCCATTGTACCCTAGAATGCCCTCTTTCTTCTTAACTATTCAATTCCTACCCTTTCTTTAAGGCCCAACTCAAATGTCACTTCCTCATTTATAGTCTTAGAGCCTCACTGAGAGCACTGAGATGCTAAGTGACCGACCAGCTGGTATTTGTCAGAAGAATTTGTCCAGGGCTTCCTAACACATGCTCTCTCAAAGGAACCTTAGAGGGAGGTGACCTTTCTCCTGATGCAGGAACACTAGGATTTAGATCTAGAAGAGGCCCCAGGCTAGTTAGATATCTAACCTCTCCATTGCCCTCTAGGCCATGCTTGAGAGGTGTTCATTTCTGCCTTCATGTGAATGCTGCCAGTTACTCAGGAACAAAGCAAGAATCAGGGCAAGAACTTGAGAAGGGTAGACAGGAAGACCAGCATAGGGATCAGATTTCAATCATTCAAGGTTCTTGGTTTTCTGGGTGGGAGTAATCCTTCACCAGAACATATTACAACCCCTCTCTTTAGGAGTTACCATGGCTGGAAAACTTATTACACAGCCTTGTCACAAACTAACTTCTCTTAACTAGACTGGACTTAGATGACAGACAGAATCTATCTATCACAGGGTCAATAATATAGCTTGATGGGATCTCCCAGAGCATATAGTGCAAACTTTAGCCTTTAAAGATTCAGAATCACCTCCCCATTGAAATGAGGCGAAAGTGGGGCTTCAGTAGATCAAAATAATTGTGTGTGTGTGTGTGTGTGTGTGTGTGTGTGTGTGTGTGTGTGTGTGTATTTTGAACTTTTGGGTTATGAAATGTTTTGTATTACATTATTTCATTTAATCCTCACAGCATTCTTATGAAGTAGACATATCATTTTATCTTGGTCCTATTTCATAGTTGAGAAAATTTAACTCAGAGATATGATATGACTTGCCCAAAGTGACAGGGCAGAGCTAAAATTCAAACCCAGTTTTCAGACACCATAATCTAGTGGTCTTCTTCTAAATCATGTTGCCTTCCACCGGCAGAAAACTATATAATGACCTTCAGAAGGATTTCATATTAGCCAGGGCCTTCTATGCTTCCTACTGGGACTGAAATTCATCTTCAAGTCTAAGCTCAAGCTCACAGTTGAGAATAGGTGAGTGATTGATGGCTCCTAGATAGAAAGGACAGAAGGAGTGTTGAGAGGGGAAGGAAGGCAGTAGACAGGGTTAGTTATAGGGAAGTCATTATCTCCTTCCCTGATATTGTCCACACAAGTTAGGGATGGGTCCCAAGTATTCTCTTTGCTGACCTGTTAAAATATCCTAACATGTAGCCACATAAAATCAGCTCTTCCTATCTCATTTTATTAATATGCTTTCTTTAAGTGGGCTCTCCAGGATAACTTAATAGAACACCATGGGTGTTTCTTCATCTTCAGCAGCATGTCCAGATCATACCCCACTGCCTACATTTAGAGAGTGACTGTAAATAACATAATTGACAAATTAAGTTGACTTAAGGGAGTAAGGACATAGCAGCAAAGAATTGGTCAGCTTTACCTGAGAATCTAAAGGAGAATGAGAATTAGAAAAAGAAAAAAGGGAAATGAGGAAAACAATGGCCTTGGCAAAGAAGTGGGTCAGAGAAAATGAATATGGACTCATTGCCACCTGCTTAGAGTGATTCAAAAATGCCTCTGGACATGTCTTCCTATCATCACTCTTTATTCAATGCAATATGTTTTTCATACAAAGTTATCTTTCTTGCTTATAGATCTAGTCATGACTTTCCTCTACCCAAAATCCTTCAGTAATTTCCTATTGCCAACCAAGCAATATTCAAACTCCTTAGCCTTATAGATAAGGTCCTCCATCCACAATCACTTCCAGTACTATCTTTCAAAAATATTTACTATATTCCAAACTCTTCCATAAAGCAATCCTCTATATGCTGTGCTCCAGCCAAATTAGAATACTGCCCCAACTACCACCAATATTTCAGAACTGATTGTTCACATTTACATAACACTTTAAGGATGTACTTTAAGAACATGATTTCATTTGATCCCTCTATCCTTCTTCTGTCCCTCAGCTCACCCTGTACCAGTCATTGGAAATCCTCTATCCTTTCATAGCCTACCCATCCTTTAATAGCCAGCTCAAAAGCAAGGCTTCTTCTCTAGGACCCCTTCTCTGTTCCCATCCCAGCCCCACTTGCCCCACACATATAACATTGTCTTCATTATCATTGTGTTTTTTATAAATGGGTCTCTTACCTGGGAGCTCTATGAGATCAAAGCAGTCATCAAAAATCTCCTTCCCTACTACAGAGCACATTGTTCTACACACTTAAAAAACATGTTTGTTGAATGACATTCAAATTGAAGAAGAATTAGTCAAGGAGTGAAGAATCATAGAATCTCTGGTGATCTTTGAGGTAATCCAATCCAAAGTCCATCACCAGGCCTTTACAAAGTACCTATTGTGCTGTGCTGAACTTTGAGGACATAAGAAATGCCCTAAGTGCCTCACATTCTAACAGAAAAAGCAACATGCACATGTGTAGGAGATACAAAACATTTGCAAAGCAAATGCAAGGTCATCTTGGAGTGGAAGATATCAGCAGCCTGGTGGGGATGGGCCAAGAAGGATCTCCTGCAGAGGGCGGCCCTTGAGCTGAGTCTTGAAAGAAACCAGGGGTTCCTAGAGGCAGAGGGGAGAGGGGAAAACATTTTAGTCAGGGGAACAGCCAGGACCAAGATCCAGTGACAGGAGACAGAGCATCCAGTGTGAGGAACCACATAATGATCAGTATGACAGGATCATATCACACACAGAGGATAATGATGTATAATAAGACTGGAAAGGTAGGTTGGGACCCAGTTATGAGCAACATTAAATCCGTGTGTGTGTGTGTGTGTGTGTGTGTGTATCCTAGAGGTAATGGGGGATCACCAAGTTTATCAAGAAGGGAGAGGTGACATTCTTAGCCTTTCTTGATAAGGAAATCATTTTGGCATCTGTGTAAAAGGATAGATTAAAGTATGGAGAGGTTTGAGGCAGGTAGCCCAATTAGGAGGCTATTGTATATAATGAGTCTGAACCAAAGAGTGCTGTTTGAATGAAGGTGGGGGTGAAGGGAAGACATAAGCAAGAGATGTTTAGGGAGGTAGAAATGATAGCATTTGGTGACTGATTAGAATATATATGGGATAAATGAGAGTGAAGAATCAAGGATGACATGGAAGTTACAAACCTCACCTCAGAGACCAGAATACCACTTGCAATAAAAACAGGGAATTTTAAAAGGGGATGGGTCTATGGGAGAAAGATAATAAAGTCTGTTTTGGATATATTGTGCTTGAGATTTCTTTAAAATGTCCCATTTGAAAAGTCCAATAACAAATTAGTGATGCAATCCTGGAATCCAGTAAAAAGATTAAGGCTGTATATATATCCAAGAGTCTGTTTGCATAGAGACAATAATTAAATCCATGGATACTGATGAGGTCACCAAGTGAGAGAGTGTAGAAACAGAAAAGAGAAAACACAGAGCTTGGGGGACAGTCTCAGTTAGTGGATTTGATATTGATCTAGCAAAGGCATCTAGTAGAAGGCAGGGGGCATCTACACTAGAGCAGTGTGAAAACTATCACCAAAACCTAGAGAAAAAGAAAGTATCCAGGAGAAGATAATCAACAAAATAAAATGCCACAGAGAGGTCAAATAGGATGAGAACTGAGAAAAACCCATTGGTTTTGGCAATTAAGCAATCACTGGTAATTCTGGAGAAAGTAGTTTCAGTAAGTGATGAAGTCAGAAGCCAGATTGCAGAGATTTCGAAAAGAGAGAGAAGAGGAAGTGGAAGAAATGAGTGTAGATGACTTTTCCAAGAAGTTTGACCAAGAAGGAGAGGATAGATAGAGGGTGAGAGCTGGCAGAGATGAATTTTTAAGGATAAGAGAGACTTTGATGTGCTTGTTGACAACAGTTAAAGAACCAAAGGCTATGAAGATCCTAAATAGTATGGGGAATGATCAAAAGGAGAGGGAAGAGAAGGGCATCAAAGGTGCATGTAAAAAAGTTTGCCCCTGGTGAAAATGGCCACCTATTCATCACAGACTAGGGAGAAAAGAGGAAATGTTAGGGGATGGTGCCAAGGAGTTGTAAGCTAAGGAGGAGGGAAGAGGGAGTTCATGCTTCCATTTTTTCTGTCAAGTATAAGACAAGCCTCTGCCTAAAACATGAATCCTCTTTAAAGCACCCCAAAAGAATGGCCATCTTATCTCTTCTTGAACATCCACAGGAGATGAGGAACATGCTGCCTTCTAGAGCAATTTGTTCCATGTTTGGAAAATTCTATACATTAGGAAGTTCTTTGATTCAATTGAAATCTCTCTCCCTGTAATATACACCTATTTGTTTCCCTTCTGTCCTCTGAGGTCACACAATAACCTGACCTTTGTACCATTCATATAGATATACCATAGAGGCCTTCCTATACTTGAAGATAGATTTCAGGAACTCTCTAAATCTTCTCTTCCCCAAAAAGCTGTTGACACACTGCTTAGGACCTCACTCTTATCCGTAGAGCTGTTGTTGAATCTTCTCTTCAGCTAGTAGAATGTATGCTCTCCTTAAGGGCAGGTAATGTGTCTTTTTTTTTTTAATTTTATATGCCCTTCACTTAGTACAATTCCTTGCACATAACAATACTTTAATAAATATTTACCGAGTCATTGAATTGAACTTTAGCATCATCTATTTACATACAAAAATGTATAGCTTCCTGTATATTTTCCCTGTATTTCCTGTATATTTGACCTGATTCAGGTTGAATCCTGGTTCTGACATCAAATTGATATATGACCTTGGATAAAAATCTTTCATTTTTACCTCAGTTTCCTCTTCTGTAAAATGTGGAGAGGAGCATGGCAACATAGTAAGATGGTCTCTGAGGTCTCTTCTAGCTCTAAATCTCTTATCTTTGAACCTGGAATCATAGAAGTCTCTAATATGCTAATTTAAAATAATTCATTATAAGAATTCCCCTAAGGACTCATATAAGGGAACACTTTGTTATCCTCCCTCAGGTCACAGGAGGGTTTTGAAAGTAATAAAACCATTTTAAATAACTTCTGTAATTCCAGCTAGTCTCTTCTTCTGTTAGGCTTAGCACAGACCTGGTATATTGTAGGAACCTAATAAACGTCTGAGGATTGACCAATGGTCTGAGTTGGTTTAACCAGCCATGGAGCACATAGTCCTGGTAGACCCCAGTGACTGGAGTTTGTTTCAGTAAAGGCCGAGAGATTGAGTGGATACTGAATTGGACTCATGTTGACCAAGCAGGATGCAAAGGAAAGCCTAAATAAAGGATTGATGATATATACTTGTGAAAATTCTTCTGTGTGTATATTTGTATGGTGTGTGGTTTTTCTATATGTGACTCAGTTTTTGTATATGTGTGTAATTGGCTATGTGCTTCTAAATGTATATCTGGATAGTTGTACAAGGTTATGCATGTCTCTGGGTGTAAAGTTGTGAGTACATACAACTGGGTGTGTCATTTTGGCTCATGTATATCTGGAGTGTGCCTGTGTCAGCTCATGTACAAATTTGTGTGTGTGTGTCAGTCAATAGACACTTTGCGTATCCATGAGGGGCACTTGTATGCATTATGTGTGTCTGTATACATTGAATAAAGATGTCAGTGTGTGGGTCTGGTGGCAGCTGTAGAAGTAATTCTGTGTAGTTAGCTATGCATACTGCTATATGCTTTTGTATGTGCTTCTGCAGTTCATGTGTCTTGACATGGATCTGCATTGCCTCATGTGCATCTGAAATTATACATATATGAATCTGGGTGGTATTTCTATATGTCTAAAGACATTCTTTCACTTTCTCTTCCAATTCTTCCTTAGTCACTTTCCTCTTCCTTTGTTCTCCCCTCTACTTCTCCTCTCCTTTTGCCAAAGCCCAAAGAGCTAAATTTGTTCATACTAGTACTAGAGACCCAGCTCAATCCTTCAGTTTTTACTGTTTTCCCTGGCAAAGGAAGACTTGAATGTTGAGACTGCAACAGTCCAGTCATGAATGGATTTGGGCTTCCATGTTTCTCTGTCACCTATTCCCCATCATTTTAAAAGCTAGAGGAGAAGCTCCGAAGTATAGTACTTTTCCAGAAGTCTAGTGGAGGGTTGAGAGGATAGATTCTAGATAGTTCTGGGAAGCTGCTAAATCCCACCCTGCCCCTGAGAATTCACTTGATTCTCTTTCAATATCCAGTAAGAATCTTGGAGTCAATGAACCTCCTTGTGCAACTAGAACATTCATTTCAGACCACATACACACTAACACATGTATACACATAAATACATGCACATCACACACACACACACACACACACACACGCACACTCCTTGTTACCTACAGTTGGCAGAGCAAGTCCTTCTACATATCCCTAAACTATTACTCAGGGTGCCCTCCCCATAGGCAGCCTAAGTAACCCAACAGTCACCCTTGAGCCAAATCCAACACTCTTTCCCATTGGTGGTTTGAACTAGGTCACTGGGAGCCTTCGGGAGACATTCTCCACATTTGGACTGGATCTAGGTTACATACTGAGCAGGGAGATAAACCAGTCACCTTATTTTATATTCTGAAGGAGGAATGGATTTGTGTGACCATGAGACAGTCAGAGGTAGGGGTAGGCACTATCTCTGTTCTTCAAACCCTCATGGCTAGTCACAGGACATGACCAAGACTCCAGTGGCCCTACACCCTGTAAGTCACCCACATGTATGTCACATACTGTGGGGAAGGCCCAGAGACATTTCCCCCAGAAAACTAGCAGATTAATTAATATAATGGACTGCCTCTCCCCTGACCAGGCTAGTGTCTGTATCTTACATGCAAATACATACACTGTATGCAAACTTTCTGCAGAGATGGAACAAGGGGAATAGCCCTAGGGCAAGAGAAGCTAGGACAGACAAGAACAGTAACTATTGTTCAGTCATTTCAGTCGTGTCTAACTCTCTAAAATTATTTTTGAAAATTCCTTCCAAGAATTCAGTTATAAGTGAAATATCTGGGATCTTAGAAATAATTCACTATTCAATTTGATCTTATTAGATGAAGCCAAGCCTTACTTCTGGCCTCCCTAGATCAACTTGGATCCTAATACCATCATCCCCCATAACTATCCCTCAAGTCTATGTCACCTGCAAAACTGATAAGCCTCCTAATTCTACCCTCATCCAAATCCTTTATCAAAATGGTGAGCAATACATTCCCCTCCCCTACTATCCTCTTCATTGCTCCGGAGCCCCAGGGATTTCTTTATCCTCAGGCAATATGATAAAGTATTAAAAAATCAAGATTTGGAGTTTCAGTCACTTACTGTTTGTGTGATCCTAGATTGAGTGACCTTTCCTTCTCTAGGACTCAGTTTTCTCTTCTTTATATTGGGGAGATTGATTAGATGATTCCTGTTCTGTTCAGCTCTGAAACCTGTGATCCTTTTTTTTAAACTATATTTTAAATTTATTTTTATTAAAGATATTATTTGAGTTTTACAATTTCCCCCCCAATCTTACTTTCCTCCCCCCCGCCCACAGAAAGCACTCTGTCAGTCTTTACTTTGTTTCCAAAGTAAACTGGGTGTGATGAGAGAGAAATCATATCCCTAAAGAGGAGAAGAGAAGTCTAAGAGGTAACAAGGTCAGACAATAAGATATGTTTTTTTCTAAATTAAAGGGAATAGTCCTTGAACTTTGTTCAAACTCCACAGCTCCTTATCTGGATACAGATGGTACTCTCCTTTGCAGACAGCCCAAAATTGCTCCTGATTGTTGCACTGATGGAATGAGCGAGTCCTTCAAGGTTGAACATCACTCCCATGTTGCTGTTAGGGTGTACAGTGTTTTCTGGTTCTGCTCATCTCACTCAGCATCAGTTCATGCAAATCCCTCCAGGCTTCCCTGAAATTCCATCCCTCCTGGTTTCTAATAGAACAGTAGTGTTCCATGACATACATATACCACAGTTTGCTAAGCCATTCCCCAATTGAACGACATTTACTTGATTTCCAATTCTTTGCCACCACAAACAGGGCTGCTATAAATATTTTTGTACAAGTAATGTTTTTACCCTTTTTCATCATCTCTTCAGGGTATAGACCCAGTAGTGGTATTGCTGGGTCAAAGGGCATAAAACCTGTGATCCTATGGACTCTCTCAGGCACTGGTGTGATCTGAACCATACCCTCTAGTCTTTGACCATAACTGGTGGGGGTATGTGGGTATGTGTGTGTGGGGGGTATCCTGTCTCTCCATTCATACTATGAACTGAGAACAGAGGAAAAGGGAATCCTCATTTGGCTCTCTTAGGACTATGACATTCCTGAGTCAAAGAGATTGTCTTCCCCTTCTCTGTCTCCCCAATAGAGCAACCGACACTGAGAGTTAACTTAGCATAAGAAATCAAATATCAGAAAGCCTTTTGGTTCAGCTGTCACTTCTACTCATTGACCATAGACAAGTTATTCAACTTCACTGTGCCTCAGGTATCTTACCTGTAACAAAGAGATTATAAGGGCTATGGTGAAATTCCAAGGATATGATGTATATTGAGCTTATTGTAAAGTTTAAAACATCCATGTTTGTTGATGTGATAAATGGATGCTTGAAATCTGAAAAGAAGATGTGTACCTCTGACACTAGCTGTATAACCTTAGACAAGTAAATTTATATCTCTCTAAGTCTCAGTTTCCTTATTTAATGGAGTTAGTAGCATGTATACCACCTACGTCACAGGGTTATTAAGAGAAAAATGATATGTAAATTCTTAAAACCCAGTATATAAAAGGGAGTTTGTTTTGGACAGCATTTCTGGATTTCTCAGGGCATCTTGCAAACTATCCCTATCTACTCTTACCCAATCCCCATTACAGAGCTAACCTAAGTGACGCTGAGATTCCAAGACCACCATCTCCATCAGAAGAGTCAATTCACAGGCATCAAGCCAAAAGCTGAAAGAAAGGGGGAAAAAACAGAGCAAAGGTCAGAGTCCTGGTACTTAACTAGACAGAGCTAGAACACATCCAGTGCTGAGTGGAGAAGGCAGGGCTATTTTAAAGGAAATCAAGTCTGCCAGGCAGAAACTTCCCAGCCCTCAGATAGACAAGCAACATTTAAGCAGGTCTCCAAATAAGGTTCACTTTTCTCTGATGGAGATGAATTATTGATGGTCTGTATGTGACTTACTGAATGCCTTGTGTCCCTCTCTGAACAATGCCCTGGTACCCCCCTGGCTGAAATGCCAATGTGCTGGATGCTTAGGTGTGGGCTCGCCTCATGAGGTTTTCCTTTCCTCCTTAGAAACCAAGGACACAATAGTTTTAGCACCAGTTCCTTGATTCAGTGAGGATACTGAACAATGACTGCCAATAGATGGAAATTCTCAAGGAAATAATTTTCATCCTATTAAGAATAAAAAGTATTTTTGGAAACTGTTTGGCATAAAACCACACAACCACCTTCAGTCTTCCTTTTTATCTCTACTTTCTTTCCTGCTTCTCTCATCTTCCTATACCCACAGATAATGAGGAATAATAGTAATAATAATAATGGTAGTATTTGTTATTCTCCCTATTATTACAGCAACTCAGATTCCTCTAACACTCTGCAGTTAAGCCCCTTGAGGGAAAGGACCATTTTGTTTTTGACTTTGTATCCCATCTAGCACAGTACAGAACAGATCCTTAATAAGTATATGTTGATTCATATTAAATTCATCAGACTCTTTCAGATCTATGTTTTCATTGGGTATTCTTAGTGACAAAGCAGAGACTTAAACCCTGGTCTTCTGATCCCATGTCCCATGGGCTTTCCTTTTGTCCCATACTGCTTTTCTCTCTGATATGGTCACATTCCATTTAATAGACAATGAGTTAGTCATTAAGGATACAAGACACAATAAGATTTCATCTCTCCAGGAGTTAACATCAGAGTGAGAAAATGACACTGATTCAAATAAATATAACATAAGGAAAATTAAAATAAGGTGGTGGGAAACAGGGAGAACTTCAGGTATAGTATACCTAAACTGAACCTTGAAAAAATATAAAGATTCAGAAAGATAGGATTAAGGAGGGAGTAGGGTCAAGACTATGGAGGAATGGTTCCTGGAAGGGCAGGAGCTGGACAGGAAGAATAAAAGTCAAAGAGCAGCTGTAACAGATGATAGACTAGCTTGACTTAAATATTGATTGCATGAAGGAGGAAAGCATGAAATAAGTATGAAGAGTTGGGTGGGAACCAGATGGTCCAGAGATAAGTTCCTGGAATTCACAGACTTGGTTTTCCCTTTGGGGTCTACTGACCCCAGACAACACAATGAGGCCAAAAAACCCAACCTCAGAAAATTTTTTACTAACCTCTCATTTTAAAATGAAGAGGTCAGGGTCCAGGAAGGAAAAGGGATTTGCCCAGAAGGGATCTCAGAGTTAATCTACACTCACCTCCATTTAAAAATGGGCAAAGAGAAGCAGAAAAGCAAGTGACCTTGCCAAAGGTCATTCACTAAGTAGCAGAGCCTGCCTTTGAATCCATATCTTCTGACTCTCGATCCTGGAATATTTCTGCTATAATACAATAGTGCCTCTACTTTCCCTTTATGTACTATTTCTCTCTTATTCTTTCCCCTTGTGAAAGCAAACTAGGATATATAACAAAAGGGGGTGGCAGGAGGGAAAGTGGGTTTCAGGTGTTGAATCTGGGGTTCCCAAACACAAGTAACCATCAGAAAAAATAATTAGGGATAGGAAAACTAATCTCTGAACCCAGAAATTCAAGCACATTCAGAGGATAGAAAGGTCAGAGGCTGGGACTTTCAACTAAATATTAAAAGGTTAGTTCGATTTAAATGGTAAAGAAGGTTCTTGGATCAGGCATAGTCGTTTTCTAGAAAAGTTCTCCAAAAGAATTAATTCAAATGAATTTGGAGTCCTCAGTAGCCTGGATGAGGGCAGTGATCTAGGTGTATCTAGGAGGAGACAGAGGAAGTCCTAAAAGAAGGTATTTCTCTTTGATCCACTCTCACTAATAAAATATACCATTGACCAAGGGCAAAGAAGTCATATTTGTCTAGACTAGAAGCAAAAGTTGGGCTCCCTTTAAGGATCCCCAGTATTCTATAATCCAAATTCTTAAAACTGCCCAATTGAAAGGGCAAAGATTGCCAGAATAATAATTCTTCTTCACCTTACAGAAGAATTCAGAAGAAGGCTCTTTTAAACAAGAGCAAGTCCAAACCTAACTAAAGCAGTATTCACTAAGCATCTGAGAGCAAAGACTACTTCATCTTTGCTGCCTGCTACAGAGCTTAGAATAGCAAAGGTGTTTAATACATGCTTGATGAATTGAAATGAATTAAAATAATTGAATTGAGTTGAATTGAACAGAATTTTCTTGCCTTCACTTACGACATTGCCAAAAAAGGTTTCAGGGATAAAATGAGAATTCTTTTCAAATGAAAAAATGTAGCTTAGAAATGATGGCCCTCAGATGGGGAGAAATAGATTCTGTTTATGCACATAACTTCCACAAGACATGAGGTACCCCTTGCAGGTCTGTAGGTGTCTCTTCTTTGCTCTCAAATGAGGCTGGTGATCAGGACTGACTGGTCAGGATGTGGATGAGGAGGCATGTCATGAGAGATGAGTGAGGAGACAGGAGCATCACAGATCTCCTGGGATGTCTTCAGGGATCCTGATGCTTCTGGTTTGTGTCAGCTTTACCCAGTGCTACAAGCATCCTCACAAAAAAAGGGGAAAAACCGTTTTCAACCAGCCCTTGTAGATTCATTCTGTGAAAATGTGTCTCAGGTATTGCTAAGCAGGCAGCTAAGCATGTCAGCTATCAAGAGAGACAGAGATGGAAAGGGAAGACGAACAGCTGGAGAAATGTGTTTCCCTCCCCTGCATGCAGGGAGTAAGTCATAGGAATTTAAAAGCTAAAAATGGACACCCTGTTGACTCAGCTGACTAGATCTGAGCCTAGCCGACTAGCAGCTCCTTTAATCACAAGAAAATGGCTCTTTCCCCTTGTGGTGCCTGTGTGTGTCAGACAGAAGGACAGACAGATGGATGGCTGCCTCTTGCTTTGTCTGTCCCACAGAGCCATCTAATCTCTGATCAACAATGGTTCTTCATTTCGTTTCCTTTACCTAGTTATAAAATAGAAGAAATTTCAAAACTGGTTAAGTTCAGCTATCCTGGGGAGACTGTCATCACACACACTATGCTTGTTTAAAGTGTCCAGGTTTAACATGAAGGACCAGACCTCATGTCACTGCCCCTTGGGGGATTCACCCCCTCGGAGAGAACTTAAAAGGTGGGCTCTGCTTAATTATACATGGAAGAATCTCTGTGCATTTGTATACATTGACTTTACACCTGTAGTTATAGGACATGGATTGGCCATAGTCTGCATCATTGCAGGAAATATGCTCCTCATTGAGATCATAGTTCTATTTAAATATGTATAGGGATTGAGTTTGTAATTATATGTCAATCTGTGGTTCTATGTGTACACCATGTTTCTGCAGAATCTGGATATATGAGTACTATTAGTCTAGGGACCATGGATGTGTCTTTCTCTGGGGTGTGTGTGTGTATCTCCCTCTGCATGAGTGTGTACATGTGCCTCTGTGTGAGTGTGTGTGTGTGTGTGTGTGTGTGTGTGTGTGTGTGTGTGTGAGAGAGAGAGAGAGAGAGAGTGTGTGTGTGTGTGTGTGTGTGTGTGTGTGTGTGTGTATGGACATGCTCTGAAGGTCCAAGATAGCCTATCTGCTTGCTGGTCTTTGCAGGCATGGAGACAGCATTAGGCTGACTGCCTGGGTCACAAGCATTTCATCGCATAATCTACAGATGATGGCGATGACCTTTAGTTCCTCTAACTGGCATATACCTGGGTCTCCTTTTATTAAATATTCTGGCACCGAAATCTCTTACTAATCTAATCTCCCCATGGGGTTTCTATGTAATTATCTCATTCTACAAAATATTGCATCTGTCATAGTTTTCTTCCCTTTTCCTTCTCTTCCCCATAAGGGAGAAAAGGGGAATAGATCTAAGGGAAAACAGTGCAATTTACCCTTGAAAAGAAGCCACAGAGATGTGAGAGGGTGGAGTAAGGGATTAAAGGTCACTAGTCATTTGATAAGACTTCAAGACTGTCAGCACTTGCAGGCATCCCCCTCCCCAAGTCAAGGGAGGATGCAGGAACATTCCAGAGATCCAGATCTGTATCCTTCATGCCTTGTACATTAAGTTTCTCAACTGTTTTCTGACATTTGAAAGGCAGGAGCAGAATTCCAACAGTCCAGAAGAGAGGCCAAAGAACAGGCTGCCAACCATGCACAATAGATGGGTAATAAGCATTTATTAAGTGCTTACTACATATCTGGCACTGTGTTAAGCCTGAAAATATAAATATAAGCAAAAAAAAATAGTCCCTGCCCTTAAGGAGCTTACATTCTAATGTAGGAAGAAGAAAAGGGAGAGATGATGAAGTCTTAGAAGCTGGGAGGAAAATGAGTCATGGCTCCTAGGCCCTTCTCCAAAAAGGAGACCCCCCCAAAAAAACCTTGGCTACTTGAAAGAGGAGACTGGCTTAGTGGAAAGATATCATAGAGGGAGAAGTTCTCAAGCCCTGAGGAGGAAAGTTTCAGCCTGGAAAGGCAGCTCTATGGTAAAAGGGCTACTGAGTCATGGTGGTAATTTTTAGAATTAGAAGCACACCAGGTACAGGAATGAAGCATGGGTTGTCTGGGTCTATCCCCAAAATGAAGATCATAAAAGGAGCTCACCAGTGGGGAGGAGCGGGCCTAATGTGGTAGAAGAATATTGAATGGTGATATTGAGAGTGAGAAGTCAGCTAAGGCAAATCCTCTGATTCCAAAACTAATTAAACAATTAGTATTTATTAAGCACCTACTAGATATCCTAACATATCCGTTACCATGATTGATTCCTGCTTTTCTAACTCTTGAGTAATTTCAGTTTCTTTCTCTGCTCCTTCTTTTCGTACCCTCCCCATGTGACCCAGGGCTCAAGGGGAATCTCGTGATAATTATTCTTAATTATATTATTACCTTTTGGGTTTTTTTTAAGAACTATGATCATTTTCTGATTTCTCTGATCTCTCATAGCACAGTCCCTTTTAAGAAAAAAGTTAAGCAAAATCAACCATGACAAAGCAACTAATAACATATCCAACATTTGACATTTGTTGGCCCAAAACTCTCTTAAATATCAGGGGATTATTTCTTTAATTGTCCCTTAAGACCAATTTGGTTGGTCTTTAACCCGAGTCCAGATACTTCTTAGATTTTTTTTCATTACCTCACTTTATACATTCTTCTTTTTCTCTTTCTTCAGTCTGTATCAGTTCATTAACTGAATTTTTCTCCAAATTCCTTATATTTCTTGGTTTTTTCCTTATGCCAATGAAACCACACTGCTCATAATCATCCATCATTTTTCTTTGTAAAATTTAACAGATGAGTTTATATTTCAAACTGATTTGGTGTCTTTTCCATCCTCTTTCTCTCTCTACTTTGCAAGTCAAATGTTTACTGACTAAGGTGTTTTCTAGGCTTTTTTGTGCTTCATAAAATTACAATCAATGTCAATGTCATTTCTGTTTGTCCATTTCCCATTTTTAATTGCTAATTACTTGTTTAAATAGTTCAGGAATGGGTTGTTTTAATTGTCTCAGTAAGCAGAGAGAAGTAGTGGAGAGTAAAAACCAATTTAAAAGAAAATTTGGCAAAAGAGCAACCAAACATCATCCCAAAGACATTTAAGGACAAAAATGGATGGAGGACAACAATTATAAGAAAAGTAGAAAAGATCTGTATAGTCCTTTGGAAGGATTACTGATTCCTACCATCAAGGACAGTGGAATTATCACACTTGAACTAAAATATAGCATTACAGTGTCAGATATGCTTATAGAAGAGGTGTAAATGACCCTAAAGAAAACAAAGAGAAAAAGACAGGCAGACTGAGTCAAGTGTATATAGAGATCAGTGTTAGAAGATAAAGAAATATGAAGATGATGAAAGATTAAAATGAAATGTATCTGAAAGAAGGAAAGATACCAAAAATATTGGGGAAGAAAATCTCAAATCTTGTATTCCAAAAAAAAAAAATAGCAACCAAGAGCAGAGCATAGCAACTTCCAACCTTCTATGCTTACTTTCCCACCTACATAAATTGTACTAGGCATCTATACTCAAATTCAGTGTATCTTCTATGAAGATTTAATATGGTATTCAACATTCTTGCCATTTCACAATTGACTGAACAATTTAGAGAATATAAGATCATATTCTGCTAATCTGTTTCTTATGGTTATGAAAAAGCATTTGATTTTGTAGAATGAAATACTATTTTAAAAACTTTTCCAACGAAGTGTCTTCCATCCAAAAACAAATAAATACATGCAAACAAATAAATAAATAAATGATAGAAATAACCCAGTTCAGTGATCCTCTTATCATCAACATCAGATAAGGGTTCAACCAGGGAGATGAATGTTTGCCAAAGATGAATACCAAGTTGAAAGAGTCTATTCCACTGGTGATGATGATGTTTGCCCTTCATTCTCAAAGAAGACCATGGCTTCAAGGGAAGTGATTCCATGACAAGCACATGAATTGGATTTGAGTGAGGGGGTGCTGTGCTAAGGCATCAGCCTCACTCCTCTGGTGCCATCTGGGTTCAGTGACCAGATATGAATCAAGATGATTAGAAATAGCCCTGGATGTAAGGCAATTAGGATTAAGTGACTTGTCCAAGGTCACATAGCTAAGGAACCATCATATAACTGGGCAGCTAGGTGATACAATGGATGGAATACTGGCTGTGATGTCAGGAGGATGGGAGTTTGAATCCAGCCTCAGGCACTTGACAGACATAGCTCCACTATATATATTTGTGGGGGTATATATATGTATATGTATGGTTATACATATACATATATATACCCCCACAAATATATGTGTATGTATGTGTGTGTGTGTGTGTGTGTTGTCTCATCCATCAGAATGCAAGCAACTTGAAAGCAGAGACCATCTTGGATATTGTATTTGTATCATCAACATTTAGCTAAAGAATAGTGTTTTATTCAGTGAGCAGAGGTTCTCTGTGAATGGGAGATAAGAATTAGGAGGAGGTCTAGGGAGGTTCTACAGATGTTCCTTTTTGCTGTGGACTTATGTGGATTGCATCAAGCCCAGGAGAAGCCAAGTAAATGAAGACTATTTACTGCCTAGATTGTGCCCTGCATTTGTAAGTGTGCCCAAACCTATACAGCTTGTCCATCAGGAGATATATCTAGGACAGATAATATAAATGGATAACAATTTAGACCCAGAATTGAACAGAGAGAAGAGAAATGAGCTGGGTGGTTTTTCTTCAGGAAATTGTAAATGATCCCCTGCAAACAAAGGTCTATCTTTTTAATACCAATATTCTATCATTGTTTCATGTCTACAAGGCCTTGCAAACCATAGTCTCCAAAAAGTTAAAAATTAATTTTGCAGAGAGGGAACTAGTGAGGCAAATGATAGGTTTCAAAAAGGTACACTTTACAAACAATAACAAACTTGGAAGAAGAACTCTACATGACTGGTCATGTGAGGGAAAGTAAGGGATGAGGGATAGACTGACAGAGTGTTCCATTGGCACTCTCTTGATGCCAGAAGACTTCAGGAAAGACCACTAACAACTTGGGGAGATCCTCCTCATGATGAATGTATGGGAAGGCATAGACAATAATAATAGTCCAAGCACAGAATAGGCAGGCACCAATGGATCATGTTTTACATCTTTGGAAGGATCTCCCAAATTGATGAGGTCGCAGATCTATTTGAATATTTTACTTTCTTATACCATTACATTTATACATGACCGTTGTATCAGTCATTCTCCAGAAGATAAGTACCCACCTAGTTTTCCTTTTTTCTTTCTATAAATTTGCTACAACAAAAAGTGGTGCTAAGAATAGTTTGCCATTTAATAGGACCTCAATTTTTATTGTTGAGTTCCTTGCAATGCCAATTCTGGCATTCATGTGATCTGTTTAGTGATTTTTCTCAAATAATTCCAAATTGATTTCCAGAACAATTGTTAGAAGTGTATCAGGGCTATGTCATGGAGCATTCTTGAGAAAGGACCTTCATCTTAGTGCCTTCCAGTGAAACTTATGGTGGAGAGTACATTCTTGCCTAGGGATTTGAGATCAGTCTCAGACTCACCTGTATAAGCCTACATACTCATTGACACATGTGAGTGGCTACCTTAGCTGTCCCTAGAAAGGGGAAGAAAAAAGATATCCCTTTCTTATCTACCCCACTTTTTTAATTTTCATCCATTTGTACATGCATATTTCCAAGTTACAAAATTTCCCTCTACCCTTCCTTCCCAGCCCCTCCCCTCAGTAGGAAACAGGTTAGCATTTTACATATATGTTTTGTTAAACATATTTACAAATTAGTAATTTTTGGCATGAATTAGGATTAAGGGAAAGAGATACATAAGAGATACTTTTTATAAAGTATTCATCAGATTCAGTGGGGGTGGTTTTTTTTTCTGTGTGTTTTGTTTTGGTTTGTTTTCTTCCTCTGGTTGGGAATAATATAGTCCATAAATTTAAGTCTAAGAAGTCTAAGACAGAGCCTTCCCAACAAAGAGATTATCTTGAAAGAGACTAGAAGCCATCACTTCTCAATTCTCATAGTTTACAGAGTTGATGACCCTCCCTGGTTTACTTGTCATTCATCCCTAACACAGGAAACAAGGAACTAATCAGAAGTCTTTGATCACACATGCCCCATTAGCAAAGGGGCTGGGAATGTAGAATGGGCCTGGGAGCAGTTTCATCCCTTATATTCCCAGGAATGACACAATTTGAAAAATGGTTGAAAACTCAGGAATTTAGATGCTGACATTATTATGAGATTGTAGATTTAGAAATGAAAGGAATCTCAGAGACCATCTTGTCCAAGGCTATCATGGTATAGATGAGGAAACTTAGAGCCAGAATTTTTAGACTTGCTCAAAGGTCACATAGGTAATTGCAGAGACAGGATTTGAACCAGGTTCGCTGACATCCAAACTAGTGCTCTTTCCAAACCTCTGATTCCATTTGTCTCTCTGTAACCAGTTGCCTCCTCCATTTCTCCTTTCCCTCCATCTTCTTCTCTCATCCTTCCCCTCTATCCAAAGAAGAAAAGAAAAAATGCTTTTAGATGTCAACTTGAGTTAGAGCTAATTCTCTTCCAAAATGCAAGCCTAGATACTGCATTCCATAGACAAATGCAAATGTCTTTTGAATTATCTGATGTTTAGGATTATCCATGCCTCTGCTTCCTTTCCTTTATGTGATTAATCAAAAGTCAAATAAATACACCTTACTCCTATAAAGGATTAATAGAGACTAAGGTCTCAGTGCCTTAGGGATCAGGGATAAGCCACATGTCCTAATTCTACAGCCTAGAAACTAAGACCTGAAGAAGCACCAAATTCCTTTTTCAGATCAGTTCAACACATTTATATAAGGTACCTACTATATTCAGAACAAAGTGCTCATCACTGGGGAGGTAGAAAGCTATTATTATTGATTATCATCATCATCATCATCATCATCATTATTACTATTGTTATTACTGCTCTTCTCTCTAAAATCCTACCAAGAAGTCAAGGTTAGGAATAAACCCACCCTGATCCCTAACCACTGGAGTGTATATATGTGTGTGTGTGTGTTTGTGTATGTTTGCTCACTCTGCTGAATGATCCTAAAGAAGGCTGATGCTATTAGTTAGAGGTATTTAAAATAAAATGTTCAATGTTATTATTGCTATTAAGATTATTATGATCATTATTATATTCCTCATTTCCTCTGCTTCTTCATAGTAGAGTTGTGATGGGAGGATCCCCTGCTTCACCCCCTCTTCAGTCAGTCACCTATCTCTTTAATTAAGGACTCCTACTAACTATAGGTGAAAGGCCTCAGCCACTCCCTTTCCATCCAAACCAATCCACACCCCATCCACCTCTGTCCATGCCCCAGTTTCTGCAGACAAAGAAACCTTCCCCCATCTGCCCCCCTTCTTCTTCCCACAGAGTTCTTTCCCTAGGGATATGACTTCTTCTTAACTTTTAATTAAAATGTTAAACTTCCTCCCCCTCAAGGTTAGCTTTTCTGTACTTTCCTTTTAAAAAAGAAAGATAGAAGCAGAAATGAGGAGAGAGAGAGAGAGAGAGATAGAAAGAGAGAGAGAGAGAGAGAGAGAGAGAGAGAGAGAGAGAGGAGAGAGAATACTTTGGGGGCAGCTAGGTGGCACAGTGGATAGAGCACCGACCCTGGAGTCAGGAGTACCTGAGTTCAAATCCTGCCTCAGACACTTAATAATTGCCTAGCTGTGTGACCTTGGGCAAGCCACTTAACCCCATTGCCTTGCAAAAAACAAAAACAAAAGAAAGAGGGGGGGAGAAAGAAAGAAAGCGAGAGAGAGAGAAAGAAAGAAAGAAAGAAAGAAAGAAAGAAAGAAAGAAAGAAAAAAGAGAATACTTTGTACCTTTGGGGACCCCAGTTGTCCCACACAGATACTTATCAACAGCCTTGTTGACTTTCTCCAACTCCTTGCCTTCCACCTGGACCCAAGCCTAGTCTGAAATTCAGGGACTCGAGAAGGAGAGATATCAGCACCCATCCTTTCCCCTCATTGGTAAGGCCGAGGTTTTTCATTTCTCTTCCTTCTCCCTAACATTGTAGAAACGGGAAGCCTTCCTTAGGAGACATCCAGCTCCCAGTTTCTATTTCATTTCAGCAGAGAGTTTTGTGGGGCTGCCTCTCAGAATTATACAGGCAGTCCAGATAGACTTTACAAAGCATTACTCAGAGATTACAAGGACTGTGGCCTTTAAATATACTGAAGGGTCTCAGAGAGTAGCCGAAGATTTCCTACCATGGCAAGAAGATAGAGTATGACCCAGCTGGCACTTTAAGAGTTGGAAAGAATGATTCTCTTCACTTCCAAGTTGACCTCCTCTGCCAGTGGAGTTGGTTCTCCTCTTCCCTTTGGAGTATTATAGAATCACTGGGATCAGAACATTTTATATCTCCAAATCACTGAATTATGAGTGATGATAGTCCCCATTTCCCTAGTCCTTTAAAGTATATAAAATCCAATGACCCTATGAGGCAGATTGTGCCAATATTATTATTCTCATTTTACAGGTGAGAATATTGAGACTTGCCCAAGGTTCCAACACTAAAATGTATTAGCACCAGGACTCAAACCTCAGTCTAACTGACACTGAGGAAAGAGTCCAAGGCTCTTTGTACCACCTAGATGACCAAAGAATGGATTTTGAGATCATCAGATCAAACAAAGGTTATGCAAATCTAGAGGTTATCTTGAATTCTAAGGTATAGCACCTTTGTGTGACTTTCCTGGACCTAGCTTGGTGGAGTGAGGAAGACCTGAGTTCAAATCCAGCCTCAGACATTCACTATTCCTATGACCCCAGGAAAGTCATTTATACTCTATTTACCTCAGTTTACTCACCTGTAAAATATAGTCAAAAATACCACTTACCTCCCCATATTATTAGAGGATCAAATGAGTTAACATTTGTGAAAGAAGCACTTTGCAAGTTTTAAAGGGCTATAGATAATCTAGCCTATATCATATAGTTATATGTATATCTGGTTGTATTATCACTGTGCACTCACTAACCATTATTATTTTGACATTTTCCTAATTCACTGATACTATCATTATCATGTGGAGTTTATCCTAGAAATTTTTTTTATCCTAGAAATTTTTGTACATTACCAGGAGATCAAAAATTGGGGAGAACCATTGGATCTTTGAGGATCTTATAAATCCTATAATCCTAGTGTCTGTCTGTCTGTCTGTCTGTCTGTCTGTCTCTCTCTCTCTCTCTCTCTCGCTCGCTCGCTCTCACTGTATATCTGACTCCCTCTCTCTTTTCCTATCTTCTCTTTTCTCTCCTCTCTAATCTCATTCTTCTCTTCTCTCTTCTTTCTCTCCTATCACTCTTGCCTCTCTTCTGTCTTTGCCCATCTCCCTTCCCCTTCTCCAAAGTTGCAAAATTTCCTCTGGTGGATAGTGGTGGATATATCTCAGAGTCAGGGAGGCCAATTTAGAGAGCTGCTTCCAAGAGCAATGGAAGCATTTCCCCCCACCCCCACAACTCCTAGCAAAAGAAATGTTTTCTGGCCCCTACTGCTTACCACTTTCTCTGCTATGCAAATAAGCTTCAGATTCAGGTGACCTTTTGGAGGCCTGAGGCCAGAGAGGATGGTTTGGGTAGCTGGAGTGAGGTAGATTGGGGTTGATGGGGAAGAGTGAATTCAACCCACATGCACAGTCACCCCTGCCTCCTGAACAGATGTGGGAAATGCAACAATGACCACACTCTGCATTTCCTTCCTTCTCCAGCTCCCCTAGCGAAGCAGCAGTAATGAAATGGCAGGAGACCGTGTGACGAGCCCCCCTCTTTACCCTCCCCCAGTTCTTAGGAAGAGTGCAGTGTTTTGTGACTAATAGGAACATAATTACTGTCTTGCCTTTTACAAAACTCTTTCATCACCAGGGCTGTAGTGCTCATCTCCCCCCCCCCCCCATACTGACCATTAATTTCCTGGTCTGATGTGAGCTGACATACATTCATGGGGAGACTGAGTCTTGTCAGGAAAGTGACAGGGGAGTCACTCTACAGTTTCTTATAGATAAAGAGCATCCTTTTGGGTCAGGGGATCTTGACAGACTTAGACACAGACCAGACCCTCTGCCCAGATCTCTAACATCATTTTAGTGAATTATGTGCATATCAACATGCCTATCTGAATATAGATACTCCACACATCTAAAAGCATAAACACAAATCTGAATATATATATTTGATAGTCACTGACCCTCAGATTCACATATAGCAATACATAATGACCATTTATTTGCTCATGTGTCTGTTCCTCTGACTATTTCTCTTAGTAGTTTCCCCCCTTCTTGTATGGTCCCCTAATTCTGGGCGGTCTTTCTTCCTACTCTAAAGTCACAGAAATAGAAGTCAGAGATCCCTGGGGGAATTCTCAGAACTTTAACTATAGACAAAAACTTAGAGGTCATTTCAAACACATACTATGGAAGATCAGCTCTTCTCCAGAACCAATGATACATTGGACATGTGGTGGAACTAGATTAAGGGAACAAAGGCCCTGCCCTCAGAAAACCCACATTCTGAGGATTCTTTCCATCATAATTTTATATAGGGGATTCCTCTTCCCACCCTCACAGACTGTAACCTCCCTGAGGGTCTATTCTTCTGTTTCCCCCAGACTGTGAGTTGTCTAAGACCTTTGTTCTCCTCCATGCCCCCCTTTTCCTTCAGACTGGAAAAGTGACCCTGGTCTGCTCCTTATCTGTTTTTCATGGAAGGCAGGACTGAGGATACTCCTCCATCTCCTCCGAAGCATAAATGAACCTATACCTGGGTAGAGAGGGTTAAGGAATGAAGGAAAGAAATAGCATACACCAGATAGATTTGGTCCACTCCAATCTGGTATAGGGCATTCTGATTGAACAAGTAGAAATTTTCATAATTCAGTCGAAGTTCATGGTCAGGTGCACTGAGTCTATTAACAAGCTAAGGACTCCCTCACTCCCAAACTATGTAAACCATTCCTTTCTGTATTCCCATCTGTAACTATGGGTCTCCCTGCCTTGGCCTACAGTCCTACATACTCAGCCCTGAAACAATGCCCTTGCAACCGAACAACATCCTGAGAAATCCCAGGGGAGATTGTGGGAGAATGAGAACACAGTCATTGGCTCCCTAGAATAAGAGGAAGCAGACTCTCCGTGAGCCATCTTCAGAATCTACTCCAAGGCACAATCTCCATATTCCCATCTCCCCTGGCTCAGCCTCTGTACTAGTCCTCAGCTTCAATGAAATGACTTCATTGAATATATTGATAATAGTCGGAGTTGGGGACCAGCCACTGCAGCTCTAAACTTCTCAGCTGCAGAGACTGTTCTGTCTTCTCTGAGAGTTCAAAGAGAGACAGATCTAGTCACACTTACCTGCATGCAAGTACCCAAAGGTGCAAACACATGCTCATATGTGCACACTCACACAGATAGATCTATTTGTACCCAAGCATATGGGTTCTAAGACACATCTCTTCGGAGTCATGAGGCTTGTTTTGAAATATGTTTGTGTGTAAATAATAATAGCAGAAATAACTGTTCACTATATGCACTTTATATTCATCTTACAAAGAACTTTGATATGTATTAACTTGGGTGATCCTCACAACAGCCTGGTGAAACAGGATTTTACAAATTAGCCAAGTCTCAGAACTGGAAAGGAGTCCAGAGGTCATCTGGTTAACCTTTACCTGGACAAGAGTCCCCTTTATTACATCTCTAACCACCCCACCTCTACTCCAAGATGTCCAATGGTAAGAGGTTTAAACTACATTTTAGGGATGATGAAACTAAGATACAGAGAAGGAATTGCCCAAGGTAACACAATGAGTGACAGAGTCAGAATTAATCTCTTGACTTTCAGGACAAGGCTTTTTGTTCCCTCTTCAGTGTATCCTTATGATTGCACATGCATACAAACCTGGGCAGTCCCTGATCCATGTCCCTCTCCCTCCAGGGAATATAATAGCTGGTTCTAAATTCATTAGATACTCTGCTTCCCAAGTCCAGCCTCCTTATAATTGTTTTGCATTCAAAACCATTCCACTCTGAGTTGTTCCCAACTTAATGTAAAAGGATTGATCCCTACAATATAATAGAATATTAGGATGGAAAGTAAGTCATTTGTCGCCTCTGTTTTATGGATGGGGATACTGAGACCCAGAGAGCTAAAGTAAATTAATGTTCCTGGATCACACAACTTCTAAATGTCAAAGGCAGAACTTCTGGATATCCCAGGCCTTCTGATGCCAGTCTAGTACTCTCTCCCCTGTCATCATCTTCCTAGGTCAGCCCCATTCCCTTCCTCTCTCCTACCTTCCCACTCTGACTCTTTGATCCTCTTTGTAGCCTCTGTAGAACCTCCCATTTGCTTCCAAAAATGATGGATGGGAGTATGTTTGGAAATGAGGTAAGGAATGAACTATCCCGGGTTGTTACAAGAGATAGTGAGTTCATCATCTTGTTGATTGTGTTGTAAATTATTTTTATATTATTTAAATGTTTTATTGGAAATTTTTTTTCAGATATCACTTCGATTAGGTAACCTGCATGGCTCTTTCCATCTCTGAGATCCTTAAAGGGTTGAGGTTTACCCGAGATGCTGTCCAATTCCTGGGTTTATCTCCCTTTAGGTGTTTGTCTTCTTACTAGAGAATTAGGTGCACTCACTTTGATGTAGCCTGACTCACCCTCCCAGCCCCACACAGTGCCTACCATATTAGAGTCAGTGAACTACTTAAGAGCAAATATAGCATGTGATTCTCTTCCCTCTCACCCTTAGCCCCTAGTACACTGTAGTTGTCAGTAAATGTTTGTTAAATCAATGTTCTCTAAAGACCCATTTCCTGCCTCACTACATTTATTCACACTATTTCCTTCATCTAGAATGTTCCCTCCCTCCACCTCTCCTTCATCCTTCAAGGCTCAGCTTAAAAGCAACTTCTTCCACAAAGCTGCCTTCCTTTATTTCTCCATCTGGTAGTGATCAGTCACTCCTATGAACCCCAAAAGCACCCACGCGTGTGTGTGTGTGTGTGTGTGTGTGTCTCTTAGATACTTACCACATCTTGTCTTGTATTTTGCTTATGTGTATCCATGTCTTATCCACTCTATAGTCTGTGAGAAGCTTCCCCAGGGCATAGACTGAGTCTTATTCATCTGTTTGGCCCTCAGCACTGAAAAAGACTCTAAGTGCAAACACTTTAGGAGTGTTTGTTAAATTGAACTGAACTACATTTTAAACACACACCAGGGGAGCTGGCTATTCAAAGGTACCCCATAGTGAATCATATGTCAGATGAACCATTCTTGATTTAGAATCAGAAATCTTGGATTCAAATCCTGGTTCTGATACTCACTAGTTATGAAGCCATGGGCAAGTCTCTCAACTTGGTTTCCTTGCCTTCAAAATGAGACTGGTTAAGCTAGCAGACCTTTAAGGTTTGTTTCAGATATATATATATATCAATGATCTTAAATGAATTTTCATTTTCTTGTTGCTCATTGTGAAGAATGTTCATATTTTTTTTTAGATTTTTCAAGGCAATGGGGTTAAGTGGCTTGCCCAAGGCCATACAGCTAGGTAATTATCAAGTGTCTGAGTTTGGATTTGAACTCAGGTACTCCTGACTCCAAGGCTGGTGCTCTATCCACTGTGCCACCTAGCCACACCAAGAATGTTCATATTTCTAATGAATTAGAAAGATGGCATCATGTACAGGTGTATGTATTCACAAAAATCTACTGAATAAGGCACCTAAGCCCAAAATTTTTGTGTCCTCTCTCTTATCCTTCTCCCAAATGGATAATTGACCAATAATCCAAGAGTTCAAGGGTAGGTATCTGGAATCCACAAGCCAGTATATCAGTGAAGAGGGCAGGATCCTAGGAGAGACTGGGGGAAGGGAGAGATTTGTCTTCTCAGAGAAGTCCCCTTCTCCCCACAAAACAAGCATCTACTATTCACACAGCTTTTTGTAAGCATCTTCCTTCCTCTTCTCTCCTCTCTTTTCATCTTCCCTCATTCTCTTCTCTTCAATCTACAATCTCTTCTTTACTCCTCTCTTTTGTCTTTCTCCTCTTTTTTCTTATATCCTTTTCTCCATCTCCTCTCACCAATCTTTACCTTCTCCAATCTTTCAGTTTTTCCTCTTGCCTTTTCTTTCTTATTTTCCCCATGTCCCTAATTTTCTCTTTTCCTTTCTCCCTCATCATTTCTCATTCTCTCTTTGTTCTCTTTGCTCCAGTTTCTCAATTTCTCCTTGCTCTCTAATATCTCCATCCTCCCCTCTCCTGGTCAGTGCATTATAGTCAGTGGGTAATGAACCAACACCCAAAGCTTGACAGTCACATATGCAAATACAGATCTTATAATCTATGCAAGTTGTGACTGCATGCAGGGTATATAATGGGGAAACATTAGTGAAGGACCTTTCATCAGAGTATCTTTTCTCTCCCCTCAGAGATCACTAGTGAAGCCACAGACTGATGGAGAGCAAATTCAAAAATCTGGGTTTCCTCATCCTTGTGTATGTGTTTTCTGTGTCTTCCTTGGATGTTCAGTCTGTGGGGCTGAACACTTAGAACTTGTATTCCTAAGAGAGGCTCAATTTGGAGCTAGCAATGGCCTTTTCTCCCTGGAACTGGGATCAATAGAGAGACCAGGACACTTAAGGAAATTCACCTGAGACAAAAATGGGTCCTCAGGCTTCTACAAACATTTCTGAGCCAGGACCTATCTCTGATGTAGGAGATCTCAACCTTTTTTGACTCAGATGCACCACCCCAACTCCAAAAATGGGGGAAAGATGAATCCAAGTAAGTGGAAATGAAAATGTACACCAATTTCAGCAGGATCACCCTATTTCACAGAGGAAGAAATTTGAATCCCAGCAGGTATAAAATATGTAATCCTATCACTTCTCGGCCTTTTGGCTAAGATCAAGTGTAAAATATGTAATCCTCTGGCATTTAAAGCCCTTTGCAATCTGACCACCTTTTTAGCTTTATTACCCATTATTCCCCATTCCCCACTACTGTTGAAGAATAGATGGTAAATAAATATTAATTGATGTATGTCAATTGAAGGCAGAGCTAAGGGACAGCTGGGTGGAGCCAGAGCTGGAGTCAGGAAGACTCATCTTCCTGAGTTCAAATCCAGCCTCAGACAAAAACTTTGTAACCTAAATGAGTCACTTCACCCTGTCTGACTCTATTTCCTCATCTGTAAAATGAGCTGGAAAAGGAAATGACAATCACTCCAGCATCTTTTCCAAGAAACCCAAAAATGGTATCATAAAGTCAGACACAACTGAAATAACTAAATGAGCCAAGCACATAGAATTCTAGAGCAAATGATGATAGTGGAATTCAGTTCCACAAGCATTTATTAGATGCTGTTTGAAAAACAGAACAAAGCAAAAAAGCCTCTGCCTTCAAAGAGCTTACATTCTGATAGGAAGAGGTACTTTAAAAAAAGATCTGAAAAAAAGGAGAAAAGGAAGGAGTGACCCATAAAAGAACGAGTTAAGTTTAGAGAATGAGGAATGGCTGGTCTAGTCCCTTCCCCAAGATGGTAGTTCTGGAAAGAACTCACCAATAGGAAAAGAGACCTGCATTTCCATAAGACAAGGTTCTGCCGTCATCATTCCCTTCAAGTCTCAGCTCAAAGTTCATAGCATTAGAGGTCTTAAGTTTCTCTCCCACCCACCAAAAAAATTATATTTATTCTGTGTTTTATAGTTATTTGCCTGTTTATGTATTGCTTTCCCTAGTAAACTGGAAGATTCCCAAATGTAGACAGATCTTAGTTTTGCTTTTGAGTCCCTAGCAACAAGCATAATGCCAGCTACAAAATCAGTACTTAACAAATTGAGTTATTGAACCATGATCTAAGAGATAATAAGCATAAGACACACATAAACCATGCCATAACATTAAATGACAAAGACACTGGAATTGCAAAATAAGGGATTATGTGAGGTCTAAGAATAAGCAAAATCCAAAATGATTTCTATTGTTAAGGGGATCCTAGAAAAAATGACATGAGAGAAACCACAATTCACTATCTGGGAAATTAGAGGAGTATTTGGAAAAGGTAATGTTGAGGGTGGGGAATATGATCATGACAGAAAATGTATTTGACCTGAAGAGCTGGGACTATACACTTTCTGCTGACCCAGGTTACTGAAGTAGGAAGAAATATGTGAACTTAGAGTTAACAGAGGTCTTATGGAATGGGGAATACACAAAACAGGGTGAAATGAGATAAGCCCAGAAAGATAAATTGGAGTTGGATAATATAGAGCTTTAAATACAAAGAAATTTGTATCACATCCTTTAGGCAATAGGGAGCTAGCACAATAGTATTCCATCATAATTATAAACCACAACTTGTTTGGTCATGCCCCAATTGATGAAAATCCCCTCAATTTCCATTTTTTTTGTGACCACAAAAAGAACTGTTACAAATATTTTTGTATACATAGATCCTTTTTTCCTTTTTTATCTCTTGAGATACAAACTTAGAAGCAGTATTGCAGGACTGGTCAAAGTGTATGCATTGTCTTATAGCCCTTTGGCCATATTCCAAATTGCATTCCAGAATGGTTGAATCATTTCACAATTCCACCAGCAAACAGTTTATTAGTGTTCTAATTTTCTCACATCCTAGAGGGAAATTTTAAAAGAAATAGGAAATTTTGGATAAGGGAGAAAATATTTAGTTCATTTTTGGACAAAACAAGTTTGAAATGTCAACAGAGAATCCAGGTGGAGATTCCAATAGGCAACTGGAGATGGGTAATTGACATTCAGAAGAGATTAGTACTGGATTCCTACAAGCATAGAAATGATAATTGAACCCTTGGAAGCTAATGAGATCACCAAGAAAGAGAGTAGAAAAAGAAAGAGGATCCAGGCCCAAGTCTTAAGGGAAAATGTGCACTTAAGGGAAAGAAGAAGGATGATGATCCATCAAGGATAGATATCTGATAACTGATGGACTGTGTTGTCATGGAAACCAAGAGAAGAGAGTATCCAGGAAAAAAGTAGTTAATAGTATCAAAAGTTAGAGAGGACTGAGGACTGAGAACTGAAGACTGAGAAAAAGTCATAATATTTAATAATTAAGAAATCATTGATAACTTTTGAGAGAATAGTTTTAATGAAGTACCAAGATCAGATGCCAGGCTAAAAGGGATTGAGAAATGAATGGGCAGTGAAGAAGCAGAGATGCATAAGACTCTAAAAGTTTGGCAGTGAAATAGAGGAGGGAGATAGGATGTTGACTTGGGAGGAGATGGCAGGGTTTTCATTCTCAGCTCTTTGGTGTGCTGTGTGGCCAAGACCTCAGGCAATTCACATCCTGGCACACAGTACCTTCTCATAAATATAGCACATGGACATGCAGAAAGAGCCACCCAGCAACACCAGACATTCTGGAGTCTCACTGTACAGCTACATGGAGTTGTCTTCAGGGTTTCTTTTCCCCAGTCACTCAGCTCTGCAACTACAATGTAATGGATCATTTTTAACTGAACACCACTCAAGGATTATGGGTCTTCCTGTTTTCTTCCACCATCTGTAGGCATGCTCAATAAATGGCAGAGGTTAGTACTCCCTATTATGGCCATTGGCAGAAACAGAAAAACCTTTCTCATTAGACAACTTACCTGTCCACTCTCTTTGAGTATGATGATGCTTGTTGCTTTGGTTGTCTTATTCTGGTCATATAAAATATAGCAAGACCTCCATCAGGTACACAGTATGGATGAGGAAGGTCACTTTATAAAGAATCTGATAATCCCTTTATTTAATACCAGGTTCTCTTCTCTTTCATTATAGATGTATGAGAATAGTAGTTATCATACATATGGAATAATTGGCAAAGTGGGTTTATACAATCTTTGAAATCACTAGTCAGGACCTCTTCTTCTTACCAAGATCTTGAGATAGTTCTAACCTTTTATTGACTAGAGGATTATATGTGAGAGCAAGAAATCAAGAATCAAGTCTGCTCAGAAGAGAGAACAGCAATAATAATAATAACAGTAACTTAAATGGTGGCATATGAGGAACAGCAAGTGAACAGATGGTCGACAGTGGCAGTCCCCTTCAATCTCTATGCCAGCATCCTTTGCCTGACCAGTACTGAAGTCCATTCATGCTGATCAGGAGATTTCACTTGGGTGTGCACAGAGATTGAAAGGTAAGCCCTATGTTTCACATTCCTTCTGAAATCTAGATGTCTTGTGGAGTGCCTTAGAAACAATGAGAATTTCCTGAATCCATCAAATCTGGCAGAAGGGATGGCCATGAGATCTTCTACTGTGAGAGAAAAGGATGTGTATGGTGCTGCCTAATGGATTGGAAAAAATATAGACCAGAAGATAAAAATGGGAGAGGATAACATATCTAGATGCTATCAACCTCCCTCCAATGTAGACAACTATTTTACCAAAAGCACTCTTCTCAGCTCTATCCATTCTACCCTCATTAGAAGAGAGAGGAGGAGAGCAATAAAAGGGGGGAATGCTGTAGGCAGTCTCACAGCTGGGGACAATGGGCAGCTGGCATCAGCCTCAGATGGATTGGAGTGGGAGCTATTTTCAAGATATATAGTGAGGAAACCAGGAGCAGAGAGATCATGCTGGAAATTTGTGCTCCATCTTTCCTTAAAAACATAGATCTGCTCAAGTTGGACATAGAAAAGACTTTCTTCGTAGTCAGGGTTCTCTGGAAGTTCAGGCTTCCTCATTCTGGTGTGAGTGCTATCTGTGCCTCTTGAGAGGAATCATTTAGCTGGATGGGACAGATAGAGGCACATGTACAAAAGGCAGTTGGGCACTGCTGTAGATCATGCCAGTGCAGAAACCTGGGCACCAGGATCATTCAGGCATGTGACTTTGATGCAGAAAGCACCATCCACTCTACCAGAGCAAATACACCCTGACTGAGGTGGGCTCCTCCCTGAGGGCTCCAAGCTACAACATGCATTGCTATACCCCTTGATATCTTACTCCTGTCTCATTTGTTTACTCTTCTCTTCCTTCCTCCTCTTTCTCTCTCTCTCTTCCTGTCTCTTCTCTTCATCTTCCCTTTCTAATCTGTCATCCTCATCCCTTAATCCCACAATTCTCTTTTCCTCCCTCTCTGTTCCTTTCTGTCTCTCTTGTTCTCCATCTTCTCTGTCACTATCTTTCTGCCTCTGACTCTCCCTCCTCCCCCTTTCCCATGGGAAATGGGTCATCTTCATCCACACAGAGAGGCAAAGCCATCTTGAAGAACATCAGGTCTGAGCCAGGTCCCCACCTGCCTCCTTATTTTGGGGGCACTAGACAGAGACAACCTGTCAGGAAGATAGGGTTTAGGATGGAGAGAGGGATACTTAGCTGACAGGCACTGGAGGGAGTTTCCTTTCTTTGATGGAATGCTGCCCTCCATGCAGTCATAACAATTTTGACATTTTGGAAAAGTAGAAAAAATTTTCCAGGCATTGTGCATGGTTGGCAAAACTGTAGCTGACAAAATAAATGAAGAAACCGTTTATGAATCCTGCCCTCACTTTCTTTCCTCTCCTTCCTTGTCCTCTCTCTGCTCCCTCCTCTCTCCCCTTTCCTTTTTCCCTTCCTCCCTCTGCCTCTCAGTGCATTAACAAATCACAAAATAACTTGATCAAGAATCTTTCTGGGGGAAGGTTGTGGTGTGGAGGAAACATCAAAATGTCCTGTCCATGGAAATTCCATCTGATGGTGAAACATACTTCCCTCCTCTCCATAGAGAGAGATACAAAATATGGCTTACATTATCAGACATGGCCAAAGTATTTAGTTTGTTTTGTGAGCTCTACTTCTCTGTTATGGGTAATGGCACTATTAGGACGAAGAGAAGGGGGTCATAAAATAGTGACAGTAACATAATGGAGGAAAAGACATAAATAAAGCATTTATTTTTTTTCAAAAGAAATTCCATCAGAAATAAAGATAACACATTTCTGAGATAAGCATGGCTGTCAGTAGGGGGAATGGATTCAATTTACACACATTTGATTTACAACCAACTTTTGCAGAAAGAGGCAATATCATGGAAACCAAGGACCCTTATTGCAGGAACCAAAAGAGGAGAAGCCCTGGGCCTGGTCAGAGCTTAATGGATATGTCTTCTCTGGGGCTATTCCCTATCTAGCTGGAGAGTCTAGCCATGGCTAGATATGGAATTTTCCCCTCATAGCCCCCAGCCCCAAGCACAGCTCAATTCCCACTCATCCTGTTGTCAATCCAGGGTCCTACCCTTGGACAGCTCATAGTCATTTGGAAAGACAGATTAACCAAACCCAAGCCCGGATCCCATCTTCAGGGAGGCCACAATTGGGGGTGGGGTGCAAACCTATAACATCTCTGCAGAACTGGACAGGAGAGTATGTCATCATGGGCTTGAGTGTGTTATGTTTCAGACTTTGGAGGTTCTGTGAGTTCAAAGAAGGAAGTAATTTCCTAGTAGGCTTTTTGGAGGAGGGTGGGGACTCTTGTGAAGCCTTAAAGGCTGGAGGGAGGAGGGAGGACTTGGATTGGATGGCTATATGGATGGATGAATTATTCTCTTCTCTTCTCTTTCCTGGCCCTGGAAGCCATATGGGGGGAACGCTATTAGTCAATTACAAATTCTCTTCATATCTAAATAAAATGATTTGTTAATTTGAGTGAGTGATCGCCAAGCAGCCAGGAAGCTTTGCCGGCAATGGCGAACAGCTTGCATGTTCTCAGAGATGTGCAGCGGGCGCGGCCGATGCCACTGCCGCAGACTTGGTGGGGCTGTTTTCAATTTAAATGCGAATTGAATGAGGAGAAAAATGTTTCTCTTGGCAATTCCATAGGAGCTGGCTCTTCTGACAGATGTTTGAGTTTATTATTCCACCGGGGCAATGTTTTGTAGTGCAGAATTGCTAATTATTTCAAAAGCCTGGCCATGAGTTAGGAGGAGGCAATGGCAGCATCTGTTGCCAGGTAGAGTTTAGGAGTTGATCTGGGTCCTAACCTGCCACTTCCATCATTGCCATCACTGTCGTTGCTAACACACACACACACACACATACACAGACACAAAACTTATACTGTAGAGTTTGCTTGATATTTAGGTTATCTATGTATATTTATACACTGATGCATGCTGATGCATTACAGTGTATTTCTCTGTATATGCAAATGTCTTTTCTATGTACTCCTCTACAGGTAATCTCCTCAATGGCAGGGACTCTCATTTCTTTTTGTCTCCCTTTTAGAGTTTAGCACCAGGCTACCTGTACACATTGGGCAAGTCAAAAATATTTAGTAGTTTGAATTGAATTGAACTGGAGGCTCCCCAAGCACCCAGTTAAAATTAGATATTCTTTCTTTGGGGAAGTATCCTCAATCTATTAGGTGGCACCTAGTTTGGGTAGTGGGAAGTTGGATGAATGTTGGTGGGGGGAGCCATGGAACAGTGATTGTTTCCAAGAAAAATGCTCATTAAGAACAAACTCTCAGGAGAATGGAGGAAAAGATAACAGATCTTGTAGAGAAAGGAATGCCAGGAGGAAGAGCTGAGGCACAAAAAGTCATAATTAGGACACAGTAGGTGGGAGGTAGTACAAGAATAATTATCCCTATTTTATAGATAAGGAAAACTGAGACTCAGGAAGGGCAAAGTATTGACTAGTCACACAGCTAGTGTCAAAACAATGACTAAAATTTGTCTTCTGATTCTCAGAATAGAGCTGTTACTACTACTTTTATCTTCTTACCACCTGTGTAACTTTCAGCAAGTCTCTTCCCTTTTCTGAACCTCAGTTTCTCCATTAATACAATGAAAGATCAAACTGGATCATGAGTTCTTAAATTGTGTGTATGTGTTTGTGTATTGTATGGGGGTGTGATGGACCCCTTTGGCAATCTGATGAAGTTTGAGGACCCCATCTCAGAATAATATTTTAAATGTATAAATTATAATGCATAGGATTAAAAAGGAAAACAATTATCCTACATAACAATTATTCTAATTATCCTAAATTTTTGATAACAAGTTCATGGACCCCAGGTTGAAATTCACTGGGCTTGGGGCAGCTAGGTGGTACAGTGGATAGAGCACTGGCCCTGGAGTCAAGAGTACCTGAGTTCAAATCCAGCCTCAGACACTTAACAATTACCTAGCTGTGTGGCCTTGGGCAAGTCACTTAACCCCATTTGCCTCGTAAAAACTAAAAAAAAGAAAAAGAAATTCACTGGGCTAGAGTATCTCTGAGATTTCTTCCCTGCTCTCTAAATATTAGAGGCAGTGCAGCATAATAGATAAAACTCTGACCTTGGAGTCAGAGATGGGTGTTGAGTTCCTGTCTCAGACACTTAGTGGTATGATCCAAACAAGTCATGTCAGATCTCTTAGTGTCAGGATCCTTATCTATAAAATGAGGGAGATTAGATTGGATGAACTCAAGGACTCCTTCCAACTTTGAATCAATGATCCCATGGTTATACAGCCTCTCAAGAAAATAAGAGGAAGCCAAGAAGAAACCAGCTCCCTACCTAAGCAGAGTCCTTCCGTGAATCAAGTCCTGATTTCACTTTTGAAAGGATATGTATGGGTGGGGGCAGCTAGGTGGTGCAGTGGATAGAGCACTGGCCCTGGAGTCAGGAGTACATGGGTTCAAATCCAGCCTCAGACACTTAATAATTACCTAGCTATGTGACCTCGGGCAAGTCACTTAACCCCATTGCTTTGCAAAAACCTAAAAAAAAAAAAAGGATATGGGATCACTTAACCCCATTGCCTTGCAAAAAAGAAAAAAAAGAAAGGATATGGAAGTTTGGAGGAAGCTAAATGGTGAAGAGGATAGAACACTGACCCTGGAATCAGGAGCACCTGAGTTCAAATCTTACCTTAGACACTTAGTAGTTGTATGACTCTGAGCAAGTCACTTGACCCCAATTGCCAAGTAGGAAGATGAAGGCAGGATATGGGTTTTGTATACACAGATTCAGCCTTGTGACCCTTTACGCATTGGATGTGGTTAATAGGAAGTCAGAGGTAAAAGGTACCTCCAAACATATGGCATAGAATGCCAAAACTAAAGAAAGCATAGATTATTTAATCCAACTCCCTCTTTTTGCAGATGAGAAAAGTGAGGACCAGAGAGAAAGAACTTGCCAAGAGTCATATAGAGAGTAAAAAAAAAAAAACAGTCATGAATTAGACCAGGTCTCTGATTTCAGATCCATGAAGATAAAAACCTGTCATTTCTATCTTCCTCCCTTCCATCTCTCCTTCCTACTCCTTCTCTCCTCTCTGATTATTCCTTTGCCTCATTCCTTTCTTTTGTATTTGGAATAGTGAAACATCAAGTGATCATAGAAGCTCAGTTCTATGGCTTCTGAAGGTCCTTCCATCTGAGTGCTTTTCTTTTGCAAGTTGATTGAATACAAGTAATTATTGGGCACGTACTGTGTCCAAACCCTCCACTCATGCTAAGATACAAGAATAGTGCACAGTGTATATTTGTTGAATTGAAAAAATGATTCTTCCCTTTTGTCACTTCCCCATAGAATCAGTGTCAGTGCATATAGAAACCTTAGAGACCATTTAATGAAAATACCATATTTTACAGATGAGGAAACTGAGGCCTAGAGAATTCAATTTAGCAGATACATTTTGAGCACTTACTATACACAAAGCAAGAAGAAAAGTGACTTTAACCAAGGTCACAGAGCTAATAATTGACAGAGATCATTTGAACCCATATGCCAACTCTTCCACCTCCTTTTCCTTTTCCTCTCCTTTGTTTCTGTTCCTAAAGATCTTTATCATTTCTCTTTCTTTCCTTTCTCCCCTCTCTTGCTTCTTCTCTTCTTCTCCTTCCTCTTCTTCCCCAATACAATCCAAATAGTATTTATTAAAGTACCTACTAAACATTTACAGTGCTAAGGGCAAGGCATACAAGGAGAAAATGGGGGAAAAAAGCCTCTGCCCTCAAGGAGCTTACCTTCTACCAAGAGTCTATAACATGAAAACAGATCAATACACACAGATTCATTCTAAGAGAAGGAAGAGCAAAGGTCTCAGGTGATGGCATAAGCTAAATCCCTTCTTTCCCCACTTTGTCTTTCCCCTTTCCCTCTTCACCTCCTCTTCTTTCTTCCCCTTCCTTTCCCTTTCCTCCTCTCTTCCTCCTCATCCCCTTGTTTCCTCCTCCTCCCATTTCACTTACCCCCTTCTCTCCTCATCCCCTCCTCCTCCCTGGCTCATCCCTTTCCATCCTCCTTTCCTTTCCTTCTTTCCTCCTGTCTTTTCATCCTTCCATCATATTCCTCTGACTCCTCCTACCTTTTCCACTGGCTTCCTTTTCTTCCTTTTTCCTGCTCCTAAACACCCTCCCCTTTTCTCCCTCCCTCTGTCCCCTTCTCCAATCTAGCTCCCTGTTGAAAGCTTCTGAGTTCATGAATTTAACATGAAGGCAACATTCCTGCTGATCCTGGAAGCTGGTTGGATATGGATGTTTTATAACCCTAATTAACATCTAGGTACCCTCGGGGTCTCAGTCCAACCACTGGGTAATAGATGTGAGGTTTATCATCATTATCAGAGGAATGAAGAATCAAAAAATATTTTAACAGAGAATATTCCCTCCAATCTTCCAGTCTGGTTAGGTTTCATTTTTTCTTCCTATTTTGTTTTAAATTAAATAGTAACTGAGAAAGCTAATATTATGGGAAAAGTACTGGATTCAGCATCTAAAGATCAGGATTCTGCTACTTACTGTGTGACCTTGAGGAAGTCACTGTCCCTCTTTAGTACTATTCATCATCTTAAAAATAGAAGTTCCCAAGGTCTCATTCAGTTCAAATCTTCTATATCCTAAATTCTAAATCCCTCAGCTGTCATTCAGTGTTCTATGTTTTAAGGTCTCTCCCAGCTTAAACATTATAATCCCTATGTTCTAAGATCCCTTGCAGCTGTCATTCATTGTTCTATGTTCTGTCCTTCCCAGTTCAAACATTCTATTCTCTGTGTTCTAGGTACCTCCTATCATTTGGTGTTCTATGTTCTATAGTCCTTCCCAGTTCAAACATTCTATGCCCTATTTTCTAAGGGTCCTCCCAATTCTGACATTCTATTTCCTGTGTTCTAAAGGCCCTTCCAATTTAGTCAGTGTGTGTCCTTTTCTAGTTCTGGCATTCAGTAGATTCCATAATCTACTTCCAATGCTGCACCATGGACTGGATTAATATGAGACAAAGGGATGAGTGTGAACAAGCAAACTTCATTGCAAACAAGTCTGGCAGGCTCTGCTATGCTTCCTTCTGCCTTCTAGAAGCCAAATTCCCTGCTATCAAAGACCTCCTTGGGCATTGAGCAGAAGAAGAAAGGAAGGAAGGGAGAGAGAGAGAGAGAGAGAGAGAGAGAGAGAGATTGTGGTATAGGAGACTTTGATTGACCACAGTATCAATTGGTGCCAGGGTTTCTCCCTCTCCCTGGGATAAAACTCCACTGTGACAGCCCTTCCATTAAATAGGGCATGTTCAAAAGAGAAAATTGCTCCTATTTTCTCTTTTTTACTAAAGTGCCATAAAAAAATTGATCCTATATTACATCCTTATGTCAAAGAAAGGAGGCAAAAAAAAATCAAATAATATTCTGCCCACAAGTAGCTGAAGGGAGCAGAAATGTACCCCCTAAAATGCAAGCCATAGTGATTGGGGTTCTTGGATGCTGCTCACACTCAGGGTCTGAAGAGCAGATCAGACTAAGTCTTGGTTAGAACAGAAGGCAGAGGAAGAGATAAAGGCTAGATTGGGAATGGCCAAGTTGCCCAAGGTTATACAGGTTAGTAGGTAGCAAAGGCAGAATTTAGGCTATAACATTCTGCAAGTGACATCAGAGAGAAGTAAAGTTTACATAAGAGAGTGAAATGGATGGGGCCAAGCATATGAGGAGGCCTGAGAAGTGGGTGCTGGATCTGAGTAGGGGTACAGACAGTAGTGTGCTGGTAAATGTAGGCTTGTGGAGATTTTCTAAAACAGTCACAATTGGGCTTAAAAAGGATCTCTTATTTGTGAAGAGGAGGCAGTCCATGTATGTGACTGAGAGGGGGAGTCAGGACCCTAGAAGCTGAGAGATATTTTGGAAATAGAGGAGGAGAATAGAGTAAGGATTAAGGGGCTTTGGTGGCAGTACATCTGGTGCTAGTGGGGGTTAAAAGGGGAAGCTTTGCTCAAGTCGATAGATGGGGGTTTCGATCTAGTGAAATGTAGTAGAAAATGGGATAATTGGGAGAGGTTAATTTGGATCTAAATGGAGCAGTTCGTTATCTTAATAAGAAGTATCTCATTTTTTCCAGAAAGATTGCTACGCCTGCCAGATGTCAGTATGACCCTGTCAGTTGGGGAGGGGGAAGGGAAACAAGGGAAATAAGAGAATTGGAGGAGAATGGGGTTGGAGAAAGGGGACTAGGGATATTTGGGGGACAGAAACCGTCCAGAGCTATTTGAGGAACAGAGAGTAGAGAGCAGGGTGAGGGTATTTCTGGCACTGAAATAGCTATTTATGGGGCAGCTAGGTGGCGCAGTGGATAAGGGACAGCTAGGTAGCGCAGTGTATAAAGCACCAGCCCTGGAGTCAGGAGTACCTGGGTTCAAATCCGGTCTCAGACACCTAATAATTACCTAGCTGTGTGGCCTTGGGCAAGCCACTTAACCCCATTTGCCTTACAAAAACCAAAAAAAAAAAAAAATAGCTGTAACTTAGCTTATTTGGGGGACAAACACAAGTAGGGGAATTTGAAGGACAAATGTAGAAAAACATTTAAGGGAAAAGACAGGGATCTGAGCATTGGGGAAGAGGGACTGAGAATGTTGGGGTTTGTATTTAGGGTCTAAGCTCACAGAAAGATCAATGCTAGGATAGCTTGAGGAAGCAGAGATAAATACTGAGAATATTTAGAAAAAGAGAGAGACTAGGGCTGTTAGGAGGAGTTAGGGGTATTTGGGGGACAGAGACCCAGAAGAGAATGCTTAGAGGACATGACAATAGGTGGGGATATAGCAAATAAATGTTAAGGGAATGGAGATAGAGATCAAGTGTGATTGGGACAAAGACAGAACCTGAGGGTTTCACAGGGACAGATGGGACTGGGGGCTTTGTTGATAGGAGAGCATGTATATACAAACTGATGAATCACAACTGTTTTTTAAAATAACTAGAGCAGATCTGACCTTTGAAGCTGATGTGGGAGCCATGGCCAGTCCCTTGGGGTTACTGCTGACCACCAAGTCTTAAGCAGGGAGCAAATCCACAGAGGCAGGTACTTGGGTATCTGCTGGGAGCAACAGGGCCTGCTCTGAGTAATTAGAAAAAAGAAATTAAGACTTAAGGATGGAGGATGATGGGGAGACTGATCTAACAGAGAGAGAAAAAAGCTATTCCAACCTTATCTGGGGGGTTAGTAACCCATGCTTGCCAGACACCACCCAGTCTCAGTAGAATCCAAGGAGAAGCATCCCCCCCCTCTTTTTGGCCTTCCATGGTTATCTGTCTTCATACAATAAAGTACTGTATCTAGCATGATCAATTAATCAGTGAACCATCATGTGCCAAACATTATGCCAGATACTGGAAGATACAGAAACCAAAATAAATAAATAAATCAGTCTCTACCCTCAAGAAGCTTATATTCCATAGGGGGAGGCCACGTGTGTATAGCTAGACATATATGTGTACATGCACATATATATGCACATACAACATTAGAACTAGTTCATTTGAGAGAGACAGAGGGGTAGAGCAAGAACTGAGGAGATGCTGGAGCAAGTGAATGAAGCAAGGAACTTTCATGTTTCTGACTAACAACAAAAGTCCTTTCCAAAGTACTTCAAACACTTAAAAATAATGCCCTTCAACAATCCTAGGAGAAGGTCAGGTATTATACACAATTTACAGGTAAGCAAACTGAGACTCAGAAAAGTTATATGATTTACCCAAGGTGTCAAATTTCACCTTGGGTAAGCCATGTAACTTTTCACTCCATCACCGTATCTATTAACATGATACTTTCTTGATGGGCATTATGCTCTCAGTAAAACATGGAAAGACGTTTACATAAGCAGATGCAATGGAAAATGTACTCTACACAAAGTAACAACAATATTGTAAGATGATCAGCTGTGAATGATCTTCCTCTTCTCAGAAAGGCTGTGACTTAAAATAAGTGAAGGACTTAAGATAAAGAATACTATCCATCCCCAAAGTAGAGTTGATGGTGTCTGAATACAGATTAAAGTTTACTTGGGTGGGGGGAAACAACTCTTCCCTCCTACCAAGTGGTTTCATAATCCCATTACATTCTGGTTTCATTCCTATCTTTGAACCTTTGCACTGTTCCAACTCCCAACCAAGGATGCCCTTCTCTCCTCTCTGACTTTCCAAATCTTTCACCTTCTTTAAGAAGAGATCCCTCAGAGATCTCTCCCTTCTCCAGCCCCCTGAATCTCATCTAGTTTCATAATTCATTATTCCCTAAGTACTGCATGTATGTCTAATTTCTCCAGTCAGATGTCATCTCCTAAGCATCTCCTCTCTTCTTTCTCTACTTTTCTTCCCTACAACAGTAGCAGAATGATCCAAGGATCAACCTTGGAAAATCACTGATATTCTTTGGGATTTAATTTTCTCATCTATAAAATGGTAGGGTTTTACTAGATGATTTCCAATAGCTCTTCCAACTCTAAATTGAAAGGAGGTGGGATAAGAAGGAAGAATAGCAATCATAAAAAAGCCACAAGATCCAGTAAGACTAGGTCCAATTAACCCTCAGTTTTCTAGAGTTCACATCTCAGATTATGTGGCCTGAAGCTTCCTCCTCCTCTTCCTCCTCCTCCTCCTCCTGATATATTTGGTCTGTTTCCTTCCTCCTTGTCATGCTGCAAAGGGAGAGAATAGCAAAGTCCAAACAGGCCACTTAATACCAGGTGAGCAGAATATGGGTTTCCTGTCTCCCAGTCCAGGCCTCTTACTATTCAAATTAGTTCAACAAATATTTATTTTAGTTTCTTTATTTTAGTATGCAAAGCATTGTAGTATGGTAGAAAGAAAATCTGCTTCAGGTGCAATAAGATCTTTTTGTTGTTGTTCAGTTGTTTTTAGTCATGTCCATCTCTTTGTGACCCATTCAGCATTTTCTAGAAAAAAAGATACTAGAATGCATTGCCAGTTTTCTTCTCCAGCTCATTTTACAGATGCAGAACTGAAGTAAACAGGGTTAAATGACTTACCCATGGTCACACAACTAGTAAGTGACTGAGATCAGATTTGAACTCATGAAGATTAGTGTTCCTGTCTTAGGTCAGTACCCTAGGCCAACTAGCTGTCCTTTACAGTTGAGTCTGACGTATACTGGCTATGTGACCCTGGCATGTTCCAAAGAAGGTTCCTGTCTATGTTGGTAAACGTGTCTCCTTATCAGTGAAATTCTAGGTCCCATCCCTATCTGGACTAGTTATAAGGCTGTTTGGGAGTCTCTAGGGATAAAAAAAATAAGAAACAGCATGGCCCCATTCTATAGTAATTCCTCCCCTTGCACGTTATGCCTTTTGTAGGTAGAAAAAAGAAGATTTAGAAGCATTTTCAAAATCTTGGATCAGAGAACTGGGTTCAAATCCCCATTCTGCCCTTTTAGTCAAATTCTTTAAGCCTCAGTTTCCTCATCTGTAAAATGAGGGAGCTGGACTCATTGATCTGAGTCCCTCTTCCACACTGGCCTTCCATGTTCTAAGTTCCCTCCCAGAAGCAGCATTCTACATTCCGTATTCTAAGGTTTTTCCAGCTCTGACAATCTAGGTTCTATATGCTAAGATTTCTTATCATTCTGACATTCTGTGTTCTTTGTTCTAAGTTCCCTCTCAATTCTGTAATTCTCTGTTCTATAAAATGAATTCTCTGTAATGGCTGTTTGGGATGAATCAGTGGGTCAGTTCCTCTTGGATTGGCCATGCACCTACCCTGTATTCCTCAATTTTATGTTAGATGAAATAGAAGGAATATCTGAGGCTTGCCCTCGGCTGAGAATCTGACTGCTCTTGGGGCACTATTATAACAACTGCTGAGTATCTAGAACTGACTAACTAGAACTGGGAAAGGATCTGTAAATCTGATTGGCTAATACTAGACCTGCAACTGAGTGGAACAGCAGAGAAAACACCAGACCTGGAGTCGGGAAGACTCCTCTCCCTGAGCTCAAAGTCAACCTGGGACACTTACTAGCTATGTGATCCTGGGCAAGTCACTTAATTTTGTTTACCTTAGTTTCTTCATCTGTAAAATAAGCTGGAGAAGGAAATGTCAAATCCCTGCAGTATCTTTGCCAAGAAAATCCCAAATGTTCTCACAAAGAGTAGAACACAACTGAACAATAACAACAGTCCTAGGTCTGGGTAGCAGCCAGGGTAACTGAAAGATGAAAAGGGGGGTACAGTATGACAGTGGCCAGATTCTCCCTTCACCAGTGACTCAATATATGTGAAGCAGAATGAATTTGATTCCTGGAAGACACCAGAATTTAATGAACTAAGGAATTATACACTCCATACACATACTGTCTCTCTTCCTCCCTCCCTTCTTCCTTCCCTCTCTGTCCGCGAGCACACACACACACACACACACACACACACACACACACACACACACCCCAAAAGAGTGTGAAAGTTCTCTCTTCATTTCTCTATAGACAACCTCATCCCAGGATTTCAAAGCCTTTTTAAAACCCCTACAGGTTTTTCAAGGGCCTTGCCTCTGGTTAGTCAATAAATCAGAGGCCAAGTTAGGAAGAGAACCCTAGAGCCCGGGACCCCAGAGTGAAGCTGTTCCCCATCCCTGTCATGGAAGGGCAGCCCCAGGCTGATCTTTCCTTTCATCCTCTTTCTCCTTTTTTTCCTTAGTAATATTTTTAGTATCCGCATAGGAAAGACAAAAAGCAGGGAAATATTACAACTGACAATACCTAAAGCTAGGGGGAAACATGATTCCTCTTGAAGCCACTCATCCCTTTCCCTTACCTGATCCACTTAAAGAGATGTGAGCAACAAATTCCAAAGATTGTGACCTCAGAACTGGACAGTAGAAATAACCCTGGATCCAGGGCCAGAAGATCACTTACCTTGTGACTTTGGTCAAGTCCCCAGTAGATTAGCCTCTCCATTTTGGATTGTAATTCCTGCTCTCTCAACTTCATAGGGGTCTCATAGGATCAAAGAAAGCAGGTTTCTTATTCTCTTTTTAAATTAAATTTTTATTTTTTCAATTCAAAAATCTATTTTTCCCCCTCCCATCTTTTCTCAGTGAAAAAGAAAAGAAAAAGAAAAACCTTGGAACAAAAAAAAAATCCTTGAGTCAAACAAAACTAATTCCCAAAATGACCATGTCTAAAAAATATGTCTAATTCTATGTCTTGAGTCAAAATATTCTTCAGTCATGCTTCATCATGGAATTGTGACTGGTCATTGAGTTAATTAGAGTTCTTAAAAATGTGGATGTTGCTTGTCTTTTCAGAGTCGTTGTTATAATAATAAATATTATTTACATGGTGCTTACTATATTATTTTTCAATTATATCTCATAACAATCCTGAAAGGTAGGCATTGTTATTATCTCCATTTTATATTTGAGGAAACTGAAGCAAATAGAATTTAAGTGACTTGCCTAGGGTCATACAACTGGTGTCTAAGGCTGGATTTGAACTCCAGAGCCTCACTGTACCATTTGGCTATTTTATAAGTTGTCCCCCCAAAATACTAGGTTTTTTAATAAAATATCCACAAACTTTAAATTATTGTTAGCATATTGTTATATGTGTGTGTGTGTGTGTGTGTGTGTGTGTGTGTGTGTATATTATTAACAAACATGGCCCCCAACAAGAGAGTCACGATGGGCCATCTCTGAAACCCCAGTGTGGTGAGATGCATCCTGGGAGGGGGGAGACAATCTCTAACAAAAAGCAAAAGGGATCTGCATTGTGGGACAAGTCAATTTCATATCAACCCATTTCTTTGATCAACAGAAGTAAGGTGAGAAACCTAGGAAAAGGAGAGAAATGAGGAAAGGTTTTAAGTAAAATGTTAAATGCAGTCAATTCTCTTTTACCTAATTGGTAGAATCATTTGCAACATGTTTGTTCATACAAATCTAACCTCCCCTATCATCCAGAAACCTAGAATGAAAGATTGGGAGCTATAGTGAAAGATGGATCTGTGTCAGCCCTGTTTCTTCCCAAAGAAAATCAGGTCTGAGACAGGGAGAGTACTGCTCTCCATCTGCAGTTTCATAGTTCTCTATGGATCTGGTGGTGAACATATCTTCTGTGAATTCCCTGAAGGCAACACCTAAGTCTAGGAAAGTACCTTCTTTACCAACCCCTATCCCCAAAATTGTGAGTTCCCTAAGAGTAGAAGGAAAAGAGGTCTATGTCCCCCAGTCCTCTTAGGCAGTAGCACCCTAGGATGGACAAGTAGGCATATTGCCATTTTATAGATAAGGAAACCAGGGTATTTAACCAAGGGTCCTCCCCCAAGGACATCAGTTAGTAAATGTCTAAGCTAAGACTTGACCTTAGGCTATCTGATTCCAAACCCTGTGTGATTTCCATTCTTCAAGTTTTACTGAATATTTCCTTCCTGCTTCTGTCCCTTCCCATAGTTCTTCTTTCTGGGCCCTATTCTTTGCTGGATGACACCAAAATAATCCAACAAATTTATCTGTGCTACCATTACCAGAGGAATGCTTGAAAGAATGTATTCTCCATATTTTCATGGAATATTTCTAGATATAATATCTTAAATCAAACTCATTCCTAACCACTAATCCCAGAAACCTCTTGGTCTAGTCTTGGAAGCTTGGTCCAGGGCCCTAGAAGTTGTCAGGGGCTAGGGATCAGCTGTCATCTCTGCAATCACCTCCATAATTTTCATAGTACTTTTTTGGGGAATTCATTGTATTGCCAAGGTATCAGACTTGTATCCCATGACAGACTCAAGCAAACATGATCCAAATTAAAATGTAATTGGGAAATATTTAACAAAAAAAAGCAAAATATGAAATCAATAAGCAAATACAAGCAAAATAAGCAAAAAAATAACAAAACAGATAATATTAATATATGGTTTTCAAACAATATGCAGCTTGTGGAGATTCTTTTTATGACTTAATGGCCCTTATTTCTATTTGAGTTTTATATCACTGATGCAGCACACATTGTAAAGAGAACTAAATTTAGATCAAAAGTGAGAGGTTCTGGGGCGGCTAGGTGGCTTAGTGGATAAAGCACCGGCCCTGGAGTCAGGAGTACCTGGGTTCAAATCTGGTCTCAGACACCTAGCTGTGTGGCCTTGGGCAAGCCACTTTAACCCCATTTGCCTTGCAAAAACCTAAAAAAAAATGAGAGGTTCAAATTCAAAATCTGTACAACTTTGGACAAATCACCTAATCTCTCTGGGCCTCAGTTTCCTCAATTGTAACATGAGGGAGTTGGGTTACATGACTTAAAAGAAATCTTTGAGCTATTTTTCTATGATTCTATGATTTTCTATGATTCTATGATTTCTATGATTCCAACTCATGGCTGGACAAGATGAGAATTAGTCAGTGAAATACAGTTGGCTAAGACCCACTCATCAAAGTATAAAATTCCATTGGAAGGTCCCTATGTAGCTTCAATGTAGCTTCAATGCTTGGGCCATCATCTTGCACAGGAAATTAATAAAGTGGGGTTTATTTAGAGAGTATATAGCAAGGGGACTAGAAATCAGGCATTCAAGGCTCAATTGAGTAACTTCAGACAATGCTTAGTCTGGAGAAGAGAAGACTTGGAAAGGGAGAATTAACTGTCTTCACTTGTTTTTGTTTGAGTTTGGGTTTTTGGAAGCAAACAAGTTAAAGCCCAGGTACACAGGTAAGCCTGATTTGAATTCAAGTCCTCCTAACTCCAAGGCCAGTGTTCTAGTACTTTCCCCTCTCTGAGACTCATTTTCCCCTTTCTGTGAAATAGATAAGCTCTAAGGTTCTTTCCTTCTAATAGAATCTCACACCTTTCTCCCACCCCAGAGTGTTTCTCCAGATACTACCTGTAGCAAGGGTCCCTGCCAAACAGCTCATTCTTCCTGAAGTCTCTCAGATGAATTCCAGTTTATTGCTTTTTGCAAATTGTCTCCTGCCTACCCAGAACATGCTGGCTCAGCAAAGAGCTGGACCAACCACAGGCTCCAAGAAAGGACTATTATTATAAGCAGAAAAGAAAACACAAACCTTTGCAGAATCCCAGTAATTTTGAAACAGCCCTCCCACACTCTGCCTTGCTCTGGGTCTGAAGCCCTCAGGTCTAGAGAGTTATATTTAAGAAGGAAGAAATTCCCTGCCAAAGGCAGCTTTGGCTCCCACTATCCTCTCAGAAATTACCTCCAAGAGTGGGGTTTTGAGGATAAAAGGTTTACCTCATGAAATTATGTAAATTATTCAACATCTCTGGACCTCAGATCCCTACAAGTATTCCCCAAACACCCAGTGAGTCAGATCCCAGAACCCATAGGTCTGATGCTCCTATCTCTTCCTGAGAACTGAAATGGTTTGTAGTCAAGAGACTTGGGTTCAAATCCCAACCCCAGCTCTTTACTAGTCCTGTATTCATGAATAATAAACTTCAGTCTTCATTTGTAAAACTGAGGTTCCTATATGCCCTACCTTCCTTATAGAATTATTGCAAATAATATGCTTTGTGAACTTTAAAGCATAGAAATGTGGTAGAAATTTAGATCCAGAAAAGAGCAGTGGCTTACTGAGAACCCAGGGCTCTGTCCTTTATCCTTCCCTATAGTCACTTTCTCTCTTCTTTCTGTTGGGCTCAATCTGTTATGATGCTACTGCCTAGGGGCAAAAAAGAGCTCTGAATTTGGAATCAAGGGACAGAGTTCAAATCCTAGTTCTATCATTTAGTAGGCAGCTAGGTAGCAGAGTAGAGAGAGCACTGGGCTTGGAATCAGGAAGACTCATCCTCCTAAGTTCAAATGTAACTTCAGGCACCTACTAGTTGTGTGACCCTGGGAACCTGTTTGCCTCGGTTTCCTCATTTGTAAAATGAGCTGGAGAAGAAAATGGCAAACCACTCCAGTATCTCTGCCAAGAAAACTCCAAATGATGTTACAAAGGATCAGAAATGACTGAAAACAATCAATCTCTTACTAGTTGTGTCACATTAAACAAGGTGATTAACTTTTCTAAATTCCAGTTTCATAATGTAAAATGATGAGGTTGGACTAGATGACCTGCAAAATGCAAATAAAAATCCAAGATTCTGCCAGAACCTATGCTCCCTGGAGAGGGAGGGGAGAGATCAATGCCAGAAAATGTTAAACCATGATAACCTGTGCATAATATACATGTAGAGAAGGCCCAAGTTGGATTTAAAGGTTCAAAGACCCTTTTCTTGTAGATGCTAAAGTTCTCTCTCTCTCTGAAAACACAAATGACCCAGAAATCCAAAGGAGATAGAGGTGACATGTTCTTTAGATCCTCCTGTGCTTTCTCAGAGCCAATCATAAGGCATAATGTGAATGTGTTATCCGAAAAGTGGCATAAGTTAAAATGAAGGTCTCATAAGTATGCCCAGATATGAAGGTCAGACCCTATGTCCACCAGGCCTCTCCCTCCTGAGCCATCTGCAACTCTATCCATGCAGGGTGGGCGGAGATCAATTCAGAACTAAGAAGGCCTGCGTTCTAGGAAGGACCTACCAGTGGTGGGTGGAGACTTGCCAGTAGTGGGTGGATGAACAACTGCAGTTATGAATTAAAGTTCCAGGAATAAGGGCTAGGAGTTATTGCAGAACTTTCCTGGAATTTTCTGTCCAGTTCCAAGGACAGAAGGGAGAAGATTAGGATGAATTTAAAGTGAGTAGTAAAGAGCCATATTTGTCCCCCACATCAAGCCTATTGAATTTGCATACATGTCTGATTATGTGTTTCTATAAATGAGTCTATGTAAATATACATACTGAAACTGGTATTATGTGTGAGTGCATGTCCTTATACATGAGTTTGTATATTCAGTGTATGTATGTCCAAGTATGTGAATATAAACCTATATATGTGTCTATGATCATATATTTCTTTCTATATATATTGAAATATATATATGAGTATATGAATGTCTGATTAAATACATATATCTATTGGCAGATAAATATGTAAATATTAAGCATCCCTATGTAGATAAATGTGCACATGTGTTTGCTGAGGCCAATCCTATACCTTGTAATTCTACCCCTATCTTCTACCTCTGTTTCACAATGTCAGAGAAAGTAAAGACACTTTTTTGTTGAGTATGGGAGGGAAGACTTTAAGAAAGAGGGGATATTTCAGCCAATACTGGAAAATGAATAGAATGTCCAGAAGCAGAAATGAGGGATAGGGTAGAAATTCAAGGTCTGCTCTTCTTGGAACACAACAGAGAATTCCAGGAAGGTTTCTCAATACCTTCTTTCATCCCTAATTCCCTTCTCTTTCTCCTTTTGCTAATGAGACAACCAGGCTCTAATAGTTATCTTTTTTTCTCCTTCTTTTCCATTATCAAAACATGCTGCAGACTTCAAGGATGTGTTTTTAAAGATTTATTCACGGAGAGAGAGAGTTGTCTGCAGAAATAAGCATTGAGAGTCTGGATCACAGAAAATTAGTCAGGACAGGGTGGTGCCCAACTTTTGATTGTAGATCATAGAATTTAGAGCTAGAAAGGCCTTCAGAGATCAATCCAATCCCCCTCTTCTTACAGATTAGAAAATTAGGTCCTAGAGAGAAGCTATTTGCCCACAGTCACTTGGGTAGCAAGAAGACAGAACTCCAGCTGAAGCTAAGTGGATCCATGATTTTCTTGACTTGGAGTTCCCTGCACTAATATGCAATCCCTGACTGAATCATAAAAGTGAAGTGGGCACCATTTCTCACTTCTGGTATGGGAATTATTGGGGTAATATAAACTGAACCTATTGGTCCATTCTGTAGTCTCAGAATCAGGAAGTCTTCTGTTTGATAGAAAATTTGAGGTGCTACACCCCCTTATTCCGCCTCATCACTTGCTAAGTCAGTATCTTTTCTCCCTTGTTTCTAAGGGAATGAGGGCAAATAGAACTCTCCCATCAAATCAAAGTGCTTCCCATCACTCAAAAACCAAAATGATTCAACCTGATTACCCCCAACATCACATGAGGGAGCCCTTTTTCCCACAGACCTTTTTGTACCTTTCTTACTCTTTTCTCATACTCTGCATTATAATTATTATATAGTGCTGCATGATCTCAGACTCATCTTAGTCTCCTACAAGGCTAAGAGCTGTATGAAAGTAGAGAATGTCTTTGGTTGAAAATTACATCTTCTCAAATAGGCTCTGCAAACAATAAGTGTTCTATCAATATTTGTTGAATAAATGAAAGTTGTGGGTGGGTGGGTGTGGATATATTAATAACTATGTAAATATATGTGAGGAAGGTGTCTATATGTAAAAGTGTGTGTGTACATGGGGTGTGTGTGAATGTGTGTTTTTAAGTGAGTATATGTAAATTGATTGCAAGTGCAAGGGAGCACATTAGCGTGGGTGTTAATGTTTTTGTGACTGTTTATATATGAATAATTCCTTCAATATGGGGAACTCTAATTATGGAAACTCATCAAATCACAAAATTGGAGAAGTATGAAGATACCTCAGTGGCCATGTGGTCCAAGCCAAAGACAAGAGGACTTTTCACAATAACATATCCAGCCTCTGCTTGGAGACTTCTAAAAAGAATGCCTTGCCCTCATGAGGTCACCCTCTACTTTGGAACAACTTTAATCACTATTAAGGTTTCCCTGATGTCAAATTTCCCCCCTTTGCAACTTTCATCTCTTCCTTCCAATTCCTGCCACAAAGGGAGATTGGCAACTCACTTGTAACTTAGAGTCCAGTTGCCTAGGGACACGGAAAGTACCCCTTGAGTCACCCTTTGAGTAAATATCAGAAGCAATATTTCTCTCTCAATTTTAAATGCTATTTCTCTCTCTCATTCGTATACATATATATAATATATATATACATGTTCATAATATGCATGTGTGTGTAAACACACATACATGCAGATACTGTAGTGATTTGTGGGTAGATTTTTCCTAGTTATGTGACCCAGGTCAAGTCTTTTCCTCTCTTTGACCCTCAGCATTAGTCAGGACAATTAGTGACCATTCTATTTTTCTTTTATATTCTATTATCTGTATATCTAGAGATATATAGCTATATCTATGACTATAGAGACATATAAAACTATATATGTATATGTATATAATATATGATTCTATCATAATTAAGAGTTTTCTACAAGTATAGAATCATAGGTTCAAGGACTTTAGAAATATTCAGGACATTCTAAGATCATCTACTTCAATGTCCTCATTTTTTAAGGTAATTAGGGTTAAGTGACTTGCCCAGGATCATACAATTGGTAAGTGAACTCAGGCCTTCAAGACCAGCTGTATCCACAGCATCAACTAGTTGCCCCAATGCTCTCATTTCAAAGAGAAAGCAATTGAAGCCCAGAGAGTAGTAGAGCCAAGACTCAAACCCAGATCTAACTAGCAAACCCGTTATCATTCCAATACACCACTGACTTCAAAGTCATTTTTTTTCTGCGACTGTGGATGAGGAATGTACCAGATCAACTTTCACCATAAAAGCCTCCTCATACCAAATCTTGAACCCAAACCTATTCCTTCAACAGGAGTTGGTCACTGGGCCTGTCCCTAACCTCCCACCAACACCACCATCACTACATACTGGGCCAGGTCTACATCCTTCCTTGTTCCCTCACCAAGTCCTTTGGTCACTTCTCAGGGCCCTAGCCAGACACACAGAAGTCATTCTCATTTACACTTTTGTTCTCCCCAGACAAATCTGGTCCAGCTTGTCTCCTCCTCTCAACATAAACCAACCATTTTATTGGACTCAAGAGGGTCAGGCAGGACAGGGAACCCCAGAAGGCATCAGGGTCTCTTTACAGATTTCCTCCAGCTGAGTGGGAACCAGAGCATTTCCAATCTTGACTTAGAATCACTCATCAAACTCCTCTGTTCAATTTGTATTTTCCCTTGAGCTCTGGCCTCTGAAAAGGTCTTCCTGGAGCAATCTCCTCATCTTAGTAATTAGGGGAGATGGCAGACTGCTTCCTTTGGAAACCTAACAGGAACATCAGAAGCTTAACCCAGAAAAAAATAGAACCTCACTAATCAGAACTAATTGGCAGGGAAGTGGCCAGTCGGAAACAGTGACAAGCTTAAATTATAGGCTACTTTTAAAGAAATTAAGTTGTTTTACTTTCAACTGCATACAGTGATTCTAGTTAACAGAGTGACCTTTAGGGGACCTACTTTAATGAATAAAGTCCCTCTCTTTCTTCAAGGCTCAATTCAGATCCTACCTGTTCCATGAAACTTATTCTGATCTTTGACCTTCCCCCTACATGTGAAAGTAAATTTCCACTCCTCCTATTTCTCCTAGTACCTTTGCTTAGACCAATTTGGAATTCTCTCATACCCCCTTTAATTATAGTGATGAGTATTTCTTCTCATCCATTTCTATCTTGAATGCAGAATCCTACCCCTAATAGAAGCTAAATGGTCATTGAATTCTTTTGATTTGATACTAACATGTCAATCAAGTTCAGAGAAGGAACCTAAGATGTAGTTTAATCCAAATTTTCACTCTTTCTAAGCATCCCCTCTAAGTTGAATATGATACCTGGAGAGTAGAGAAAAAAATGTAATAGAGAGCTCCAGGGAGCAAATAGCTGCCAATATGACATTAAATATTTGCAACAGATAATCTACAAAGTGGATAACCCACATGTGCAGATGGGTGAGAGGATTATGCACATAAGCAAGCTAGACTTCAGAAGATCCAATTTAGCTTTAAAGGGAAAGTCCCTGGGACCTTATTTTTAAAATACTCAGAAGTCTTCTTCTATAGACATACAAGGATCCCAGCAGGTGGAAGATGAGCAGCATGAAGTCTCTGGAAGGAAGTTTGAGCATCCTTGACAGGTGATCATCCAAGCCTAGGCTTAAACATTTCAGCAATGGGGAGCTCACTGCCTCCTCAGGTAGCCTAGAGCATTAGCAAACAGCTGTTAGCAAATTCCTACTTTATACTGAGATGAATTGTGCCTGCTGTCCTCTAGAGTCCCCCAAAATAAATCTCTCTCCCATGTGACAGTCCTTTTAGAATTTTGGAGCCAACTACCCATGAACTTTTCTTCTCCTGCCTAGATATCTCCAGTTCTTGAACTGTTTCTCCTAAGACAGGGTTCTGAGGCTCTTCATCACCTTCTTGTCACTAATTTCTAGGTCATCTATAAAATGTGAACAGTTGATCCCTTGGGTTCCTTCTATGATCCTATGATTCTATGATCTTAGTCCCCTACCCCCATCCCCTCCTTTGGATGTGTGGCAGTTACCACAGTTACTAGAGGGGGGATCAGTAGATCTAAGTGAAAGCCTCAGCTTAGTCTCTAAATATATGACCTTGGATAAAAGCCTTCCCCAGGAGATAGGATGGAGGAGGGCTGGAAAGGAAAGAGAGGATGATTTTTTTTTAGGTTTTTTGCAAGGCAAATGGGGTTAAGTGACTTGCCCAAGGCCACACAGGTAATTATTAAGTGTCTGAGGCCAGATATGAACCCAGGTACTCCTGACTCCAAGGCTGGTGCTCTATCCACTGCGCCACCTAGCCGCCCCGAGAGGATGATCTTAAATGCCAGACTAGGAGGTTTGGAAGATGCTTAACACAATCTATAATACTTTAACATTCATTAATTGATCTCACCAAAGTGGGCTCCACCATACTTTATCATCTGTTCAGAGTCTTCATGGAACATGCCCCAATCTTAAAAGTCAGAAGACCTGGCTGGATTCCAGTCATATCCCTGTCATCCACTATCTATGTAACTAGGCAAATCACTTAACCTCTTTTAAACTCAATGCCTCATTCCTATAAAATGTAGCTTTTATTTTCTTCCAATCAGATTTCTATATCAGCAACAGAATACTGAGCCTTTTGGAGTCAAACCATAGTTTTAGAGATATAGAACTATAAGGGCTCTGCAAGACTATCATATAGTCACAGGGATCTAGATATAGGACTGAAATGGACTTCAGAGACCATCTAGGCCAACTAGAAGAGAAAACAATTTCAGGTGGTAAGTCTCAAAAGGCAAGATTGGAATCCAGATCCTGTCACTTCAAAGCCCAAGGCTTTTTCTTTTCTACCACTCAAGTTCATATTGATGTGACCAATCTATTTAGAGACTCCCATACATACAGGGGAAACTCTCATTCCAAGATCTAGTATATCTTCTAGATTTCACAGTTTCTACTATTGAGTAGCTAGCTAAAGGTAGATCTTCCTGACATCAACAGAGCCTTGGTGGGGTGCTAAGGGAGATGTCAACAGAGCGTTCTCACTTTTCATAAAATTCATCCCAAACTGTGTATTGCTACTAGCAATTGAACTGTTATAGTCACCGACAAGAGGATACAGAGAAACTGAGACTCATTAAACTAAAAGGAACCTTCAAGGTCATCTGGTCTTCCTATTTGTTTCTGTTGGCTAAATGTCTTTAGACTGTGTCCAGACTGTCCAGAAACAGGTTTATCCCCTAGGGCTCTCCCAAGATACTGTCTGATTCCTGTCTTATCTCACTTCATGCTATTCAGTTCTGGGTTCTATCAGGGAAATGAGATATTTCATCTGATTCACCATCTTTCTGCACCTAATAGCTTCTGCTCAGAGCCATATCACTGGGGTCACAAGGAACCTTACCATCATCCCTCACTATCCCAACTCTTCAGGGTTAGTATACTGTCTCTTTTGATTTAGTTTGCAGTGAATTTCTAAGAATTATGAAGGGAAGATTAGGTTCTGAGGGCCAAGAGGGTGACATAGTTCAATGCCTCTCCAAAGCCATAGCCAGTAACAACTAATGGTCCTTCTTTATGGAAAGGATACTATGGAGTCACATTCTCTAACCCCAGAACCACGGCTTTTTCCATGCTTTTTGGAATGTTGATGTTGATTAGTGGGCCTAGACTCTGAGCTGTGGAGGCATACTAAACCAAATCACGCACCTTCTCCCAAGGTCTTCCTTTAGACCAGTGGCATGTATTGATAAGGATATGATACATAAGTGGAAGGGAAGAGGAAAAATAAGGAATTTGGAGTCACAGGTCTGCCACTTACAGCATGAATGACGGTAGTCAGCATAGTATAATGGAAAGAGGGCTGCACTTGGAGTTAGGAAGATCTGAAATCTCGTTGTGGGTTAGACTTTTAAAGCTGCATGAACTTGGGGCAAGTCACTCAAACCTCTCTCAGTCTCAGCTTTTTCATTTGCTTAATAAAGGGGTTGGAATCAATGAACTCTAAGATTCATTGCTGGTCTCAATCTATGACCCTTTTGGTTCCCTCCAATTCTATACCTTTGAGTCTTTGAGCTCACTTTGAGCCCACTGGGACTGGGGTAAGAACTCAACCTGCAATCAGCAGGGTCGGGGAAGATTTCTGAGACAAGATATGAGGTTTGTTTGAGGTGAGGTTGGGCTCAGTTGATGACCAGAATTAAGCTGCTTCCTTCCAGGATTGGAGGATAATGGATTGAAAATTGAAAAGGATCTTAGAAATAATCTACTCAATGTATAGTAGAAATAACTGAGATCTATAAAGACTAAATGAGGGGTGGCTAGGTGGCATAGTGGATAAAGCACCAGCCCTGGAGTCAGGAGTACCTGGGTTCAAATCCAGTCTCAGACATTTAATAATCACCTAGCTGTGTGGCCTTGGGCAAGCCACTTAACCCCGTTTGCCTTGCAAAAAAATCTAAAAAAAAAAACTAAATGAAGGGGTGCGTAGGTCGCACAGTAGATAGAGCACCAGCCCTGGAGTCAGAAGGACCTGAGTTCAAATCTGGCCTCCTGAGACACTTAATACTTACCTAGCTGTGTGGCCTTGGGCAAGCCACTTAACCACATTGCCTTGAAAAAAAAGACTAAATGACTTATCTAAGTTTACCTATCTAATAAGTGCCAATGGCAGAATCTGAACCCAGGTCCTCTAACTGCAAATCCAATACTCTTACCTCTATACCATACTGCCTAGGTAATGTCTCTCTCAGGCAAATCTTCTCCTCTGACATTCAGGTTTTCCATCTCTAAAATAAAGATTGGGATCATATGAACTCTAATAACCTTTCTATCTATAAGTTCCATAATTCTAAAAGTCATGAATCCAGTCATGGGTCAAGAAAATTTCATAATTAAGACCATTAGTATCTCCCAAATTATTTTCCAAAACACATATAGAGGTCCAGGTCCTTTTTGAGCACAATAAGGAAACGGAGAATATGATGGAGACATGGCTCCCTCTTAGGGAACTCAATTCTCTTACCATTATCAATTGTGTGATCAAACCAATATGCATTCTGAAAAAAGGAAAGTTGAATGGACTGTGATGATCAGAAAAGCCTTTTTGAAGGATATAGAATTTAAATTGTCCTTGGAGGATAGTGGAAATAAAAGAAATAAACATCAAAACAATTCTAAAGTTCTACCTCACACTCCTCAGATAGGCAAAGTTGGCAAGATAAAAATAGTAACTATTGGAGGGATTGTGGAAAGGCAGGAACTATTTATTGGTGGAGCTGTAAATTGGTTCAACCATTTTAGGAAACACCTAAAATTAAACTAAGAAAAGCTCACTAAACTATACTTTTTGACCCAAGAATACTACTGCTAAGCATATTGTCCAAGGAGGTTAAAGACAAAAAAGAAAGATCCAAAAGTATTTACAGCAACAAATTTTGTAGTAGCAAAGAACTGCAAGGAAAGTTGGTGACTTGGTGTTGAAGAATGGAAACAAACAGATGAAGTGTTATTGTCCCATAAGAAATAACAAATATGAAGAATTCAGAGAAACTTAAGAAGATTTGAATGAATTGATACATAATATTTGTAAGCAAAGCCAGGATGATGATTTACACAATGACCACAGTAAAAGAAAGGAAAAGCAATACTGATGGAAAAAAACCTTGCTCAATGCAATATCTTGGCAGGACTTCAAAGGTTTGCTGGTAAAGCATTCCTTCTCAGAAGACAGGTGCAGAATGAGGCATACATACATGGAAGTGGTCACTGCTTTAATTTGTTTTGCTTGATTGTATTGATTTCTTACAAGGGAATGTTGGTGTTTTATGAAGGGGGGGTGTGACCAGACATTCCAAGCAGGGTTGAGTTATGAACAAAAATTTAGGGGCAAGATTGAGCCTCCTGTGTGCTAAAGAAAAGAGGACTGGTCTATCTGGAGTGGGAGATTGCATGTTGGGAAGATAGGGGATAAGACTGGAAATGATAGATTAAGGATTAAAGAAAAATAATCATTTCTCTTTCAGTCTTAGAAATGAAGAATAATATATTTCCATTACCAGAGAGAAGTTGAGTCACAGGGAAAGTTATAGATAATTTCATGAAAAACCAATTGATTCATCCATGATTCATAAATTAAACTTAAGGGTAATGTGATCTAGGGGACAGAGAACTGGCCCTGAGTCATAAAGACTTGGGTCCCAATTCTAGTCTGCACTGACTGTAAGGGACCAAAAAAAGTTGAAATGCTTTCACTTAGACTCCAATCCCTCTTTCTTACAACTGCCCAGTCCTTCCAATACTAGATCTGGCCTTTGTGCCAAGGAAAATTATGGTCTTTTGAAAACAGCCATCTAAGCTCACCACAAATAAAGATAAAGAAGAAATCAATCTATCAAATAGCCTCAGAGATGGTATTGTGGGTTGGTTCCCCCCCAAAAAAAACCACAGCAATGGGAGTTTAAAGGAAGAATAGCTCCTATTCCTTCTGCCACTCAATTATATCCCCTGCCCCTGACAGGCTTAAAAAATTCACTCCTATTTGGATGCTGGAAGAGCCATCCTTGAATTTGGAGATATGTAGAGGAGAATTGGGGTTACAAAGCTCCCCACCATTAAGAGAATTCTGTTTCCCAATGTAGCTTGCATTCCCCCATTGGCCATCCCAGTTAGTCAATGTTGGGGACTCTCCCCAGAGAGGGGACTGGACAGATTTTTGGTCTTACATAATTTGTCCCATGAGACCAGAGCTCAGTGACTTCAGCATTGGCAAGCTAGAAATTTTCTATTATTTGCCTTTGTCTTGTGGTGAAGGGAGGGTCCCATAGAAGGGGTGATATATGGGGTAAGATATATGAATGTGAGCTTTCACTAGCATAAGGTTCTCTCCGAAGAGGAAGCTGCCTCTCCCAATGCAATATGACATATTCTTTACAAGTTTCAGTCTCACGAATTTGTCCAAGCCATTTAGAGATTGAGTTACTTGTCCAAAGTCACACAGTCAATATCTGCCAAAATCAGGATTGAATTCAGGTCTTAGGGATCTGAGGGCAGCTCTTTCTACCCACCATGACCCTCAGGGTGTGCCACCCAGGGCTTAGGACAAATTGTAAGATGAACTCATATCCTATATGTTAAAATCCCTACTTCTGGTCACAAAATGCCAACTCTTAAGTCTGTCCTGGAGTCAGCTCCAAGTTAAGGTCAAAGATCATATCCTCAGAGGTCTTTTATTCCAGCTTTCTCCTTTTACAAGTTAAAAAATGAGTCAAGAGAAGCAAAAGCTGATCAGCTTGAATACAAATCCAGGACCTCCAGAGCTCAAAGAAATTGCCCCATGATCTCCACCTTATATCCACCCCTGGAGAACAGATTTTAATGATAATAATAGCTCTCATTTCCTTAGTACTTAAAAATAAGACTTTCTCACAACAATTCTATGAAGTACAAGGATTGATTTTCTCATTTGACTTATGGGGAAATGGGTTTACATCAGTTACATGAGTTGCTTAGGATGCTACAATGTTGTAACAAACACATTACACTCAAACTCAGGTCTTTTTCACCTGGATTTCTGGGTCCCTTCTACCACAACGAAACTCTTTTTCTTGCCCCCCAACTTCTATTATAGCTGAACTCCAAGGCTATGCAGGCTCTGGGGAAGAGAGTAGGGGAAAAGACATGGGAAAAACAAGGGAAGTAGGACAAGGCATATAGGAGGATAGGGAGGACAGAGGTCACAATTCATTCTCTTCTTTCTTTATCCGTGTTCTCTTCCTCTTCTCTCTTTTCTCCTCCCCCCCTTTTCTCCTCCCCACTGACAGATCCTCTTCTCCAAATAATAGCAGGATCTCTGAGTAGCTATCTACTGGTGCCCATGGAGTGGAGGGAGGGTCTTTGTTGAGAAACAGTAATTATTTGCTACACCCTAAGATCTCTTCGAAATGAATTAAAAGTGACAGTGGTTCAGAGTAAGCGAAGAATAGGTCAGGGTCAGAGGTGAAATCTTTTTGGTCTCTGGAGTAACTGCAGTAATTATTGCCTCCCTGCCTTCTCCCTTTCTCAACCACCCTTCTTTGCCTTAGAACCAAAGGAACAAAGATTTAGAGTTGATATGAACTTTAAAAGGTCATCTAATCCAACCTGCTCATTTTACAAAATGAGGAAACTGAGAACCCACATCCAGCAAGTAGAACAGACAAAAAATCTCAACCCCAGTTCTCTGGGTCCAAACCTGGTGTTCTTTCCTGGTCTTTATTTTTCTTGGGGGATGTTCAACCTTAGTTTCCTTTTTGTTCCTTTTCCTGTCCCCCAAATAGCCCCTTCTGCAAAGTTAAGATTGAATGAAGACTGAGTGAGGATGGGGTGTGCTGGGATTTGGGAGACTAGGAGATGGAAGAGAAAAAGAAAGAAGGAAGAAGAAGAAAGAAAGAAAGAAAGAAAGAAAGAAAGAAAGAAAGAAAGAAACTTCAGAGGATTTCTACAAAGCTGTCATCAGTTCTCTAACTAATGATCCTAGCTAGAACCTTGGTACTACTCTCCTGACTTCCCAGGTGGGCAGTGCCCAGACTAGCAGCAAGACTCTAACATTTTTCATATCTACCTGTCTCCTCCCCCCCCCCAGACTCCATTGCAAATAGAAGAGATTGTGAATGAGGTCTCACTGCTCTGATAAATTCTTTTCAATATTGTGGCTATATCTCCAGCTGTGCCAATTGACTTTGTTCAGTTATCATGATCACCAAGTAGCCAAGCTGATTAGAGCTACAGTACATACCCCCCATCCGTATGGGTGAGCCTGTAATTTAGAGTGTTGACATAATGAAATCTCCTGCCTTGGGGAAGTGAACCCAGGATATGCAAGGACCTAGTGTAGGCACTGGATTTGAAGTCAGGAGATAAGGGTTTAAATCCTGATTCTTTTCTGTACTGCCACTATGACCTTGGCAAATCATTTTAACCTGCACCTCAATTTTAGGAAGAGATTGGACTAGATGATCTCTTGGGATCTTTCCAGTGCTAAATTTTATGAGGCATAAGATATTTTAGAGGCATCCCTCCCCTCTACCCCCCTAAATCTCCTGAACTCTCTCCAATTGACTCTGGCTTCCCTGGACTCAAATTATGTCAGCATTCTGGGCTCCCATAGTTGAAGAATCACCTTGGGTCTCCAGAGAATCAATGGCTAGGACCAAAGAATATGTGAAAAATGGAAAGGGCTGGATCATGATGTTAGCTATGCTGTGTAACCTTTATGACCCTCACTGGGACTCCATGAACAAGCACTAGTTCCAGTATGACCTCTTTTGAAATGATATAGATCCATCATGATCTCCTCAAATACTCTCCTTTATCCATTGGCCACCTTTCCTTGTCATCATCCTGCTTGGCAACACACATTTTCTAGTCAAGTCAATCTCCTCAATATTCCAGTACAAGCCAGACTCATTCCCATTTCAGTATGTTTGCCCATGCTGTTCTCCTCAGCTAGAATGCCTTTCCCCATCATCTTCATATATTCATATAGCTCTTATTCAATACAGCCTTTCCAAAAAACCTTCCATCATTACTCTAGACCACACTAAGCTTCCCTTTCTCTATACTCCCGGAGAATTTAAAAGCTCAGTCAACTGGGTCACGTTATATTATTATTCTTTGGATCTGGGTCCCTTTTAGAATTAATACTGAGTTAAAAACCTATTCCTCCTCTTTCCTTGATTCCTCCAGGCTCTGGGCTTACTAAGGGAAGGGTCTAGGGATGCTTTTCTTTGTCTCACCCATATTAATAAACAACACATGGGTAGGGTCTAAGGGTATTTTTCCTCTGTCTATTTCACAAAACCTCCAAAATTAAAATCTAAGACTGTAGACATTCATAGGAAGTATTCAGGAAATCCAAAAAGAATTTTTCACTTTACAAAAGGATTCATTTCAAAGCTCCTTTAAATAGATAGATCCAGAGGCATATTTAAGTGTTTGCTGATAGATCATTAACCAAAAGTGGGTGGGTAGGTAGTGAAATTTTGAGTTAAAATTCTTCTACCATCAGAAATGATGATAACATTCTATGTTCACATTGAGCTTTATTCAATTTTCAATTCAAGTTTCTCAGTAATTCTATTGCATAAAAAGGGGCCATCTTTAGTCTTGTCAAAGAGATAATGGAAACATTATTCCAAGTTTTGATTTAGGGTTTCCACCCCTACCTTCCAAGTTTTCCTTAGGAGAAACTCAAGCAGAGATACCCAATATCAGAGCCCAGATCTATGTTCTCTTATAGAAAATACCCACCCCTGATTGTAATTAAATGCCAAATAGTAAAGTCCAAGTGAGTGAAAAAAAGAAATACCCATCCCAATACTTAGTGTGATTTGTAGTCTAAAGAAGGAATAAAAGTAGAGAAGGCAATGGTGAACATAGGGCTTATGAGGATGGTGGTGGTGGTAATAATAGTAATCACAGAGGTGATGAATATAAAGAAGAAGGAGGTGAGAGTGATAATGAAGGATTGATTAGGGTGACAGTTGAGGACAATGCTGTTGATGATGGAGATGTGATAATGATGATGAAAGTCTTGGAGAATCTCAAGGTTTCTTCAAGACTCAGCACAAGTACAACTTTCTTTAGCACACCTGTCCTGACTCTCTCATGAATGAATACCCCCAATAAAAAATAATTCTTCATATTTATTTTATATATGTAACTCTTGTCCCAAGGCCTATTGGTATAGGACTCTCTCCTTATTTCTGGGGATGGATGCAGGAGTAGCAGGGCAAAGTTGTTGAGAGGCAAGAAAATTCCAATCTTCCTCAATCAGCTTTCTGGGATTCTTCAGGACCAGTCCCTTTTGGAACTTTCTTCAAGCACCAGACCCCTTTTAGGACACATCAAGCTTCAAGTCATTTTTGCAATTCTTCAACGTTCAAGTCACTTTTGTTTCTTTTGACTGCCAGCTTCAAGAGAGAAGGAAGAGGTCAAACCTATTTCAAGTTTCTGAAAGAAAACACTCCAGGAAAACATGAGAGGAGCAAGTAATCTCCATCTTGTCCCCATTCCTAGCTTGCTATATAGTGACTTCTGGGAGTTTCCCCTTAGATGAGATCCAGGACTTTCTCTTGGTTGAATTGAATTATTTCACTCCCATAGGAGAACTCTTTCACTCTGTATTATCTGGTGTATATTCTTCTGTGTATACTACTTCTGATTTTAGCTTTGCTATGATTTGGATAAATAGGTTTCTTTGCTATTCACTTTATATGTTCATCATGGAATTGATTTTTTGGCGGGAAAAGGATTAAAGTGATCAGAAATTAGCTCAAACCCAATCATATCCCCTAGACAAACAATATTTAAGGGAACAGATAGATATACTTAAAGTCTGATACCCTGTCTCTCTGAGGAGACCAATGTGGTTTCTGACCCCAAACTTTCTGCTTCTCCTCTTGGCAGGAATGAAGGTCTCCCTTGGAGAAGAATAGAGAGAGAAGCTTTCAAGCTACACAACAACCTTCATCACACATGGTTCCCCTTCCCTACATATAGGGCCCTCTCACTTTCACTGCATGTTTATTTTTTGTATTTATTTATCCCTTTACACATTGTTTTCTCTAAATAGAATATAAGCTCCTTAAAGGCAGACTGTCTTGTTTTTATATTCACAACACCAAGAACACAGTAGCTACCGAATAAATAAGTAGTTGTTGAATGAATGAATGGTCTTAATCAAAATATTGGTGATGTTGGTAATAATGAAGGTTATAACTTGAAGAAGGTATTAATCATAACAATGAAGAAAGTAATGATGACCATAATGACTATAGAGCTAGTAGTAAGGAAGGCCATTGGGATGATGATATTATAGAAGACAATAACTACTGTTATCCTGAAGCAAGTAAGTGACAGAAGTGGTGATGATAATGACCTTTTTTTGGGGGGGGGGCAAACCCTGAAATAGAGGGGTGAAAATAAAAACAAAAAGCATGAATTCAGGATAAGGAAAGGGGGTCTGCTGACTTGTCTACCCTGTTACCTGGGGTTGCACTTTAGTTACCTATGCCCCTGCCAAGAAAAAAGGATGTGTTTGAGGGGGGAAACTACTTTGTTAGTTTTCCTTTTTTTTTAACCTCAGTATGCAGAGCATTCTGGGTAATGAGATGCAAATTGATAGAAAGACAATAAGGCAGGCTTGGGAGCCGCTCTGACGGGGCAGCTTTTAAAGAGTCAGCCTGATTGCCTCTTGGACAATTTGCATACCATTAGCTGGAGTCTTTCTTTTTAAACTTGCACTTGGTGTTTTTTCTCCAGAGGTCACCCCAGACTAATTACCATAGCAGCGCTGGCTGAGCAAGACAGGGCACCGCAGATGTGATCACAGGGTTTGAAAAGCACAGAGAAGGGATCACGGGATGTCCCCAGGGCAGGAGGACCACAGCCTAAGTAACCCTAAACCCCACAAAATTTGAGCACCCAGATGGCTCCAGCATCAGAAAGGTGGCTCTAATTTGGTCAGGGGAATAGAGGATTAGACGGGGTCCATATCATCAGGCAGTGTTGCAAGGGAAATCCAGGGCTACAGGGGCCCATCCTTCCTCTTACTCATTCTCCTCCCTGTCCTTCACCCTTATTAGGAATCTGCAGTCTAGTAAAAGAAAACTAAGGGACACCAGTTTCTCTTTCCCTTGTCTAACTAAAGCATATACTGATGTCCCACTGCACATTCTATCTTCAGCAATAGGTATAAGCAACTCTGAGACCCTCTCACATGTGGCATGGGATAGGGCTAGATAGCCAATGAATAAATAGAAATCAATCTGTGACTGGGGTCTCAGTCTGAGATCTGGATTAGAGTTTAGCCTATGACCGGACTGGAGCTGGGATCAGGACTCGGCCTATGACCAACATCAGCAATAGTGTGTGAGCAGAGTTATAACTCAATTAGGAGGGAAGTTAGATGGGGCAGTGGATAGAGCACTGGTCTTGGAGTCAGGACAGGAGTTTGAAGCCAACCTCAGATACTTTCTAGCTGTGTTACCTTGGGCAAGTCACTTAACCCTAATTGTCTCACATTCAGGGCCTTCTTCTGATTCAGATCTGACCACTGGATCTTAGATGCCTCTGGAAGAGAAAGAGGTTGGTGACTTAGCATAGCACCCCTTCCTTCAAATCCAATTTGTGTGCTTGTCATAGCATCATCTCCCTGATGCCATGGTCTTTTTCAAGAATGAAGAACAAACATTATAACTCAATTTGGGATGAGACCTTGCTTGACATTCTGGACAAGAGGTCAAAGACCATCTAGGAGCAGAATCGGGATTCTCTGATTCCAGGAAAGAGTTTTGTTTTGTTTTGTTTTTAAATGAGCTATTTAGATAAATAGTCCCTGCCTTATAGGAGTTTATTCTCTAATATAAACCCAGAAAACAAACCAATGTGTTATTAGAAGCAGTTATGCATACAGAACCAGAAAATATTGCTACTCTTTACTTTATTCAGCATCATATTGAGAATTCCTAACTTTAGAGGGGCTAAAATTAGGCTCTGATCCTTTGCTCCATAGGAAGGTTTACCCTGCAACTAGGAGCTCCCCTAGTAGTTCTTAGTTGGGCTTAACTATCGCCAATGGTTCAGTAAGGGAGGCTGTACAGAGTCCAAAATCTGAAGCTAAAATATTTAAACACCTGAGTGAGGAAATGGCAATGGAGGTTAGTCATCCTGATGTAAGAAGGGCAGACAATACAAAAGTAGGATTTTGCCTTCTAAATGTTTACTGATTTTTTTTTGCCTTTATATCAGTTTATTCTCCCTCTCCATCCCCTAGCCAATCTTCCCTCTGTAGGGACAGAGATTTAAAATGAAAAAGAAGTAAAAATAAATGTATTAACTGAGTCTGGCAATATGTACACATATAGGATCTAATTTACAGGCAACCTAATTTACATGTCACTTTTCAGAAACATGGCCATCCAATCCCTAAGGAAGGTTAGGATAGCATTGGGAGAGAGAAGAATGGAAAGGATGTCCATTGTTGATATTCGAATAATGGTTGGAAGGAAAATTTTTGTCTTTCAAGAATGCCTTGAACCCCAAGTCCCAGTGATAAGAGCCTTTCTATGATTCTAACTACAAAAAAACAACTGCTATTCTATGACTTTTTAAGGTTTCCAACCAACTTTCCTAATAATAATCTCAGGAGGCAAAAGGCACAATGACGAAAGCATCAGAACCTTGAGTTCAAATTTGACTAACTCTAAGAAAGTCACAAAAACTATGTGACTCAATTTCCTTCTCTGTAAGTTGAAGATAACAGCACCTAACTCCCAAAGTTTTAGTGAGATAAAATAAACTAATTGGGGTATGGCTCTTTGAAAATCTTAAAGTGATATCAATTCTTTTTATTAGGTAAGTAGTAGAAATATTTATCTATTTTAGAGATGAGGGAACTGAGGTTCAGAAAGGTTAAGTGACCTGGCCAGGATTACACATTTAGTAAGTATTGAAGCCAGGATTTCTGGTTCTAGGTCCTGTGGTCCCTACACTATATAGCACTACCTATTACCTGGAAACTTGTGTCCCTCAGTTAAAAGTCATTGTATCATTGCTTGGTTGCCATCTGACACTTCTTCTAGTGCAGATCTGTAATTTCTCTCTTGGTCCCCTTCTCTCTACCCAAATGTATCCTGGCTCACAGAATGATAGAACCTCAGTACCAGAGCCCATGTAGTTCAACTCATTCCCTGAACAGGTAATCCCTCAACATAATCCCTAAAAAGTCATCATCTGGCCTCTCTTAAAGACCTCCAGGAAAGAGAAAGCTACCACTTCTACTTTTGTAAAGCTCTAACTATTGGGGAAGTTTTTCCTGAAATCAAGCTTAAATTTGGCCCTCTGCAATCTCTCCCCATTTTTCTATTCCAATCACTTGTTATTCTTGTTCTTGTTGTTGTTGTTGCAAGGCAATGGGGTTAAGTGGCTTGCACAAGGCCACACAGCTAGGTAATTATTAAGTGTCTGAGGCTGGGTTTGAACTCAGGTACTCCTGACTCCAGAGCTGGTGCTCTATCCACTGTGCCACCTAGCTGCCCCCAATCACTTTCAGACTGCTTTTCCAACTTGCTGCAGGGGAGCACGTATGGACCTGGGAGTCGAGTCTTGGGTTCTACTTCCAGTTCTTTCACTGGCTTTCTCTGTGACTTGAGGAAAGTCTCATTCCTCTCAATTTGTTTCCCTAGCTGTAAAATGAGAAGGTTACATTAGATGATCACTGAATTGTCTTCTAGCTCTACCTTTCCTGTGATTATTTTTTCAAGGATGTTAAGGAACTGAATTTCTCTGTGAATCTTCTCCAGAGAAAAAAATTCAATAAGAGTTTCTTTTGGTCCAGCACACACAAACTCACCTCTTTAGGCCTCTGTCCGTGGTTCTGAAGTATCTAAGGTAACCCTAGAGCCCTGTTCACTCCCCAACCTCTCTGACTTTACAGGTCACCTGAGAGAATCCCCAGTTCCTGGAAGATACTGGTTGGAATTCATCTTTCTGAAGGCTCGGTCTTTGTCCAGCACCCAAAGACAAAACTCTACAACTAAGTTCTTTCTTTATCCTTCAACTCCTAACTCTTGGCTACTGGCATCAGATTGCTTTTTAGTGCTCTTTTCCTTTGTCAGGGAATGGAAGTATGGGGTACATTAGCTCCTTTCTCCCTTTTCTGACTTTCTTTTTTGTCCCCTTTCCCCAAGATTGAGCATAATCAGAGCTAATCAGAAAATTATGAGCTGTCTGATTGCTGATTAGAGCCCTAATGTTAATATAGTCAAGCAGCGGCCTGGGTTTGGGCTGTATGTTCAGAGGAGTATAAAAATAACATCTCTGAAGGGACAACAAGATATGAGGAGGGGACCTCAAGACCTAGGGACTCCCAGAACTAGCAGTCAAAACTAGATTTGACTAAAACTAAAATAAAAAGTCTAAGTCCCTTGGAAGCTTAGGGAAGAGAGACACCTTCCAGTCAATTCTATTACTCACCTGAAAGATGAAGCTTCTGGGGTTCCTATAAACCCCATAGATGAACTCCCTTCTGTTGCCACTAACTAGGGACCACCTCTGACCCTCAGTTTCTTCAGATGTCAAATGGGGATAAAACTAATTGCAGTACTTATCTCATAAAGATATTGTGAGATATTATGTGTAAAGTTCCCTAGATATGTGTGAAATAGGAATAATAGCTGATGAAGAGCTGCTCTCCAGGGAACATAAACTTGAAAGGATTCTTTGTCATTTTATGATGGGTAAGATGCAATCTAGCCTAGAGGAAGAGTCATAGATCCATTGACCTTCTGGAGGTCCTTCAAGCCCCATACTGCCCCAATTCCAGAAACTATGATAGTCCACTACCCAAACCAATTTGCAGGCTTAAATGAAAAAGAAAGGCAAGGGAAGGCTCACTTGGGAAAATCCCCAGGCAGTCCCAGTTTCAAAGAAGTGAAAAGCTTAGAACCAGAGAGGACTTCAGAGCTCTTCGAATCCAAAGCCAGAAAAAACAAAAGCTGATTTACACAGAAAGGGACCCGCTCATCTTTAGAAGCATTGACCTCTTAACTTTCCAAATGCCACAGGGGGGAGAGAGAGAGAGAGTCCATCACAGTAATGCTTTCTCTCATCTATACAACACATCTACTTTCTGCTCCATTCTCTTCTTGGACCTTCACAACTTCCCTTTAAAGCATCCAAGCAGAGATTTTGTGTCCATTTTTTCACATGAGCAAATTGAGGTCCGGGGAAGAAAAATCATTTGTCTAAGGCCACATAATTACTTATTGGCAGAATTGGAATTCTAACCCAGGTCCTAGCATCAGCTCACTGTGAGAATAACAGTCATTTCTACCCCCACCAAACTCTTTACTGTAAAGCACTTACAGGCACATTGTAAACATGTATATATGAATAAATATTAGTTGTTACTGTTATTATTCTTCATTCTTTCAGTGGAAGCTTAGAGTGGACATTGAGGTAGCTGTAATCACCAGCTCCTGAAATCCTTGAGAATACCATAAGGTCCCCTTTATCCTGATCTGATTCAATTCAATTTCACAAATGCTTGTTCAGTACCTACTAAGTCCAAGGTCTTTGCTTGGACCTGAGGATAAAAAAAATAGATTTAAACATTCCCTATCTCAAAGAGCTTACAAAACTAGTGATGGGGGGGGGGGGAGAAACTGAAACTCAAATCAGTACAATATAGGGGAGAAAGATGAGAGAAATATAAAGAGAGAAAAGTCATTTTCTCCTGAGTGGAAGGCATTCTGCAGGACCCTGAGCCCCTGGACACTGGACTTCATGACCCAATTTCCTCAGTATAACCAGGCTTTCAATTCCTAAAGTCCCCAAATTGTTCAGCTGGTGCTAACAGCCATGGCTGGGGAGGAAAAAGAATTGGAGATGTGTCTTGTCTATCCTTTTGCTATTCTTGAGCTATAAGTCAAACACAGCTGAGCTGATTCAAATCCAGTACTGTTTATTTTATGCATTTGTTTCCAAGTTAAGAAAACAGCAAGAGGGCACAAATCCCTTATGGCCCAGCAACATCCAAGCATTTTCCTATGGTTGAAACTCAAGACCTGATGGAGTGGACACAGGGAAAATTCTGACCTTATTACTAGGAACTCCTGGGCAAAATTCTACTGATCTGTAGATCCCGTATGCCAAAGGAAGGGGGTAGAGGGGGAGAAGTGCCTGGGGAGAGATATTCCTTGGTTCTGCTGCCTAAAGTTCAGTCAATTGGACAGAATGAAGGAAAACATGGTTCCTGTTTTAGGATTAAGGGGAGGAGCGGCTAGGTGGTGCAGTGGATAGAGCACCAGCCTTGGAGTAGAAGTACCTGAGTTCAAATCCAGCCTCAGACACTTAATAATTACCTAGATGTGTGGCCTTGGGCAAGCCACTGAACCCCATTGCCTTGAAAAATCAAAAAAAAAATTGAGGGGAATTTGCTGTCCTTGGCCACTATGAATTTCTCTCTCTACCTAGTGATTACATGTCTATCAATAATAATAATAATAGCTAACATTTATTTACCCTCAAAACAACCCTGGGAGGTAAGTTCTTTTATTATTCATATTTGACAAATGAGGAAACTGAGACATAGAGATCAAGTGACATGCTCAGGATCACACAGATAATACACTTTCGATTCACAATTCCAATTCAGGTCTTCCTGACTCCACTGCATCACCCAGGTACCTCAATGGGTAGTACAATGGTGATTAGAAGCCAAGAGACATGGATTCATGTACTAGCTTTGCCACTTATTAGCCCTATGACCTAAAGCAACTCCCTTCACCCCTTCTATAGCTCAGTTCCTTCACTTTTAAAATGAGAATAACATTTGCACTACCTCCTTCATGAAGTTGTGAGAGTACAGCAAAAATAATGAATGTAGAAATGCCTTGTGACCATTATCAGCCTAAGTTATTATTATTAACTCCATGAAGGTCCTCATCCAAAGAAATCTCCATTGTTGTGCAGATGATCCTAGGTTCTCAAAAGCTGTTCCTCAGAGATCAACTCTGGCATGTTCAATCAAGCTCAAAAGAGATTTGTCTATAGATGATTTTAACTATAACAACTCATGAAATCTTCCATTTAGGAGAAGATGATGTAGGGACTGGCTGGGGACAATGGAAGTCCACCATGAAGAAATCTCAGATCCTTGATGTACTTAATTAATCTCTGTAGGAGTCAGTGCTTAGCATTGTGATAGAATGTTGGATTTCAGAGTTCAGGATACCTAGGTTTAAATCCTGCACCTGATAATAGGCTGTGTGACAATTGGAAAATCACATTCCTCATCTGTAAAATGGGGATGACAGCCAATCTACCATCTTCCTCATAGAGTGCTTATTAGGATCAAATGAGACTATATAGAAGTACTTTTCAAATTTAGAATACTATAGAAAAGCCAGTTATTATTAGTAATGGTCGATATTCTCTGTAGAAATTAGAATGCTGGCTCTTCTATGCTTAGGCAGGGGAGAGACCCCGATAAATGGAGGCCTTCTACTCTCCAATCTCCCAGGAAGAGAGGAATCAAGAGGATCCAGGGTTGAGAAGGGAAGAGGGGGTAGGGTGAGAGACTGGAGGTTCACCATAAGCAGGTAGAAACCATAAACTGAAATGAGTTTTTTCCCCATTACATGCGTCCTGACCTTTTTAAAAAAAAAATAAAAACAAAATCCATTTTATTAATTTTTTTATCAACTTTGTCAAGACAGCATTCAAACTCGGGAGAGGGAAAAGGTCAGGAAACATGTAGTGGCTGAAACGGCTTCAGTCCCTGCATCCCCTGAGGGGCTGTTGTGTTGTTATTTATTTCTGATTTGTCCCTTGGTCTGTGTCCTTGGTGTTTTCTACCTTTTAAACAGAAACTGTAAATAAATAAACATAGGGAGGAGAGGGAGGGGGAGAGGGGAGAGAGAGAGAAAGAGAGACAGAGTGGGGAGAGAAAGAGAGAGAGACAGAGACAGAGAGAGAGACAGACAAAAAACCCAGGCTTGGGGAGGAGGTGGGTACTGAGCTGTATTTTTCCAGGTCTGGGATCAGTGCTAAGATAACTTCTTCATCCATAGAGACAGAAAAATGAAAATGAAAAAATGAAGAAACAAGATGGGCCTGGAGAAGACTAGAGGAAGAGAAAGTAAGCAAGAAGCCAGGGGTTGGTAGAAGTGAATTGAAAAGAAAGTTGGATTTGAAGTCAAAAGAGTAGGACATTTGTGAAATCTGGCTTTGCCACTTACTAGCTATATGACCTTGGACAAGTTACTTCTCTAAGGACCTAAGTTTCCTTATATGTAAAATGGAGATTTTTACTAGATGTTCTGTCAGATACCATCCAACTTTAATGATTGTGATGTGCCTGTCTTCTCAGTATAGATAAAATACATCAAAAAAATGAACAAAGAGGTACAAATTAACAAAGTAAACTCTTAACTTGTTCACTTTGTGGTTTGCCTGTATCAGTGACACCAGGATTTAGACTTCTGTCACCCCCATGCCCAAATACAGTCTGCTCCCAGCCCCCTGCCCTGACTAAGTGTGAACTAACTGCATTCAGATTCCTAGACCTGGAAGGAACTTCATAGATTATCCAAGTAGCTCTACAAAGAGAATACAAATACCCTAGACACCATGTGTTCTCAATTTCAGCTAAGTGATAGTAGATAGAAAGCTGAACCTGGAATGAGGGAAGATCTGAGTTCAAATTTGGTCCATTTGCTAGCTTGTGTGACCCTGGACAAGTTATTTAAACCTCAGTTTCCTCATCCGTAAAATAAGGGTATTTCACAGAGTCTATGTGAAGATTAAATGAGATGACATTTGTGATATGCCAGGCTCACAATAGGTACTTCATCGATGCCTGTTTTCTTCCTTCCTATTTTTTTTTGCAAGACAATGGGGTTAGGTAGCTTGCCCAAGACCACACAGCTAGGTAATTATTAAGTGTCTGAGGCCAAATTTGAACTCAGATCCTCCTGACTCCAGGGCTGGTGCTCTATCCACTGTGCCACCTAGCTGCCCCCTTCCTTCCTATTTCAACCCTCTCATTTGCAAAAGAGGACACTGAGACCCAGAGAAAAGTTGTGACTTTCCTCAGGAACTTGCAGAGCTAAGTAATCCAACACAAGTTTCTTGATTACAAATTCTGTGCTCTTTTCACTGCACCCTACTGAAATCCCCTTTGGGACAGATGACAGCCTTGGTCTACTCCCCCAGGCTCCCCATGTTAGCTGTTTCTAAGTCTACCAGCCCTGTCCCTTTCCAGAGATGAAAAAACTTCAGTGATCATCTAATCCAACCCTCTCACTTTACAGGAGAGGAACCTGAGGCCCAGCCTGGGGTGGCACTTAGCCAAGCTTACCCAGGTCAAGGGCAAAGACAGGATTTGAACCCAAGCTAATTCAGAGATTTCATGACTACTCCATACGGTTAGCATTCCCAGACATCAGGCTCTCCTCTTGTGGAGTTGCATCTCATTTTGTTATTATGCAGATATTTTAATTATGCAGATATGTATTTAGACAGTTTTAAATATGTATATTATTTACTCATTAAACCATAACAGCTCTGGAAATTGGAAATCTGTATTTAGTATCTATCAATCCATAATACGGAGCTAATACATAGGCAGAAGCAGTGGCTGAGACAGTAGAGCGGGGAGAGAGGGAGGGAGAAAAGAAAAAGGAAAGGGAGTCAGAGGCAAGGGAAGCAGAGAGGGCAGAGGGAAGACAGTAGCATCTGAGCTGGGGCTAATACTGGCTATATCTGCTCCTGCCTACATAAGCCAGAATTGTTGAAGTTCACAAGCCTTTATGAAGCACTTATGTGCTTAGTGTATGCAGAGACTCAACATTAGAAATACAAATGGATTCATGGCACAGGCACAGCAGAGAGAATGTTGAATTCAGGCAAAGGAGCTGGGTTCGAATCCAGTTCTATCACTTACAATCTGTGTACCACTGAGAACATCACATCTCAAAAATGTCTGGGGGAGGGGGCATTGGATTGAATGTCTTGGAAGGTCTCTCTAAGGAGTTTGAGCATGTGATCCTTGATCAGGTACTGCTCCCGAGGATCTTTTAGTCAAATGAGGGAAGGAACAAATTCAAAACTAGCTAGAATGAAAGCAAGCATGAGATAAAAGCAAAGGAGCACTACATGGGGGGGGCGCAAAGGTAGGTTTTGAAGGGGATACAGAGATAAAACCCTCAAAGAGTTTATAGTCTGGTAGGGAGATAATACATTTTCAGGAATTCAGTCATTTTCTATTCACTCATTCAACAAATATTTGTTCATTAATTCCACATTTTGTCACTCCTGTCACTATACTAGCTATTACCATTCCCGCAAACATTCATCTCATTGTACAAAATTTAATTTATTCGTGTGATTCACAGATATTTATTAGATGCCCTTTGTGTCATGAGCTATGCTGGGCCTTGGGAGATAGAAAAGATGGGACAAAGTCCCTGCCCATAAGATGGCTTATGATCTGGTAGGACTGGGAGGGCTGGGAGATCAGATGGGAAAAGACACCATCCCCCAGCTCCCTTGAGAATGGTGCCTTGAAAAAGAGGGAAGTGGGAAAAGAATCCCGGATAGGCGGTCAGACAGATCCAGTCAAGCAGCACGTCCTGGCCTGACCCATCCAATATGTCCTGAAGATTAGGAAACTTGTTCATAGGGAGTGAGTGGAGCACTTTTCTATATTCATCCCTGGCTGTAATACTCAATGCAAGGGGCGGCTAGGTGGCGTAGTGGATAAAGCACCGGCCTTGGAGTCAGGAGTACCTGGGTTCAAATCTGGTCTCAGACACTTAATAATTACCTAGCTGTATGGCCTTGGGCAAGCCACTTAACCCCCTTTGCCTTGCAAAAAACCTAAAAAAAAATAATGCATTCATGGGGGACTAACCCTCAGCCAGGAACTATCAAGCAGCATAAACAGCTGCATTTCTACAGAGAGGTCATGACAATCTTCATAGCAGCAAACAGCCTGGCTCCAGAAGCTAGAAGAGAAAGCCACAACTCCATATACCCATGGAAATGACAGCCACACATATGCCCCAAAAATACATAATGCATTGTGAACACAGAAGACACATGTAAGCATGTGAATGAACGTTAAGAAGTTCCAGAGGCTAGGGTAGCAAATAAAGGCTCTATAGATATGTTTATCACACACACACACACACACACACACACACACACACACACACACACTCACACATACCCCAAAACAAGGCAAAAATACATATTGTTATGAGCATAGAAAAGGACACATCAATGCATGGACAAATATGCAGAGAGAAGTCCATGTAAATGTGGTGATGTGCATACTCACAGCTAGACCCATACATATTCTTATGGCATCTCCACTTGTAATTTCACTGGCATAAGGGATTCCTGTTTCCTGTAGAAACATATTTCATGGATGAATATTCACAGTTCATCCATAGTATATAGTTTTGAGGAATTGTCCAGATACCGAGGTTAAGTGACTTCTTCATGGTCAGATAGTACAGGTAGGTCATGTATGTGATACTTGAACCCAACTCTCTCTCCACAACTCCTTACTGCCTCTTCTATTCACATAAGCATTCACACGCCTGTTCTGCTTCCTAGGGTAGCCCCATAGAGCATTATTTCCCTTAAGTTCACACATACATATTACTTTCCTACCAGCAGGATCTTGTATTATTACCAGGAATAAAAGATAAAGGACATGGTTCCTTCCTTCATGAAGTTTATGCTTTGCTGGCAAAGGAGAGAGGAATGACTAGTTCATAATAAGTATGATACAAGGTAATATGTAATAGGAACAAAGAAAGTTCCAGACCAAGGGCCCTTGAAGAAAAAGACCCATCATCTTCAGCTGTGGGAATCTGGGAAAAGTACATGGAGGAGGAATAACCTAAGATAGATGCAGATGTCAGGAAAGTATTGGAGAGAGCCAAGTCTGAAATGGGACCCCTTGAGCAAGGCCATGGAGATGGGAGAAGGCAGGATTGGTTGAGGGATGAGTGAGTTGTCCACTTTAGCTGCAGTGAGTGGACCCAGGTCAGGGGAAGTGGTAGAAGAGCAGACCAAAAGGCATTCATTGTAGGATTAAGAGCTGAAATCACCTAATCTGACCCAAAACTGAGACCCTTTTGTCCAAGGTCACATAATTCAGTAACCTTTCCACAGCTCCAGTAAACATCCTAGTGGACAGAGTTAAGTGGTGCCAGTGTCAGAAAGAGTTCATATACTTTTTAAACTTAATGACAGAGGGGAACACTCTCTTCTTAAAGGTTGGGGGGAATGAGAGAGGGGAAGTTCCTAGGGCTGTATCCTGAGGTCAGGTGGGCCATTTCCCTAAAGGAGGGAGTTGCCAAGGACTGACCCTCTAAACCCTAAGCCCTAGTTCCCACCCTCTCCGCTACCATCTGTTCCCCAGATCCTAGTGATCATGAGTTAGCATCATTTTGAATTACTTCAATCCTTTATTTTATTAATCTGTTTCCATCCCTTGGACTTGAACTTAGGCAGGGTCTGGATCCTTCCCTTCTCTGCTGCCCGAATTGAGGCCCCTTAGATCAAGGTCTGGTTTTGTTTTTCTGTCTCTCTCCCTTGCCCTAAACTTTGATCTCTACCTCTATCTCTCTCAGATAGTGAGTTCCTCTGGGACAAGACAGGTTTACTATCCTTGCATCTCTTGGATGTGGCCAAGGGGAGAATATTCAGTCAAGCAAAGGGGTCAAAGAGAGAAATGTTTGTTTTCATTATATTTGAGCTGTAAGATGCATATGGAGGCATTTATATCCAGATACTCAGGAATGGTGGGTGTTCATAGGTAACTTTCCCAGTCCATGAACCTGTGTGATGCTCAGTGGGGGTGGCCCCCCCAGGAACAAGATCATGTATTTCCCTAGCACTGACTTTCTCTCCATTTGGCAGTGGAACTGAAAAGTAGCTAACTTTTAGAACTTGAATAGTGTCTCTTGAAATGGAAAGTCTCTCGTGTGCTAGGGGAGAACAATGGTTCTCATTTCTTCCCTTGATTGGCTTTGATGCCAGCTAAGTCAGTGCATTGTGACCAGATGTAGTCCTTCTTTGCCTCCTTATGATAACTCTGTCTCATGCCCTTCTTTTTTTCCTTTTTCTTTCCTTCTGCCTTTTCATCTCTTGTAAGAGATGTTCCCTTGAACTCCCTGGAATTGATTTTTAAGTGATATTCTCTCATATAATTGCCACTGAAATGCCATGTTGCTATTGTAGTGGATTTTGAGACATGACAAGTCCCATTCAGTGACCATCATTGAGACCTAACGATTATTGGAATGTGACTTAGGGATAGTTCAGATACATATTATCTGAACTAATCAGTCAATTTGTCTCCTAAGTATCTGACCTATGGGACCAATGACAGAGACAGAATAGAGAGAGTCCCTCCCTCCTTCAATGATTACAGACCTCAAAGCTAGAAGGTACCTCATTGGCCACCTAGTCCAAGCCCCTCATTTCAGAGTTGAGGAAACTAAGACCTACAGAAGTGAAGTCTTAGAAGTGTCAATTCAGTCAATCAACAAGTATTCATTACTATGCACTGATGCTGAGGATAAAATGAAATAAAAAAATTAAATAGTCCCCACCACCAAAGAGCTCTTCTTTAGGAGACAAGATAAACACATTGAAGTAGATTTAAAATAAATACAAGATAGAGAGGAACTGGCAGCTACAGAGCTCAGAAAAGTCTCTGTGGAGGAGAAAATGTTTGAGCTGAATTTTAAAGGAAGCTAGGTGGCTCCATAGTGCACAGAACACCAAGCCTGGAGTCAGAAAGACTTCTTCCTGGGTTCAAATCTAGTCTCAGATACTTGCTGTGTGACCCTTGGCTAGTCACTTAACCTTATTTACCTCAGTTTACTCATCAAGAAAATGAACTGGAGTAAAAAAATGGCAAACTAATCCAGTATCTCTGTCAAGAAAACTCCAAATGGGGTCCTGAAGAGTGGAACGTGACTAAACAACAACAACAACAACAAGTATCCCAAAAGTTGAAAATGAGGAGGGAAGCACATCCTGAGCATGACTGCCTGTGCAGTCATGGAGGTGAACCATTGGGTATCACCTAAGAACATCATCCAAAGCCACAACCTCTAGCTTTGGAAGTAGGGGTTTTTTCACTGTATATTCTCTGAACTCCAAATCTGACTCTTACGCAGAACATTAGAGAACAGGACTCAGTACTTGTATCCAAGGGCTGGGCTATGTGAGTCTGAAGGCCAAATGCTAGAGAAATCCATACAAGATGATCCAAGAGGGAAAGATTTAGAGAGTTAGAGATGGGATTGGGTGATAGTTTGATCAAAGGTTCAAAGGCAAGACTGAATCACTGGATCATAGACTTGAACATCCTTGTCAAGTAACTCAATCCCATTATTTTACAGATGAGGAAACTGAGGTTTAAAGAAGTAAATTAACTTGCCTAAGGTCAAATAATTAGTAAGTGAAGACCAGGATTTAAACTAAGATCCTGAGATTCTAAATCCATTCATCTTTCCATTGTACCATGAGAAAAGAAAAGGGGGAAGCTAAATGGCTCAGTGGATAGAGAACTGGCCCTGGAGTCAGGAGGACCTAAGTTCAAATCCAGTCTCAGACACTTAATAATTTCCCAACTGTGTGACCTTTGTCAAGTCACTCTTAACCCCATTGCCTTAAATAAAAATAAAACTAAAAAAGAAAAAGAAAAGAAAGTTCTGTGTTTTTGGAAAACTGATCCCCTCCCCCTCCCACTAACAACCATTTTCATCATAAGCCCTAAATGTTCTTTCTTCCCCTGAATGGTTAATCACTCAGTGACCTTGATTTTTCCCAGAATGCCTCCTCTGTTTTGCATCATCTTCACATAAAGCTAGTAAAAACAGAGCCAGGTCTGCATTGAGCACCCTAAAGCTGTTTCCATTTGCTATCCTTATAATTAAAGTGAGTTATTAATTAGCATTTACTTGGGTGACTGCCAGGGTCTCAACCCAACTCTCTTGCCCAAGCAAAGGTGGAAGTCACTGTGAACAAGAACAAAGAAGAGAAAAAGTGTATGGGGAGATATGGTGGTATCAATTAATGGAAGAGTATTGAACTTGTAGGCTGAACTTGTAGGGGTTTGAGATTAGGCTCAAATACAATTCAAAATTGTAAATTCAAAAAGTTGCTTTCCTATGAGCCTCACTTTGCTCCTCTATAAAATGAAAGTAATGATACATATGGTTATTGTGCTTTAGAAGACTTAAAGACCTATTGAAGTAGTTACCAAAGACTAGTTTTCCTTTGTGATATTGGGATAACCTAAAGCTTACAGGAACATCACTCATGTTTGTCAAGAATTTTCCCTAAAAATGCATGGGCACCTGAAATGTCTTTTACATGAATATATACAAATACCACCTTCCTCTCTACTAGAATGTGGTCTTTTTGAGGGAGGGATAATTATATTTTTGTTTTAGTTTCTACAAGACTTTGAATGCTCCTTAAATGCTTCTTAAGTCAGTAAATTGTATTACACATATAAAACTAAAAATACATACATATATATGACCATATACCCCAAAACATTGTACATACACACACATACACACACACACATATATACACTTCAAGGCAATCATCTACATATGTATACATAATTTGTACATACACACACATACACACACACACATATACACTTCAAGGCAATCATCTATATATGTATGCATAAAATACATACTAGGTTGCTTCTTTTTCTCTTCCATTATTCCAATACACAAATCCAAAACTTAGGGAAGATTGGAATAGGGTGGGACAGGTGCCATCCCCAAATGAAAGAACAAAACCTCCAGAGAATAGCATCAATAAGTTAATGAAATATTGGGACATAAAGAATGGGTTCTTCCAGGAGCCACATTGGTGTCATGCTAGACAGCATAAAGACAATAAAGTCTTCACACCTAATACTATAAATGTTGGCAAAAAGCAAGCCATATTCCAAACCATCCTGTTATGCTCAGCTCTTCACTGTGCCCTTGTTACCATTGTCATAACCTTGCCCCACAGAATCATAAAACCACATGAAGTCCTGCTATCTTTGCCTACTCTCCCTGTCACCCTTGCTCTGATTTTATTTCTTCCCTTCACAATTTTGAGGGTGTAATCAGCTGTTTTCAAGCTACTTTGTCTTCCACACTTGAATTTCTTATCCCTTGACCTTCCACAGTTCTCACTTGGCCAATCCCCCCCGCCATCCTGGAGGCTTCCCCCACCAACTACCAAGCACTAAGGAAATCACAAGACTATGTCATCTGGGTCCACTATGAATTAACTGGTCAAACCACTGCTGAACAACTCTTCTATTCATCTATGATTGACTTTCCTAATATTTCTCTTCACTGAAGGAAGAATGAGCATACTCCAAAATCCTTCTCTGTTCACTCCACCTTCATCCTCTTCTCTAATCCCAGGGCTTCATCTAGAGCAAGTCAGTTAATCTCTCTGTGTCTCAGTTTCCCCACCTGCAAAGTGAGGGGTTGATTCCTTCCAGGAATCTCTGATACATCCCTTCTATCTTTAAATTTACGATTTTTTGAATAGATGACCTCACTTTCTTTTCTACTCAGGAGATGAAGGCTAGCCCTTTCTCTCCTGTCCTCAATCCCATCCTTCCCATCTCCCCTGGAACTTTGCTCCTTTGGACATTTCCTTTCTCTCTCATCTTTCCATTTTATCTCTGCTCACAAATACAGAACTCCTTATCTTTAGTTAAAAGGAAATAAAAGAACCTTCCTTTAACTCTGCCATCTCCTCAAGCTCTTCTACTCTCTTTCCTCCCCTTTACCTTCATTTTTTTCACCAACTACTTATACCTGTATCCTGGATAATCTGTCTGTGACCTTCTCCCCCCACCCTTGTCTAAGCAAAGAGCCCCAGTCTCCAGTTCTGCTATTGATTATCTCTGTGACCCCAGGTAGGCAGCCTTCATCCTCCACGTCCTAGTCTTCTCCTCTGTAAAGTAAAGAGATGGCTCTACGTGATGTCTCAGGTTGCTTTCACATCAGAATTGTCTGTTCTGATCTCTGTACCAAACTGCTCTTGGACCAGAATTCTTACAGTACTGAGCTCCCTCTGCAGTTCCAAGAGCCGAATAACATGCTTAGCTTGAAAAGGTACAAGCTCCTGGATCTGGGACTTGAAATCTGTTATCTTGAGGTACACTGGGCTTCCTGCCTATGGGGAGCCCTAAGCCTCTTCCATACTAGAGACAGGGAGACAGGGATCACTTGCACATATAGATCACCTCAAAGATGCAAGAGGTGAGACTATAGGGCCCCCAGCTGTTTAGGCCCTGACCCCATATCCAAGGGTCCTTCCAACCCCAGGGCCCTACCAACAAAAGGGTCTGTAGTCAACACAAACACACAGATATATAGCTGCAAAGTTGAAGAGAGATCACAGGGACATAGATCTTGACCCCTGCTCTCAAGAAGTTTATAGAATAAGGAAATAAGGGAATAAGACACACAAACCCATAATATATATTATTACAGGATAAGTGCGTGTGAGAGGACATAGCACCTGTGAGATTTACTTTTATTCCATTCGTTCACCAGCTAAAAAAAAACACAAGTCATGCTTCCCCTTCAGACCGGGGTTCACCAAGAACAAGGCCATGTTTTTATCTCATTCTTTTTCATGCAAGTGATGTTGCCTCCACTGAGGGTGAGGTAGACTGTCTGCAATCTACCTCATCTCCCTCCTAGGGTCTGGTTTTCCTCGGTTGAAATTCCCTTGGCTCTTTTTTCCCTTTGGTTTTTGCAAGACATTAGGGTTAAGTGACTGGCCCAAGGTTGCACAGCTATTTAGTATCAAGTGTCCGAGGCTGGATTTGAACTCGGGTCCTCCTGACTGTAGAGCCAGTAATCTACCCACTGTACCACCCAGCTACCCCAATCCCTTTGGCTCTTATAAAGAGTTCTCTTTTTTTATTGAATTTTACAGTTTTTCCTCTAATCTTGCTTCCCTCCCCCCACCCCCACAGAAGGCAATTTGATAGTCTTTACATTGTTTCCATGCTAGACATTGCTCAAAATTGAATGTTTTGAGAGAAAAATCATATCCTAAAGGAAAAAATAAAGTATAAGAGATAGCAAAATTACATAATAAGATAATTTTTTTAAATTAAAGGTAATAAGGGGCGGCTAGGTGGCACAGTGAGTAAAGCACCGGCTCTGGAGTCAGGAGTACCTGGGTTCAAATACGGTCTCAGACACTTAATAATTACCTAGCTGTGTGGCCTTGGGCAAGCCACTTAACCCCATTTGCCTTACAAAAACCAAGAAAAATTAATTAATTAATTAATTAATTAATTAAGGGTAATAATCTTTGGTCTTTGTTTAAACTCCACAATTCTTTCTCTGGATACAAATGGTATTCTCCATCACAGATACCCTAAAATTGTCCCTGATTGTTGCACTTATGAAATAAGCAAGTCCATTAAAATTGATTATCACCCCCTTGTTGCTGTGGTAAACAGCGTTCTTCTGGTTCTTCTCATCTCACTCAGCATCAGTTCATAAATCCTTCCAGGCTTCTCTGAATTTCCATCCCTCCTGGTTTCTAATAGAATACTAGTGTTCCATAACATACATAAACTACAGTTTGTTCAGTCATTCCACAATTGATGGACATTCACTCAATTTCCAGTTCTAAGAGTTCTCTTGTAGAGTTCCTTCTCCAACTGGAAGACAAAAATAATGTAATGAAAAGATCACAGAACTCAGAAATCAAAAGTTTGGCTTTCAGTTCAGACTCTGACACTCACATTGTGAGACTTTGAATCAGTCACATCCCCACCATAAGCCTTAATTTTCTCATCTGGGAAATGGAAATAAAGACCTTTTTAAACCACCTATCTACCAGATAGGAATATGATGAAGAGTGTGCTTTGTAAATATTTAGACATTTAATGTCAGCCATATTCAGTAGTATTAAGTTCTCTTCTTATTCTGGATACTGAGGCAAGGGACAGTTTCCCAAGGGGTGTAAACAAATGTATAAGTCGGGTCATTTCCCAGACCTTCCACCTAATAAACCTTCCTCTCTGTCCCATGGCACCCCAGCCGTAGGTCCCAGTCGATGCCAGCCCAGCCAGAGTCTTATTGACAAACCAGTTAGCTCTGAGAGAGAAATGGGCCATGGTGCCGCCTCCGACGCCGCCTGGATCAATAGCCAGAGCTGGGGCCGAGCAGCTGGCTGCCGAGTGGATCTGAGGCAAGGGCTGCCCGAGCTAATCAGAGTCCTGGGATCAGCTGTCTTGGCAGTTATTACAGGAGCCGCTCTGGTGATTTTCAGAGTTTGCTAAAGATTTATATTCTTTCCACTGGGAGGGGACAGTGATGGGGACAGAGCTATCTCCACATGTCAGTAGGTGATGATATTTTTATGGTGATAATATGGTGATAATAATCCCATAATTGGTGAATTTTGTGTGTACATGTGTGCATGTTCACACAAATATTTGTGTGCTCACAATACATGTTGACATCTCTCTCAAAGGTCAATGCTTGTTCAAAGAAGACTGTGATAACTAGTGAAAGAGAATGACCTCCCCAACAATGATCAAGGACAAAGAGCTTTGGGTAGGCACTCAGGATACCTGAGTTCTAACCTCAACCCTACCACTAACTTATGACCTTGGACAAGTGACTCACTCCCAGGCTTCAATTTCCTCTTTTGGAATATGGACCTACCCCACCTGCCTCACAAGATTGATGTGGAGATCCAAAGATAAAATAGATGAGGGATTCTTGAAGGGAGGTAATGTTTTGTAAGGAATATAACTTAGGACATAGTTCTAAAGTTAGAAAGAATCACTAAGACTTTTTTTAAGACTGTTGTTATCCAGTCATTTCAAACTCTTCATGACCCCATTTGGGGTATTCTTTGCAAAGATATTGTAGTGGTTTTCCATTTCCTTCTTCATCTGTAATATAGATGAGGAAACATGCAAAGAGGGTTAAGTGACTGGTCCAGAGTGACACAGATAGTAAGTGTCTGAAGTCAGATTTGAACTCAGGAAGATAGCCTTCCTGACTCCAGGTCCAGGACTCTGTGTACTATGACTCCACTTGGCTATCCCATCAATAAGATTTTGGAGTCCCAATTCCCTCATTTTACAGATGGGTTAGGTAAATCCCAGGGAATGAAAAGGCCCTATCTTAGGTCCCACAATGAATCAGTGACCAAATTGGGACCACAACTCAGGTCTCCTGTTTCCCACCCATAAGCCCAGTAATAATAATTCACATTTTCAGAGCTCTTTCAAGTTGTTATATATTATCTTATCTGATCCTCACAACCCTATGAAGAAGATCTGTAGCATGCAGAGGTTCAGAGAGGTTGTGACTTGCTCAAGGTCAAACAGCTAATAGGGTCAGAGGAGAATTTTAGAATCTGATATTCCTAACTGCAGAGAGCCTTCCTCCACTGCTCCATTCAGTCCATGGCTGGATAAGATAAAAACCATTGAGATCCCAAGATGGCCCTCTGGGGCTCAATGAACACTTAAAAAGTGCCTTCTACTCATAGAGACCTATACCGGTGGCTCAGAATTTATGAAAGATACTTTCCCATGTCGATCACCCAGCCAATACCATGTAGCATAGAATGTAAAGTTGGAAAGAAACTTAGAGGTCTAGTCCTCTCTCCTTTTACACAAGAGGAAACCTTGACCCAGAGAAAGGGTCAAGGCCACAGAATTAGTAAATACTGAAATCAGAATTTGAACCCAAGTCTTCCGACTAAAACTCTGATTCTCTTTCCACTACCCTAGTTACTGAAATCAGGATACCTCACTGAAGCTTGGCAGCCTTGCTAGCGTTTCAAAGTAATTCACTCAGCCAAGACTAGACTCCTAACAGTAATGGGCCTCTTGAAGAAGCAAGGAAGAGTCGTAAGCTATAGAATCTTAAAATAGAGATGGAGGAAACCCCAGAAACTATCTAGTCCAACAGGGTAAGATTTGAATCCAGGTCCTCTGACTAAAAACCCAATGACCCACTATGCCTCAAGACCCCCAGGGGCCAGTTCCCTAGGGACAAAACAGCTTGTACCTAATCCACCAGGTTGAGTAACATACTATAGATTGGAGTTTTCAATTCAATTCACCTAAGGCCATCTTTATTGAACTCCCTATGTTTAGCCTTGGGCCTAACTTTATTGTGGGAGAAACTATAAAGAAGAACTAGACCCCAACTAGCTAAGGGAAACCAGGGGCCTGTCATCAAAGCATCCTAAGTCTGGGAAACCCAGAGGAGAAATGGCTCCTCTCAGAGACCATTCACTAAACTGTCTGTACATACCAGCAAAATCATAGATCCCTGGAGTTAGGAGCTTGAAGAGATCTTGGGGTCATCCAGTTTTCCCCCTTTAATTCATAAAATAAGATGAAATGATTGGCCCTAAGGCCATATGTAGAAGGAAGTAGCAGAAATGAGATTTGAGCCTAGTCACTCTGTTTGATACAAGGGGGAATATGAAAGAGGCAAAGGAAGGATCCAGATATATCTAGAAAATTTTAAGATGAGAAAAGGAAAATACTTCAGCTAGCAATATCATGGACTTCATGGAAGAAGAAGGTGGGAAAGGGCATATTAAAGTCTGGTTGGGGAGGATCTTGAATGATATGCTAAGGAATTTTTTTTATATCATCCCTAATAGGGAGTCAGTGAAGGTTTTTCAGAAAAGCTCTCAGAAGATCTTTCACTTGTCTGTCTTCAAGGTCATAGTAGAACCCCAGCTGGTAACCATCATCTGGTCCTTCCCAGGATCCCCTAGAGTGAAGAAAACCAGTCATCCAGTCCAGTCCCATGACCCCAGTACTGGCCAGCAGCCACATGTGTGATTGAGAAGGCAGCTATCTCAATAAACAGTATGCCCCAGGCTGACGAAGAGACAGTTGGAGCAGAGTCACATCAAGGATTACAACAGTGCTTGGCACAGCCCACCCACCCTCAACCTCAGAGAGAGGGCATTATAAGGTGCTACAGACTAACCTGGCTCAGGGCCCAAGCTCTAGTAGGATTAGGGCATGCTGAATACCAGTCTGGAAACTCCCTCCTTACTGCTCAAGGCTTCAAGCCAGAGCTATTCAGGAACCCGGACATAGCCTGGGTGAGTAGAATTAGGAATCAAAGGGCTGACTTAACTAAGGGAGAATTTGGAGCAGATTGTAGGATTTAGAGCTGGGAGGGATATGTCATTAAAAATCATCTGTTTCAACAACATATTTTAAAGGAGGAGACTGAGGCCCAGGGAGGGGAAGGATCTTGGCTAAGATCACTCAGAAAACCATTAGCAGAACTATGATTCAGGTCCTCTAACTGCTGAGGCAGCACTAGCTCTCAAATTTTGAGTGAGAAAACTTGAGGGCTGGAGGAGAGTTCTGTCTTTCCTAAACACAGATCTATTTGCTGTCCAGTCACTTTTGGGGTCAAAATGTAGAGCTTAGGAAAAAGATGATGAACACCAAAAAAAAGTGCCACCACTTCTATGGTCTCAAATGCAGAACAAGTCCCAGGAGTTAGCTAGCCCCCTCTGATACTTGCATCACAGCGACGCCTGGTGGTGTATCAGTAAATCTGGTCAACCACCTTGGCTAGGAGAGTCGCATAGTGCCAAGGACAAAGCAAGGCTAAGGTCAGAACCAGAGGCCACTGGAAATGAATTGAGCCAGAATTTCTTTGAGCTCTCCACATATGGTCCTTTCCCCATAGCCACTTCTCAGACTATCAGAACTAGAATAGACATAGAAAAATCATCTAGTCCAATTTGTACCTGAAGAGGATAGGATGTAGTTTACAGCATTCCCAACAGATGACCATCCAATCTCCCATTTGGAGACCACCATGATGGGCAAAGATGCCTCAAAGATGCCACTTTATTTTGGAATAGTGGTGAAGAATATTTTTTTTCCTTACACCATGTAGAAATCCGTTTCTTTGTGATTTCCTCCCACTCCATGTCACAAAAAGAGGGAAACTTAGAAACAGGCAGCATTGGAATTAATATCAGGAGATCTAGGTTCAAGTTCTGGTTTTGCCAGAACTTTCCAGAATACAGCCAACAGCTGTAACCTTGGACAAGTGCCTATCTTTTTCTGGATCTTGGTTTACCTCTGTGAAAGAAGGTTGGGCTAAATTATTCCTTTGTAGCAGTAAGGATAGAAGAAAAGGAGGAAGGGAGAGAGGGAGTCAAGCAAGGAAATGAATGAATAACAAAGAAAAGAAAAGAATTTCCCTTCACTTGCCACCCTAGCCCCATCTCAGAGGTTGGGTCCTGAGCCTCTTGATGTCCTCACCAAATTCATTAGGAGATTCTGCTGCAGTGCCCTTAATCTTTCTTGTCTTACATGGGGCCCCATTCTCCTTCTCTGTCCCTGGAACTGGGAGGGGGTCCTTTGCTTGCATTTTTCTAAACCCTGACTTCTAGTCTGTCCAGTCAGTGGCTCTCAGCTGCAAGTTGAATAGACAGATCAAGCTGGATTTGCTAGGGCAAGGAGGCCTGGAGGGGAAAGAGGGCTGAGTGGAATGAGAAAGGAGATAGGAGCAGTAAATAACCAGACCCCCCCCTTTCCAGGCAGCCCATCAAAAGCCTAGACACTCAGTCTTCCCACAGCTCCAGGGAGTTGAGATCCTGGGTCTCCTATTGGCCTGTTCTGACCTCTAGACTCATTCCCATTCCCATCTTCTCTATCTCTAAATCTGGGTTATTTAGTCTTCAAGTGTTAGCAGTCTCTCTTTGGTTTTTCATTATCTCCTCTCCCTGAGGGGCGAGGTCAGAGCTCACTGAACACATTAGCATGCTCCCAAGGGCCTGTTGTCTTCCAGCTGATCCCTGTACCCTAGCTGTCTGCCCCTTACAGGCCCTTCACCAAGATTCCCCTAAGCCAGAGCAGGTAATGGGACTAAAATACCCCACATTCTCCTTTCCCTCCTCCCCAGAGATTCTAAAAGGGCAGGCCACAGGTTAGGGTCCCCTAGCTGGGAGATAAGAGGCACAAAGATTGTTACAAGAGGAGTTGGAAAAAAACAGGGAGAGGGAAAGAAGGAAGGGAAGGAAGAAATGGAGGGGGAGAGAGAAAGAAGGAGGGAGGGAGAAAGGAAGGAAGAAAGGGGGAAAAAGGAAGGGAAGGAGGGAGGAAGGGAGGGAGAGAAAGGAGAAAAAGGAATGAATGGCTACATTGAGTCCCAATCCCAAAATGATCAAAAAGCAGTATTCCATTTTAGGAAACAGAAGGGCAAATTGGGAACGAAATGTGATTTGTCTGGACTGACTGATGTACACACAGACACCGACACACATAAAGATACACACAAATTTAAATCAGAAGTCCTGGATTTGAATTTAGTTCTTGTTTCTTAATGCCTGTATGACCTTGGGCAAGTCACTTTCTTTTTCTGGACCTCAGTTCTTCCATAGGTATAAAGGAGCTTATATTAGATGGTCCCTAAAGTCCTTCCCACCCTAAATCCTATAATAGTCATAGCTGGGTCTACACCCTCTGCAATCTTTCCCAGTCCCTCATATCCAGGCCTCTATCCTTTACACACATACATCCCAACCAAACCAACCCCTGTGAATTTGGCAGTTTCTGCACGTAGAAAGCCCAGGGATGGACTGATTGATCTGTAACACTTAAAAAAATAATAATGGTTTGATCGTTACCGAGGATTAAAAGTAATCCTTTGGCCACAGCTATTGTGAGAACGTTATTCACGATTCAGTGAGTTGGCTGGGGACACCCTAACGCCCTGAAGGCACTCCTTTCTTGAGAGCCAACTGCAAGGCAGGAAGAGAGGGACAGACTCAGGAGTTATGGTGGTTGTACCCTAGAAATATCGTGTCCTTGACCTGGACTGGAACTACTGAGGCTGTCAAGTCCATCCTTCTGTTCCAGCCATCTTACACACACACACACACACACACACACACACACACACACACACACACACACACACACACACTCTAAACCTCTAGCCCTCATCTCGAAAACCATGTCCACTCAAACATCTGGTAAAAGATTGTGGACAGGTCAGTGAAACTTGTCCACACCATTGCAGATAGTATTCTGACCAAGAATAAGTAAAACATAGCCAAATCTGGCATCCTATATCCTAGGCACAGTAAATGGTTTCTGCCTCTTAGAGACCAATACAAATTCCTCAAGAATTCCACAGCAAATATAAAATCTCTAAAATTTGTTTGTGTGTGTGTGTGTGTGTGTGTGTGTGTGTGTGTGTGTGTGTGTGTCTGAGGGAGAGTAAATGTTTGGAAGGGATATTTGGTGGAAGGAAGTCAAATGAATATTAAAGAAGCAAAAACCTTTGAGAATGGGCTGGGGGTCCAGAAACTATCTTTTACAGCTCGACTGAAATGCTAAATTTTTCATGAAGCCTTCTCTGATTTCTTACCACCACCCTAGGCTCTCCCCACTCAGACTACACTTTTTTGTTCCTCTCTAATGCACTAATCATATAGTATCAGTTATCAAATGTGTATGTTTTATCACCCTACTAGCTCCATGAAGACGCCATGTTTTATCTAAACTTTGTACTTAGTACAAATACTTCGTATACATTTATTGGATTGAATTCAAACAAGGCCCAAGCTTCAGAGAGCACCCCCTCCCATCTAAATTCCCTTTCTCTGAGGGGAAGACAGGTAAGTCTACTGGGAATCTTCAAACCCTATCCCTGAGTGAGAACTTCCTCTCTAGTTTCTGGCTTTGGATCTGCTCTCTGGATTTAATTGACTGACTAACGCAAAATTGATCCATACCAAAAGTCTCTGGGCTCCTGCCATAACTGCCTTCTCTTTTCATTAGACAATCAATATTACTTTCTTTTTTGTTTTTCCTAGCCCTTCTACCACAATGCCCAGAGTCATTCCCATGGGGGAAGGTTGTGTCCAAGGTGTTCCAGGACGATCTTAGGATAAGAAAGACATGGAGTTCACAAACCAAGTAAAGGTTCCTAGCTCCAGTTCTTAGCTCTTTCCCTAGAATCAATGATATAAGGTCCTAGACACATCATTGTACTATCCAATGCCTCCATCTCCCCTATTTGTAAAAAAAGAATGAACTCTGGTTTTCATTCCCACCCCAAATGCTTCAGCAGGGAAATGTTTGATGATTAGGAGTGGGTATCAGTGTCTCTAAGAAGCAAGGAAAGAACCAGGCTAGAAAGTCAAAAAAAGAGGATGGTCTAAGAGGCCAGGAGGCATGGATACAGAGAAGGTGGATTGGAGACTGGAGGCAGACCAGTTTGACTAAGATAAAAAGTGAGTGATGGGTATGTCTTGCAGTATGTATGTCTAGACAGAGTCAGATGGTGAAAGTCTTAAATGCTAAATAAAGGCTTTGTCATGTCTCCTAATAGTAATTGGGAGCTAAAGCAGCATCTTGAGCAGGGGTCAAGCCACATCTTTTAGAAGTATCACCTTGGTAGCCTCAAGGAACATAGATTAGAGGAGGGAGCTACTGGAGACAAAGAGATCAAGCCTGAACTAGAATCTAAATTACATAAGTGGCAAAAAAGGGACAAGTGAGAGAGCTAGTACTGGTCACTCGAATCAGTAAGACATGGTAACTAATCAGATATGTACCAGGGAAGGGGGTGGATTTTAAGGGAGAGCAAAGAGTAAATACAAATAAGATAATGTATTTAAAATGCCCTACATATTCTAAATTATTATCAAATATGTGCTATGATCATAACAAGTGAGCCAGCTACCCAGGGATTTGTCAGAAGAGACTCAAGCATTCTGAGCCATGAATTAGAGGAAGGTGAGGTATAAGAAAAACGCTAGGATTTAATTAGTAGGAGCAGATCAGGACCAAATAGACTTGCTTCTGCCTTCCTTCCCAGCCTTCTCACCTAGAACTCCCCTACCCATACCCTCAGCTTCAGTCACATCTGTGGGTCTCATTTCCCTATCTGTAAAATAACATATTGACCTAGATGGTTTCTGAGGCCTGCTCTAAAGCTTATGATCCTGAATGCCCCCCAACACATTCATTGTTTTGGAGAGTTGCTAGAGTATATTATACCAATAGAAACCAGCACTTTATCTAATCCTGGAGATGGGGGGGGCACTAGGAGGTGAAATGACTCATCCAAAATCACAGAGCCATTATTTCTCAGAAACCTTGAACCCAGGTCTTCCTGACTCCCAGTTATCTTTTTAAGCATTGTGCCAGCTCCCCATTCCCCCCAACTGCCTCATTCCTTATCATTGTTGTCCTTCTACTTGGTATTTCTTCCCTGCTATCTCTATGAATTTTATTCATCTTTCAAGGTCCAAATCTTCTAGGAAAATCCCCCTAACTACTCAGACCAGCAAGGATCTCATCCTTCTCAAAGTTCTTCTAGCTCTTATTGTCTGTAAAGACACATTTGGCAATTAATCACAAACCCATGAGGCCTCAGGGCATCTCCCCTGTGGTCTTGAACTGCTATTTTAATCCTTTATTATTATTTAACTTTTCATATATTCAGATCCTGTCTCTCCAGCCAGGCTGTGGGTCCCTGGGGACCAGTCTTTGGCCCAGAGCTCTACCCACATAGGGGATCAGTCAATGTTTGTGGAATTGATTTGGGTTTGATTTGAGCACAGCTGGGAAAGTGACTCAGACTTGAAGAATGTCAGAGCTAGTAGAGACTTTAAAGATCATTAAATCCAATACTCTTATTTTACATATGAAGAAAATGAGACCCAGAGATAATGACTATTCCACCATCACACACTAAGAAGCAAAATTAAGGTTGTGCTATCCACCCTTAGTAACTAGTCTTCTGAAAAAAAGAAATTTATGTGCAACACACTTTTACATTTAATCTGTTTTATTAACATTTTCTCCATCACTCTATTACAAATTTAGACAATCAAAAAGCAATAAATCAAACCCCAATTTATGGAATTTGGCATTTCCAAGGGGTAAAGGCTCACACTGAAAAATTAGCTTTTTCAAGTCGGGTTTAAACTGGTTCCAACACACCTCTGAACCCTCATCTACTAACTTCAATCCTCTTTCCACACCACACTGAATGTCATGGCATCAAAGACAACTGAGAGGCCTCTCATCACACCCAACCACCCTCATTTTACATTTGGAGAAACTGAGTCTCATAGCAGTTACAGACATATAGTGAATAAATACATAGTTTCTCTCCACTTCCAGATGAATGATCTTTGCATTGTAAAGAAAGGATTATCCCTGAGAGATCAGGAAAGGAACAACCATTTGGGATGTATAGAAGCATTCAGAAAACAATCAGGAGTGGTATTGCTTCCCTCATTGATTTAGTCACTTGGAGGCAGGAGAAATGAGAGATAGGACACTAAGGGAACAGCAGGTAAGGCAAATGAAATGTAGAAAATGAAACATATTTCTTGGGACTTTTTTTTTCATTTTTTTAAACAAACAATAAAGGTTGGAAGGGCTTAAAAAAGAGTAGGTCCCTCCCTAAAAGTCTGAGGCCCAGGAAGGACCAGAACTAGACTTCACTTTGTGGCCATGCTATCTACCTGTAATTTGCTGATCTGAACCACAAGATTGCTCAAACAGAAGGAAAGTGCCTTCTTAACCGTCTAAATGACAGCTGTGTGTGATGTTATATAAAGGAGGAGGGACTGAAGAGAATTCAGGGTCAAGGCTGTGTTTCCCAGTCAACTCTTCAACATTTATTTAGTTTTATTCTCTCCAAGGACCTGTGCTATGAACTAAAGGTAAAAAGAAACATATATAGATATGACACAACCTCTACTCTCAACTAGTGTATAGTCTTTTTTTTTGCTGGAGATTGCAAGTAGATAAAAACATAAAACAATGAATTGTGATACAAAGGAGAATTTAAGTGAGAAGGAGAAAACCAGGACAAAGTGCTATGAAAAATTTTTGGAGAGCTCAATCACCAATTTGGGATGAAAGGTGTGGGTGAAAAATTGAAGACTTCATAGAGAGTGATACCTGGAATGGAGGGAACCTTGAAGAAGGGGGAAACTCTACAACAGAGTTTGAGATGGGGAGGGGAACTCCAATGGAGAATGTAGCCTTGAACTCTGTCATACACTCTTGGTCCTAAGCTTCCCGGAGGGTAGGGGAATCCCAGGTCTAAGGCATAGTAGACAAAGGGACTATTGGGGGGAGGTTGAAAGGGCAGACTGAGGGACAAAATGAGCCCAAAACCCCATGGAGATTATTCTAGTTGTGTTTGTACAGAGTTGGGCAGCTTCCCTTGTCTGGGCACTCATATCATTATAAATTCCCCATGAAAAACTTTGGGAGAGAGGTAAAAGAGAAAGAGTGAGCATCTAGGAAGAGAAGGGAGGAGTACAGCCAATACAATCTTCCAGATTCCATAAATGCCACAGAGGCTAGAGCACCAGACCTGGACTCAGAAAGGTCTAACTCAGATACCAACTATCTGTATGACCCTAGACAAGTCACTTAACCACTATCTCATTTCCTCATCTACAAAATAAAAATAATAATAATAACTCCTACCTTCCAGGGTTTGTGAGAATAAAATGAGATCATATTAGTAAGAAAATGCTTGTTATTATCATTATAACTACTTTGCACATCATTCAACAGAGGAAGGTCTTGTGTCAAGCCTTGTGGGCACAGTTGGTGCCTCTTGTCTCATCTGTCTGACCATTCATTGCCTTTGTCCTTTCACTCTCAGAGACTGGCTGATGCTGCAGAAAGATTCCAGAAAGCCCATCGTTGGCAAGACAACATCAAGGTAAGCAAGAACTTTGTTGCCCCCAAACTCAATTCATACTCCTCTGGTTCCCAAATATTTTCAGAGATCTAGTTTCACTTTTTTCCAACCTCAAGGGATAACTAAGCACTAGCAAGTTAAGGTCCTTGTGGAGACCAACACAAATGAAGGGAGCACAGGTAAACTCTAGAAAGAGGTCTAAGGGGGTTAACTTAGCCCTGTGGTCCTGAGTTGTGTCCACTGATAATTTCCAGAATGGGCCAGAAAAGGCATGGCACATGTATTTTCTGAAAAGGTTTGCAAACTGCATAAACACACACACACACACACACACACACAGAGTTTGTTACTAATGTCTGTGTTTGTTAATACTTGATTTATCACAAAATCAATCCCTACAGCCCAAAGTGGAGTTTTTCTACCATTTATTTATTAGCTGTATTTAGACATTCACATGTATTCAAACACAATCCCATTCATGTGAGTACTCTCTCCAAGAATGTAGGTCCAAGCCCTTCCAAGACCACCTGCCCATCCCATGTGACTCTTGTTCATGTCCTCCCCTAAGTTTGGCACATGGAGGCCAGACCACATGCTGAGGAAATGGGGAAGGAGTGGAACCCCCCACTCAGGTTCCCCTAACATCCTGAGGGTGTTTAAAAAAAACATTTCTAAAGAAATCACATTAAATAACCTGACTCATTAGGCTCCATGCTCTCTGACTCCAGCCTCTTTTACCCTCAGCAACCAAGCCTTCTCTGAGCTTGTCTCTATGGCAAGTCCCTTCTATGCAGGTAGCTGGAGGCTTGGATTAAAGAGTTCATCCCAACCTTTGCTCCATTCCACATTAAAGGATCCTTTGGAAATTTTGCTAAATCTGTGACTAGAAGGTATCTACTTGTGTTTGGAGTCTATGAGCCCTGTGTATCAGGGCTTTGATGTTACCTTGAGATGTCAAGGACCCCATCTCAATCTGATAAGAGCTGCAAGATTCACTCCATATAGTACCCCACATGGTAGGGCTGTAATTTGTTGTTGTTTTTCAGTAATTTCCACCATCATATCCAAGTTTTTATGATCCCATTCAGGGTTTTCTTGGAAAAGATATTGGAGGGGTTTTGCCATTTCTTTTTCTAGTTCATTTTACAGATGAGAAAATTGAGGTAAATAGGGTTCTTGTTCAGGGTCATACAGATAGTAAATATCTGAGGCTGGATTTGAGCTCAAGTCTTCCTGACGTCAAGCCCAAATCTCTATCTACTACACCACCTATATAATACATCTTCCATTATATTACATTTCCCCAATTCCACACTGGATTACCAATTTAACATCAACCCTTATGAAACACACTATGGTGATAAATCAGATTATATAACTGAGATTACAAAAAAAAGTCTTCACTTTACATCAATACAAAAAAAAAAATTCTTCACTTTACATCAATTTAGATCCCAGTACAGTGGGAAAAGTCTCAAGTTCAGAGTTGTATGTGTCACTTAGCATCATAGCTCCAAAGCTGGAAGGGTACTCATCTAACCCAACCCCTTCATTTTACAGCTGAGAAAACTGAGACCACAGAAAGGTTAGAGACAGGATTAGAACTTAGATCTACTGACCCTGGAATCAGTGCTCTTTCTACTGTCCCAGTGGAAATTCTCTGAGAATTGCTCTGGAAAATTCCCAGAATTTTCTGAGATCTTGATTTTATGCATCTATGTTGTAGGAGCAGGTATCTGAGGACAGGGACTTGTTCTGTCACATCCATTCTCTATTTCAGAATATCTCCCAGGGGCCTTAACAACCCAGCCTCTATCTTACCTCTCCCCCGCTGCCCACATGACCCTCTCCCTCAGGAGGAAAGGGATTGGCAAGGAGGCTACTATTATAACAATTGCATTTGACTTTGTAATCAGGGCCCCAGTGAAGCTCTGCAGGGAGTCTAGCATTCTGCCTAGGAAATTATAACAGATACACAAAAGGTAGGGGGAAAACTATTTTCCTTTCAAGGTTCAGGAAAGTCAACTTAACCCTGTGTCTGGGTCTTGCTGAGGATGTGGCAGTTTGATCATTGATAGTCCAGTAGCCAAAAAGACTCTTAGAATAGTGAAGATCCTGCCCAACTTAGCAGAGCCAAGTTCCAAAAGTTCATTTATAAAACAGTTGTTTGGAAATCAGGGGCCATCTTCCCAGTAAAAGTAATGGTAGTCGTGTTTTCAGGCTAGACAATATCCCTGGTTGATCCACAGTCACTGCAAGAGGGTTCAGTAAGAATACATCCAGCTTCATCTTGGTCCTGAGTTGAAAGAAGGGATAGATAGAAAGAGGAGATAGGGATTAAGTGATGGGACCAAGGAGGAAAATAAAGGGTTCCTAGGAACCTGAAATAATTCATACAAAGGTCTATGGTCCCTCAAAAGTCCTTTAAGTTCGAACATTAAAAGAGCTTTTAATCTAAGTGAATCTCTCACTAGAGAATAGTTACTTTCTTGCCTCCTTGTCATACTACATAGTATTTAATCTGTCAGTCAATAAATTTTTGTTAAGTGCCTAAGATGTGTTAGACACTGTGCTGTTCTGAGGATACAAATATGAAATCTTTTTAAATATTGTAGCACATGAAGAATATAAACTAAGATTCTTAACACCCCCAGTCTCTAGCACAAAGAAACATTTATTGAATAGAATTGAATTTCAGGCTGTGGGTCAAAAGGGAAAGTGATGAATTTTGGAGAGTGTAGAAGACAGAACAGAAAAAGCCTGGAAATCACCCTAATACTTTTTGTATGTTTGTTTCTCTCCCTTTACTCCCAGACCAAAAAATTCTCTAAAAACTCTTCAAATAAAAGACTATTTGTCAGAGTTGAAGCTTTGGGGGATGCAGGGAAAGGGAATGTAATAAGAAAGAGAAGAAGGGGGCCCAGAATAGCACTAAGTAGCGAAGCATCTATACAGTATGAAGTAAGGAGGCCTTGTTAAACTCTTAATTAGTGAATTTAGGAATAAGTAGCCTGATCTCCCCCCCCCCCCCCAGACTCAGCTAAGATCCCTTCTCAGGCCTCATTTTTTCTGTCCCCTCAGATTTCTCTCATCTTGATATAGTCGAAAAATACTTGGATTTGGAGTTAGAAAATCTGAGTCAAGAAGTAACCTTCCCTACTATTCCATGTATGACCTTGAGCAAGGAGCTTCTTCTTCCAAGGTCTCAGTTTCTTTATTTGTAAAATCAGGAAGGTGGGATAGTTAGTTGCTTGTTAAAATGCTTTCCAACCCCATATCTTCTGACTATAATAAATGTCAGTTTCTTCTAAATATCCCAGCAATCAGTAGTTCCTACTAATTCTTGACTCTTAAAAATCCACAAGCCCAGGCCCCTGGGCCACCTCCTGCAGCCTCAGGGAATGTGGGCATTTAAAAGACCCTGGGAAAAGCTGGTCCTCATACAAACAGAGGGGCTCAAGAAGAAGAACTGGACTACCTGACAAATTAATTCAGCCTCCATTAAAGAACTATGTGAGGGGAGAGCTAGAAAAGATACTGTTTAGATAAGCTACCATCTCTGCCTTTAGAGAACTCATAGTTTGGGTAGGAGGTTAAGACCCAAATGCAGAGCTTCTTAACATTTTTCTATCATTGTCCTTTTTGACAATCTGGTGAAAGCTATGGATCACTTAGGGGGAAGGGAAGGGAAGAAAATAAGCATTTATTTAGGAACTACTTGATACCAGACACTGTGTGTGTGTGTGTGTGTGTGTGTGTGTGTGTGTGTGTGTGTGTGTATTTATAAAATTATCCTCATAGATGAAGAAACTGAGGCAAACAGAAGTTAAATGCCCAGGGTCACATAATCAGTAGGTAACAGAGACTAGATTTTTAACTCACATCTTCCTAACTCCAAGTCCAGTACCTTATCCAATGCAACACCAGCTCAGAATAATCTTTTTAAGTGTGCAAAACAAAATACATAAGATAACAATGGAAAACAATTATATTGAAAAACAATTATAAAAAATTTTTGAACAAATTCATGGAACCAAAGTTAAGAACTTCCATGGCTTAGCACCCCAAGCTTTAGGCTTACATGGACTGGATCCAGCCTTGGGAAACAGTCTCAAAAATTATCTCTCTTTGTCTCAATTTACCCTACTCAAAATCTCTTATGGAAAATCTCCAACTATGACTCAAATATAGCTCTCATCTAGGTCTTCACCAACATAGGCAAAAGGGTTCCCAGTTTCTTTTGAATACCAAGGATAATATGTACCAGAACAGATTTTCAACAAATAGAAAAGGAAAGGGGTGGCTAGGTGGCGTAGTGGATAAAGGAAAGGGGCAGCTAGGTGGCGTAGTGGATAAAGCACCGGCCCTGGAGTCAGGAGTACCTGGGTTCAAATCCAGTCTCAGACACTTAATAATTACCTAACTGTGTGACCTTGGGCAAGCCAATTAAAAAAAATCTAAAAAAAAATAGAAAAGGAACAAAAAACACATAAAATACTCACAGATACATGCACATACACACATGTACACATGTAGATATGTAAAAACACACACAGAGCCCTTCAGACTAAAAGCAGTTCTCTATGATGTGGGCTTTCATTAGAATAAAACCCATCATGGAGCTGCAGTCCCTTGACATTCCAGGGAAACATATAAGCCTCCAAATTTATGGTGTTACCCTAAAATCTTGGGCTCCTCCAGAGAAACTGCTTACCCAATTCTTCCCAAGTGACTGAAGCTACCCAGGAACTCATTCATCCTCTTTCTAGAAGAATAGGTCCCCAAACTCTCCAGGAACTCTTGACATTCCTCCAGAAAGATAAGATTTCCTAAATCCTCAAGAACTCTCATCACTGACCACATGGTTTTGCACCATATTTCTAAGAAAAAGAAAGGAAAGAAAGAGAAAGAGAGAAACTATATGTGGTATATTCAAGCTTATTCCCAGAGAAGAACATAAACAGGAGAAAGGGCACACTGACTGTAGGTTCAAAGATTCTGGATTCAAATTTCATCTTTAAAATTTATTACCTGTGTAGAGCTGAACAAATCACTTAGCCTTCCTGGATCTCAGCTTTTTCATCTGTTAAATGATGGAGTTGATGTGGTCTCTGAGATCTCTTCCAGCTGTAGGTCTGTGATTCTTACTATGGTTGACCTGATCTACTTTCTTCTCTTCTTTGCAGAAGTGGGGGACTATGAGTGTGGAACACTGCATATACTGTCAGATATGTTGATAGGTTTCTGGAATGCTTTCTCACCTCTCCCTTTTTTTTCTATTCCTAATTACAAGGGACCCCTCACTGGGTGGGGGCAAGGGAAAGGATATATTTAGAAACAAAGGTGATGTAGAAACAAAAGCTATCAATAAAATTCATTTTTAAAATAGGTTCTGTTTATATTAAAAAGAAAAAACAATATTATCATCAATGAAACAATGTTATCATCAAATATTAGAATTTTGAATGAAAGGGACCTTAAAATATAAAATGGCAAAACTGGGGGACAGACTTTACAATATAGAAGGTCAGAGACTGGAAAGACTTTAGAACGAATAATCTAGAACATCAAAGCTGGGGGGGGCGGACTTTGTTATATGGGATACCTAGAGGATTTTGTCCTCAAAGTCTCAGTAGCAAAGACTCACAGGGGAGGAGATAGTATCAATGAAAATAGCATCCTTCTCCTCCAGGAAGAGCAAAGATCAACCAAGTGGGGTTAATCAGGAATGCTTACTGGAAGAAATAAGGTTTGAGCTTGAGTTTGGATTTTTCAAACTGAAGTGACCTATAGACATCTCACATTCAACATGTTCAAACAGAACTTATTTTCTTTTCCCCAAAGCCTCCTTCCCTTCCAAATTTCCCTATTCCTTTCCAAAGTCCCACCATACTTCCAGTCACCCAGATACACAAGTTCAAAATTATTCTGAATTCCTCACCCTCCTTCATCCCACAATCTGTTGTCAAATCTGTGCCTCCACAATATTTTCTGCATTTGTCCCCTTCTCTCTGCTCACATGACCACTACCCTAATTTGTTTTCTGATCACCTGCCACCTGAATAGTACCTTCCAAATTGGACTTCCTACTCAAGTCCCTCTCCTCTCTGATTTATCCTCCACCTAGAAGACAAAGTGATTTTCCTGAAATGCCTGTCCAAATGTCACTCCCCTGCTCAGTAAACTGCCTTGGCTTCTTAATGCCTTTGGTATCAAACATAATAACTCCTCTGTTTAGTTTTTAAAGCCTTTCACACTCTGGCCTCATCTTACCATTTTTCTGTCAGCTTTTACTCCCTTTCCCATGCTGTGCAGTCAACCTGACTTTTTTGATGATATTCACAATTGGAAAAGTATGCTGATTGATTGATTGGACTGTTTGAGAGAAGGCAAAAACATAGATTCATTCATTTATTCCTCTCAAATGTCTTGGGAATCATCTGTTTGGAGAACCAAAGCATATATATATATATATATATATATATATATATATATATATATACATATATATATACATATATATGTATATATATACATACACGTGTACTTGTGCACATACACACACACACACACACACACACACATGCACTCACATACACAATAGCAGGGCAAGCATGAGAAATGTGACTTATTCAGGGTTGTGGGAGGTAAGAGGAAGAAGAGATCCTTGTGGGCTGGAAAAAAGTCACAAAAGACTCCCTAAAGCAGGTGGCATTTTAGCAGAACCGTGAATAATGGGTAAAGTTTAAAGAAATAAAGAAGAGCCCACTATGGGGAGATGAAAGTGAATGAAAGTCTGAAGGTGGTATGGGAGACACAGATATCCTCAGGGACAGAGGATCCTATCACCAATTCTGGAGACCACTTTCAGCCCCCTCCCATAGAGGTGAGGTAGGGACTGAATAAGCAAGTGCTAACCTAGCAGACCCCTCTCCAGCATCCCTACCTGCCATGCTCTTGACTGACCTCAGGAGGTTCTCCAGCTCTCTCCCAAACCAGAAAGAACAATGACAACCTCAGGTGAAAATCAGTTGTGCTCATAATATCATGTGGAAGATTTTTGTGACTCTATCAAAACATTATTTTTCTGGATTTTTACTTTTTCCATCATATTCTAACCCAGCATTCTCACTCAAGTCAATCCCAAATCTAGTCCCACCCCTCTTTCCTTCCCCTTAACCCCAAATCAAACTTCAGGACCCAAGCCTGGTCTCAGATCTAAAACAAGAAAGTGGAGGAAGTGTTTGAAGATCCTATTCCATTTACTTTCCATTCAATTGTAGAACACTCTAGAGGCAACTGGGTGACACAAAAGATACAGCACTAGCTCTGGAGTCAGGAGGACCTGAGTTCAAATCCAACCTTAGATACTGGCTCTATGAATTTGGGCAAGTCACTTAACCCCACTGCCTTACCAAAAAAAAAAAACAAGGAACATTGTCAGACTATCTAGGTTCAAAACCCAGTTTTGAGACATGCTACATATACATATATATATATATATCCTTAAGCAAGGCATTTAGCCCTGTTTAGCCTCAGCTTCCTCATTTGTCATATGAGGGGTCTGGACTAGGTGATGTCAACAGTCCCTTCTAGTTCTAAAGGTCTTTTCTCCTCTGTGCTTCCATGGTGAATTGGATCTGTATACAGTTATCTGTATACATATCCATAGCCATACAAATGCGCTGTTGTCTCTTTTCCATGCTTTTGCTTTTCTGTCTGTGTATATAGATTTTTTTTATCTGTATGTATGTATGTGTGTGGGTATGTCTGTTCATGTCTGGGTTAAGTCTGGGTGGGTGAAGATGAGAATAAGTGTGACAAGTGGCCCTTTTATGGGAATGTTGCTGGGGGCAGGATGAGATCTGGTCTGGGCATCATCATCATGTTTCCCTTAGAGATCCAGGAACAAGTGAGAGTAAGACTGACTATAGCAGACTTAATAGGGAGTAAACAGGCATGGCCAGGGTTCCAAACTTCAGTCACAACCATCTGCTGATCTCCCATCTGGCTTGCCCAGAGGTCTCTGGCTGTCTGCTGGTTCAAACTCCCAGTCTGTATGTATGTCCCCCTCTTTCTCTCTTGGGAGGGGGGCTTCAACTTCCTCCTGCCTAGTGCCACCAAAGCTTAGGGCCAAGGGCTAGCTCTGATTCCAGGTGAATGGCACCAACTGCCAAAGCTTCAACACAATGCATTAGCACAAATAGTGAAGCCATTAACTATCAGAGCCAGGCTCAGGAGCTGCAGATGGGCTACTGGGAAGGCTTGGGGGTAGAAGGAAGGAACAGAGTGCAGGTGGGCAGCTGGGAGACAGGTCAAGGCTGTCTCCAGCCAGCCCTGGTGCAGAAGTGATTTCCAGTGGAGCTGGGGTGTCAGGGATTTTCTTCCAGCCACTCAACAACATCTTAATAAGCCTTAGCTGTGTGGTTAATTGTGGTTAAACGATAGCTAGGTAATGCAGTGGGTAGAGCACCAACCCTGGAGACAGGAGGACCTGAGTTCAAATCCAGCCTCAGACACTTAATGATTGCCTAACTGTGTGAGCTTGGGCAAATCACTTAACCCCATTGCCTTGCAAAAACAAAAAAACAACGAAAAAAAGAATTGGGACTAAATTGTGAGTTGATTCACCTTGATGGATACAGCTCCTCTCAGCAGTTCAGTGAGCTAGGATACCCTAGAAGACTTGCTATGGATAATGCTATCCATTTCTAGAGGAAGAAAAACAAAACAAACAAAAACCCTACAGAATCTGAATGGACACTATATTCACTTTTTAAAAAATTTCTCATAGATATATATATATATATGTATATATATATATGACTCATTTTGCTGCTAAATGACTAATGACTAATCTGTAAACATGTTAAACATAAATGTGTATGTACCATATTCACTAGATTGTTCACCACTGAGAGGAGGGGTTGGAAGGGAGGGTGGAAGGAAATTATGTAACTTAAAAATATGCATATGCATGTGAATGAATGTTAAAAACTTTCATAACATATAATTGAAAAATAAAATTATCAATTGAAAAAAGAATTGGAGTTAAAAGAGCCAAGTTTCTCAGTTGGAAGAGGCCTCCAATCCAACTCACACTTAGTACTTGAATAGGAGCCTAGACCACAGAATGCCCCACAAACTCCCTTATAGCTTCTACTCAAAAATCTCCACCAACAAGAAACTTACTACATCTCAAAGTTATCCCATTCATGCTTTCATGAACATCTCTAAACAGTGGTATATTTTTCTTTGTACTAAGCTAAGGCTTCTTGGTCCCTGGCTAAGAACAAGGGTTAATATCTGTTCTTAAATGGAGTCAGACTCCACTCTTTGGTTCCTGCCTCTGGTTCTGCCCCAGGAGTGAGCAGAACAAAGCTAATCCCTTTTTTACATGACAGTCCTTCAAATATAGAAAGGCATGGGTCCTATTTCCCCTCTGTTTTCTCTTATACAGACTTAGCATCTCCTGTTCCTTCAATCTCTCCTTATATGACACAGCCTCCAGGTCGCTCCCCAGTCTGCTGCCATCCTTCCAACAAGCTTCACTTTATCCATGTTTTCCCTAAAATATGATATCCAGAATTAAACACATTATGACAGTGCAGTCTGACCAAATCACAAGATCACATTCTGAACCATAAGCCTCTCTCACAATAGCCTTCTCTCTCCTCTTAAAAGTCTCACCATTAGTGAAGTGGGAACACATCATCCCCAGAGAGCTCCTGTAATATCTAGGATTGAAAAATCATCATTTAGGTGACTCCGCATCCATGAAATAAGTTGTTACTTGAAGAGGTCGCTATGGGTGAGATCTGGGACAGGAAAGGTTTTTTTTTTTATTTGTTTGTTTTTTTGCAAGGCAATGGGGTTAAGTGGCTTGCCTAAGGCCACACAGCTAGGTAATTATTAAGTGTCTGAGATCAGATTTGAACCCAGGTACTCCTGACTCCAGGGCTGGTGCTCTATCCACTGCGCCACCTAGTTGCCCCAACAGGAAAATTTCTAACTGCAGAGGAGTCATCAAAAGAACAATTCCTCATTAGGGGTAGGAACAGGAAAACAATATGGCAGGTCCAAGTATTAGGAGGTAGTGATCAACCCCAAAGACTCTACTTCTCAACTTTAGAAAAACCATAGCAGCAAGGAAGAATTTTGTCCCTCATCTGCTGCTTACTGGGTGTGAACTTTGTCAGGTTCCTTTCTCTCTCTCTGGATTTCAGTTTCCTTATCTGTAAAATTGGAGAAGAATGTGACCTCTTAGGTGCCTTCTAACTGTAAATTCTTTAGGTGCCTTCCCCACCCCTGTTCTCAGATTCTCCATCAGTAAAATGAAGATGAGCCACTTGATTTCTGATATCTCTTTTGAGTTTTGATCATCTATAATGTGTCCAAGGTTACAAAGTAAGTTAATGGTAGAGTCAGAATTAGAATGCAGATCTTCTGCCTTCTAATTCAAAACTCTTTCCCTCTACAGTCTCTTTACCTAATCTCTATGCAAAGGAGGTAGAAGGGGTTTTAATGGCTGCAACCCTGTACTAACCTACCAGGCTCTACTGAACATTGGCAGAACAGCTGGGTTCTGGAGTAAGTGTTATAATCCTCGTTAGTGGGACCTGGCCCTCAGACCAGCACTTCCCACAGATGGGCGACAGGTGCAGAATATACCAATAACAATTTAGGGCAGAGGATGATGGCGGCCTTGCTGACTGCCTCCTCCTGCTGCCAACCCCCAGCCACTCAAGGACCATTCAGCTTCAGCCAGCAATTTCAGAAACAGAGGCAGTGTGCCTGGATAAAGCAATCCAAAAGAGGGTCTATGAGTTACCACAGTTATAGGAAATGGGAGAACCTACAAAAAGAGCCCTCTCCCCTTCAATCCTTTCTCAACCAACACACACTAGGGACTGAATTCAGAATTCTATGCTGGTAACTGAAGGAGAAATACCCCTCTCATCTGTCTGCCCTTCCTCCTTTTGGGTCTAACTCTCTTCCTTACATTCCAACCTTATATCTAAGTTAAAACAAGATAGAGGACTCAGTTCTTGGAGATACTTTTCCATTGCATTTCATCAAATGGAAATCAACAATAGCATATCCATCTACCAACATAGAACCTTCTCACTTCCACCTTCATTTTGTAAATGAGGGAAACTAAGGTTTCACTTAACTTCCTAAGTGATCAGGGAATGGAGATAGTGCCTGGTATATAGTAAGCACTTAATAAATGTTGATTAAGCTACTCAACAACCCCATGTGATGGATAATATAGATACTATTATTCTCATTTCACAGATGACAGAACTGAGACACTAGACATAAAAACCAAAAATAAATCTATCACTGACCTAAAGGAGCTTACAATCTAACTAAGGTATAGAACATGTTCAGAAACATATTCAAAATAAATACAAGGTAATTTTATGGGGAAAGCATTAACAACTTGGGGATCAGGAAGGCCCATATGTAAAAGGTAGCATTTGAGCTAATTCTTAAAAGGAAGCTGATCTACCCAAGAGGCAAAAGTGAAAAGGGAGAACATTCCAGTTATTGGGGGCAGGCAGTACCAATGGGGAAACATGCCTACCAATACAGATCCTAACCACTTTCCTTCCAGTTTTTGCAGATGCATATTCCTTCCGAGGCAAGGAAAAGCTTCACCTCCTCAGTGATCAAAAATGAAAGCAAAGCTGAGCACAGGAAGGTATAGGGCCATGATCGCTCTAAAGCCCTGACTGGCACTTTAGAGCTTCTGTTCAGAGACAGTTCTGAGGCTCCCAGTAGATCTATTAGGAATCTTTATCACTGCTGATAACCTCCCAGAATAAATGGGGCTAGAGGGGTGCCGATTATATATTTAAAAGGGGCCTGGCTGTCCTGACCCCAATTTCCATCTGGAGTTCTTTCCTCTGCAGTCCAGCTGTCATCTTACAAGGAATAAGCCCCCTCCCCCATCCTTCCCCCTACCTGGACATCCACTAATTTTCAATCTTGGCTTATCAGCTCTAGGCTAAAATATTAATTTCGAAATGAAGAAAATGAAAGAACTATTCCTTTCAAGTCTCCTCTGCAGGAGAGGGTGGATGAGACTGGCAAGCAGAGAGCCAGGTTTCCATTAGATTCCTATGCACATCTTGCATCTTTTCCCCTTCCCCCAAGGATGCATATGGGGTGGAAACCTAAGGACCTGACTGGGAGACTTTGGCAAGGGGAACTTGAAGTTACCCTGGGGACCCTTTCCTTGAAAGGGAACAACTGTGATCAGTGCCTGAACACTGAGCCTGACCTTCTAGGGATGGAATCTGATTGGTTTCAGGGGTGACTAGGTGGTGCAGTGGATAGAATACTGGCCCTGGAGTCAGGAGAACCTGAGTTCAAATCTGACCTCAGACACTTAATAATTACCTAGATGTGTGACCTTGGGCAAGCCACTTAACCCCATTGCCTTGCAAAAAAGAAACTAATTGGTTTTGTGTGATTGACTCATCCTGGTTCCAATTTCCCCTGACCAAAAAAAAAGAGAGAGAGAGAGAAAGAATTGAGTTCCTATTAGAAAGATGAACTTCTGGAAGGTTGGTTGTCTTTGATTCAAGCAAGTGTGTCAATTCCAGTTTATAAATTCTAAAAGAAAGGAGGCCCTCTCTGGTGTGGTGGAAGGAACCCTATATTTGGTATCAGAAGAGCTAGGTTACAAACAATGAGAGGACTGGCCCAAATAACCAATCAGAAAGGTCCCTTCTAACCCCAAATTCATTCATAAATGTAATATGCAGTGATAGCAATAATTTAAAAATTATGAAAAAAATTGTCAATGGCTTTGAAACAAATTATCTAGTTCATTTGTGTATGTGTTTTCAGGAACAAATCATAGCTTTCTCATTTAACCTGGCTCAGACTCAGTAAAATGTACTCACAATGACAATCGTGGAAATGGGGAAGACCCAGAAAGGTGTTGAGAGACTTGAGGAGCTGGCCTGGGATCAAACATTAACCACAGATAATGAATGAAGCAGATACTCAGAATATCTGAGTTATCCCCAGTAAAACAGATGGGACACTTGAATTTATGTTTCCCTACCCCTCCTTTACTTCCTGAATGACAAAGGTCCTTTCTTAACCAGACCCTTTCCCTCCACTTATACTAACCACAAAAAAAAGATTTTTCTCCATCTTATCTAAGGTGGAGTTGCTAACTATAGGCATGGGCATGCAGCAGTAACTGTTGAATCTTCCAGTATCAAGAGAGTCACAATATTCTGGAAAGGTTTGAAATAACAGCAGAGGAGATAGATCTGTTCACCTCTGATATGTGGAGACAAAGGGTTGGAGGGAGACAAGGTAAGTCACAATGACCATAGGAGTTGGGCACTTTGGCCCTATGGCAAAATAGAATAGCAGAAGAATTGGGGACTAACTAAATATTCAGGTCAGAGAAGGCCTGACCCAAAGTCAGAAGTGAAAGAGATGTTGTCCCATCTCTGTTTCTGCAAGAGATCATGGTGGGTAAGCAAAGAGAGAGAGAGCGAGCAAGAGAGAGAGAGAGAGAGAGAGAGCGAGCAAGAGAGAGAGAGAGAGAGTTACCCAGCATTGAAGGCCTCTGACAATATTACTTTTTATAAGCCATTTTCTGGTTCATGAAATGTTTATTACTGTTTCTTTTCTCAGAGATCTTTCCTCCCCCATGAACATATATACATGCATACATGTGAACTCACAAGTTCACTCAAACTAAAAATTTTCACCCATGAAACAGAAAACCTTCAACTCCTTCTGCAATTCTGTAGTCCCCTGCCCCTCCCCTCCCATATCTCCAGGGGATCTCCAGATCCCCTGCATATATGTGGGCATGCACAGATGTTTTGCATATATTTGCATATTGTTCATGAACTTCTATCTCTCTTGTGGGTTTTTTACGCATGTCTATATTTTATTATTTATGTGCACATGTATTTATTTACATGGTGGTGGAGTAGGTCACAGGTATGTATTAGGAGAATGAGTTTCCATCTGCTGCATTGGTTTAGTAAAATTGCCATGAAGAATAACAGATGAGCACCATGTGTGTGTGTCCATAAGGGGGTCCAGACCAGCCGACTTTGCTGGCAGACAGCCCCATTTCACCCCCACATTCCATCAACTTCATTAACAGGAATTTCTAATGGGAATTCCATTTGCCACACAATCAGTTCCCCATTTCCATCTCTATGTGTATATGTCTGTCTCTCTGACTTTATGATGCTTTCTTTTTATTTATATTCTCTTTCTAGTTCTGTCTCTCATATGTATGCCCATATTGTCTTTGTCGTCTCTTGGTCTCACAGGCTCTATGACTCTACCTAACCCTACTCTCTTTCCTTGAACTCTTCCTCTCCCTAAATCCCTCAGGCAGCTTCTATGATCCTTCTCTCTAAAGTCCTTTTCCCCAGTAATGGAAGGAGGGAGAGGAGGCAAGGGTGCTGCTATAAAGAGAGAGACTGACACTGTCTCATCTGACTGCAGATATTTTATTCGAGCTTTAGCATGACTGGCAGTTTGGCTCTATCCCAAGCAGGTAACTACTTAACACTGCTGTCATTCTCGGTGGAGGCAAAAGGTTCATGTCAGAAAGTAGAGAAGTCCAGTTTCTTCTCCCTATGGTAACACAAAGTCACAGAGGACAAAACACACCTTCCTGGGCCAGGGAGATGGGTTGACCTTCCATAGGCAAACTTTTTCAAAGATATTCTTGAAAATCAAGTCTTCTGGAATGCCTACAGTTTAGGAGGATGCCAATATAACTGTTAATCCATGAACACTATGACTGCCTACCCAAATCTTATAAAAAGCTCGAGCCCCCGCAAGTCAAGGTGGAGTAGACATTCTGCATACAGTAGAGAAATCAGCTGATTCAGGACCATGGCCAGCAGTTTATCATGAGGTTAGTGCCTTTGCAGGGCCTCCTGCTGCCAAATCTAAAGAGTGGTGGGTTTTCAAAAAGAAGAGAACTAAGGAAGTAAGCAGTCAGTTTTAACTGGATTTATTTTCATGAATAGATAAAAATCCATAGAATCTAAGCTTTTTGAGAGCAAAAACTTATTATTTTTTCATTTATAGCCTCACCTATATTTAGTTGCTTTCACCTTAGATCCTCAATGAATTTTGGTCGAATTAAATGTATTACTTTTGTGTTTAGCCCAGCTGACTGTATGCAAGTCACTACTATTAAGGTATTTGCACAAGGTTTAAGTATAATAAATATACTTTGAAAAATTGGTCTGCTAAGCTGTAGGATATGTCCTTTGAGATGAACTCTGGCTCTAGACTGAATGATAAAGTCTAGATTGGAATCATAACTCCAAAAGCCCTGGACTAGTAAGAAAGTGGAGCTATCAAGGTGAGGGATGAAATAATTGGTGGTCACCAACTTGGAGACTGCTCAGAGTCCATGAATTTTGTAACCTTGCCCTTGTCCTTGTAAAAAGGTTTACCTAAAAATTTAGAAAATAAAATCAAATACACTAATTTGCAGTCATCTCACCACTTCCAGCCCTGTTTTCATTACAGAGAGAAAGTGCATCAGAGCCGTGTTTATAACCCCTTTTAGATAACAAATCACATTTTCTTTTTGCCAGAGAGTGTGTAGAATTGATATTTTTCCCCTCGGTTTAATGGGTTTGTGTGTTCAGGAATGATCTTCATCAACCGAGACTCCTGATTGTGTTTGATGTAATGTCAGCTTTCATTAAGCTCTCCGATCCCAGCCTGGATAAGAATGCCTACTGGCTGTACAATCTAGTCCCAGCTTTGCCCCGAGCCTAGACCTAAACCATCTTAGAATTGACACTAGCCTAAACCCAACCTTAGTCCCAAGGTCAGGTAGGAACCAAACCCCAACCCAAACCTGAACCTGATTCTAGTCTTGTCCAGCCCCATCCCAAAGTTTATCATTAACCCCAACCCCAACCTAGCTTCAACTACAATGGAGTCTAAAGACTAGAATATTTAGTACCACTCCTGGTCCTACTCCCGTCCCCACCCTAGCCTTAAAACTGATACCAAGCCCTTACAATAATCTTTACCCCACTCTCAGTTCTGATCAAAGTTCAAGCCCTGTTCCCCAGGTCTGCACAAGAATTCATCCCTAACTTTCCCTCTAACTAGCTCTAACCAAACTATAATTAATCCAACACCCCTAGCCAAGCACTAATCCCAGCCCTAACTCTGACTCCAATTTTAGTCCATATTCCCAAACTGTCCCAGCACAACCTTAGACCCATGTCCCAACCCCCAAATCTAGTCTTTATGCTCTCTCCAGGAGTAGAACAGGCCAGGTTCAGGCCAGGAATTCTATCATTAGACCATAAGTAGAAGAAACACCTAGACACTTGTTTCCATGGCCTAGCTTCCTTGAGATGGGGTTCCTTTTAACTCCAAAGTCCTCGGAGAAAGGAGAAATTCTTGGCATAGGGGTGATTACCTAGGTCCCTAATGCACTCAATTTAAGGCCACCCTCCTGCCAAGGTCAGAAAGCTTACAATTGGTCTCGATCCCAGCCCCCCCCCCCAACCCCAGGGAAGAGGTATAGTTGCAGCTGAGCAAACAATGATTTCTCAAAACAAACAAAGGACCTAAAGCAGTGGGAGGCAATAAGCTTAGAGACATAGACTCATAAGTGTCAGAGCTGAAAAGAAGTTTAGATATCATCTAGCCCAACTCCATCATTACAGAAAAGAAAGTTAAGGCCCAAAATAGGCAAGGGACTTGAACAACATCACATAGTAAATGAGTAGCAAATCTATGATTAAAACCTGAAAAAAGGGTGGTGCAGTGGATAGAGCACCGGCCCTAGAGTCAGGAGTACCTGAGTTCAAATTCGGCCTCAGACACTTAATAATTACCTAGCTGTGTGGCCTTGGGTAAGCCACTTAACCCCATTGCCTTGCAAAAAACAAAAACAAAAAAGGAAGTGTAGCCTAATAGAAAGAAACTTGAATAAAGAGTCAGGAGACCTGTCTTCTGATCCTCTCTCTGTAACTTTGAGTGAGTCATTTTGCTTCGTTGAGCCTATTTCCTCTCTAAAATGAGAGAACTGTACCCCATTATGTCTAGGCTCTCTTCCATTTTGAAATCCATGACACTGGACTATATGCAAAACCTGCCATTAGAACTGAGAGATAAAAAGTTTACATACAATTTTGTCTCTACCCTCCTGGAGCTCAGCTAGGTGGCACAGTGGAGCACAGGCCCTGGAGTTAGGAGTACCTGAGTTCAAATCCAGCCTCAGACACTAAATAATTACCTAGCTGTGTGGCCTTGGGCAAGCCACTTAACCCCATTGCCTTGCAAAAAAAAAACAAAAACAAAAAACTAATGCAAGGGGCAGCTGGGTGGCACAGTGGATAGAAAGCACCAGCCCTGGAGTTGGGAGGCCCTGAGTTCAAATATGGCCTCAGACACTTAATAATTGCTTAACCATATGACCTTGAGCAATGCCTTGCAAAAAAAAAAAACTAAGTGCAAGATTACTACTTACTACCTTATGAACTTGAGCAAATCACTTAACTGTCTAGGTCTCAATTCTCTCATCTTTGAAATGAGAAAGTTGGGCTAAATTCCTCAATTGATAAAAGATCAAAGGATCTGAATAAGCAGTTTTCAGAGGTAGAAACCAAGCTATCCATAGTCATAGTAAAAAAAAAAAAAGTTCAAATTCACAAATAATCAAGGAAAGGCAAAGTAAAGCAATCAAATGCATTATATTAGCAAAGTTGATTTTTTTTAAGAGAAATGACAAATGCTGGAGCAACTGTGGGAAGAAAGGCAGGTACATTAAAACTCTGCTCATAAAATTGTAAAGTAGTTCAATCATTTTGGAAAACAATTTGGAACTCTGCCCGAAAAATGTGCATCCCCTTTGGTCCAATGAAACCACAATTAGGTCTATACCTGAAGAGACCAAAGAAGAAAAGGACACATAGTACAAAAATATTTATAGCAGTATTATGTGGGGACAAAGAATGAGAACCAAGTAGATGCCCATTAATTGGGGATTGACTGAGCAAGTTTTGATATTTAAATATAATGGAAGATCAATGTGCTATGGCAGCTAGTGGATAGAGCACCAGCCCTGGAGTCAGGAGGACCTGAGCTCAAATCTGACCTCAGACACTTAATAATTACCTAGCTGTGTGGCCTTGGAAAGTCATTTAACCCCATTGCCTTAAATAAAAATTAAAAGAAAAAAAGCATTTATTTCACAAAAAAACAAGGGGGGGGGGGGAGATTTGTTTCAGTAGAGCAAAATACCACCACTTTAGAGGTTCTCTCCAATCAAAGTACCTCCCCTTGCCTGTGTCTAAATCATAGAAGATTCCTTGAGTGATGGGACAGTTTGGAACCCAAAGAGATCACTTTGTTCTAAGAACTTCTGATTATTACCATCAATCAGAGCATTAAAAAAAGAAAAAAAAATATGCTTGGCACTGCCATGGAGACTATCCAGTGCAGAGTCAATATTAAAGAGGGATTTGCTATAGCTGGTAAGGTCCTCCAGATGCTCCTCATTTGCATATGACTGATTATATTAAACCCTGAAATATTATAGGCCCTACTAAATGAGATCTACCCTCACTCCAAGGAATTCTAACTATCCACACAAGAAAATCAACCAGATGAAGAATACCTGTTGTTACATAACAAATTATGAAATATAAATTAATGGACAGCCAATTGAAATAGACAATCTTGCCCAAGTACACACACACACACACACACACACACACACACACACACACCCCTTGAATCCAGGTCTTCCAGACTCTAGAGAGCTCACTATTCACTAAAGGTTGTTCTCATTCAAGATATTAGCAAATCAAAGCTTTACCAATACAAGATGAGTTTTACCTGTCTTCCACTTTGTTATCTGCAACTAGCTTTTTAACAATGTAGCTACCATCACTGAATTAGTCCTAGGAAATACATTCTCATAACTTTGCCATACATAAGTCCACTTAACTGTCCCTGTGGCTTCACATTCCAATGACTATCTTCAACAACCCTTTCTTTATAGTGGTTTTTGTGGGGGGAAGAGGGGGAGAGGGTTGCAGGTTTGGGGCTTAGCTTAATAGCTACCACACAGTCAGTACTTAAAAATTACATTTTCATTGATTCATTTGCTTCTAGGACTCCCTAAAGTGTGAAGATGGGGGTGGGAATAGGAGTAGAATAAGAAGAGTGCCAAACCCAGTCACTAAAAGACAGAGAAGAGAGATAGAGAACTAGGAATCAATGCAGCTGGTCTCTGAATGCAAATTGAGGGACCTGGGACTTGGTGCCTGAAGCTAAGGATTAAAAGATATCTGTAAGGTTTATTAAAATAGCAACACAAAAGAACCCAGGATCCCAAGGCAAAATCCTAGGAGAAGTCTTCAATATTGGGTGGATTCAAAGAAGGAAATGGACAGGAAGCTGGAGACATAGGCAAGGTAGAATGGCCAGGCTGGAAAGCCAGAGTTTGCAGGAGATCTTATGGTCAGAGAGATTAGAGCCAAAAGAAGACTTATGAACCATCTAGTCCAACCTTCTCATTATGAAAATACAAAAACTGAATCTCAACAAAAAGTGTAAAGCTGCTATAAAGTCACACAGTGAATGTTAGGCCTAAGACTAGGAGCACTAGTTCTCCTGAGGGACTGGGGACCTGGGAAGGCAGAATGTGCATGCGATGACCTGTGGGAGGTCAGAATAGACTACAACTCCTGTCTAAGTATCTTAGAGCCCATCAGGCACAATTGTTATTAATCAATATAGAACAAGTCCCCAAATGGGCCAGACACAGATAAAGGGACATTTACTATATGTGCCCTAAACCTCACCTTGGATCTAGGACCAAGTATCTCTACCCCTATTTTGAAAAATAAAATGGAATCAAGCAGAGAAGAGAAATGAGGAACAACCTATTTCATTTTGGACCCAAGCATGGGTTACATGTGGGTGAAGCATTGGTTTTGGAGAAGCTGGGTTCCAAGGAGGGGATAGCCTTTCTTTTTTTCCCTCTGGCTATAATGATGGGAACAGGGGAAGGATCTCCAGGAACTGTTCCTAAGCAACTTCTCTCCTGCTCCTCCTAAGGAAGGTGTGACTATCTCATCCAACATTTCATACAATCTATGATTCCCAGAGCCAGGAAGACAATCTTAGAAAAGATCTAGCTCCTGTACCCTCCCACTGCCCCACTCATATCCAGGGGCCAAGAAACACTTTCAGACATTGCTTTCTCCCATGGTTCCCATTTTTTCCCCAACATTTGCTAAAATTGTACACTTTAATATAATGTTAAAGTTAGGAAGTATTTCAGAAATTATCTAGTCTACCTCCCTCATTTTACTGATATAGTAACTGAGGCCAAGAAGGGTGAAGGAACTAGTCCCAGGTCACACAAAAAGTAAGGATCAGTCAGAACTAGAACTCAGATACTTACCTTCCCTCTACTATGCCAAGCTCAGGCAATGGCTCTCTGTGATCTCAGAATCCCACTTCTAGGAAAGGAGTAATCTTTCATTCTCTACAACCTCTAACTGAAGCTACTCCAGACCACCTCCACCATCACTAGCACCACCATAAACTGATATAGCTTAGACCCAACAATGTGGTCAAATGGAGTTTAATGGAGTTTAGCCCCACCTTCCTTGGTTTCCCTTAGCTTATTGAGAATCAGCCAGGTTTATTGATTAAGCAAGCAGAAAATGTGCACAAAGAGAGTAGTAGAGCGGGGAAGAATTAGGAAAGTGAATATTGGCTAGGGGTGTAGGAGCTAAGTGGGAGAAGAAATTGGGCATGGCAGGAGAGAGATAGTCTTGGCCTGCCCTATCCTCAATTTTCCCACATTTAAAAGTAACCAGAGGTTTTCCCAGATCATAAAATGTGGGAGGCAAGATCTGCCTATACCAAAATCCTGGAAGATAAGAGGGAAGAAGGGACCTAGGAATGGATCCCAAAAGAATCTTGAGACAAGCTCTGAAGTTCCAAAACTACTCAGAGATTAAAGGGGAAAGAATGTGCCATAAGTGATAGTTTTGGAACATGAATGCTGACTTCACTAAGAAAGGAGGAAGAGGGGGGCGGCTAGGTGGCATAGTGGATAAAGCACCGGCCCTGGAGTCAGGAGTACCTGGGTTCAAATCCAGTCTCAGACACTTAATAATTACCTAGCTGTGTGGCTTTGGGCAAGCCACTTAACCCCGTTTGCCTTGCAAAAAAAAAAAAACCTAAAAAAAAAAACAAGAAAGGAGGAAGAGGGCCAAGAAGGAGAAGGGAGGGGCACTATATATGCCAATAATACAATAGGTACCCCAGAGCAAATCATTTAGGGCTCTAGACCACTCTATAAATTTCAGAGAAAATGGCCAACATGCATTGGCAATGGTTCTCCTAATTTGAGGGTTCTCTCTGAAACGTTAAATCACAAGTCCAAGCTCTGTCCAGTCCCTCTGGACAACTGTATGTGTTTATATAAACACATGTTTATATAAACACAAGTGTATTATGGGAAGAGAGTGGGTTGGGTTACATGTGTGTGAAGGGTTGATTTTGGAGGAGCTGGGTTCCAAAGAGGGGATAGCCTTTCTTTTTTTTTTCCCTCTGGCTATAATGATGGGAACAGGGGAAGGATCTCCAGGAACTGTCCCTAAGCAACTTCTCTCCTACTCCTCTTAAGGGAGATGTGACTATCTCATCCAACATAGATAGGGCCAGGCTCCCCCAGTTCAGCCAGATCCCACTTTCCCACAATGCTTAATGTCCATTCCAAGGGAAATCCATTGCCTGAGGTGAGGAGGCAATGAAGGACAAAAATGGGGGAAGAATTCATCAGGCAAGTCTCAGGAAAGGTGGAAGGGAAGGAGCTCATGGCAGGGTCCAGTTCTGATCCTCCAGCAGACATTGATTTTTATTTTTTTCCCTAACAATATAAAAGTGCAAGGTCTAGGGCAGCTCCTAGCAGCACCAGGTGCCCACCAGCAGGATCATCACACTCACTCCTGATTAAAGGTCATTAAACATGAAATTAGTCCATTTGTGTTATGGGTCTCCTGGGGGCCTAGGTAATTATGGACTACAGATGGCTGGGAACCCAGACCTCAGTTCTGATCATACCAGGGATGGAGAACAGGGTGAAGTCAGGTCAGAAGAAACAAGAGGAGGATGCTGGCAGGAGTGATGATTGAGTTTCCTCCTCATTGCAAACCCATCAAGTTTCAAAACAAATCACAATTAATAAATACATTCCCATAATGACTGGACATTCAATAAGATATTGGAAGATATGGAGTCAATTCATCATTTCTCTCTCTCTCTCTCTTCATCCCTCCCTCTCTCCTTCTTATTCCCTCTTCCCCCTCTTTTCCCCCTCACTCCCCCGTTTTCTTTTCCTCTTCCCATTTCCCTCCTCCCCTTCTCTCTTTTCCTCCTCTTCTTCCTTTTTCATTCCCTCTTCCCCTCTCCTTTCCTTCTTCACTCTTTCCTTCTCTTTACCTCTTCCTCCTTCTCATTCCCTTCCTTTCCTTTTTTCCCTCCCTTCCTCCCTCCTTCTCCCTCTTCTCCCCCTCTCTGCACTGTCTCTGCCTCTATCTCTCTATGTCTCTCTTTCTGTCATCCTTTCCCTTCCTCTCTCTTTCACCCCATCCCCCCTCCACACTCCATTGTCTTTTCTTTCATCTCTACAATGAATTAAGAACCAGAGAGAGTATTTGTAGTCCATTTTTCTGGTTTGTGGCTCAGCTTGGGGGATAGGGACAACTTGGCAGGGATTCTACAGAATAGTGAGGGTGTCCTCCTGATGGGTATTTTGGAGCAGAGGTTGGGCACTAGGACATAGAAAATGGTGTTGGTCAAGGCTATAGTATACCAGATTGGCACAGTGGTTCCCTCAATCCTCAGTGTGGTTGGTGTCCTATCTTACCTCACAGTGGCATTGAGTCCAGTTGGCAGCAAGAAAGACTGGGTCATGAGCAGAACCAGAGAACCACCCTAACAGCAACATGAGGGTGATGATCAACATTAATGGACTTGCTCATTCCATAAGTGCAAAAGTCAGGGACAATTTTAGGGTATCTGTGATGGGAAATGCCACCTGTACCCAGAGAAAGAACTGTGGAAGTTTATTTTTTATTTTGTTAACATTTATATTTGTTTTCCAATTATATACATTAGTAATATCTACCTATCATTTTTTGTAAGGTTTTGCATTTTACAATTTTTCCCCCACCCTCCCCTCCCCCACCACAGAAGGTTGTCTAATAGCCTTTACATTGTTTCCGTGCTATATATTGATGTGAATTGAATGTGTTATAAGAGTAAACATAAGAGTAAACATGAACCCCCCTCCCTCCCCAAGAAAATGAAAAACCTCAAGAATAGAGAGAAAAAAATGTACTTCAGTCTGTGTTCAGATTCCAATGGCTCTGTCTCTGGGGTGAGTTGCTTACTTTATCATAACTCCACCAGAGAAGTTGTTTCAATATTTTTTGAACTGTGGAATAAACAGAGACAAAGACTACTACCTTCAATTTAAAAAAGGTTGTCTTATATACTACATAATTTTGTTATTTCTAATATTTTATTTTTTCCTCAAGGATATGATTTTTCTCTCAGTACATTCAATTTTGATCAATGTATAGCATGGAAACAATACTATACATTGCCTTCTGTGGGGGGGGGGGTGAAGGAAGGAAGGGAAGGTGGGGGGGAAATTGTAAAATTCAAAACCTTACCAAAAAATGATGGGTAGAAACTACTATTGTATATAATTGGAAAACAAATTAAAAAAAAAAAGAAAGCCACAACCATCATCACATTTAAGAAGCAACAATTCTATACAATGCATCAGGACCACAGTGACCTCCATGGACTACTTGGGGTCCTGATGCCATTCACAGAAGCTAATTTAAGTCCTCTAGAACTTCTGAAGAGGGAAGGCATTCTTTTTGTTTTGTTTTGTTTGTGGAGCAATAGAGTTAAGTGACTTACCCAAGGTCATACACCTAATAAGTGTTAAGTGTTTGAGACTAGATTTGAACTCAGGACTAGTGCTCTATTCACTGCCACCTAGCTGCCCCAAGGGAAGATATTCTTGAAAGCTGACCCCCCTCAGGACAGTCTCTGAGTTCATATCCTCCTCAGAGTCCCCAATCTCCCACCATTTAGCTGAGTAGAAGAATGCACCTTACTCTCATGATTATACATTTACTTGATCCCCATTTCCTAACCATCCCAGCCATTAGATTGTAAATGCTCTAAGAGGAGACACCTTGACTTGTTTTGGGAGTTGTTTTGCCTTTTCCACTTTATATCTCTAACACCTAGCACAATAAAAATGTCTGTCAACTGACTGACTAACAGGCCACCTGCCCTGGTTCCACAGGAGGTAGTTTGGGATCTGGAGATGAGAGAAGAGTAATGTTCAGGATTGGAGCCTAGAGCCAATTTAGAATCTTCCCTTTCTTGAAAACAACAGGGTTTATATATTTTGTGTCTTCCTACTCCCACCCCAGGTGACTCTGTCCCATCTATCTGTCCATGTGTCCTGGACATAGGTAACATATCTGTGATTTGTCCCTTAAGGACAGGGGTTAGAGGACCTGTGCTTCTGTTTCAGCTGATCCCAAGTTCGAAGCCTCTGGAAACAATATAGGCAAATTAATTGTCTTCCCTCCCCAAGATCCAGAGAGAAAGTTAGTAAATAAATGACTTTGGCATTATGTCTGACATCCTCCTCATCAGAAATTATAAAGCCTTCTTTTGGTGGGACCCTAGAGTTTAAAGTTCCTTATCTACCCCAATAAGAAACCTTTTAGGAGGTGGAGATCAGTTCTGGGCCCAAACTCCTAAGGATGAGACTGAAGTTGAAGGAGTAAAGCAGGGATTGTCGTGAAGCAGCTCCCACTGGGAGGCCAATGAATAAAAGATGAAAGTGGGCTTTACTAGAGTTTCAGGGGGAGGGGCGTGACAATGGCCCAAAGCCATCAGCTCCTCACTCTTCCCTTTAATTCTGTGCCCTTTAATTACCCCTCCTGATGGAATGTAAAATTTGATTACGACAGTGTTACCAGCACTTCCAATCACCGTTTCCTCTGCATTTCATCATCCCAGGTTTCTCTCTCTCTCTCTCTCTCTCTCTCTCTCTCTCTCTCTCTCTCTCTCTCTCTCTCTCCCTATCTCTTCCTCCCTCCCTCCCTCTCTGTTTTTTTTTCTCTCTCCCTCACTATCTCTTGGTCTCTCTATCATCTCCTTCCTCTTCCTCCTTCTTATTCTCCTCCTTCTCTTTCTACTCCCTTTTCTCCTTCTTATTCACTTTCTCCTTCTTTCTTCTCCCCCCTTCTCCTTCTTTCTCTCTTCCTATCCTTTTCTCTCTGATACACATACACACACACACACACACACATACAAAATATCAGATATTCTTAATGATAGTGATTATTTTCCTTCATTATTGAAGTGAACTAAAACAGCATCACTATGTTAAGAGACAAGTTACAGCATGTCTGACTGTGGTTGATCAGACCAGGTAAATTCTACCACAGACTGGGCAAAAATAGTCCATGAAAACACCTGGGGTGGGTTTTGTATAGCTAGGGAAAAGGACTCCTGATGACCTATAGAGCAGAGAGGGTCACCTTGGTGGGCCATGCTCTCCCAGGCTGTCAGAGCTGCTTCTGAGAGACTAAGATGCGGGGGGAGTGAAAACTTGGGAGACTAAAACATTTTTTACTGAGGACTGATGGGGCCATGTCTCTTTCCCCTTTCAGGAAGGAGATATCCAATACTATGACTCCAAAGCAGATGCTGAACTGGTGAGTATTTCTCTTCCCTGAATCACCCTGAAATCCAGTCTCCACCACCAAAGAAAAACCCCATTCCTTCCTGGTTCAGGACCCCATGCCCCAACACAACCCAGGAGAACACAGTTATCCATAGCAACGTCCCTTTATGCATTCCAGCTGCAGAATAAGCCTCTTTAGCATCCACTGTAGAAGAAGAAACAATACAGTCTGGTGGAAAGATCCCTGGCCCAAGAATCAGAAGACCCCAGTTTCCTTGACAGCTCTGCAACCAACTCACTATGTAATCTTGAGCAAATGTTTTCCCTCTCTTTAAGCCTCTATTTCTCCCCCTATAAAATGAGAGGGGTTGAACTAGACTGTTTATAGACCCTTGCACTCCTATGTCCTTGCAGCATCCTATGACTTTAGAATTCTTCTCAAAGCAACTTGAGAAGACTGTATGGGAGCTTTGCAAATAGAAGATTAAAAAGAAGCATAATTTGTAAATTATTCTTCCCAGCCCTGGGGGTAATCAGTCATGCAGTGAACTCATTCATAGGACAGAGAGGAAAGAATCAGAGCAGGTTTGTCCCCAAAATCTTCTGGTCAATCTGGGAAGGCTTCCTAGAAAAGGTGGAGGCTAGAAAAGGGAAGGGGGAAAGGAGAAAGGTCAGTTTTTCTATTTCTATTTGAATATTTCTGGGACATAAAGACTCAGGAGAGCATTGGTGAATATGGGGGAGGGGGCTGTTCTGTAAGTTAAGAATTGGGGAGGGGGCCAAGAAGGAGGCTGAGGGGCAGGGAGAAGAGTGGGTGGTCATAGAGCAGGTGTGCTTCCCCTTGGCTGAGCCTCCACTGCTCCCAGAGAAGTTACTAAAATTAAAGCTAGAATCTGAAATTCAAATGAGAAGGGAACCTTTAATTAGACACTGACTCTAATTCCTTACCCCCCCTCCCAGCAATGCCGTGCTGTAATTTTAGCAATCAGTGCATTAAATATAAACCAGGGAGCTTTCATTCTTCCTGATTCTTCTGGTCCCCCAGTCCACCCCAACCCCATCCTCCCACCCCTGGGGACACAAACCATAGCTTGCTAGCCTCATCAGCCTTGAATAAGCTCAACTGCCTTTCTGGGGCTTCAGGGTCCCTCTGTCCCGTTCCCCCACAGTCCCCCACACACACCATTTACATAGAGAAGAGTCAAGAGTCTGGGTTCTTGGACCTGGACCCTGACTTGTCCTCCTGGGGAGGGCATATGGTCAGCCCAAGGCCAGAGGGCAGCATGGAGGAGGCAGCCCCCAGTGCCATTCTCAGCTTGGCAACCATCCGACAATAAATAAAAACCACAGCTTATTTTCTTAATCTTTGCCAAAGGTAACTGTTTAGAGTTCTTTCTAGACCATTTATTTTTAAATTACCAGATAGAAGATGGGGGTTGGGAGGGGAAAAGAGGAAGAAAGGAGAAAGTTCTCCAGCTGATAGCTTATCTGCTAGTGAGATCCAAATGTCACATTCGCCTAAAAAGTTGGGAGATTAAAATTTGCAGTGCCCTTCATCCACCGCTGACATTTGAGGTGGTTTCTTCTCCCCCTCCCCAATCCCTCCCACTACCAACCATCAACACCCTCTCTGCATCTTCAGATTTCAACATCTTCAGTGAAAACTCAGAACCCATCACCTGCTATCTGGAGGCCAGATAGCTCCTCAAAGCCCATTTTTCTGGCTTTTGCTATCACCTGGGGATTTCAAGGACCCGCCAGGCCTGTATATGTGCTTATGGCTGTCTGGGTCTGCATGTATGTGCCTCTACCTGGGGACTATAACTGAAGAAAGGTTACTAGAGAAAGAGGTACCGGGGGGGGGGGGGGGGGGGGGGGGTGATACAGCAGTCCCCTAGGAATCAAGGACTGACCCACCACTCAAGCCCCCATTGTTCCATTCCACTCTCACTCCTCAGGCAGGTTTAATTCAAAACAAAAAGTATTTTTCCCTAAGCATCCATATAGCATGTAACCAATGCTATATTCACCTAAGCTGTGGCAGGATGGGGAAAGGTATCTCCTCCATCTCTAAGACAGAGCAGATAGTCACCCCCTTAGGGATCAAAGTTACATCTTGACCCTAACAGAAATGTCTGGCACTCAGAGCAAAAACAGAATCCCAACTTCCCAGACCCTCTCCCCTTCCATGTATACCTCTGTTTAGCAGAGTATACACTCCAACACTATGTGTCCTTGAGAAAGTCTCTAACCTTCTAAATAAAATCCTGAGAAACCAGACTGGAAAGGAATTTAAAAGGCATCTAATATAACTCTCTTTTCCATGTATGAGGAAACTGACCTTTGAGTCAGGAAGACTTGAGTTTTAATACTACCTCAGACATATGTTAGTTGTGTGATCCTGGTCAAGTTGCTTTAATAGATCATAGCCTCAGTTTCTTCACTTGTAAAATGATAATAATGCCTGTAGCCTTCATCTCACAGAGGTGTTGTGAAGACGGAATGAGATGACATATGAAAAATAAGTTACCAACCTTCAGGAATTATGTAAATGTCCATCATAATTCTCATTAATAATAATTATTAATAATCAACTTTTTCAAGTTCATACAAGTAATAAGGGCCAACTTCAGGATTCAAATTCAGTAACAATGACTCTAGATCCACCCCTCTTTCAGCTATACCATACTGTCTCCCTCTGGGCCTTAGTTTCCCAGTCTGTAAAATGAGGGGTAAAACCAGATAGATATGATTTATAGATGGAATGAACCTTCATCCATCCTAACTTTCATATAGTCCCTCTGGTTCTATAACCTGGGGTGCAGATCATGGAAAATGTTGAGTCACCCAGTCTAACTGGGACATGGAGTTTATTATAGGGAATAGTAGGAGATAAGGTTGAAAAGTGAGATAGGAAAGGCATAACTCTTCATGGGGAGAAGGGGGGAACCAAAGTGAAGAGTGGGCATGGGATAATTCCTGCAGATGCTATTAACTTCTCTAACAAGAACCAGTTTCATGCCCTGAGCCTCTCTGGCTGTTAGGGTGCTCTCCCTCTCTCTCCCCTATCTCTGTCTACCTGTGTCTCTTTGTCTTTATTTCTCCTCAATTCCCTTTTTTTCCTTAATTTGTCTCTCTCCATCCATGTCTCCTTCTGTTTCTGTTACACACCTGCACCAGTGATGAGTTGTCTTCACACGCGGACACGCAGACACACACATGCACACTTGCATGCACACTCACATGCACACTCATCACTGTGCACCAATTAGAACACTGGCTCCTGCCAGCTAAGCCAGGAGGCACAGGAGTGGGTGGCTGGCTCTGCAGTGCATGCCCGTGCCCATGAAACGCCATAATTGGCACCTGTCAGGGACAGGCGGCCGCTGTTTTTAGAAAGTCAACTGTAGCCTTTTTAGCCCTTCCCCCACCCCTGTGCCTGTTGGGAACTGCAACCCCTCTTCAGGCTGTGATACCTATAAATACCCACTGCCCATTCCCTCCCTCCCAGCCCAGCCCCCTAGGGCCAGATTGCCCTGGCAGCCCAGGTGTGCAGCCAAGCAATGACAAAGAGAATGAGTGGGACTGGAGCCCCTTTCCTTGGAGGTGGAGGTCAAAGCAAAAGGACCTGGGCCACAGTCTCTGGATTCTTGATCTTTCTAGACTGCTGGGTGATACTCTTTGTTGCCTGGGAAACCACAAAGGGGGAGGGGAGATGGAGGGGATTTGGGGAATGTGGAGCCAAGCAAGCTCAGCCTGAGTTTGCTGATCAGGCTGTGTAATTAAATGTCGCCTGCGTCCTTATTGACAGAGCACTAAGCCGATCTCCCTTTTAATTTGGTCTCTGATACTTGCCTTTTGCTGCTAATTGATTTTCAAGGATTTGGGGAGGTTGTTCTATTTTCTTTTCCTTTTTTTTTTTTTTTTTTTTTTACTGACTTGAAGATGCTCTCAGGATTTGATAAGGTACCAGTCAAGACATTCCAGCTGGAACCCCCTCCCCTCCCCTTGCCACATACACAAAAAAACCTCTGGCCAGGGGAGAGGAAAACGCCCTACAGAGGATGTAGCCAGTGTAGTACATGAACAGAATTATCTCTCAAAGATGTCCCAGTCCTCAAGGTGGCTCACAGGCCATCTTTAGCTTATCATTGGCCACCATGAGCCCCACTCCAAACCATTTATCAGATAGGGGTGGAGGCACAATACTGGGGAAGCATTAATAGACAGAAGGAGGGGCAGCTAGGTGGCGCAGTGGATAGGGCACTGGCCTTGGAGTCAGAAGTACCTGAGTTCAAATGTGACCTCAGACACTTAATAATTACCTAGCCATGTGGCCTTGGGCAAGCCACTTAACCCCATTGCCTTGTAAAAACTTAAAAAAAAAAAAAAATAGACAGAAGGATTAGTTCTCTTCTCCTTTCCTATTCCAACCACCCTCCTCTGGAACTGAGGTCAGTAGGAACGGAGGAGAAGGGGAGTTACAACCCTACTTGTGACAATAGAGGCAGCAATCCCTTCCCCAAGACAAGTCACAATTTTCTAATTCTGCATATCTCTTTCTCTTCATTTTTCCCTCAAGGAAAAAAACAGTTTCAAAGCTGACAGAAACCTTAAGGATCATTTTCTCTAACTTATCATATAAAGTTTGGACACTTAGGTACCCCCCATCTATATGTCTATTTTTTATCTCTTTATCTCCTTTGTTTTCTTTGTCTATCTCTCTTATTTCTCTTAATAAATTCTGTCTTTCTCTTTGTTTCTATATTTCTGATTCTGTCTCTCTTTCTCCCTCTGTTTAATTCTCTCTCTTCCTATTCAGAACTATGGGTTTTAAAGTTAGAAGGGGAAATAGAAGTTATCAACATAAAGTTGGTTTCTGGGGTGGCTAGGTGATGTAGTGGATAAAGCACCAGCCCTGGAGTCAAGAGTACCTGGGTTCAAATCTGGTCTCAGACACTTACTAATTACCTAGCTGCGTGGCCTTGGGCAAGCCACTTAACCCCGTTAGCCTTGCAAAAAAAAAAAAAAAAAACAACTAAAAATAAATAAATAAAATAAAGTTGGTTTCTGTACAAACAGGAAACATTTAAGTTCCTTTTGCTAAAGTAGTTGGCTGCCTTGGTTATCAAGGTTATCAAATTCTTCCTTGGATCATAGTTATTTCTTTATATGTATTATTCCCTCCCCATCTCCCACCCCACCCCACCTCAATTAGATTGTAATCTCTTCAAAGGAGTGTTCATCTCTGTGTCCCCAGCACCAAGGACATGGTCCTGCCCAAAGTAGAAATGAATATTTATTGAATTGGGTTGTTGTTTGAGTCAGTCCACTCAACTCATATTCTAAATAATGAAACTAACAGGTTAAATGTTTTGCCTGAGGTCCACAGGTATTAAGTGGCTGAACTGGGATATGAATTCAAGACTTCTGTTATCTAAATTCAATGTTCTTTCTTTCTGTTGTACTAAGATGCCTCTTTTCTATTGCTTTATCTGTTCCTGTCTCTCTGTCTCACTCTCCTTAATATTCTTCTTCTCACCATCCCTGACCACTGTGTCTTTCTCTCTCTCTCTCTCTCTCTCTCTCTCTCTCTCTCTCTCAGGAGGACCCCGAGGGTGAGGACATTGAGAGGGAAAAGTCCAGTACCCTGCAGCTGGACTTCGTTGAGGACCCAAACTTTAAAAACAAGGTCAACTACTCCTATACGGCTGTCCAGATCCCCACGGACATCTACAAAGGCTGTGAGTGCTCCCTGCCTGTCCTAAACAGCCAGCCCCCCCGCCCCCCCCCACCAAGCCTCCAAATTTGTGTTATATTCAGGTTCCTAGATTAAAGATGAAAGGAACAATAGAGGTCACATAATCCAATTTCTTTATTTAACAGATAGAAAACTGAGGCACATAAAGGTAAATTGATTTGTTTAAGATCATACAGGTAACATGTAAATGAGCTAGGATTTAAATCCAAATCCTTTGTTTTTAGATCCAATTCTTTTTCCATTATGCCACTCTGCCTCCCAAGAAGCCTGGGTTCAGGACAATAAGGTCCTAAGTCCCAGAACACTCTGAGTCTACCACAGGGAGGGGAAAAGAAACTTACTCATCTACCAAGGCTATGCCTACTGAGAGCAAATCCACCCAAACCCTGCAGGATCCACACTGTTAGCATGAACCTGAATCTTGGATAAGAGCTCAAGATTCCTGCAAACCCTTCCACATGCCCTAAGCTCCCAGCCTCTCCTGGCCTGGAGACATTCACCTTGGGATCTGATGCTCAGCCAATGAGCTCAAACAATATAATAAACACAAAGAGCTTTGCAAACCTTAAAGAACTGGATAAATGCTATACTATTAATAGTTCTGTGTATACATTATTGGAAACAGCTGGGTGGTCCAGTGAATAGAGTGCTAGACCTGCAGAAGTCAGAAAGATTGAATTCAAATCTAGCCTCAGACATTTGTGTGACCCTGGACAAGTCACTTCACCCTGTTTAAGTTTCTTCTGTAAAATGAGCTGGAGAAGGAAGTGGTAAACCATTTCTTTGTCAAGAAAACACCAAAGGGGTGTCACAAAGAGTCTAGTAAGGCTGAAATACTGCACAGAATGACACAAACTCATGCATATAATCTCATAAATATACTCATTCTTCAAATTCATGCATATAGTAACCCATACATACATGATATCTCTTTCATAAACGAATATGGTCACCTAAATACACACTCACAATCATACATAGACTTACACACAGAGAAATGATCAGGCTAGTATGCACCCACACTAGCATTTTGTCCTGCTTTCACAAACATACATACACTTACATCCTCAAATATATGTGATTTAAGCACAATGCCAATACACAGTCTCCTATTGGTACCTCATTCTTCCCAGTAGGTTCACATATTCAGATATACAGACATACACATAGAGTTCCAGTAGATGGCTCTTTCCAAACTGTCTTCCTCCCCATGAGAGCCTTTCTACTCTAGCTTTAAAACTGCTCTTTTACTTGAGCTAGGGTTTGGCTAAAGATAACAAATTCCCAGTCTCCTGCTCTGAAGAAGTAATTGAGCTGTGATCTGTTACCCCGTGGTCCTGTAATTTATATTCTGAGTTTAGCTGCAAAGATATGGATCCCAAGAACTAGAAGCACAGGGATGAGAGAAAATTCTTCCTTGTGTATACCCCTGTCCAAGTCTATACTCCCTCTTGTTAGCTCCCTCCAAGAAGTGGTGTTAGGATTTGGGCACCTGGATCCTAGAGGGGGCTGGTGGGGTGGGGTGGGGGAGCAAAGGGCAACCTGAGAGGGAGTCTAGACAGAACATAAGAACTCCCCTGGGAGAAACTTGAGCTCCTGCTCTGATGTCTGATCTGTAAAAGAGAGAAATATAGATTTAAAAAAAAAAATCAAGGAGGGACAGAAGGAAGGAGGAAGGGATGGGGCTAAAAGAGAGAGAAGTTAGGATGAGGAAGAAGGAAAATAAAAAAGACAAAAAAAGGAGAGAGACTAAGTATGTGAATTGGGGGGGGGGGGATCATATTGTTGCCAGTTTGGACACTGGGGCAAAGGCAGCCAAGAAGAGAGAGAGAGAGAGAGAGAGAGAGAGAGAGAGGTATAGGCATTCCAGGCAATATGGAGCTTGGAAGCAGGGACACCTAGCTCCCCCAGGGAAAGATAAAGCTGAGTCATTTATCCCCTGGGTCCTGCCTCACCGTGGGCTGCGCCAGCAGAGGGGCACTATCTAAGGCAGCCACACTAATTAAAACATTGGCTGCCCCACCCTCCCCAGTCACCCCTCACTACCCACACAAATTACATTTGATAGTTTTTTTTTATTTACTGTGTCACTTGTAATTAAATCTGTAATCACTTGCCTGAGGTGGGGGTGGTCCCCCATTTCCTAATTCAGGGTGCCTATGTGTGGGTGTATGTGTTTGTACATTTAGGACCCGGTGAGGAGGCAGGAGGGGTAAAGAAGGAAGTCAGGCAGGAGTAGGAAGATCACAGTTGGCAAGCTTTGTAAGGTGGTGTGTGTATTTGTGTGTGTGTGTGTGTGTGTGTGTGTGTGTGTGTGTTCAAGGCTTTGAGTAGCATAAACCTACATGTGTCATTGTGTGAGATTTAGCATTGTAAGCATATACGTGTTTACAAGGATCTTTACCAGAGTCTTCAATGTTGTCTTATGTAGATGTATTGTTGTATGTCCAAATATATAGAGTGGAGAAAGGATAGTACTGGTATTGAGAGTATGTATGTGACAACCATCAGACATGAATGAGTAAAATCAAGTATTTAAAAATACTATTTAAGTTAAGAAAGAATATCAAAAATTACATCAAATGATAAAATACATAGGGACAGTACTGACTGTACTTACTATCTAGGGCAAAGTCCTTCTCTACTCTGTGTTTCAGTTTCCCCAACTATAAAATGAAAAGGTGAAGCTAGGCTAAGTGACTTTTAAGGTCCCAATGATCTATGAGGCTATGATGTAATGATATATGAAGTTAGTTAACTATTGATCACAGCTCTTTGACTGCTCTAAAGATTTAAACTTCTAGAGACTTGATTCTAAAGGAGACGATCAGAAAAGTACATACTAGGGGTGGCTAGGTGGCACAGTGGATAAAGCACCAGCCCTGGAGTCAGGAATACCTGGGTTCAAATCTGGTCTCAAACACTTAATAATTACCTAGCTATGTGGCCTTGGGCTAGCCACTTAACCCCATTTGCCTTGCAAAAAAACTAAAAAAAAAAAGTACATACTAGAGTGACTTGGTTTCTGTGCTCCCATGGACACTGTAGGGTAAAATTACATTAATGGTTCCCTATCCATGTGTGGTTGTGTAGAACTGATCCCAAAGACAAGGATAGTACTGATTTAAGGTTTTGTATTCAACTGGAAGATTCCATGAGCAAAGATGCTATGTGATCTGGATGTATGGGTGTGGGCTTATTCATGATGCAGTGTGATATTGTGGAAAGAGCATTAAATTTGGAGTAAAAAAAAAAACTCAGGTTCAAATCCTCACTCTGCTATCTACTGCCTGTATGATTCTGGGCAAATCACTACCCTCTCTGGGTCTCAGTTTCCCCCATCTCTAAAGTGTAAGGTTTGGACTGTAGAGCACTGTAATCCTATGACTAGGAGACTAAGTTTCCTTCATCTCTAAACCCGTGATCTTGGGTAAGTGTGTGGCCTTCTCCTGGTCCTGATGGACTGAGTGAAGAAACCAAACATGAGATCTGTTTAGCAGTAAAAGAATTCTGTATCTCAAATGTAGCACAATCTGCCTTTTGTGGGATTCATAGCTTAGACTATGAAAAGATCAGAATTTAGACTGAAATGAGGTTTAGGAGATGACCGTGCTCAGACTTAGTCTGAGACCAGAGAGTGAGATAAGTAAACAGATTTTCTCTCTTACTAACTACATGTCTAATACATGGATGGATTCGTATAAGCATCTGTGGTTGTAAGCATGTTTGCATGATGCAATGGAAAGAATCCTGGTCTTTGACTCAGAAAACCAAAATTGTAGCTCCAGTCACCCCCACAAACTCTCAGGGTAAGTCTTTTACCATTTCTGAACCTCAGTTTCTTCATTCATAAGAGTGGGATAGTAATCCCTTGTGTTGCTCTTCTCATGGAGAGGAGACATTAAAAGAATGGCTGGGATTGAACAGTGAACTCTCGTGTTATAGAAATATAAAATTATTCTTACCATGAACATCATTATTTGATGGTGCTTTTGAGGCTGTGGTAACACATGCATCAAGGATGTGTCAGTGGAGATGGTGTGGATGTGTGTGTGTGTGTGGTACTTGAACATGCATAGTTATAGGAGCCCATCTGAGAGCAAAGCAGATGTATATATGATCATATACCAATTTTGACTCATTTATGATCTGGGCTCCCCTAGCCTCAGCCATACCCCGGTTCAGCACCCCACTGAGCGACATGATCCTACTCACATCCCCTCCTCCCACCTCAATACTCCCAGCCCTGGCTGATTAATCATGAAGCCCAGTGGCTTCCAGCTTATCAGCTGCCTTAATAGCTGAATAATTCCAGTGCCATCAGTAGACCCTTAATTGCTTTCATGCCAGGCTGGTGACCTAGAGTGCATGCTGAATAGGGTGAGCTCTCTGGAGCCAGCCCCACTCTTTTAGGGGATAGGCTCATGGGGCCATACCCAAAGGGAATAGGTACACCAGATTCCTTTGTCACATACCTTAGATGCTGCTTGATGTACAATTTGCTGGATACTCAGGATCTTGGCCATTAACTAACCCCCTAATCTCAACCCCAAAATGAGCTCAGATTACCAACTCCAAATGAGTCTGACCCTGATAATAAACTGAACCCTGCCTCTGAATCCTTCAAAGGAAGCAACAATGAGCCTCGATTTGCAGTTGGAATAGACCAGGTCCCAGTCCTCAGGGAGCTCAGGATTTGAGAGGAGAAAAGAAGCCCCTTGACTAGGAGAATAATCAAGTGGTGTAAACTACCCTATGCAGATCTGACCATGATTGCCATAGGAGCTCAGAGGAGGGAAATTCTATGGTGGATTGGGAAAATCTGGGAGGTCATCCTTCAAGAAATAGGATTTTACTGGACTTTGAAGTAGGATTTTAATAAAAAGATGGTGGAGGACTAGGTAGCTAGAGTATTTGTATATAAGGATATTCCAAATAGAGAAAAAGAACATTAACAAAGTCTCAATAATACGAATGAGTCTGGTATATGTGGAGATCAGTGAAGACAGTGTTGGGGAACAGAATCAGAGAGACTGGAAAGTTGGGACCATGTTATGGAGAGCTTTGAAAGTCAAATTGAGGCATTTTAGGGGAATTCCATAGGTGGTGAGGAGTCCTTTTAGCTTCTCAAGAAGGAGTGTGATATGGTGAGATTATGGGTATATGAGATGACTCTGAAGGAAAGGATAACTGGGACCAGATCCTGGAGGCAGGCTACCCAAGAAGTAGCTATGATTATCCAACACTTGCTCATTCCCCACACTCTCTTCCAGGTCCTAATCTCTCAACTGCTACCATATGGGATGGGTGAGAGTGTTCACAGCCCTTTCCCTCTTCTGTCCACAGCCACAGTAATCCTGAATGAGCTCAACTGGACAGAAGCCCTGGAAGATGTGTTTGTAGAGAACCGTAAGGAGGACCCATCACTTCTGTGGCAGGTTTTTGGCAGTGCCACAGGGGTCACCCGATATTACCCAGGTGGGTATCTGGGGAGATGAGTATCTGTGACTCTAGGGATTGTAACATTTCCTTGGATAGATTGACCAAACAGGAATATCAGGGGTCAATTCTATAAACTGTATGCCCACTCTGTGTTAGGCCTTTGCCCTCCTGCCTACCTAGGCATATGGAGATATGAAATCTGGGCAGTCATTTACTTCAGGTCATGGAGAGGGCATGGTAGCATCTAGGAAACAACCCTAGTACTTCTGTTTTCTAAGATCCTCTTCTTGGAGTCAGCTCTTTTCTTCAAGAAGGGATCCAGAGCCTTACCCCACCATATCCCCTTGGTTCATGACCCTGTCCCAAACCCCAGTACTCTCAGCCTCTTTCTGCTCCACCCTGCCCCACAGCTACCCCTTGGAGAGCACCAAAAAAGATTGATCTATATGATGTTCGCCGGAGACCCTGGTGAGTATGGGGCACCCCGGGGGGGGGGAGATGGGGAGTGTGTGGGACCTGTCAAACCACACTGGAACTCCCAAGGTTGGGCTGGACCCTTCATATCCTACCCTATTTTTCTACCCTTCTAAACCTGAAGCAGCAGTACAGACCCCCCCAAACCCACTCTCTCTCTTTCTCCCCTTTGCCCACTTTGTCCTCTCCACTTAATTCATTATTTCTTCCCTCATTTTGCCTTCTTCCTTCTTTTCATGCCTTCCCCTTTCCCTCTCTCTGCCTCCCTTTTTCCCCCTCTTTCTCCTTCTTCCTTCTCTTTCTCTATCTCTCATTCTCTTTTCCTCCCTACTCAATTCAATCAAATCCATTCAACACGCATTATTAGTGGCCTAAAGTACTCACTTCTTATTCCCATTTTTTCCTGACTCTCCTCTCTCCTTTCCTCTTTTTCTATCTCCTATTCTTTCCCCTTTCATTTTCTCTCTTTCATTCTCTCCCTCTCCTCCCTCATTCTTTCCCTTTTTTTGTCTAACTTCCTTTTCTCTCTCTTATTCTTATCCTTCTTCCTCTCTCCCTTGTCTCTCATTCTTCTTCTCCTCAATTCAACAAGCCTTTAAGTTTCTACTTTGTACTCTCCCCCTCTTCCCTCTTTTTTCTTTCCTGCTTTTTCTTTCTTTATCCCCTCTTCTGCAGTCTCTCCTTTATCTTTTATTTGACTCCTCTTCCTTGCTTCTTTTCTCATTTTGCTATCTTCCTCTTATCTTATTCACCCTCCTCTCTCTCTCCTCACTTCTTTCATTCTCTATCCTTTGCTCTCATTCTCTCCATTTCCCTTTCACTCTTTTACTGTCTCTTTTTCTCTCTCATTCATTCTTCATTCCTCTCCCTTCCCCTCCTCATTCCCCCTTGCCTTCTCCCTCCCCTTGCCTTCCTCTCCCTCTCTCTGTCCCCCTCTCCCTCTATGATATCCCAGCCCTCTGAGCAGGGAGCAGCCAACTCTGTCCAATTTTCATTTCACACATCGTTGCCACTGGAAAATGGATACAATAACACAGGCAGGGGCACCCAGGCTAGAGCTCTCCACCCTCTCCCCCCCGAACCCACAGTTCTCATCTCCATCCCTACCATCTAGACCTGTCTAGCCTCTCTCTTCTTCCCTTCCTTCCTCTGTGGAAAGGGCAGAGAGTAATCCAAGATGAGAAAGGGATTTCCCAGGGGCTAGATTACCTCTCTTCAGCAAAGCCCAAACTAACCTAGCTACCTTCACCCACACCTTTCTGCTGAAGTCAGTGGCCACATGGACCAATCCTAGGTGAGTGACCCCATCACTGCCACCATCACAAACCCTTCATGAAACCAAAGAGCTATAAGTTAACTCTGAAACCTTCTTTTGTTAAGAGGAGAAGGAAAACCTAGGAAAAGGAAAAAGCCTTTGGGGAAACATTAAAAGGGGGAATTCCACCAATTATGCTCATTTTCCATGGCTAGGAAACCAAGAACTTGAAATTCAATTTTAAAAACCTAACATTGGGAGCTGGAAAGCTAAGAACCCAAGAAGGACTGATCTCCCACAACTCTCACCTTGAATGGAGTATTCACTCCCTGAAATCCTCTGTTTGTAGTGTCAAGTCTTCAGTTTGTTTGAAAATAACAACAATAAAGATTATTTGTATAGCACTTTACTGTTTGCAAAATACTTTACAAATATCAGCTTATTTTATCCTTCCAACAACCCTGGTAGGTAGGTGCTATTGCTATGACCATTTTACAAGTAAGGAAACTGAAGCAGAGGTGATGTAATTTACCCAGGGTCACGCTGCTAGTAAGCATCCAAAGTTGGATTTGAAGTCTGATCTTCCTAACTCCAGCTTCAGTGCTTTATCTTCTGCATCACCTAACTGTGCTTGTATCAAAGAACCCCAGGATGAAATGAGTTAGACAAAGCAAAATGAGCTCCTTGAGGGTAGGGACCATGTTTTGAACCTTCTTTGAATCTTCAGCCCTTAGCATAATGCTTGATACAGAAGAGGCAATGCCAATTTACTTGCTGATCATCCTCCCGAAGTCCCACCAGTCCTATTTATCATCCCTTTTATTCACATAGCTCTCCACTTCTATTCCAAATCTCTAGGGGTAGGACAGGAGAGTCAGCTGCAGTCCCAGAAACCAGAAGGCAATTTTTTAACTCCAACAAACATTTTCAAGTGTTTATTGATACTTTGTGTTGGTTCATCACATTCATTTTCAAACACATGCCTTTGCTTTCCCTATCTAGAAAGTCATTTCTCGTGAATAAAGATTTTTAAAGGAGGGAGTAGGAGAGGGGAAGAATTCAGAAAAACCTACTAACACACCAACCATTTCTGAAAATCTATGTAATATTCCACAGCCATAATCATTGCCCACTCCCAACCCCCATCACCCTTGTCTCAAGTCCTCAATCTCCATCACCCCCACCCTGAAAAGAAAAGAAGATACATTTTCTCAACTCATCTGTGAAGTCAAGCCTGGCCATTATACTTAACTGGCACTAGGTGTCATTTTTTTTGTTCTTTCCATTTACATTATTATAGTCACTAGGCATAGTTGCAAATATTTTGGAAATGGCTTCTGTATTCAGGATTGTGCTTGGTCCTAGGGGAGCCTCAAAGACTAAATAGAAGTGATCAGTTCCTGTCCTCTTGGAACTTCCAATTTAGAAGACTACTTCAAACAACCTGAATCTGAGTACCTGTTGTCCAACAACGCAGGGTTCAGGAGTTAGTGTTCCTGTTGCTTCCTTACCCTCTGTTGAAAAGATTCTTCTGAACCCCCAGACTATTGTTGCTTCTTAGGGTATGCTGTTCTGCTGGGGTATGAGTCTCCAAGACACCCCAAGGTGCTCTGCCTTTGCTACTCTGGAGCAATTCCAAGGGTGCAGTTGGGGGAGCTGAAGATTTCAGCAGAGGCCAGGGTGGAAGATGTGTCTGCAGAGAAAGAATTTTCCCAAACCCCCGTATTAAATGGTCCGATCTCCAGATTGGATGTGTCTCCAGAATACATGTTGGATAAAGAAGAAGAAGAAAAGGAGTGAAGAAAATAGGAGGATAAATAGAGATCCACTGCTGTCTCTGGTCTCTGTCACAAGAGAGTGTCTCTATAATTCTACCAAAAAAACTTTTCACCCATCCTAAGATCCTAACTTTGCCCTCTTCCCTATCCCCTATTCCTAGCATTCCCCTCTGTCCGTGTTCTCAAAGTCCAAAATTTTCTTGGATAGGGAACAGCTAGGGTTTGAACCCTGAGACAGCTCATTATCCCCACCAAAGTCCCAACTTCCTATTTCCTGTTCTTGGTGGGCTGAGTAAAGCCCTTTCCTTCTGGATCCTCCAGTCCCACCACCAACTAACTGAGTAGAGACTGTTAAGCACCCTGCCATGTAATTTCACAGTCAAGCCATCCTAACATCGAGGTCAGGAGATGGATGGAGAGCATCACTCTTCCAACAAAGCTAAAGCTAAGCAGCTCTCATTTCCTCTCAGTTGAGTATCAGCTCTCAGCTCTCAGTCAGATCCAAGATCCTCTGTCACTAAGGGTCATAACTCATGGAGGAAGGAAAGGGAGCCTTACTCAGCTCTACCTGGCAGATCAATGGGCATTAATGGATAGAGGTATCACTCACTGCATCGGTGAAGACCCTTATCTTCTGTATCTAATGACCATAAACCTTTTCCCCCAATAAGGTTTCTTGGCCTAGTATATCTATCACATCCCCATCCCCAATGTTGGTTTTTGATTGAGAAGATGGGGTCATAGCTGTGCTCTCAGAGCCTCCAATCCCCATGTGTAGACAAATACACATAAACATGATGTGGAAACATTCATAATTTTTACAATAACATCTCTTCATTTTATACTAGGAGGACATTTGTGAAATCATTACTATTTGTCCATTCATCTTCATCCTGAATTATTTGCAAGAGAAAGAATATTTCGGGCCCATGGCCTCCTCTTATCTCCTCAGACAACAAGAACTGGGGGCCTGGATAAGCAGGCTGCTTTTGTCCATTGCCAGCAATTGGGTGGTATAGTAGATGAAGTATGGGGGCCTGGAGTCAGGAAGATACATCTTCCTAAATTCAAATCTGGCCTCAGATACTTACTGACTATGTGACCCTAGGCAAGTCACTTAACCTTGTTTATCTCAGTCCCTCATCTATAAAATGAACTGAAGAAGAAAATGGCAAACCACTCTAGTATGTTTGACAAGAAAATCCCAAATGGGGTCATGAAGAGTCAGACACAACTAAACTGAACCACAACAACCCAATCCCACTTCCTGGAGAAATTATTGCCTTCATTCCCCAAGAGATGCTATGAAAGACTGTTTGGTTCTTCCCCTCAACCACAGAACAGTCCTTGAGACTGCATCTACAGAAATGCTGTGGTTCTGATATCTCTCCTACCAACTTCCTCAAATATTGAATCACTGATAAGAACTCAATAGTTCCCTTCTGATGGGGAAAGGGTTCTGATCCAGATTGTCTAACCTAGAAACAAAGAAAAATAGTTCATCCCTATCAAGATTTTAAAGCTCACTCAGTCCCTAAGGTCTAGAGTTCTCCAATATCTTAGGTTAATACCCAGACCAGTCAAACTCTAGCTGCCCAGGTTCTTTTGAAATCGAGATTCTTGGGGAGGCTATGTGGCACAGTGGATAAAGCACCTGCCCTGGAGTCAGGAGTACCTGGGTTCAAATCCAGTCTCAGACACTTAATAATGACCTAGCTATGTGGCTTTGGGCAAGCCACTTAAGCCCATTTGCCTTGTAAAAACCTAAAAAAAAAAATCTAGATTCTTTCTTCTTTCTGTCAAAAACAATTCTCAAATATTAAAGCATTTTTCACTAAGATGCCTATGCCGCCACCTCCCCCAGCTCTAATCAAGCAATGCCATCAGCCCACTATCTAGCTCTGTACATGCATGACCATGGGGGAGACAGACAACAGAGAAAGACACAAAGGCCCAGCCCTCAGGAAGTATCTAGTGTGGGGAGACAAAGAAGAACCAGACTGAAGGTCTCACCTTGAAGATGTCACAGTAGAGAGAAAGGATGGATAGAGGAAGAGGAGATAATATCTAGCTCACAACACAAATATGCTATGTCTGGAGAAGTTCTTCAGAGTAGAGAGACCTAGAGAATCTAGAGTGGTCTTCCTAGAAGCACTGGTCAGGGGAGGTGGGGTGGGGGTTACTAGTGGAGGTGAGACTTGATAAAGGATTGCAGAAATTGGTGAGATGAGAGAGAAGGAAAGGAAATATCTTGAGCAAAGTCTTGGAAAGTAGAAACTATAACAGGAAAATTTTGAGAGGTGCTTTAAAGTAAGTAGGCTATTACTATCTCCAGTCTACAAATGAGGAAATTGAGGCTCAGTGGCAATAAGCCATTTGGCCAAGGTCTCACAGCTGGTATCAGAGAAGAGATTTAAACTCCAGTCTCTGATTCCAGTTTCAGTGATCTTTCCTCTGTACCATGCTGCTCCTTCCTTACGTGTATGATATAGTGAAGGGACAATGAGGAGATCTACCTACCTACTGAAGAAGAAAAAAGTATGACTAGCAGAGTCCAGATAGGTAAGGTTAAAGGTAGGACTAGGCCAAGCTGAGGAAAGCCTTGTGGGCTAGCCTAAGAGGGCAAGATGATTTTCTCACTGTTCTCCCTTTTACAAAGACACCCTTGATTTCTTTGATCTGTTGGTTAATTGAGACCCAAGGACTAAGTAATTTAATCAATCTTCTCTATTGCCCATTATCTATTTGTCTCTTTTTCCTTTTCATTTCAACATTTATTTTATTTTATTTCAATTAATATGCATTTTTCCTATCCTCCATTGGAAAAAGAAGAAACAAAATCCTTTATAAAAAAAATATTTAAGTAAAACCACATTGCCACATTGACCTTAATGAAAAATGTGTATTGTGAGTCCATCCTTCTCTGTCAGGAGATGGATAGCTGGTTTCATTATCAGTCCTCTGGAATCATGATAGGTCTCTGCATTGACCAGAGTTCTTATTTCAGTTTTTTTGTCTCCACAATGTTGTTGTTATTGCAAAAATTCATTGTTGGATCTGCTTACTTAACCCTGCATCAGTTCATACAAAGACGACTGCCCAGGTTTCTCTGAAACTTATTTTTAGTTTCATTTCCTTCAGCATAATGATTTTCCATTAGATGTATATATCACAATTTGTTTGATGCATACCTCCTCAGTTTCAATTTCCTTGCTACCACAAAAATAGCAGCTATTAATATATTTTGTTCTTTTCTCTATCATTTATCTCTTTGGAATCTAGACCTACTAGTAGCATTCCAGGTCAAAGGGTATGTACAGTATAGTAATTTTTTAAATTCCTCTATTCTTTTAAAAAAATTATTTTATTTTTAATTAACAAAAATCTACAGTATTCTTTTCCTACTATCTCCAATATATGGGGAGAAGAACACACAACAAACATTTATAACCAATATGTATATGTGTATGTGTATATTTTTCATTCTATACCCTTTGCTGGAAACAGGTAGCCCGCTTTATCATCAAAACTCAGGGATCATGAAACTCATCATTGCATCAGTCAGAGTATTTATGTCTTTCAAAGTTGTTTGTCTTTATAATGCTGTTGTTAGATATAACTTATTCTCCTAGTGCTACTCAGAATCTATCTAGATCATAAATTATTTTTTTATTTTTTTATTTTATTTTTATTTATTTTCATCCATTTGTACATGCATATTTCCAAATTACAAAAAGTTACAAAATTTCCCTCCACCCTCCCCTCAGTTGGGAACAGTCAGGTAAACATTTAGCATAAATATTTTCTTAAACATATTTACAAATTAGTAATTTTGGGCATGAAGAATTAGGATTAAGGGAAAGAGATACATAAGAGATAATTTTTGTAAAGTGTTCTTTAGATTCGGTAGGGATGGGGTTTTTTTGTGTGTTTTGTTTTGTTTTGTTTTTCTTCCTCTGGTTGGGGATAATATAGTCTATAATCTGTTAAATACGGTTGTCCTAGTTCTCTGGACTGCTGAGAGGAATTGCTTCCCTCAAGGTTGCTCATCTCATAATGTTGATTTGTACTGCTAGGTGGCGCAGTGGACAGAGCACTGGCCCTGGAGTCAGGAGGACCTGAGTTTAAATGCGACCTCAGACACTTAATAATTGCCTAGTTGTGTGATCTTGGGCAAGTCATTTACCCCATTGCCTTAAATTTTAAAAAATTAATATATGGAATATTATTTTTCAATAAAAAAACATAAATGTTTGGACTCTAGAAAAGCATGGAATGACTTACAGGACCTGATGCTGAGTGGATCCAAGAGAACAATTTGCAGCAGATCATAGGCTCTTTGAACCCTTTCTGTGTTATAGATCCCTCTGACAGTCTGGTAAAGTGTATGGTTCACTTCTAAGCATTGTATTTGCTGCCTACATTCATAATAGAAGGGAATGCTAAACTTTAGACATTAATAAAAATAAAGAAGTAATTTTTTTTCTCCTGAAATCTATCCCCAGGTTAAGAAACTTTGATCTAGTCCAACTGTGCATTTTAGATATGAGGAAACTGAAGTGTGGAGATTTTTAAGTAATTTGCTCATAGTGCCACAGCTAGTATATGCTAAGGCAAGATGTGAAACCAAATCCTCCTCACTCCAACAGTGTCCCATCTACCTTGCCCTGTTGCCTCTGGAGAGAGAAATGAAGAAAAGCCCCAGGCCTGGGGAATGAGTATCTATGGCTATTCCAATCTTATACCACATTTTACCCCTTTATTTCCAATCTAGGTGGCTCCTGATATAATCATTTCACCCAAAGAGAACCAGTTTTTCTGTACTGACCCCACAGGTACCAACACCTTTCCCCTTAGTTCAATCCAGATAGGACTGGGACTTCTCAAGAAGGGTTTTACCAGGAAATTTGGAGAGAAGCAAACATTTAAGAAGGATGACTTTGCAGAACCCTGAGTAGGAGCAGTGCGATTTGATGGCAGATACACTGAATTTGGAGGTAGAGAGATTGAGTTTGAACCCCAACCCTTTGTGAATTTGAACAGGTCACATTACTTCTCTGAAACTCAGTTTCTCCATCAACAAAATATAGAGAAAGGCCCAGATTATCTCTGAAGTTCCTTTCCCAACTCTAAATTTGTGATACTTGAGTTGATGTAACAACTATGGAGTTCAGGTAGAGCTCTGCACTCCCCCAGATTCTTAGGATGCCCACCCCCCGATGCCTATGGCCTATGTTTGCAACAAAAACCTGATTTATAAAAACAGTAACAGCATTTGGTCATTTCTATCCATGATAAGAGAGAGGCAATTCTTTGGCAGAATAAATATTACACCAAAACTAGGATGAATCTCTTCATTTTACAGACAAAGAAACTGAGGCTCAAAGAGATTGTGACTTGCCCACAATCACATGGATGTTAATTAAGAAATAATTCATAACTGGAGTTTCTAACTCCAAATATAGTGCTAGATCATCACAGTTAAATGAAAGCAAGTTCTTGAAGACAGAGGATCCTCATTTTCTCATCCTTGAATCCCCAGTGCCCTAGCAAGTGCACACTTATTCTTTGATTTGAACAATATTGGATTTGAGTAGCTCAATCCTCCAGGAAAAGGCAGTTTCCCATCTCCCCATTTTTTGGAGAAGATACACATCTCCAGGACTAGACTCTTTCTCATATCCCTGGGAGATCATCTCCTACCCTTCCTCTCCTCACAAGCTAGACAGCTCCAGAAAATCATTATAACTGCCACAGAGATAGTTGTTCTGCTTTTATTAACACTTAGGATGGAGGGTTGGGAACAGCCTTAACTCCACCCCCTACCCCTAAACACACACACACACACACACACACACGGTTCACCAGAGGGATTATCCTAATTTTTATCTCCAGCAAAGTCTTCTTTCTTTCTGTGATGGCAATGGGAAAAGATACTAATTCAATTCAGCTCAACAAACATATTGAATCTCTTCTATAAAACAGATAGAAGACTAGACTTAGAGTAAGAAAATGTTTACTTCTTGTCTACCTCAGATATACATTAGCTGTGTGATTCTGGGCAAATCCCTTACCTTCTCTGTATCTCTATGTCTACATCTGTAAAAAATGGTAACTATAATAATACCTCCCTCATAGAGTTGTTATGAGAATCAAATGAGATTATATATGCAAAAGGATTTGCAAACTTTAAAAAACTCTATTAATGTTAGTTATTATAACATGTCGTGCTAGGTGCTAGAAGATGCTAAGGGAACAAAATTTTCCCTACCTGCAAAATATTGGAATAGTGGAGTGACCAATGTCTATCTCTAGTGAAATTTGAGAAGGCTATAAAGCTCATTTCTCCCCAAGGGAAAGGGATTGTCTGGAGGAGAATGGGGATGGAATTCAGTGTCCCTTGAGTCTTAAGAAACCCAAATAGTAGAGTTTCAAGGAACAGGGGTTCCTTCATAAAGCAGATTAAGGGAAGAAAGAGTTATCAATTCATGGCCTTGAGCCAGCAGCTATGACATGTTAGATAGAAAAATATATTGGGAGTCAGATGTTCTGAGCTCAAAGTCCCTGCTATTTTGGGGTTCTGTGACCTTGAGCAAATCATCCTCTTTAAACCTCAGTTTCATTATCTGTGGAGTAGTACTAACTATACTGTGTTCAGACTTAATACTAATAGCTGAAGCCAAGCAACAAGCCTGTGCTTCTCCATATAAAAGCACTTCAGATATTCAACAAAATCAATGCTTCCCATATATACATTGAGGCTAAATGCATATTCCCAGTGACTTCAATTAATTAATTCTCTTCTTTTCTCATATTCTCTATAATCTCCAATCTTTTTCCTTTCTTCGTTGTTCTCCTCTAAATATGCTTCAGCTTAAATCCTGAAATATGCTCCCCAACACCAAATCCAGTGTTCTAGATGTGATATGATCCAGACAGAGAAGTACAGAAGTAGCTTCTTGCTAGTTCAGCACACTGTGTGTCTTACTGCAGTGGAAGATCTGGTTATCGTATGATAATGATAATTCAGACTGCAAATCCTTCTTTACAAGAATGATAAATTGCCCAGGCACACCTCTCCCACCCTATATTTGATGAATTTTTGAACCTATGTAGAACTTTACATCTATTTCTATTGAATTTTATCATATTTAATTTATCCCATTGTTCTAACATAATGATATCTTTCTGGATCTAGATACTGTCATTCATCATTTAACTCTCCCTCCCTAACTTTTTGTCTGCTAATTTCATATGTATTCCATCTAAGTCTTCATCTAAGTCATTATAAAAAATGTAAAGCTGTTATAATAATTAGGGACCTTATTAAAAAAAATAAGCTGGATCAACATCCAAGGCCGGAATTCATAGACATTCATGGCCTCCTGAGACCCCATGCTACCCCAGGTAACTTTAGAGGTCTCTAAAGCACTAATCTGTTCTCTCTCTCTCTCTCTCTCTCTCTCTCCTCTCTCTCTCTCTCTCTCTCTCTCTCTCCCCCTTTCTCTCTTTATCTCTCTTTCTCTCTCTCTTCTCTCTCTCTCTCTCTCTCTCTCTCTCTCTCTCTCTCTCTCTCTCTCTCTCTCTTCTCTCTTTCTCTCTCTCTCTCTCTCTCTCTCCCTCTCTCTCTCTCTCTCTCTCTCTCTCTCTCTCTCTCTTTCTCTCTCTCTCAATTACCCTGGAAGCCTTCAGATTTTTCCTCTTGTCATATCTTCCTACCTTCTTTTAGGTCGCACTGACTGTATCACTAATTGATTCAATTTAACAAACATTTATTAAGCACCTACTATGCACAAAGTATTATCCTGAAAGCTGGATGAGATTGAAAGTTTGGAAAAGACATCTCTCCCTTGTGGAGGGAGTCTTAAAAAGTGATGACAGAATTATGATGATACACATCAGAGAAGCACAAACCAAGGGCTACATGATATTTGAAGTCACTACTACCTACCATTGGGCAGTAATCAAGAAAGGAGGTGGCATTTGAGTTGGTCTTTAAAGAATAGTTCTAGGGCAGCTAGGTAATACAGTGGATAGAGCATGGACCCAGGAGTCAGGAGGACCTGAGTTCAAATGTGAACCCAGAAAAAAAAATTTTAAAGAAAAAATCCAGCCCCAGACACTTAGCTGTGTGATCTTAGGCAAATCACCTAACCCCAAAAACCCAAAACAACAACAAAAAAAGACTGGTTAGAAATTCAACAAAAGGTAGGAAGGAGGCAGAGGTACCATCTCAAGAAAAAAATCAGGAAGAAGACACTGCAGTATTAAGAAGGCATGGATAAGTAACACCAGTTTAACCTAAGTGCAGAGTTAAAGTACTGACCCTTTGGGCAGTCTAGTGAAGCCTTTGGTTTCCCAAAATAATGAGTTTTTTATTAATTTATTTATTTTTTCCATTATATGTAAAAATATCTTTCAACATTTATTTTCGTAAAGTTTTCTCCATCTAACCCTTCCCTACCTCCATCCTAAGATTGGTTGTTGGTTCTTACAATTCATTATCAAAGAAGACTAAGATAATGAAGGATATCCTAAGATATCAAGTAATCTAATACGTTATACATGCACAATCATATTACACATAAAATACTGTCTTTAAATGCATGAAAGAAAATAAATAGAATTTCAAAGAAGTAGAAATATGAGTTATCAAAAAAAATTTAAAGTTCACTGACCCAAGTTTAGAAACCCTTCCAGTCTTGCATTTTGAAGGGTGATGTGAGATACAGCTGAAAGACTAGATACATAGATATATCAAGTCTCTATATAAGAAAGGTTATTCTGGGAGCAGCTAGGTGGTGTAGTGGATAAAGCACCAGCCCTGAAGTCAGGAGTACCTGGGTTCAAATCCGGTCTCAGACACTTAATAATTACCTAGCTGTGTGGCCTTGGGCAAGCCACTTAACCCCATTTGCCTTGCAAAAACCTAAAAAAAATGGTTATTCTGGCAGAGATAAGAAGGATGGATTGGAGAGAAGAGCCTGGCAGAATTTGTAGGGGGCTATGATAGTAGTCTGGGTAATGAGGACCTGAGCCATTATGATGGCAATGAGAATAGAGAGGAGAAAACCAACACATAATGTAGTGGAAGTAGTATTAAGAGAAGATGGAAACTAATTGATTACAAGAGGGAAGTGAGATGGGATAGTCAAAGATAACTCAAAATGGGGGACTTGGCAAATGGTGACAGAGTAGAGTCAGAAACAGGATTACTGGAAAAGATAATGAGCTTGCCTTAAAAAGAAGGGAGAAGTCCTATAGGTTAACAGGCATAAATGCAAGGTTTCAGAGACAGAGGAAGCACTTACTCTTATCTGCAAGATACAATTCAATCCAGATAGTTGCCTGAAGTCCAGACTGCAAACTGGAAGAGAGCTAAGTAGGTAAACAAGGGGGATGACTAGACTCTTTGGAATCTCCTTTCTATCATCCTTTCCAAAATCTGCCCATAATCCATCTTCCAACCCTACCCTAGACATCCCCTGACTCTCTGCCCTGACATCAGCTTTCTCCTGGGCAGGTACATCCAAGGAGCTTCCTCTCCTAAGGACATGGTCATCATCGTGGATGTGTGAGTGAGCAGTGAGGGAATGGCCCTACCCAGGTGTTAGGATACCCCCTCTGTGGAAGAGCCAGAATTAACTGACCCCTTTGGGATTAGGACCCTGTAGACCACTGAGCTAGTGGTTCTCCCTCAATTCCATCATTTCCATTCTAAGGAATTCTCCCTAAGTCCTAAGATTCCCATATCCTGGTCCAAAATCCCGACCCCAATGCTGCCAGGAAGCTGATCCAAAACCTAAAATGGGAGAAAGGGGAAGAGTGTCCTGAATCATATCTATGCCCTGCCTCCTAGAAGTGGCAGTGTGAGCGGCCTGACACTGAGGCTGATGAAGACATCCGTCTGCGAGATGCTGGATACTCTATCTGATGATGACTACGTCAACGTGGCCTCGGTCAGTGCACTAAGTCTGGGAATGGGGACCTACTATTGGGTAAGGAATCCTTCAAAGGCAGGCCCCTTTGACAGGGACAGAGTGACCAAGGTTCAGATCATGGAATCAAGGCTTACCAAAAAGAAGGGGCCAGTCATGACCTTTGAAACCAATCACTGGCTTCTCCATGATAACTACACATCACTTTGTTTTTAGTTGGGGGGTTAATTGCTTGGGGTTGGGGGGTTTGCTTCTTTATTTTGTCCTTTGTGGTACTAATCATTGTAGCTAGGAGAGAGAGAAGAATCTTGGGATAAGTGAATACGTATTTGGAAAGAGCAAAGTCTTAAGGGGCTGATAAGAGAAAGGAGGGACATGTTTAGACTTCTACCAGCATTCCTTAATTATCCCTCCTACTAACCTCACTCTCACTCAGTTGCTATGAGAAAACAATCCAACTCTCTCTTGCCCCTCTCCTGCCTTCTCAACCCTTCTCAATCTCTTTTCATTAATCCTGAGCATTCCTACCACCTGCCTTCCCACAAGCATCTCCTAACTCTGCCCCTTCCATAGGGTCTCTCTCTCTCCCTAGTACCCTCCAGATAACCTCATGTCTCTCTCCCTGATCCCCCAGTTCAATGAGAAGGCCCAGCCTGTGTCCTGCTTCAACCACCTGGTTCAGGCCAACGTGCGGAACAAAAAGGTTTTCAAGGAAGCTGTGCAGAATATGGTGGCAAAAGGGACTACAGGTTACAAAGCTGGCTTTGAATATGCCTTCGACCAGCTCCAGAATGTGAGTCCCATTTAGCTCAAGGGAAAGAGAAGATTCTGATCTCAGTCCTTCACCAGAGCACATCCTCACCTACCATGCTACCTGGGAGTTTGGCAGGGGGGGTGGGGAGGGAAGGGAAGAGAGAGGGCACACAGAGGGAGGGAGCTGCACCTGCAGTCTAAGAAAGCAATAAGGAAGATGTCATGGACATACTTTTTCTGTCTGTGAGAAAGTCATTCCTAGAACTCATACCTCCTACTATTGTGAGGGAAGAGTGTGGAACTTGCTGCTAAGGCTAGGCTGGTGACATCAGGGAGATCAAAATAGAGGGGTCTGTTATAAGCATGAACACCAATGATCATGGCTTATAGTGGAAGAAGAGCTCTTACCATGCCCATGACCCTACCAGACAGAAACCAGATCTCTCAGTCCAATGAATAGCTGGTTAGGCATTTCCCTAAGGGAGCTGGGAGGTGAAAAGAAGTTAAGGCCATGATACCAGTTCCCTCTCTATTCCCCAAGGAATTCATCTAGGATGAGAAAATTAAGAGAGACAGGGCAATGCTGAAATCTGAGAACTAGACTGTAGCCCAAACAATGGAGAAAAATCTCATTGCTGATCCTGACAGAGTTCAGGGAAAGAAAAAACAGGCAAGGATACCTGGGGCTCATTTCTTTGGGAGAAATTAGGTGGTGTCACAGTTGGAGGCTTATTGTAGTAGAAGCAATAACACAATCAGGACATTTGTGGATGATTTCTGTGAAAGAAGTCTCATTTTGAAGGAAGAATTATGGTTGGAATGATTTATGATTCAAAGGTGGTAATAGAATGATGCTCTCTGCAGCCACCCTTTATCCCAGAGTAGCCTGTTGGGACTGAACTTGGGGTGTCTCAGTCCCTTAAGTCATTCTTCTAGGGGAAAGGAAAGATTTTCATACTGAGGAGTCCTTTGCTGAAGCATCCTATAGGTTATATTTGAGGGGGGAGGATTGAAGGGGAGACAAGGGCTCTGCCCAGAGCTCTAAGGGAATCTCCCTCAACTGACTCTTTCCTTCCACTGGCTGGCCCAGTCCAACATCACTAGAGCTAACTGCAACAAAATGATCATGATGTTCACTGATGGAGGAGAGGACCGAGTACAGGATGTGTTTGAGAAGTACAACTGGCCCAACAGGACGGTGAGGCTCACCGAAGTCCCTTATCAGGGAAACTGGGGACCACACCCATTCACTCTCTTAAGGGTGAGGAATGGTAGGGTGGGAAGGGAGGAGAAAGGGTGGCAGCTGAGATGAACAGGTAACAGCATTCCCAAAGTTCATTCCATTCAACTAATTTACCAAGTGCCCATGAAATTCAGAGCCTTTGAATGACCTTCCTTCAAAGTCCCAGAATTGGATTTCCTTCTGTCCTATAGCTTTGGGCATGTGTATGAATATACTTACATATATACATATGTGTGTGTATATATAGGGGAAAATCATTCTCACTAGCCTTTCCTGAACCCAAATAGGAGGAGACTCAATTTTGGCCAAGCTATGAGTGAGACTTCCATAATCCTCACTCCTTTCTCCCCAGGTCCGAGTATTCACCTTTTCTGTTGGACAACACAACTACGATGTCACTCCCCTGCAGTGGATGGCCTGTGCCAATAAAGGTACCCTCCATGTCTTGCCTTGACATGACTCACAGTACAGCAGCATGGGGAAAACACTGGATTTAGACTTAGTAATTAAGTTTTGCTGCTTACTGTATGACTGAGAAAATCCTTGCCCTTTCCTGAATCTTCATGTTCTCAGTCATAAAGTATAAGGATTACACTAAATTATTTTAAGAACATTTCAAATTCTCAATATTTTAATGAGCCTACAACTATCTCTTGTTGTGCCCCCCTCAACAAAAGTGAGAGGGGAGGATCAATATAGGAGTGGAGAACTACTGTGTATCTATCTATATTTTTGTCCATTTGCCTATCTGTAGGACCTAGATGTGTCTCATCCATAGTTGAGTCGAGCAGTGCTGCTGTTTTGGCTATAGGGAGCAGGGCCAGAGAAGGATGCTTGACATCCCTCACCTCTACTCAAACTGCCCTTCCTTCCCACTCACAATAGGTTCAGTCCCCAGAAAGCACCTTCAACACACACATCTTTTGCCACCCCAACCCTGTCCTGGCTACTCAACTGCTATTTGCATGACCTTCAACAAAAATCAAGAAAAATTCTCTTTCTTACTTACCCCAGCCCAAAAAAGTACTTCTTTTCTCCCCCCACAGGTTACTATTTTGAGATCCCTTCCATTGGGGCTATCCGAATCAATACCCAGGTAAGCTCACAGGGGTTATAGCCTCAAGCCTTCAACCTCATCCTCAAGACATACACACACCCTCTCTCCATAGCAGAACCAAACCACTTCAAGAGAAGCAAACACCTGCAAAGAGACCCATCCTAGAACTCAGCAGCCCTCCCAACAGGACTTAGGTGCCCAGGCTCCCTCCTTTCCTAGAACCCAGTTCTTCAAAAGACCGCCCCTTCAGCGTCCTTGAGCTCTCCAACGTTGGTTCTTATTCATCAATCACTCCCCGGTCTAGCTGTTAATTTAACTCAACCACTCATGGGTGGGGTGGGAGTGCCCTCTGCTGGTCCATATGAGAATGTGCCTAGCTCTAGCCATCTGTTTCCATTGGAGTGGTTTATTCCATCCAAGGACTACCAAGTTCAATAGCCGCAGCTCCCTACCTGTTCAGAGGGAGACAGAAGGACAAAAGCCTGGTTAATCAGTCAGAGATCCTCTGATGCCATCAGAGCAGAGAGTCCACGCACAAGTAATGGAAAGAGAACTGAATTTTAAATCGATTTGAATACTAATTCTGCTTTTTGTTTCTTGACCTTGAGCAAGTCACATGGCCCTTCGAGCTTCAGTTTCCTCACCTGTAAAATGAAAGTGTCAGATCAGATGAACTCTAGATCCTCGCCAGTTCTAAGTCCAAAACTGTAGCCCATTCCTTCCATCTTTATGTTTCCCCTCCCTTTCAGGAGTATCTGGATGTTCTGGGCAGGCCAATGGTTCTCGCAGGCAATGAAGCCAAGCAGGTGCAGTGGACCAATGTATATGAAGATGCTCTGGTAAGCTTGCCTCACACAATGTCTATCACCCATCAGAGCCAAGCCAACCCCACAGAGGTATGGTCCTTGATGGCAAGCAAGCAGAGACCCCTAGGATACTCCAGGAAAGGGGGAGTGATGGAGCTCAGCTGTGTCAAAACCCCAGAATGCTTCCCCCGCCCTGAAAAGAGAGGGAGGAGGACTGTAGGCAAACAAGACTTGCTCCCCAGTAGGGAGTAGGCATTGAGGATGGTATATTATCCTGTCACAGGGCCTGGGGCTAGTAGTAACTGGAACCCTCCCTGTGTTCAACCTGACCCAGGATGGCAGTGGGGAAAGGAAGGCAAGTGTGTGGATGCATTTTTGTGCATGAGCTTCTGTAAGCATGTGAGAGGATGTATATGCATTATGGGTTTGGGTTCAGTGGAATGTATATAAAGTATAGGTGTGCATGCCTAAGTGAGGGGAGGCGAGAATGGGTGGAGGTACGGGCAGAGAGATAGAATGAATATCTGTCTGTAACTGAAATGGGGAGGAAAGAGAATGTCTGTATGAGGAGAGTGAAGATGTCCAGGACTGTTGGAGGGGATACTGTGGGTAAGTGTGAGGGCTGAAATCTGCCTCTAAGTATGCATATAGCAAAGAGGGGTAAGTATGGGTGTGGGTGTGGTTGTATTACACAAAACCAGATATGAGACCCAAGTATCCTCATTCCCAAGCATCAAGGAATAAGCAAAGGTGGAGTGAATGCCCACAGCTTGTGCTCTCTGCTCCTTATCCATGGCCTCTCACCCTGGCAAATCTGTGCCCACAGAACCAGTTAATCCTGGGTGTGATGGGCATTGATGTGGCTCTGAATGATATCAAGAAGCTGACACCAAATTACACAGTGAGTGGTTTAGACCTCAAGTTTTCTCACATGTTTTAGTCCCACTCTCTTTCCTTTTTCTACCACATTTCTTGAGCCAGGGAACAAAGCATGACCCTCTAATTTCTATTTCCAGCTTGGCGCAAATGGCTATGTGTTCTCCATTGACCTCAATGGCTATGTCCTTCTCCACCCTAACCTGAAGCCCCAGGTGAGAAAGAACTTTCCAGCCTTCTTACCAGCCCCTCCCCCCCGATCCTGGCAAAGAAAGGGCTCTTTGGCTAGCCAGGGATGGAGACATACTTAGGGATGATAGGAGAGTTCCCTATATTCTTACTGAATGATGACCCTCTCCCTCTCCCTCAGATCACCAATTTCCGGGAGCCAGTGACCTTAGATTTCCTAGATGCTGAACTAGAAGATGAAAACAAGGAGGAGGTGAGAGGAGGACCAACAGTCTGTCCCAGAGCACTTACCAGTACCCACCATCCCTCAGTACCCACCTGCCAGTCTCTTTTCCTAATAGCATTTCCCTTTCCTCTGTCCCACCTTACCTTCTCCCCAGTTCTTATTCCCCCAGGTTCCAGCTAGTCCCTTTCCTCTTCATCCCCCATCCCTCCTCTAATACTCACTGATCAGCACTATCCCAATTCTCTGACCCCCAGTCCCACTTGTCATAACATGCTCTTTTTAAATGCTATCTATCCCCAGGCAAACATAGCTTACCCGATCTCCGTTTCTCTCCCCTATGTATGAAAATGTCCCACTATTTTCCTGTCCCTTCATTTCTCTGGCCCTCTTCCCAATGCTCTGTCTCACCCAGACCCTTAGTCCCCTTGTCCCCCAATCTCCTGTCCTCAGAAATCTTTGCCCTACCCAATCACCCAAATCATTTGTCTTGTTCTCACACTCTACTCTTATGACTCCCTAGATAAGAAAGAGCATGATTGATGGGAAGAGGGGGCACAAACAAATCAAGACTCTCATCAAATCCCTGGATGAGGTGAAATTTGGCAGGGGGGAAGGAGGGATCATGGAGGAGGAGGGGGAGGAAGGGAAGGGAAGAGAAGAAAGATGGGTGTGGGGGAAGAAGAGGTTTCAGTTGCCTTGTTTTCCTGCTCTTCCCTTCCAGAGGTACATTGATGAAGTCATTCGAAACTATACCTGGGTCCCGATCAAAAGCACCAACTACAGGTGAGAGAAGGCCCAAAGATGGGATTCAGGGGCCAGGTGGGATAGGGGTATGTGTCAAGAGATACCCTCCAGCCCTAAAGCCTGGGATCCTAGGAGAGGAGGTGGGTTCCTCCTCCAATCCTCTTCACTTCCCTTTGGTTGGTGCTTCTTCCTCCTGGCCTTAACCATGTCCCATCTCCCCCCACCTCCCACTGTCCACAATTTTCACCCAGCTTCTATTCTCCCTGAGAACATGTCCAATAAGCCAACCCCACCTTTGAAAACACACACACACACACACACACACACACACACACACACACACACAAAATGCGTAGATTAATTCAGAGAGAAACCTCTGGCCTCTTCCTGATATTCAAAACCTGGGATGACTGGGAATGGGTCAAGCAAGGCTGAGCTGGCAGGCTAGCAGGCAGGTGAAGCTGACCTTCTATGGGCTGTGACAAGTAGTTCCATTAACTTTGCTTTCACATTCCAAATATTAGCCTATATTTTCATATCCCGTGACTCAAATCACCCCCAGCACACCCTTACTACTAGCTGTCAACCAGTTTCCTTATCCCCAAGTCAGGTCATATTATCACATACTTGATATCTGTTTTAAGATCACACCTCAGCCATCAAGCTATATTATATTAGGGGTATAACATATAGAAGACTTCATTTTCACATCGCAAGGATTTGCTAGTTGTCTCATGATAACAGGCTGCATCCTTCCACCCCACATACCAAGCTGCATCTTTCCACATAAGGATCAAGTCATATTATCACACCTCAGATATCAGATCACATCACTCAACATCAAATGTCCATCACACTTTTGTGGAGAGGCATTGTGCATAGCAGAACTTAAGGATTCTGGGCAAGTCACCTAACTTCTCTTTATAAAACTGGGATAATTCATTCTTGTACTACCTCCCTTGTTATGATAAAAGAAATCAATTTGCAAACCTAAAGTTTGTATTATGGCCCCATCCCAGCAATCAACAATCTAATACACAGGCTCTATCTATCACTACACCCCAAATATAGACCGTGTTATTGTGCTCTAGAAATCAATTCCACTCAGCCAATCCTGGCTGGGCTATCAGTCTGCACTATCATGTCCTGAGCAGCAGCCCACATGGTCACACCCACCATACTGAAGTATCAGACTGTTGTCGTATCACTCTAGTCTCACACCACAAATGGCAAGTGGTTGTGGCAGACCAACAACTGTCAAAGCTATATTATCTCTACCATCCCCAGTATCACACCTGTGCGCACCCTCCACCTAACTCCTTGACAAGTATTCCTTCTGCTTCTCTGGTGAATTTGCTGCTACACAGATGGAGATGGCACCAGCAGATGGCTTGAAGTGTCTTCTCAAAGTGTGCCACAAGTTTCCTGCCAGAGCAGGCTAGAAGGGGAGGGGGCTTCCCTCCCAACTTGCTTCACTGTCCAGAGGAGGAGACCTAGAGCCCCAGTGTGCTCATTAGAGGCAGTGTTCCAGAAGGTCACTAAGAGAGCTCCAAGGCAAGGTTGTGGATGGGAGAGTCCCAGAATCCAGGGTTGAATTGGGGTTGGAGATGAGCCTAGTCAGTTCTGAAGAATCTCTAGGACTACAGCTGGTCTATCCTTAGGCCCTTGTTCCTAATATCCTAGCCTCAAAGAGAAGGACCCATCCCAGAGAAGAGGAATTTTAGATAAAGGTGAGAAGCTACAAACTAGGTCCAGCCCAGAGCTCCCTCCTAAAGTCAGTGCCCAAATAGGGGACAGGAGAGTAGTGTGGGACCTCTTAGGACTTTCCCCTATACGTGACTCTCCCCTTTTCTCTGTCTCCCCAGCCTTGGACTGGTCTTGCCCCCTTATAGCACATACTATCTACAAGCCAACCTCAGTGACCAGATCCTGCAGGTCAAGTGTAAGTAGCTCTTTCACCTGTGCCTGCTGCCCCTCCCACTCCTTGCCCCCACTGCCCCTGGCCCCTCAGCCCCAGCCCAATCTGAGCAGGAGGCACCATAAACTCACACTGCTCAGTCCAGAGAAAAACCGGGGGCATCCCAGCCAGCAGCAGGCCAAAAGGAGTGTTTGAAGAGTGGAGTGGGGATTCAGGGGAGGGGAGGGAGGAGAACACAGAGGAGGGAGGCCCCTGCCTGCCCTTCTCTCCAGGGCGCCTGGCAGGGCCGGGGGCTGGGAGCAGCCAGCTCATTGGAAAATCAGCCCAAAGTTGCATGATTCTCCTCTTCTCTGATTTTAGTTTCAGATCATTCTTTTTTATAGTTTCTGGTTTGGTTCTTATCATTCCTTGTATTTCTGTGTTGGCCTGCCCTCCCACCACCCCACCCCCCCACTCGCTACACACTCTGTATTCTGAACTTTCTCTGTCTCTTAACTTTCCACCTAGAGACCCATAGGGGAAAGGACCAGGTTTCTCCCTATTTTCCCCTTTCTAAAGACATCCACTGGATGCAGTTGTATGACACTAGGCAAGTCATTTAATCTCTGCCTCAATTTCCTTATCTAAAAAAATGGGCATAATAGTAGCACCTACCTCCCAGGGTTATAAGGATAAGATCAAACAAGATGACATTTGTAAAGCACTTAGCTCAGCATCTGGGACATTGTAAACACTATATAAATGTTAGCCATTATTACTATTTTTTCCTTCTGATCCCTTCTGGGTCTTTTCTATCCCTTCTTTCTTTCTTTCTCTTTCTTCTTTTCTCTTCCCTTCTCTTTCTTCAACAGTTCTCCCCTTTTCTCTCATTTTTGCTTCCTCCCTCAATTTTCTGTCACTTCCCTTCCTCTTTCTTATATTCCTTCTCTGCCCCTATTTTATCTTTTTTCTCTTCTATCATACTCTTCCTTTCTTTAATATGTTTCCTCTCTCTCCATTTCTTCCCCATCACTCCCTCACTTCCCCCTCCTTCTCTTTTTAATCTTTCTCTCTCATAGTCTTATTATTTCTCCCTCTCTTGGTTTTCTCCCACTTTCCCCTCTACCCCCACTTTCTACTTCTTTGTCTCCTTCATTGTCTTTCCCCCTTTCTCTTCCTTACTTTCTCCTCCCAATTTCACTTTCTCCCTCCTTCCCTTTTCCCTCTCTATCTCCTCCCATGTTTTCTTCTTTCATGAATACTTCCTCCTAGATTTTTCTTTTTCATCCTCTTACCTTCTCCTCTCCCTTTTTCCTGACCCATTCTGTCTCTTCCTCCCTCATTTCCCTTGACTTTCTCCCCCTCTTCTCATCCTCTCATTCTACCTCTTGCTACTTTCTTTTCTCTTTTCTCTTATCCCCGTTTTTCTCTGTCTCCCTTTCCTCTTATTGGTCTTCATTCCCTTTATTTTTCATACACACATACTTAGCCTCTTCCTTGCTTTTCCTTCTAACCCTCACTTTTACCCTCTTCCTCTCTCTCTAACTCCTGTTCTCTGGCCCACCTAACCCTCTCTCTCCCTCTTCTTACCCTTTTCCCACTCCCCTTGATCACTTTCTCTCCATCTCTTCCCTCTCCTTCCTCTGTTGTTGCCTGTTGTTGGCTTCCTCTGCATGTTCCGCTTCATGGAACCCATGCCTGCCTCCCTTCTCACTGGGGGTGATAAGCTTTCCCTCCTGAGCCTGTGCTGCACCCCTGCCCACTGCCTCGTATGCTGCTGCCCCTGGGGTGACTGGGAGGGGGTGGCTGGGGCTCTAGGCCTCCAGTGCACCCAACCCCATTCCCCATTGGTGGGGCCTGCCTTCTGGGGGGGGGGCTTGGGAACTTTCTTCCTTTGAGTTTTTTTCTCTCTTTCTCTCTCATGTCGTTTTTTGCGAGGTTTCCTTTGAGTATGATTATGATACACAATATTTTCATTCAAACAGCCATTGAATAAAATATTGTTTGTGCCCCTTCCCCTTTCCACCCAACCCCCTTTTTGTTTTGTTTTTTTTGTTTGTGTTTGTGTTTGTTTTTGTTTTCCTTGCTTTCTCTCTATGGTGGATTCTCACAGTGTCAATCAGCAAACTGAAGGGCAAGTATATTCAGAACGAGCACACTCAACCCTTCACCCCCTTCCCGACTTTCCCTTCCCCTAACCACACCCTCCCCCTTACTGCCCCGCACCCCTGCTTGCCCATCACCAAGACCTGCCCGAGGCCAAACTAACCTCTCTCTACTTCCACTTCCAGTTCTGACCCTTCTTCCCTTTGAGATCTCCCGGCTCTAGCCAGCTTGGGCAGGACCCTTTCTGAAAGGACCCTCATTTCAGAGTCCCTACCCCGGCCCTCTTCACAGGGTCCTTCTCCTGAGCTGATATCCCAGACACCTCCTTCTTCTCCACTCTTTCTATGTTAGGCCTCTATTCCTACTCTCCCACTCCCCCACCCCATCTCCAAAATCCTTATCCTTGTTTCCTGCCTCTTTTTTCTCCCACCAAGTCAACTCAACATCTAGGGAACAGGGCTAGGATGATTTGGGCTGATCTAGGATGATCTAACCATCCTCCAACTTCCATGAGGTTGAAGGATGGGGAAAACAAGTGTATTGGACTCAGAAATCCCAAATATGGGAACAATCCAGCCCAGAAGGTAAGCTTAGGAAAGGGTCATCAAGACCTCCAAAAGAGTTATAATGGTAGGGATCTTTTCCCTTTCCTTTCAATGATTCCTGCATTAGATACATCTTTCCATATTTCACAAGTGTGATGTAGGGATGGGGGTGGGAGGCCCGCATGGGGAGGAGGGCATGACCCAAATACAAAGGGAGACAGGCAGGGAGAAAGAGAAGTGATTGGAAAGAAAAATCTCTTCCCTCCAATCAAACACCAAAAGAATGCTGCTAAGAAAATAGGGACAGCTAGAGAAATGAAGGGTGTGTGGGGAAACAAGTCCTAGAACAAGCCCATCTGTATTCCTTGCTTCCTCTCCTAGCACTCAGAGCCTAGCCTCTGTCCAAAGATCAAAATGCTTGATCTCTTAGTGGAGGGGGAAAGCCGTCTGGGTTGGGGCTCCTGAATTTCCAATAACCGTAAACCAGCCCCCAAATCACCACTGTTTGGTACTGTCCGAGGTGCTGAAGTTTGTGCCTCGTGTCCCCCTCCTGCTTTTTGGTTACCAAAACTTACCTAACTCCCCAAGTCCTCAGATTTCCATTCAATTACATGGTGGGTACAAGAAAGAAGAAAAAGTCACAAACTCCCCTGAGCTCCCAGTGTGTGTGTGTGTGTGTGTGTGTGTGTGTGTGTGTGTGTGTGTGTGTGTGTTTCTCTATGCTATGTACGGTATAGAGAATTGAGTACAGAGTGAGAGGGATCTGGGTTCACCTACCAAAGGAAGCCCACTCTTGGGAAGCCAACATCCAAAACAGAGAAGGAGGTAAATATCCAGAGCTGAGATTGAAGGAGATTGAAATGTCCTGGTCTGGAGGCAGGGTCCTGTATAGAATGGCTCATTGAGGACTTTTCCAGGTTCTCTTAGGTGGACAAAGAGGGGTCTCTGGGCACCACAGATTAGCTTTGCGGGGGGGAGACTCAGTGGAAATGCCCTGTTCTCTCCAGTTTGAGTTGTCTCTCTCCTCTTCCCCTGACCCAGTGACCTTGCCAATGCAATGCCAATGGAATATTGACTGTCTCTTAGTTCCTCCTTCCTCCTCCTCCTTCCTTCTACCTCCTCCTCCTCTCTCTCCCTTCCTCTTCCTCTTCCTGTCATTGGCTTGTATCCAGACCCCACCTTATAGCCCTATCAAGAAAGCAACAGTCCAACCAGTGACAGCTCAGCCCTCCCCAAAGCCCCAACCCTTTCTGTTTTGCAGTGCATTGTGGGAAGATGCGGGTAGCCTGGGCAAAGCATGGGGAGGGGCCCTGAGGAAGAACTCTTCTCAGAGAAAGGAAACTCTTGACCCTCCAAAGAGGAGAAGATAGGAGAGGATATTCCCATTTCCTGAAAAATAAAGGGATTGCCTTTTCTTGTTGAGTGATTGAGAAATTCCAAAAGACTGACTGGATTCCAAGGATGATATCAACACACTCAGATTTATGTGGCCAGATAGAATGGATCCCTCCTCTTCCCTGGGAGGAAGTACAGCCACTTTCAAAGAAAGAATGAAAGGGAGGACTTATGGAGAGGCGGCATTATAGAGTAGATAGGGCACTCCGGTTAGAATCAGCAGAGATGGGTTCACATAACAGTTCTGGTACTTAATGTGTGTCCTTGGGCAAGTCATCTCCCCTCAGGGAAGATCCCAATCTGTCTATCCAAGCTGTCTGCTTTTTGGATCTGGGCCCCACCCCAAATATGCCTCCCTAGGCCTTCTAAATCTAGATAACAACTGACAGGTCAGACATCACCCTCCTATGCCCCAATTCATTCCCATATCATTCCCTAGTGGGAGTCAAAAATAACCAAAATGTTTTCTACCTTTCTGCCTCCCAGATGCTTCTAGCACCAAGAAGGAAGATTACCATCTTCTATAACTGCTTACCTTTTAAACCCAGTCTCCTCAATCTCAAGTCTTTTCCTCCAACTTTTCCCAATTTAATCCATTCCACTCTATCTGACCCACCACCAGTCTAAAGGAAACCAAGGTTTAACAGTTCCAAGATAGACTGGAATTAGACTCTGACATCTGTGTTCCAGATCTGACTGACCCCATCTAAAACAAAACTATACCTTCCCCTCACCCATCATTTCACTTTCCAGGCTCTGTAGACGGGAATAAAAGGGTTCCTTCTCCATTACTGCCCTGGCCTAGGGAGAAATTTCTAGGTCCCATATGTACCCCTAGAATGCCACAATGCACTGCGGTCCCACTATGCCACAGACACGTCTCTGGTTGGACTGTCTGTCTCCATGAAAGATCCCCTCGGTTTGGCCATGTTGATGCCTGAAAATAGAACAAAAATGATTTTTTAAAGGAAAAAAACCAAGAACAGCCAAAGGCAAAAATCTGCGGATCCACAAATCTGTGGGTTTCCGCAAAGTTCCTTCAGAGCTGAACAATGCATGTGGTTCTTTTCCTTTATGGATGCGATGAGAGAGACCAGCACATTCGCCCAGACCATGCATATATATAGCTGTGTGTGTATATATATATGTGTGTGTATGTGTGTGTGTGTGTATCCATGTATATGTGATATACAGCAGTATGGAGACATATACAGCCAAGCCAATGGACTCCATTGCACATGTGAGGACAAACCAGTCCACCCAGACCTGGGCAACATATTGGCTATAACTTCCCTTCTCTTGCGATGCTGCAGTTTCCAAAGGGACTACCCCTCACCCCTTCCTCTTCTCCCACTACTCCACAATGAAAGTGTCAGTGTGGGGACTCTCCTTTTTTTTTGCTGGTATCTCTCCTTTCCTTCCTGCTACTCCCCTCTATCTCCTTTGTCCATCCTTCCCTTTCCTTTCTGAGCCTGAGCCTGAGCCTGAGCCCCTGCTCTGAGCCCCCAGGCCTCCCACCTTCCCCCAGCCCCCCGCCGGATAACCCTCCCTTTCTGTTGCAGATTTTGAGTTCCTGCTCCCAAACAGCTTTGAATCTGAAGGACATGTTTTCATTGCTCCCAGGTAGCTTTGCGTGTGAGCTTGCCGAGGTGTCCGTCCATCCTTCTCTCCTTCCTTCTGTCTGTTTGTCCTTTTCTCCCTTCCTCTTTCCATCCCCACAGTAATCTTGAGAATCCCTTATCTCCTTCCATGCCCCATAAATCATCCCTGCCCCTCCTCTGCCCGCACTGCCACCTCTGATCTTTCTGTGTCTGTGTTGTGTGCTGGTGTCTCCCTCTCCCTTATCAGGTTCTCCCTGGGGAATCCCATGGAGATGCTGCCTTCCTGAAGCCTCCCTTTCATGCCCATACCCATTCTCTGCCCCATCACATACATGAGCCCATATGTGTGACTGCCAGTATAGGCAGATCTACATACTCGGGCCATGTATCCGGACAGTGTCCGGTCCCACCAAGCAGCAGACCAAGGTGCCCCCAGACCCCTAAGGTCAACAGTTGAGAACCAAGTTCCCCAATTCCCTTCCTCCACTATAGTCACACTCCCACCTGGCCCAAGATTCCATTCAGCAATTCTCCTGGCTCTTTCTCCAGATACATCCCCATGTAGTATTCCAAATTCTATACCTCATGGCTCTTCCAGATTCATCCGCAAGTCACTTCCCCAGTTCTATATTCCCAAGGAATGCCCCACTGTCTTCTGCTTTAGAAATCCTCCTCAGTTCTATCCCTAGAGCCCCTTTCAACTCTATACTTTAGTTTTCAAATTCCAACCTCAGGTGATTTCCCCTTCACACCCCCAGCAACTCCACCTCTTACTCCCATCTTGGAAATTCTCCCAGCCACAAACCCAAAATGCACTTAACTTGACCCCCAAGGTCTTCCCTCCCCAACAGTCCAATTTTTACCAGACTCTGGACCCTTCCTACCCTGGTATCAAAGTATTCAACCTGCATTTGGGCTTGCATTTTCAATGTCAGGCCAAAGCAAGATTTCCCTACCCCTACAACCCTCCTGTGGGCATCTGCTGCTCTGTGGTCTAAGATTCCTCTCCCTGCTCCTCCCTACCTTGTCTTCCCTGTGTCAGTGTCTTTGTTGGTGGAGGGGGGGCAAAGGGAACAAAGTATTTCCAAGAGATGGGAAAAACACTATCCTTAGTGGTGCCCCCTGCCCTGCTTGCATCTGGGGCTGGGGACCACACTTAGCAGGCATCCCTACTGTTGCTGAACCATGGGACCAAAGCGGAAAGAACCCTGCCCTCTCTCCAATATCTTCCCCAGTTCAGTTTAGGCAATACTCCATGTACACTGGAGCAAGGGTAGGGTGGGTCAGGAGACTGGGGTTGCTGGGTCTTGGCACCATCTGCTCTGGGTAAGTATAGCCAACTGGCCTCACCTCCCTAAATCTGGTGGGAAGAAATTGGAGGGAAGGGACAGTAGAGGAGACTGGGACAAGGACCAAGACCAAGACATGAACACATACATACATACATTCCAACTCCAGATAAAGAGACCCTTTGTGTGAACTTGCCCAGGTAGAAAGTAACAATGAGGTCTTTCATAAGACATGGCTTGACACCCAGAACATGCTGAGTTTTTGGGTCAAGACTGGAAAAATCATACACATATAATGGAAGCTCTCCAGTTTCAGGCAGGGATACAATGAAGTTCAAAGACAGATGTCATGAGTATTACCTGGGTCAGAGTGCCTTCAAAAGGTTGCTGGGGGAGAAAAGGTGGTGTAGCAGGGGAAGGGGGAGAGGCTGGAAGGGGTCTGCAGACTGGGGGGGTTGAAGGGAGGTGGGAACATGAAAAACCTGGACTTGCCCCTTGGTTCAGAGTATGTGGCTGCTGATGTCTTTTCCTTGTTCCTATGGGAAATGTGACTCAGAAGCTATCCCCATCCCCTTCTCCCATGACTCTACCCAATGCCTCCCTTCACAGGACCCCACCTGCCCTGACACTCTAAGACCTTCACAGTCTCTGCAATGCTCTTAGACCTAACTCTAGTTTCTTTAATACGCGTAGAAGTATGAATGCCAATTTGCAAGACACCCAACCACCTAAGTCTAGGGTAAGCATCTTAGATGCCGAGACCATAGGCAATTAGGGTAGGTGGTAGGCTAGCAATAATATCTTAGATGTAGGCTATCTGTCTTGAATGATCCCACACAAGGCAGTGATTACATACTTAAACACTCAACCTACTCACATCTCCAGTTTCATCTAAATACTCTAAGGCCAGGCCAGAAACATGGAATGCAAGTAAACCGAGTCCAAAAGAGGCAGTTTGGCAGTTCCAACTCCTGTTAGTTTTGGCAGAGAGAAATTCACCAGTCCTGGTCATGGTCAAACAAAAAATCACCAAGAATTTATTAAATACTTACTCTGGTTCCAGCTCTGTGTTAGGAAATGATCATACAAATACAGAGAATGAATTCCCTACTTGATAGAGCCCTTAACCTGTTTACAGGTTCAACACTAAAGCTGGAGCTGGCTCCACACTTAGCACTAAACCAAGGCTCAAACTGCATTCTAACCCACTGAGTTCTAGCCCCAGTCACAGGTTGACATCTAGCTGATCACTAATGCTACTCAGAGCTAGAGAATTAATCTTGGTCACAGATCAATCCTTAAAGTCATCCCCAAACTAAATTTTAACCCTGACCGGAATCAATCCTAATTCAGTCATAAATTTACCCCTAACCTAGTCACAACCTGAGACCTAAACCTGACTATGTCCACCCACTGAACCCTATTCCTTATCATCTCAAGTCAACAATCATTAAACATCAGAAGATAAAAAGAAATAAGCATTGGGTTAGAGGAAACAAAATTATCACTTTTTTGCAGCTAATATGATGATTTCTTTAACTTTAGCAAAGTTGCAGGAAATAAACCTATAATTCTTGTATATTACCAACAAAATCCAACAGGAAGAGATAGAAAGGGGCGGCTAGGTGGCACAGTGGATAGAGCACTGGCCCTGGAGTCATGAGTACCTGAATTCAAATCCGGCTTCAGACACTTAATGGTTAACCTAGCTGTGTGGCCTTGGGCAAGCCACTTAACCCTCATTGCCTTGAAAAAAAAAATCTAAAAAAAAAAAAGGAAGAGATATTCCATTTAAAATCACTACAAATAATATAAAATACTCAGGAGTCTACCTGCCAGGACACACACAAGAACCATATGAACATAAACACTCTTTATAAGAATAAAAGAAAGACCCCAAAAATTGAATAAATATTCATTGCTTATGGGTTGAGTAAGCCATAAAACCAAACTACCAAAAGATTCACAAAAAATCATCTGAAAGAATAAAAAATCAAGAATCTCAAGGGTATATGAAAATGTAAGAATGCAGGGAGACTAGGAACACCAGCTTTCAAGTTGTACTATAAAGCCATAATCAAAACAATTTGGTCCTGGGTAACAAATATTAACCATCTACTAGGTACCAGGCATAGGACAAAAATGGAATAAGGAGCTTACATTCTACTAGAAAGATATGGCATGTACACATGTAAGTAAATAGACAACAAAGTAATTTCAAAAAGAAGGGAGAACTAGCAACCTGCTGTGAGATCAGTATGGGACTCAAGAAGTTGGTGGCATCTGACCTATATGTCCAAAACAGCTACAATTTATAAGACTGAGGTGAGAGAGCTCATGGTGGGGGGACTGTCTGAGGAAAGATATGGAAGGAAAAGATACAATCTCTTTGAAGAACAATCCAACCAGTTTGACTGGAGTATGAAATGAAGAAGAGAATGAAATGAATGGAAAGGTAAGTTGGGATCATACTATAGGGAGATTCAAATTCCAAGCTGTTGATTTTATATTTCATCCTAGAGGCAGCAATAGGGAGTCTTCTAATGATTTTCAAGGAAAGGGGTAACCATAGTCAGATCTGTACCTTAGGAGCATCAGTGTTATAGCTGCATAGAGAGAGAAGTTGGAAGCAAACAGATCAATTAGGAGAATACTGTGGGAGTTCAGGAATGACCTAGTGGAGAGGTTCTATGAGTAGGGAGAAGAAACGGGTGCTAGAGATGTTCTGGAAGTAAAATTGACAAGATTAGTATAGAGGGTGAATGATAATGCAGAGTGGAGAATGACTCAATGTCTAAATCTGGGTGACTAAAAGTACCTTCTTCAGAAATGGGAAGGGGGAGGAATAATTCATTTGGAATGTATTGAGTTTGAGATGCCTCAGGACCATCCCAGTGGAGATATATGCAGTAAGCAGTTGATGATTGTGGCTTAGAACCCAGAAAGGACATAAGACCCAGCTATATGGGTGGATTTAGGATTCTTCTGTATATAGATAATTGAACCAATAGGCACAGATGACATTTTCAAAGGAAAGTATAGAGAAGAGGGTCTATAGGAAAATCTTAAAAGACATCTACACTTAGAAAAAATAAGATGATCCAGCAAAAGAAAATGAGCAGTGGTCAAGCAAATTGGGGGATCAAGAAAGAGCCATATCCCAGTAACCAAGGATGAAGAAAGTGTCTAGAAGGAGGTGGTGACTGATCATGTCAACAGCTGCAAGGAGTTAGAATGAGGACTAAAGAAAGGTCTTCGGATTTAACATTGAAATCATTAACAGCTTTAATGAGAGCAGTTATAGATGAGTGATAGGGTAGAAGCCAGATGTCAAATGACTGAGAAGTGAATGGGAATAAGGAAGTGGAAGCAACAAATTTAAACATTTTCTAAAAACTCAGTGGGAAAATTTGGAAGAAGACTACGACAATAACCTGAAGGGGTGGCAGGGTCAAGTGGAGAATTTTTTGAGGATATGGAAAATGTGGGCATGTTTGACGGCATGAGGGGCCAGTGATTGTGGGAAAACCTAATAAATGATTGAGAAAGCAGGCTATCAAAGAAGTTGGAAGGCATTAAGTGTAGGTGCCTTAATTAGCATGGGACAAAAGGGATTTTTGTCCCAGAGTATCAACATGGGCTCTGTGTATGTCTGTGTGTGTGTGTGTGTGTGTGTGTGTGTGTGTGTGTGTGTGCAGGGGGAAGGGGGAGGGTGTTGGTGTGGGTGGGTGGGTGTATGTGTGGTGGGAAGAAAGTCAGGGATCCTTTCTCTTGGAACCATTGTACCCTCACATCACACCTTAAGGTCTGTTAACTCATATTGCTACCCTGGTCCTCTTGCCTTGGCATACCTCTTCCAGGGGCTTTATTTCTTCTCAACCCTCCCCTTTTCCCAGAGTGATTATACCAATACTGTTTTCTGGAGCACCAATGCCCTGCTCTTCACTCCCCCCTACCTTCAACTGTTTTTTATCATAGTTGAAAAATTTTCTAATTATGGCTTAAATGAAGATGTTGGAATTGGCAAAGAGAAGGTCACCTATCATCTGAGACTAAAGCAAAGGAAGGGAGAATTGGGGATAATGAAAAGGGATTTTGAAGTGTGGAGAAAGGGAGAAAAGAAACTTCTTGACAATTAGTCTCTTTTTTTGTGGTTTGGTTTTTATTTTCAGCAAAGTAGGAGGCAAGTTTCTCTACTGAAAGGAAGGGAGAAGGAGGAAAGAATAGGTTTAGAATAGCTGTTGAGAACATGATAGTTAGGAAATAAGATTGCCATACATCAGGGAGGACTCAGTTGACAACAGATAACAAATTTATATTGAAGTCAGGTATATGATTGTACAACTTATTTTTAGCAATATCCAGCAATAAGTGGGTAGAAGCAGGAAAGACAGATGATGGGGGCAATCCAGGGTTTGAGTCTGGCAAGGCATGCCTGGTATTACCACAGAGAGTAAGGGATTTAAGACTAGAGGGTAGTGTCACACATGGAGGACTGTGTATTGTGGTACAAAAAAAGCAGCACCCATCTCTGGCATCCCCTGTCTAGGTGGCAATACCTGGCCCATGTCACTGCCTAAAGATGCTCTAAGTGACCAGTCAGATTGTATACATATATATCCACCTACCCTGCCACTTGTACTAGAGATATATAATGTCACTTTTCCATACACCTCATGCCTGTAAGTGTATTGGCATAGATGCCTCTGTAGCAGTTAGCTCTGAAGGTTACATGTTCAGTAACCTGTCCATAGGGAAACTTACCTATTCTTTTACTCAGTCACATTGCAAACTCACATATATGAATGGTCAAAGAGGCAGTGCATTGTAAGAAAAAAATATCAAGTACTATATTTAGAGTCAGGAAAGCCTTGATTTGATCCCAACTCTGACATCAGCTAACTGGATGAGCCTCAGGCAAATTACCTAAATTCTCTGTATCTTTTCCTGGAGTGTAAAATGGAGCTAATGATAATACCTAGCATTGTAAGGGTTGGATTGAGTAAAGTATGGAAAGTAATTTGAAAACATATTAGTATTGTCATTATACTCAAAGACATACACTGGCTAAGATCAACTTCAAATGAGGGAATTAAACTTGACCTCTAAGGCCCCTTCTATCTGAATCTAGGATCTTATATTACTACAATCCTAACTCCTGAATCAATCAAGTTTTTCCTTAAGAGGTTAGGTGGAATTGCAAATAGAAGGATAGACTTGGTTCTGGAGGCCAGAATACAAATGCTGCTTCAATTACTGGCTATATGACCCTGATAGGTCATTTCACCTCTTTGCACCTCAGTTTATTCAGCATGGATTAATAATAGAACCTAATTCACAGCATTGTTGTCAGGACCAAATGAGATAACATTTGCTTAGTGTTTTTTTACAAACCTTCAAGAGCTATAGAATTGCTAGCTCTTTTCCTGAGACCCATGTGTATCCAGGACTATGTTCACCAGAGGCAGAGAAAGTGCAGTCAGTCCCAGGACCTGCCCTCAGAGAGACTGACAAAATGTAGGACATTGAGGCAAGGACCTCTCTGAAAACTTATGATCTATGATGGGGAGCAGTAAGGTTCACATTAAAAAGTGCAATTAAAAAGAAATATATTTAATCACATGCCAAGTAGAATAGGGCATAAACACAAAAAGGCAACCCATGTACATTATACATATACAGAGACACCCATGTATCATACAAAACCTATTAAGACACAGAACATCCCATACATGTCTACACAGTCCCCCTTAATGGAAACTCATCCCCTCAACCTGGGTGAGTGTACAGCACATACAGTGAGTGGGCCCATTCATTGTGGGGTCACCCACTGGTCCCCTGCCCCCCTCTTCCCCCTCCCCCTCCCAGAGAGTACTGCAAGGACCTGAATGCCTCCGACAACAACACGGAATTTCTCAAGAACTTTATTGAACTCATGGAGAAGGTGACTCCAGACTCCAAGCAGTGTGAGTGTTGGGGAGTGGCCCTGTGATGCCCTATACAACCCAGCCCTAAGTTGAACCTATGCAACAAGGCCAAAGCTCAGGTTATGGGAGAGGTGGGGCCACAATCAGGATGAGAAACAGGAGGAGCAAAGGTGAGGGATCCCCGTGGTAAAGAAGCCAGAGGAAGTAACAAAGATGGTGAAAGAAGAGGAATGCCTTAGGTGGAGACAGAACCTAGCTGCAAGGAGCTCCCTAGTTTGAAAGGAAAATGCAGCCTCTGTTCTACAAAACCCCCAGCCCCAGTCCAGGACCACTCTCCCATTTTAGAAACACCCCTTGCTGACAGGGAGACAGCTACTATCCTTAAGGATAATCTAAGGGGGAGACAATCATAGGGAGAGAAGATACATAAAATGCATTATCTTTTATATATTATACAGTCATATACAACAAGAAGTAAGTTTAGTCCATCCTGAGCCCCTAAGCATATGGAAGTCAAATCAGGCATAGAGTAGAGGGGATTCAGAAACAGTTTTTGTGTGAGGGGGCTCTGAAGTCACTTTTCAGAGTGGCACCTTACTAGGCTTGGCAGAGGAGGGGAGGACAAGAGCAAGAATAAGAACCATGGGGTGGAAGAGAGGCAGCCTAACAGTGGATGGAGGAAACCAGGATTTTTCCTTCTCCCCTCCCCACCTAACTCTGAAGGTAACAACTTCCTCCTGCACAACCTGATCCTGGATACCGGCATCACACAGCAACTGGTGGAGAAGGTGTGGAAGGACCAGGACCTCAACACGTAGGCACTGCCCTTCCTTGCTCGGAAACCATACTAAGTCTTCCTCCCCACAGCTACCAGTCCTCCTGCTCTGGACCCCGATGGGATGCCCCCACTAGGAGTCAGGAGGAGGGCAGCACAATAGTTGGGTCATAGCCCATTGAGCAGGGTGGATGGGAGGGTGTTTTTCACAGGAATACTATCAGGGACAGGGATAGACATATTTTCTGCCCTTGTCCTGTACCCCAGAAGCCAATGCAGACCGTCCCAGAACTGCTTCTCTTTGTGCTGACCCTATCCTATCCTCAGGTACAGCCTCCTTGCTGTGTTTGCTGCTACTGATGGGGGCATCACTCGGGTTTTCCCCAACAAGTGAGTCAACTCAAGGCTTGTCCTCACCCTGATCACCACATCCCACGTCCTGAATGCCAAATACAGTGTATGCAATAAGCTACCCAGAAGAGGCTCAGAACTCCCTGTCCGCAGCAGCCCTTCTGTCATCTTGAGAGCCAGTCTCAACTCCGCCAGGACCCTTGAAGCCACCTTCCTGCTTCCCAAGAATTCCCCAAATCCTCTTGCCCCTCCCAGGCTCTATATCCCTCCCCTGGCCTTCTTCCTGTGCCCCTCTGTAATACTTTGGGTCTCTAGGGCAGCCGAGGACTGGGATGAAAACCCTGAACCCTTCAACGCCAGCTTCTACCGGCGCAGCCTGGACAATCAGGGTTATATCTTCAAGCCTCCATATCATGATTGTAAGTGAACCTAGCAAAGGGTCTAAACCCTAAATCCTTGTGTCCAGACATTCCTCCACTAGGTGGGCAGCTCATAAGCCATAGTTCTCCTATCATCCGTATCCCAGGGAAGGGAGAGAGAAGGAGGCAGGAAAGACTTTCAAAGTAAATGGGACTGGGACATTCAGGTCCTCCAAAAAAACATGCAAAATTCTGAGTGAGAATCCTAGATAAATTCTCTCTTTGAGCTCAGCTCTGACCTTTAGTTACTAGAGCTTCTCTCTCCTACTACCTGGAGCCTTCAATGCCTCTCTCCTCTGCCTTACCCTCCCCAACCCTACCACTATTTGCCAAAGATAATGACAGATTATAGGAAGAAGAGAGAATTTAGGGCCTTTGAGAAGTTCCCCAAGTGGGTAGAAATGTCTAACAGAGAGGAGAGCTGAATGTTAGCTTTAGGCATCCTGCCCTTCCTAGGCATGGGGGCTTCTTTGACCACCGGAATCTTCCTCCTCTCTTTGCACATTCATCTCCTCCCTCCTCAGCTCTCCTTAGACCACTAGAACTGGAGAACAACACCGTGGGTATCCTGGTGAGCACAGCAGTGGAACTCACACTTGGGGGAAGGATGATAAAACCAGCAGGTGAGGAAGGAGCACAGCCCCTGTGGGAAAGGGATCTGGAGTAGAACCCCTGATGGAAAGGGGCAGGACTGTGTCCTCTGGAGACCCCACCAAGGTGTGCAGCTCACACTAAAAAGTGCTGATGCTGGAGACTAAAGGTAAAAGGAGTAGGGGAAGGGGTAGCTAGGTGGGGCAGTGTATATACAGCACTGGCCTTGAAGTCAGGAGGATTTGAGTTCAAATCTGACCTCAGACACTTAATAATTACCTATAACCCCATTGCCTTAAATTTAAAAAAAAAAATTTTTTAAACGAGTAGGAAGGGCGGCTAGGTGGTGTAGTGGATAGAGCACTGGCCCTGGAGTCAGGAGTACCTTGGTTCAAATCTGACCTCAGACACTTAATAATTCCCTAGCTGTGTGGCCTTGGGCAAGCCACTTAACCCCATTTGCCTTGCAAAAAAAAAAAAAAAAAAAAAACCTAAAAAAAAAAAAGGAGTAGGGAAGAAGAAAGGGATTGAGAAGGGTGCTGGCCACTGAGCAGCACACTCTTCCTTCACAGTGGTAGGAGTGAAGTTGGACCTGGAAGCCTGGGCTGAGAAGTTCAAGGTGTTAGCCAGTAACCGAACAGATCGGGATCAGCCACAGAAGGTAGGAGCGAAGCACCAGAGATTCCGACTGAGAGGCCAGGTTCTGAGGTTCCCCCTCCCTAACCCAATCAATGGAATTATTCTCCAGATCCAGGAGCTTAGATCCCAGCTACTCCTCCCTTGGGCAAAGAAACTATTCAGAATCCATCATGCCCTAGGACAGAGAGATAGGGTGTTGCTTCTATTGACCTAAAGAACCACACCCTCCCCCCAACATATGGTCCATGAGGATGCCAGACTGTGGGGGAGGGAGAAGGTGGAGGAAGGAAAGGAGGAAATCCCTTCTGTGAGCTGCTGAGCCAAAGACTAAATAAATTTTTTTCTTCTGTTGGCCCCATGCCTTCCCTGAAGTAAGCTTTGATTTCTTCCCCTAACAGTGTGGCCCCAATAGTCACTGTGAGATGGACTGTGATGTGAACAATGAGGTAAGTGGCAGCCTTCCTTCCTCCCCAACCCACCCCCTTCTCTCTCCTCTCCTTACTACATCCCAGAAAAGCATCTTAGGATCCTAAGATTGAAAGCAAGACACTGAGACCCAGAGGGAGGAAATGAATTGCTTAGGTCCACACTGGTAGGAACTGAACTAAAATTCAAACAATCCTGGAATTACTTGTCCCATGCTCTTTCCACTACACCTCCTAGTCTCCGTCTGAGTAGAGAACCTGACCAAGTCATGGGTGGAGAGGGGCAGCTCTCACCCCACTTCCCCATATGCATCTTAGCTCCCTGAAAGGGTTGATAAGTATTCATTCCTTTCCTCCCTCTTTCAGGATCTGCTCTGTGTTCTCATTGATGATGGTGGATTCTTGGTACTCTCCAACCAGTACAATCAGTGGGACCAGGTGAGCAAGGTTGGGAAAGGAAGAGTAACCCAGTAACACACCATTCCTTCCTTCCTCTCTAAGGTTTCTGGAGACTAGCTACAAACCTACCCTAGCCCTTTCTTATCCTGTTCTATACCTAGGAAGGCTTCCTTTCCCTTGTAGGTGGGCAAGTTCTTCAGCGAGGTGGATGCCAATCTCATGCTGGCACTTTATAATAACTCCTTCTTCACTCGCAAAGAATCCTTCGACTACCAGGCTGTGTGCACCCCCCGGACCCAGAGCAACACAGGGGCTGCCCCTCGAGGGGTCTTTGTAGTAAGTGAGACTTTTACTCCTTTGTCCCCCAAGCGATCTACAGTCCAGAAATTCTGTCCTGGCTGCTTCCAGGGTTGAAGGAGGTGTCCCCAGACTCCAGGACCCCCTTACTGGTATTGTCAGGGTTTGGAGTGGTGCTTTGGGTAGAGTTAGGCCCCTGATCAACTCTGGGAGCCAGTGTTGGGGGTCTGGAAAGAGCACCTAAAGTTCTGGGGGAGAAGGGGCTGAGTTCAGGAGGAAAGGACCTTAGGGGGAACCAGTTGTGGGAGCCTGTCCTCCTCTCTCTAGCCTACCATCGCTGACTTTCTCAACCTGGCCTGGTGGACTTCAGCAGCTGCCTGGTGAGCCTTTGGACTAAGGATGGGGGAATATCCACTTTCCTGTGAAGGAAATGAATCTTTGCTTTTTGGGGAGGCACAAGAAGGGAGCAGTGGGCAGGATCTGAGCAGGGCCCCCCCAGACCTCAGCCTGATTCCCTTTGGGCCCTGCCTTCCACAGGTCCTTACTCCAGCAGCTTCTCTATGGACTCACCTATCATAGCTGGTTCCAAGCAGGTACTGTGCCATGTGAACAAAGGGATGGGATGGGAAGGGGCTGGGGATGTTTTCCCTTAGGGAAGACTTAGAAAGCATAGAACTCCTTGCATTTGGAGACAGGATTAGTTTTTTTTTTTTCCCTACTTGACCTCAGGAAGATAGAATTAGATTTTGGCCTAACAGCTGGAAGACCACTCTAATTAAATTAGAGTTATATGACATTAGGACAGACAGACTGGCTCCTTGCATTGGGAGCTCCCTATCTTAACCAATTCCTATCATCGGGAGTATTTATATAGCAGCTGGACAACCACCTGTCCACTCGCTATATGAAACCCTAAATTAGAAGTGCTATTTGCAGTGGCAGCGATAGTCCTATCCCAAGCTCCTTTCTCAAGGAGACAGATTTTATTTCTGAGGTTAGCTGAATTTGGGATGGGAGACAATAGACTATAGGACCCCCAAATAATCTCCACTCTATAGTTGCCATCTGAAGCCAGTCAAAGGACTGATTTTTAGAGAAGTAGGGAGAGTTAAGGAACAGATTTGTAGAAGAAAGGAAACAGAACAGAGCTTCAAGTCAAACTTGGAAACAGGCAGACTTGGAAAACTTACTGGTCCATGCCCCTTCCAGAATTCCAGTGCAAATAAAGGGTGTCCCAAAAGCCTTTGAGTGGATTTAAGCTAATTTAAGTTATTGTTTAAGATAATATCATAGATTAGTACTTTAAGTAATAAAAGAGTTTTGAGATGCCCTGAATTTATTTTCAGTGCTAGAAAATATGTCTGGTCTCAGCATAGATATTTGATTGGGAGCTGAGGGTTGTGGAGAAAAGAAAAAAGGGGAAAAGGGGAGACAGGGAGGGAGAAGGCAAGGGGACAACCACCCAGAGAAGAACCCATTTATCTCTATAGGAGGAGAGAAACTGAAAGAGTAAGCACTGGGCTTCAGATCCTAAATCCTAGTTCTGACACTGGGACCATAGGCTTCCCCTCTCTCCAGAGCCTCAGTTTCCTTCTCTGTGAAATATGTACAATAATACTTGCACAGGGCAGCTAGGTGGCACAGTGGATAGAGCACCAGCCCTAGAGTCAGGAAGACCTGAGTTCAAATCCAGCCTCAGACACTTAAAAATTACCTAGCTGTGCGATCTTGGGCAAGCCACTTAACCCCATTACTTTGCCAAAAACAAACAAACAAAAAAAAATACTTTCACCACCAGCCCCTTACTGGGTCATTTGAAAAATGTACTTTGGAGATAGGAAGTGGGGGCATCGATATTATCATTTGATTCCCTATCCCTGACAGAGCTGGCTCCTTTGTCCCATTCTGCAGGCAGCATCCCCCTTGCCAAGGATTTCAGAAATTCTAATCATTATTATCACTTCACTTATTCCTTACTCTCTTTGTCCAGCTATTTAGCCCTGGGGAATACTTTAGGAGACCAGTCAGGGGAAGTGGGTCCCTTTCACACTGGGACCTAGACCAGGGTTACAGGTAAATGAGGTCCAAGCAGTTAGGGAGACCAAAGGACAGGATTGAAGGGATGGGGGGCTGGGAAGGAGCAGAATGGGGGTGGGGGGCTGGGGAGGAGACAGGGCCAGAGGGACTCACTCCCCAACCTCCAAGCAGAAGATGCAGCGGCTGAGGGCTCAGAGACCAGGGAAACCAGCTGCATCATGAAACAGACCCAGTATTACTTCAGCACCACCAATGCCTCGTACAACAGCATCATAGACTGCGGGAACTGCTCCAGGTCAGCATGGGCAGCTGGGGAGGAGGGGAGAGAAGCTGGGGAAAGTTACTGGAAGAGACCTTCAATGCTCTCCCTGCAAAGGGCCTACAAAGTAGGACCTCATGCCACCACATTCCCCTTTGGGCCATGGCCACTTGGCTGGTGTGGATGAAAGAGCCCTGGGCTTGGTTTGGGGCAGGAAAAGGGAAGCAGAGAAGAGCAAAGTCTCTAGTGGTGCTGACCCCCACTCCCTCCCACACCTTTGCATCCAGGCTATTCCATGCCCAGAGACTGGCCAACACCAACCTGCTCTTTGTCGTGGCCGAGAAGCCTCTGTGTAGCCAGTGTGAATCCGGCAAACTGCTACAAGCAGAGAGGCGCTGTATCCTGAGCCCCCTCCCCAGATTCTCTTCCCTGGCCCCTTCCCACTTTAAGCTTAAGGTCTGGCCAGTCTGACCCAGGATCCAGGCTTGTTGCCAGCTACACACACACACATACAGAAGCAAACACACAAATGCACACACAGAGATACACACACAAACATACCTTCACACACACACATACAAAAATACATACACCCCACACAGATGCATACACAGAAAGATATACATACACACACACCACACACATACATATATACATATAAACACACACACACCACACATACACATACAGACACTCTCCTTTTTTGTGTCACTGGCTTCCTTGACTCGCCTTCCCCATGCCCAGCTGACGGGCCGGAGCAGTGTGAGCTGGTACAGAAACCACGCTATAGGAAAGGACCTCACATCTGCTTTGACTACAATGCAACGGTAAGCAGCAAGATAGAAGACTGCTAGTCCGTCACAGTTATAGGTGCCCGGGGAGCGAGAATGAGAGATAAGGGATGGGGCAGAGAAGGGGAATGAGGAATCCAAAAGACATAGTCCTCCAAAAGTCCGGCTGCCCCTTCTCCCCAACATCCTGACCACTTGTGTGCCAACAGGAAGATACCTCAGACTGTGGTCGAGGAGCCTCCTTCAGAGCATCCCTGGGCATCCTGATGTCCCTGCAACTGCTGCTCCTCCTGGGCCTGGCACCCCTGCCCCTGCCCTGGCCTTACAATGAGCCCATCCACCACCTCTGAACCCCCCCCAGCCCCAACCCTTTTACTCAGCAGTCCTTCCCTTCTTGTGCCCATCTCCCACAGCCTGGGGGACAGTGGATATCCCAGACTGTAGGGCCTGGGATGATCCTCCTACAGGTCCCACAGCCTTGAAGACCCCAATGCCATGTCTTACTGTTTTTGCTGTCAAAAGATCACCTACCCTCCCAAAACATACCCCCCCTCCCCCAGGCACTCTGTGTGTGCTGCTGCCAAAGGCACCTGCTGTTCTGGACCTGGACTGGCCTAGCTTGGGCTAGGCTGGCCTGGGCTGGCCTGGGTTGGGCTGGGAGGGGGTAGCATCAACCCTCACAATCACCATTCTCACTCCCCATCCCCTGCAGATTACTCAGACTCACTAATTCTAACAAGAGCTGGGGTCAAGCTTCCTATGGCCTCAGTTCCCCAGCCTTCTCCTCTTACCTCTGAAGATCTAGATACCCCAGAGAATGAGTAGGGAATAAAGACTAGGAGGTTCAACTCTGTGGGGCAAAGAATTGAGGAAGATATTAGATGTCAGAGTCCCTTTGTAAATTCAGCCCTCAGTCTCCCCATATATACACAAACATCTTGTCCTCATTGCTGGATCTCAGTGCATCACCCAAGAGTCAGGAAGGGGCCCTGCCAGGGACATACCAAGTTCAGAACTAGGTAAAGAATCTATCAACCAGGATAGATCTCCCCAAAGGACCTGTCAGCTCCCAGCCCTTATGTCCCTGGCAGGCAGCTACCCGGACTGGAGCACAGGGTTCTAAACCCTGACCACTGAACTTAGAACCTGGCTACAGGGAGGACACATGGACACACACACACACACACACACACACACACACACACACACAGAATGTCAGAATTGGAAAAGACCTCAAAGGTCATTTTGTCTATTTGGTACCCAAAAGAGGCATGGTACCTAGACACAGACTCAGATGGAAATAGAAATAGCTAAATAGAAACACACGCATACAAAGAAATGGTACAGCATCACAACATTGTAGAATTTAAAGGGACATATACACACAAACACATATATCATCATTAGGGTGATAATCATAAAGCCTTATGGAAAGGGGTGGGGGTGGGGAGGGAGTCTGCAACCTGGAGGCTTGGTGACGTCTCAGCGCTTGGGGGCTGAACACTTGTTTGTTCCTTCTCTCTCTTCTCACCTCCTCCCAGGAAACACTCTCTTCTCCACTACTTCACCCAGTTCAGGTCCTGACCCTCATCCATTGTTGCCTCCCCCCTCCCTTCCACCCTCACCCTGAGGCTCCAAAGGTGAATATCAAACTGTGCCAAATATCAGGCCAGGCAGAGAGTGGCTAAGGCCGACTGCTTCACCCCCTTCTCCCCGCCCCCCGACCAAGACATACTACCCTCCATCACTGTTCAGTGTCAGGTGGATGATACTTCCCCGGCTCTGAGCAAGCGTTCACACTAACACACACACACATTCACACACCCTTACACACTTACCCCAACCCTATGCAGATTGTCAGACTCCTCCCCCAAACCTCAGCTAGGTGTCCTGGCCACACCTGGGTAAGGGAGCAGGTAGGGTACCACCCACGCAGCACTCATCATCTGATTGCTGCGCCATGCCGCCAGTGCCCTCTGATCAGTGCCATGCCCTTCCCCCCCTCACTCTTAGACTCCATAGACCCCTTCTCACTCTGGTCCCCTAGCCCTTCCTAGAGGTGACTTCAGCAGAGGAAGACACTGATGGGGCTACCTCACATCCCCAAGGCCACACCCCCGCAACCTGGCACCTGTGCACAGGTGCTCACCCCACCCAGGAATCCACACTGAGGCCAAAACACCCAGTCCCCACCCATCCCCCACACACATAGACACTGTCAGGCAGGGCCTGGGGCAGGTTGCTGGGGGATTCAGAGCATTCCAATTCCATTCCCCAAATCCTCCAGTATGGGGAGGGGCAGGTCACTAAAGAGCAAGGGGGGAGGGGGGAGGTGTTTCCTCTAAGGCTGGAAAGGAGGGGGGGAAGGGATGATTCATTAATTAATGCTTCATTAATTAATGGTCCTGTTGCTTGTTGCTTTCTTAGTGTGTGTTGGTCCTTGCTGGCACCCACTCGCTTGCCAGCTGTGTCTTGGGAGTGTGTGTAATTCTGTAGTTTATAGTCAGGTGCTCACTGGAGAATTTAAAAAAAGAAAAAAAAAAGAAAAAAAAACAAGGAAACCAAGGCGTATACAGAAATATAAATAAATATATAATATATATATTTTAAGTTTAAAAACAGAAAAACTCAACAGAAGCCACCAGGTAGTCGTCCAAGCAGCCGCTGGGTCTGGCTCAGCTCATCTCCCATCCGGCTCGGCCCCCTCCGGCCGCCCCCTCTCCCCGCCAGGCCAAGGAGAGGGTGGGCCAGGGGAGGGGCCCGGGGCCTTTTCCTTTTTTTCTGCGTTGTTTGGGTTTTTGGTTTTTGGTTTTGTTTTTTTTTGTACAGACAAGTCGGACACAAAAGCGACAAAAAAGATGAGAAACTTTGTAAAATATCGTGTGTGTGATTCCTTGTAAAATATTTTCAAATGGTTTATTACAAAAAAATCAGTTATTAAATAATGTTCATATTTTCACTTCAAATCGTTCCCTTTCCGTGGCCCCCCCACGGCCCCTCGAGTCTGGGGGGGGAGGGAGGGGGAGGGGGCCGGCTTGCGCGAATCACCCCGTTCTCTCGGCCCCACGGGGCCCCGCCCCCCGACTCCGTCTCCCCCTCACTCCGCCGCGGCTGCCGCCCCGCCCGGGGCGGTCCTTCCGGGAGCAGAAGCCCCGCGCATCCCGCCCCGCGCATCCCGCCCCGGGACTACAACTCCCACCATGCCCCTTCCTTTCGGTCCAACGGGCGCAGGCGCCGTTCACTCCGGGACGCGGACTCCGAGTCCCGTCATCCGTCGGGGCAGAGAGACGCGGAGCGGCCCGCTGCCGTTGCGCAGGCGCAGGGGCCTGTTTGTCGGCCCCGGAGGACTCGGGGGCGGCTGCGACGGCGGCGGCGGCGGAGGCCGCGGCCTGAGGGAAGCCGGCGGCGGGTCCCGCGACGGGAGCGGACTCGGCCTCCGCGCAGCACTCGGGCCCCTCGGCGGGGCGGGCCCTCGGCGCTGAGCCCCGGCCCCGCGCAGGAAGGCGGGGCGGGCGCCCCCCGGCGGCGGATGGGGGAGGCCGCAGCCTGAGGCCCGAGGCGGCCCGGCCCGCTCGGGGCGCCCCGCGGGCCCGGGGGCCCGGCCCCGTCTCCTGGCCCGGGCGGCGCGGCCCCGTCTCCTGGCCCGGGGGCCCGGCCCTGTCTCCTGGCCCGGGCGGCGCGGCCCCGTCTCCTGGCCCGGGGGCCCGGCCCCGTCTCCAGGCCCGGGCGGCGCGGCCCCGTCTCCTGGCCCGGGCGGCGCGGCCCCGTCTCCAGGCCCGGGCGGCGCGGCGTCCCCGGAACATGCAGCCCCCGGCGCTGGGGCCCGGCGCCCGCCTGCCCCTGGGCGCCGCCCTGGCCGGCGCCAGCGTGGTGGTGAAGGCCCTGTGCGCCGCCGTGCTGCTGCTCTACCTGCTGTCCTTCGCGCTGGACACGGGGCTGGGCCTGGCCGTGACCCCCGGCTACCTCTTCCCGCCCAACTTCTGGGTCTGGACCCTGGCCACGCACGGGCTGGTGGAGCTGCACGCGTGGGACGTGGCCCTGAGCCTGGCCACGGTGGTGGCGGCGGGCCAGCTGCTGGAGCCGCTCTGGGGGGCCCTGGAGCTGCTGGTGTTCTTCGCCGTGGTGAACGTGTCCGTGGGGCTGCTGGGGGCCCTGGCCTACCTGCTCACCTACATGGCCTCCTTCAACCTGGCCTATCTCTTCACCGTGCGCATCCACGGGGTGCTGGGCTTCCTGGGCGGGGTCCTGGTGGCCCTCAAGCAGACCATGGGGGACAGCGTGGTGCTGAAGGTGCCCCAGGTGCGGATGCGGGTGGTGCCCATGCTGCTGCTGGCCTCCCTGGCGCTGCTGCGCCTCACCCCGCTGGTGGACAGCAGCGCCCTGGCCTCCTATGGCTTCGGGGCGCTCTCGGGCTGGGTCTACTTGCGCTTCTACCAGCGCCACAGCCGAGGCAGGGGGGACATGTCGGACCACTTTGCCTTTGCCACCTTCTTCCCCGAAATCCTGCAGCCTGTGGTGGCCCTGGTGGCAAACTTGGTGCACAGCCTCCTGGTGAAGGTGAAGGTCTGCAGAAAGACTGTGAAGCGCTATGATGTGGGGGCGCCTTCATCCATCACCATTAGCCTCCCAGGCACAGACCCCCAGGATGCTGAGCGCAGAAGGTAGGCCCGCAGGCTCTTAGATCCAGAATTCCTCCACTCCAGCCCCCCCCCCACACACACACACACACACACACACTTACTGAAGGAAAACCTGAGGCCTGAAGCTGCAGTGTTTGCCCGGGGTCAAACAGGACAGGGCAGGGTCCAAAAGCCACGAGTTACTTGGCCATTCCCAACTCCACTTTACACTTTGGAGTGTCCTCATCAGCCACTGTGGCCTTCCTTGGGACTCAGGTACTTAGACTTCATGCTTCTCCTAAGGGACTCATTCCCATTACTCCCATTTCTGAGCTGTCACTGAACATCCAGCTTTTCCTGTCATTTTGCCTAGAGCTGAAGCTCCAACATAGAAACCATCAGGTCCTCCTTCCTTTGGTGCCAGGACAAAGCTATAGATCTAATCTGATTGTTTTTGAGGCCAGAAGGAAGAGAAGGAGGAAGCTGAATGACCACTTGTTCAGAACGGTCTCAGGCTTGACCTAGGGGTTGAACCAAGATCCTGGTTCTCTTTGCATGTAAGACATGGTGAAAGTTCAAGTCTTGAGTTCTTTTTCTGGCTCTTATCTACCCGGTGCTCACTAGTGCTCTGGAATCTGCTCTTAATCTCTCTCCTCAGAAAAAAATGGGAGTTGCCTACCGGCCATGGAGATAGTAAGCCACAGAGCCATCTGAGTTCTTGAGTCCACTGGGCTGACTTTGGCATCCTCAGAAACCTCAGGACCCTCAATCCTCTCTCTGGCCCCTCTAGGTCATCCATTTTATGAATCTGAAGTTTCTGTCGATGTTGTAAGGTCTGTATGAGGACTAGAACTCACTAATTTAATCTCTGCTATAATTAGATAATTTCTTTACAGTCTTGGGTTCACCTAAATATCCAAATGCTTAGACCTTCAAGTTTTTCAGCTAAATTCAGTTCATGTAGGTTTAAAGCTAGGACATATTGCCAGAAAGCTCTCCCTCTTGGCAGGTCAAGCTTGCTGCTTCATTTCTCTCCTGAAACTTCTTTGGGGACTGACAGACCCATTGAATTAATCAGCTCATTCTGCTTCCCCAGGGAAAACTGCTTTTTCACTCCCTGTAAATCAAGCTAGACTTCAGCCAAATTATTCACACTTACATGAAATCATAGCCTTTCCAGTAAGACAAAGAATCCCTCCACTGAACCACATCAGCATTCTATCTCACCCACCTTCAAGTTCATTCTTGATGATGATGATGATGCCTTTGGAACAATCAGCTGGGGTCAGGGGTCTAAAAGAGCATTTTAGAAAGTGTATACTGTCTACATTTTCACAGACCTCCCAACTCTGTGAAAAAGGTAATGCCAGTATAGTTAACCCCATTGGACTCAGAGGGAAATTAAAATTCAGAAAAGAATTGCATTGATCAGAACCACCCATTGAGAAAGTGTCAGAAGGGGGCAGACAGCCAGGTCCTCTGTTTTTTTCCAGGGAACATGAAACAAACTTCTTGGCAAGAAGCCTCACTAAGTAGGTGGGCTTTGGTTTTCCTTTGAAGTTGAACTTCATTTCTGGTCCTTCTGTGAACCCAGAGCAGAGGTCCCAACTGACCTCTCTGGAGAATAGGCGTGGGACCAGTAAACATTTTTACCTCTTCCCTGGAGCCTAAAGCTACTCCTTATCCTGAGGAAGATTCCTAGAATAGTATCCTGTTCCCAAGCCCAGTCTTCTCCTCTCAGCATTCCTGTCCCCATCCATGTGTGGCAGGAACATACTGGTTTTTCTCTTTCTCAGACTAGATGCAAAAATAGGCTTGACAGTTATTTGTTCTCTTCTGACTGGGAAATGGAACAGATAACTCTTGGGTCAGCTTAGCAGTGTCCAGAGAACACAGACAGGTAGGTGAGGGTCCCAGCCCTCCCTGTTCCTAGCTGGTTAAGCAGGTTTCTACCAGCTCTGACAGGGTCTAGGAAAGCCACCAGGATCATGGGATAGATTAGGGAAGTACAGATGATCAATTAGCAAGCCTGGCCTACCAGCACCACATAGCCGAACTTCCTAATGGACCCCAGTCTCTAAAACTACTCCACATTCATTTATGTTCCAGGATCATCTTTTAAGTGAGGACACATTGGGCACTGCTCAGTACTTCACTCTGGGGTCTAATCAGCACCAACAGTTACCAGAACCCCTGGACTCCAGGTTCCTCATCTCTCATATACTTATACCTGCCTCTCTTTTAAAACTAAGGCCCAGAGAGGGGTTTGCCTAGGTTCATATAGGGAATAACAAAGCACAAATCAAACGATGATGCCAAGACTCTGGTCCCCAGAATCTTGTGCTGCTCTATTAGGAAATACCACTGGGGCAGCTAGCTGGTGCAGTAGATAAAGCACCAGCTCTGGAGTCAAGAGGACTTGAGTTCAGATTCGGCCTCAGTCACTTAGTAATTACCTAGCTGTGTGACCCTGGGGAAGTCACTTAACCCCATTGCCTTGTAAAAAAAAATAAGAATTTTTTAAAAAAGGAAATACCATCTAACTCTGTGTTGAGGCCATCAGAGGGGATGAATTGAGATAAACCCCAACTAGAAGGAAAACCAAGAGAAAGGAAAAGGAGGTTCTGTGTTCTGTTCCTCAGACTCTAGTCTGATGCCCAGAACTTGTAGAACATTATTCTTTGCTGAGTCGGTCTGGGGCCAGGCCACTTAATGAAAGTGGTCTAGGAGTTCTACCAGCACCTGCCCCTGATAAGGTGTACCTAATTAGGCCCAGGGGGAGCTGGAGGGACAGTTGACCCTGGCAAGACTCAGAATTGTCTCGGTTTCCCTTCAAGTGATATCAGACCTACATGGCATGAGTACTTGGGATCTTCAAAGCCTGCAGGCACATGTGTCAACAATTACAAAGTATTCACTCCTTAGGGATTCCTGACTTAAATTCCTTGTTCCATCTTATCCCAAGGACTGCTTCCCACTCCCTAGATTCAGAGATAGTGTAGCTCCTGCCTAAGAGGACCTGGTCCTGAAAGGACTTCTCCCAGCACCTGCACTGGAGCCTCTGAAATTCCTTCTGTAGCTAGGAATGACACTGCCAGCCAGGGAAGGAAGGATGGTCCATGGGTCTGAAGTGGTGGAGAGGCGATCAGCAAGAGCCGCCCAATAGTGTACAGTGCTTGTGATTTATGAGGTGCTTTATATACCCTTCACCTGTCACAACAGCCTAAAGGGGCTTGTCTAAATATCCTCCTCACTTTACAGATGTAAAATCAAGCTCAGAGAGATCCTAACTTCAACTTTAGTGTGCTTCCCATTAAATGAGGGGAAAATGAGTGGGGGTACTGGGCTATGTATAGACTCAAATCTGACCAAACTGACTTAAAATTGCTTAGAAAAGGAGCTAATTGTATTCAGAATTATAAAGACATGAAAAAGGGGAACATAGTTGGGATATGTTATGAGTTATCTGGAAAAGAAATTCAGGAAAAGAGGACTCTGGGAGCCAGAAACAGATTTTGATGCAGTCAAGGCCTGGTTCAGTAATTCTCCCATGTCTTTTCTTCCTCAGGCAACTGGCCCTGAAGGCCCTAAATGAGCGTTTGAAGCGAGTAGAAGACCAGTCTGCGTGGCCTAGCATGGATGATGATGATGATGAAGCCACAAGCAAGGTGGACAGCCCCCTGCTCCCTGAGAAAAGCCCCAAGCCCCCTGGGAAAGGGGCTGCCCCTGAGTCCAGCCTGATCACCTTCGAGGAAGCCCCTCCCCAGCTGTAACCCAGATCTCCCAGCCCAGGGGCACAACTCCCTCTCCCCAGCCTGGTCAGTGGTCACACCACTTGAACCACCCTGCTGCCTCTCCTTATCTTCCTGCTCAGCCATACCCAGAAGCTGACTGCTTCCCAAGGAGAGAAGGCGAGGAGAGAAATCCTTTTGAAAGGTCTATGGGGTCACACCATGTACACTCTGCTGATACTTCTGGACACATGGCCCCTGCCAACACTATGCCCCTAAGGCCTGGCTCAGCCACCAGACAACCACTAAGTCCAGGAGCAGGAAGCACATGGCCTGCAACCTGGCTCAAGACTCAGCCTTGTGATCCCAGTTGATTGGTTTAGCAACCAGGCTCAATGGGGTAACCTTATTCCTCTGACTTTGTGGCAGATCTTTGTTGGTAGAGTAATCCCTCTTTCTGCCCTCTGCTACTAGGCAAGGATTTGCCAAAAAAAGTTCTGGAGACCCAGCACCAGGCCCAAGGTTGGATATGACAAGGTCCAGCACTGGGACACCTCTGGCCCTCTGCCATTCCTAACTCCTCCATCCCAGGATCTGTTAGTATTGCAATTTGGTTTTCCCTTGGCTGGGGTCAGGCAGTACATATGAGGCTGAAATAGCCTTCATCCCCAGGGCTGGGGTCTCTCCAAATAGGGACATCTGTTGGGACTAAAATTCATGGGGGTGTTTTTTAAAAGGACCACTTGAATGGGGAGCCTGGACTCTCAGTATAAATAAAGCAGTTCTTTGAGGACTGGCTCCTGGTGGCTTTGTCCTGAGCACATGCCTCAATGAATGGTTGTTGAGGCACAGCTTCCCCAGGACCTAGAAGACTCAGTAAACTACGTCGTGAGTTGCTGCTTTTGGTCCCCAGCATTCTTAAGCTATTGGAATGAAGACCACCATCATCTCCCATCCTCTTTTCTACTGTTTTAAATTTTTTACTCATTCCTCAAACCTTTACATTTTCCTTTTTGTGCTGGCCTCTGAGAGAAAAGTAGATGTAACTTAAGACTATTAACACCCTTTGTGTCTTGATCTCTTCTTTAGAAGAGACTCGGCTACCTGCACAGTGAGAGAAAGATGCCAAGGCTCTGCATTGGCCACAGGTACCATCCCCTCTATCCAATGACCTCTGGTTTGAGGGGGCATCAGATTGGCTCTCTTCAACATGCCATACCTTACCCAGCTTTTGGCTATATGTGCTATTGCAATAAGATTAACCCACAAAGATGGAATTATTGGATGCTCCCATCCCTCCCCGCCCTCTACTCATATAACCATTAACTCAAGTCAATAAGATCCCAATTATATGCACACACGGGCAGATAGGTAGAAAGAAGAGCTTTATAGGCAGTATAAGAACACGTCTTTAACTCCTTGGTCTTGGCCTCTCATCATCCCTGCTTCCTAGGAAATGGCAGGTCCTCCTCAGGTCTCCCTGACCCCTAAGCAAAGGAAGCTCCTCCACCCTCAGAAGCCAAGCTCTCCCCAGCAGAGTCAACCCCAACTTCACTGCTAGTCCCAAAATGTGCTTCACCTGGCCCAAACTTTTTTCATTCTAATGCTACCTGTAAGAATCAGCTTGGGCTCAGAGATCTTCTTTCCATAGTCACTTTTTTTTTTTTAACAAACACTGATAGAGTCTAAAAAGATGAGCAGAAGAGGCAGGCGGGCTGCCAGCAGTCCATCCATGTGCTCACATGCCCCCTTCACAGGTGGCAGCAAGATGGAGACAAAAGTCTTATATGTGTGGGGCACATGGTGCCCTTCCTTAATTCCTATATCTTCCACCTGTCCTCCAAAGGGACAATGCATGACCCAGGCCTGCCTGGTGACAGGGGAACCGAGAGTCCCAGCAGCACTGGGAGCAGCTTTTTCTGGGCAGAAGATAGGACTACTGCAGTAGAGAGTTGGGGCAGACGGATGCTTTCCTCCTTCACGGCTGGATCCTTTTGCGGTATAAGTAGGCATTGCTTACCTGATTCATGACCACCAGGCTGGTAAGAATGGGACAGAGAGCCGCCAGGTACCAGGCACCACCTGCTAGTGTGGTGGTAAACCAGAGTGAGCACATGCCCAAGAGGAGGCTAGTACTGCCCAGCAGGTAACCCACCAGCCCTGAGGTGGCATGATAGAGCTTCAGCTTGGCCAGTGGCCAGCGTGGGAGGAGCTTGGGGTACAGTAGTGCCAGTCCACCTGTGCACTGCAGCCCAGCCCACAGCACAGACAGCAGTCCTGCCCACCCATGCCATGTAGTCAGGTGAGTTTTGCCATGCTGCTCCTTGTTGTAGATGATCAGCCCCAGTCCCAGCAGGGCACACAGCAGGGCCAGCAGCTGAAGTGCCCAGTGGCATCGTGCCCGGCCCTTTCGAGAGAAGGATCTCAACAAGGAGCTCTCTGGGGAGAAGACCAGCAGTGCTTCTGTCATCAGGAAGGAGAACTAGGGAGACAGGACCACGGTGTGAGCTCTGATGTGAGCCACCTTTCAATGGGTTAATGAAAGGTATGTAGGACAAGGAAGCCCAGGGAACAGACTGGAATTCAGACTATAACTATTTCACAGTGGCTCAAATGACCTTCCCGAAGCTAAACAACTCAAGCTGGCATTATGGATCTTCTTTCCTTAACCTCTGGCTGAGTGTAAGTGGTGCAAAAGTTAAGTACAAGCTAGCAGAGGATTAGCTCTGTGTTCCATGACCCTAACACAAATTTTTCTTTTTTTATTCAAAATATTCTTAGGGGCAGCTAAGTAGCACAGTGGACACAGCACTGACCCTGGGGTCAGGAGGACCCGACTTCAAGTCCAGCCTCAGACCCTTAATAATTACCCAGCTTGTGACCTTGGACAAATCACTTAACTCTATTGCCTTGCAAAAAACCCCAAAAAGAAAAAAAAATATTTCTTTGATCCTTTTAGCAACTTGGAACAAAAAAGCTAGGAGCTCTAAATGATGAATTTGTTCCAATTTAGGAACGGTATGGGATATCTATAATTTTATCCTGCAAGAACCAGTTAAATAGGGACAATATTTCAGGGAAAATTAGATAATTTGTCATTTCCTAAAGTAAGCTTGACTGCATCTACCGATTTATGCCCTTTGAATGAAATAGTAAGTTGTCTGCACATCAAGCTCTGCAAACTTCTAATACTGGGGAAAAAGCACAAACAGCAGGAATGGGTAATGGTGGTTATTAGTTCTCATTCCGGGTCAGCCTCCCCAAAGACCCAGAATCCAAACCCTCTTCCCCATCCCCACAGGGCATCACCCAAGCCATACTCCAAACAAGAAACAAATTACTTACAGCCAGAGACATAAGCACCGGATGCCAGGAGAACAGACCTGGAAAAGGGAGGAAGGCTGCAACCACAAGTGGTCTAGAAACCGAGGTCGGGGGAGTCATCTAAGGAAAGTGGGTGAAGGCGGCAATACTATCTCCCTACAAATGGGTTCATGAGCTCCCAGCCCCCCAACTAGGTAAAGTCTAGCCCAGCCCAGCTCAACCTGAGGAGGGTGAAGGTGACATTTTTCAGAGAAACAGCGAAGACTGGGTGGAAGAGCACCCCAGACTCCCATCTCCCAGAGGCCTCACTGAACTCCAAGGGGATGAGGGAACAGATCTTGGCCCAAAATCTCACACCACTCAACAGAGAGAACAACTGGGAAGAGGTTTCTGTCACCCAGAACTCAGCCCGCCCCCAGCACCGACGGTCCTGCCAGACACCTGCTACAACTCTGCAGGCCGCCTGGCCGGGGCCTCCCGACTCCGCCACTCGGGCAGCTAAGAACCTGGCAACCTGCGCCCAGGGAACGAGGAGGTGCTGGGCGGCCCAGCCGCGCCCGCAATGTGCCGAGCCCGGTGAAGGATGAGCTCCAAGCCTCCTCCGGGCTCCGGGTCCCGGGCGGCACGGAAGGGGCCCATTGTGTCGGGGGTCCGGCCGAGGGTAGGTACGCCCTGCGGAGACGCGGCTGGGCGGGCGAGCCTCCCCGGCTGCCCCGGCCCTGCTTCCCGCCGCTCCGGCCCAACCCCACTTACTCGAGCCGGGCCGGGCCAGCACGGCCACGAAGACCGTGAAGCCGAGGGCCACCAGGTGGGCGGCGGCCCCCGAGGCGGCGCGCAGGCCCCGGTAGATGCGCGATTCCGTCTCCACAGTCAGGGCCATGTCCCGGGATGCCGAAACGGGCCTAGGGCTCGGGGTCCAGAAGCCGTGCCCCGGGGAGACCCTCGCCGGCGCTGGGTACCTGGTCGGAACGGAAAGGCCGCCGTCACCCACACCTGCACAGGCTAGCCGAGGGCTAAGGCTTCCGGCAAGCAGGACGCTTCCAGGTAGGATGCTGCCGAAGGGCCATGAGGACTACGACTTCCAAGATGCACCGCGCTGGCGCCGGCCCAGGAAACCCTAAAATCGGTCGCAGGGCACTCTGGGGGAAGTAGTTCTCTAGTCCTAGATAGGGTATTCGACCCCAGAGCCCGGAGTAACCGAGAGACATTGTGGGAATTGTAGTTACTCCCCCTTCCCCCGAGACCGCAGGCCCACCACGCGCCGCAGACTCCGGGGCTGCTACCCGCGCCCCCTCCGGAGTCCCGAAGGCTCACCCGTCCCGGGCTCGAGGCCTTCCGGCTTCTAACAGGAAGTTCCGGGAAACACCTATTGTAGCACCCCCGCGGAGAGAGAAGGCCCTTCACTTCCGGGTGCTTCCTCCAACCGCCCGGAAGTTACCCCAAGACGAGTTCCGGGATCCCTCCTCTCGGAGCGCAGTGCGCAGGCCCCGGGTCTCCAGGGCAGTGGGCGGGGCGAGGGGAGGCTCGCCCTGCCTCGCTTCTGCGCAGGCGCCCACGGGGGACGGCTGCCCTTCTGCACTTGTTCGGGTACCTTTTGGGCGCGGGTCTGGTCCCCGGTGGCTGCGGGGCCTGGGGGGCCCGGGTGGGGCCCGGAGGCGACAGGGAGCCCCGCGGGCCAGAGGGAAGCGGGGCACGCGTCAGCATCCGCCCCCGGGAGCCCCTGCAGCCGCAACCTGGGGAAACTGAGGCAAGCAGCGCCTGGAGGGGCCGTTCCCGCTCCCAGCCGGCGGCCATGGGCAGCAGCAGCAGGATCGAGTGCATCTTCTTCAGTGAATTCCACCCCACTCTGGGCCCCAAGATCACCTACCAGGTGGGGGGGCGGGGGGGCGGGGCGGGGAGGGGGCAGGACGCGGGGCGGCGGGGCTCCCCGCGAGATGCCCGGGCGGTCCCCCCAGGTCCCGGAAGACTTCATCTCCAGGGAGCTGTTTGACACGGTGCAGGTGTATGTCATCACCAAGCCCGAGCTCCAGAACAAGCTGATCACCGTGTAAGTCCGGCCGGGGCTTGGGGGTGCAGGGACTCGGGGCCCCAGCAAACGCGGGGGAGACTCCCACACGCCCGGCTCAGACGCGGAGGAGGGGCCCCGGCAAACCCCGAGGCATCGAGCGCGTCCTAGAGGAGTTACAGCCCAGGCTGATGCTTAGCGAGCCTTGACTCCAACCCGCCTTTCTTGGCCCTGAATGGGCCAGTCTTTATTCTACCACAACGTTCCTCGTCTCCTTTGCTCTTACACAATCACCCCGGTCTCACCATTTACCTTCCTGGGCTACTATAACTGGTTACCAGTCGGACTCCCTACTTCCAGCCTCTTACCTCTCCAAACCTTCCTTCACAAAGGGATCAATCTGATCACATCACTCCCAGTGGTTCCCTCTGAGTCTAGAGTAAAAAAGAATGTGTGTGTGTGTGTAGAATTTAGGAGCTTCCTCCTACCTGTATGCTCTTACCAACTTCAGATTATCCCTTTTCATGCACTCTCCTCTAGTCAAAACACCAGCCTGTGGGCTGTTCTTCAAACGTAATGTTCCATCTCTGCCTTTGAACTGGGGTTCTCTCTACTTGTAAGGCTTTCTTTGGAAGCCTTAATTCCCTCCAGGAATTCATTAAGTGCCATCTCCTACAAGAGGTTCCCCTGATTCCCCAACTTGGTTGTGCTGTCTACATCACTCCCACACCAAAGTTTGTATTTTGAATCTATGTTGTTCTTATTTATCCATAGACATAGTTCCCTAGTAGAATGTATTTTCCCCTAGTAGTTATGACTGTTTCAAGTTTTAACAATATCTTTATATCCACAGTTCCTGTCACATAGTAGGTGTTTGATGCTTATTGAATAGAAAAATGCTTTTTTGGAAGAAAAAAATTGGACAGAGATCCTTTTCAACAGACTAAGGAGGAATCAAGGAAGTTTTGGGGTTTTTTTGAAAAGAGGCATCACAGGGGCGGCTAGGTGGCACAGTAAATAGAGCACTGGCCCTGGAGTCAGGAGTACCTGAGCTCAAATGTGACCTCATACACTTAATAATTACCTAGCTGTGTGGCCTTGGGTAAGCCACTTAACCCCACTACCTTGCAAAAAAAAAAATACCTAGTAAAAATAAAAGTATGAGAAAAGAGGCATCACATGATCTGGACCTTGAGTAGAATTATTGTGTGTTCTTGATATGGAGCAAAATCAGACTGGGAAACAGTCCAGTTTGTCTGGAGCAGACCATATAAAGGGAAATAATGTGAACCAAAGTGTGGGATGCATCCAGATTCTAGAATGCCAGGTAAAAAGAATTACAGGAGCAGCATGATGGAGTCCAGGCTCTAGAAGCATTACTCTACAGACTGCAGTGTTGGTTAGAAGGGAAGAAATGTAAAAGATTTTTAAAAGAGATGGCAGTGTGCCCTGCAATAGATTTTAGGGTTTCTTAGGCAAATGACAGTTTGGTGCATCTTGGAATTCATAGTCCTCAGGGCCCTTCAGCAGCATCCTACCTGGGAGCATCCTGTTTACCTGAACCTTTAAAGATTGAAAAAGATTTAAAAATTCAGAAAGACAATTAGTACCTTGGCAAGAAGTGACCAAGATCTGGATCAGGATAGGGTCAGAAGAGGTAAATGAGAACTATCACCAAAAGAGAGAGACAGCTGAGCAGGCTCTGAACCAGAAACTAGGGCACTCCTATCCCATTCTCCAAGAGATTTTTGGGAAAGGGGAGGAGGGAGGACTGAGAGAAGTAGTTCCCCCCCCAGCTGATTCTACTTCCTACTTAGGACAGCCATGGAGAAGAAGCTGATTGGCTGCCCCGTGTGCATTGAGCACAAGAAGTACAGTCGCAATGCCCTACTCTTCAACCTGGGGTTTGTGTGTGATGCCCAAGCCAAGACCTGTGCCCTGGAACCCATTGTTAAGAAGCTGGCTGGCTACCTCACCACACTGGAGGTCAGGACCAGCCCCTGATGTGCCCCACTCCTTGGGAGCCATTTTTCCAGGGGCCTTGAACTGTCAGCTTGGGTGGTAGAGGGACTCAAGGTCCTGCTCAGAACTCCATCTCCTAGAGTTGAAATAAGATTGTAAAGATTGTAGTTCACCCTCTGTTTCCTAGAGTGGAAACAGATGTGCAGGCAAGGAAAGAACCTCAAGCATCTATGGATTGAAACTTAGAAGAGAGATCATCTGGTTCAGAATTGCTTCCCATATTCTACCATAAAGCTCCAGAGTCAGGGATTTGCCCAAGGCTAAACAGTTAATAAAATGCCAGAGGTAGATTGGTACCCAAGCCCTCTGACCAGTGCTTTTTAAACTGGACCAATCAGGAGTGGGGCACCCAAAGACCCTGTCTTCCCTGCATGGCATTGATGACTTACTGGCAGCTCCAAGGAAAATTCATTAGTTCACCTCTGATATCCCGTTTTCCTTTGTAGCTGGAGAGCAGCTTTGTGTCCACAGAGGAGAGTAAACAGAAACTAGTGCCCATCATGACCATCCTCCTGGAGGAGCTCAATGCAACAGGCAGATGTACCCTGCCCATAGGTAAGGCCCCAAACCCTCCTCTGCAGAAGGGCTGCCTCTGTTCTTGCCCAAGAGGAAACAGAATTCAGAGCTGACCCATGTAACCCCCAAAAGATTTCAGCAGATTCAGAAACTAATGAAAAATGAAGGAAATCTTTAATATCTTGAGATGACATTTACCATTTCCTCTATTTAAAAACATGACTGAAAAGTAAGCATATAGACTTTCCCAGAGGGCCAAAAAGCATCAAGCTTTGTGAAGGTTCCTGAGTTAGGTTGCAGCCTGAAGTAAATGAAGATAGAAAAAGATGGTTAGATCCTTTGTGATCTGATTTAGAATCTGGACACAGACAATGGATTTTGTGGGAACCAGCTGAGGGAAGGGTCCCCAGGCGCCGAGGGGTTCTGAAACCTTTTCAGCTGGCAATTCCATGACTGCTCTCTACTATGTGCTCACCTCTTTGGAGGCATCAGCTTCTCTGCTATGTGTTAGTTTCCCCCTAGCTTCTCTACCATGTTACCCCTAGCTTCTCTACCATCTACCTCCCCCATCAAGAGTGGATTTTCACAAGATCCTTTGTGTAAGAGCTGTAAGAGGCTTTAGATAAAGATCATCTAGTCTTCTTTCTACTCTGTCCCCATTATTTTATAGAAGAGAAAGCTGGCAAAGTCCAAATTCTGTGGAACCCTGGTTTCATCACCTGTGAAATAGGCCTAGATTTTTCCATAACCACACAGCAGGTTCATGGTAGAGCTTCCATATGAACTCAGATCTCATTTTTTCTACCTCACCATACAATGGAAAGTATAAGCCTCACACAAATGCAGTCCTGTGAGTGCACCCTGGTACCCTTCTGGAAGCTTTCTGGAGGCCAGGAATCCGTCATCTTTCTCTATAGATGAGTCGAACACCATCCACTTGAAGGTCATTGAGCAGCGGCCCGACCCTCCCATTGCCCAGGAGTATGATGTACCTGTTTTTACCAAAGACAAAGATGAGTTCTTCAATGCTCAGTGGGACCTCACCACGCAGCAAGTATGCCCATCTGTCAGGGATTGCCAGCCAAGCTTCTCTCTTAATTCCAAGGGAAAAAGTGGAGGGCTGTGGGGTATGCAAACTGGACTCACTGATGACAAAGCCACCCTCTCTAGATATTGCCCTACATTGATGGCTTTCGTCACATCCAGAAAATTTCTGCTGAGGCTGATGTGGAGCTCAACCTTGTGAGGATTGCCATCCAGAACCTGTTGTGAGTGTTGGGGACCAAGGGATGGGTGGGGGAAAGCCTGTTGGAACTGGGCACCAAAGGACAACCCTCCCCACCTCCCCCACTTGCTAAATATTCCTGCTCACTTGAGACCCCACAGATGTTATCAAATGGAGGCTACATTAACTAGGGGGTGGTGCCTGCCTGGTGGGGTTGTGAGGGCCCAGCTAGGGCCGCTGCCACTGTGAAGGCCAGAGGCTAACACTGAGTGGGGTATGTTTCCTGCAGGTACTATGGGGTGGTGACCCTGGTATCCATCCTCCAGGTGAGAAGGGAAACAGAAGAAGATTGCGTTTGGGAAGGGAAGAGATGTTAGTGCCCACCAGAAGCAGGAATCTTCTTCTCTTGGAAGTGCCCCACTGGAGACCAATGGAGAATGGAATTCCCAGTGGGAGTGGGGAATGGCTTGTGTTCACAGCTAGAGCAAACACTGCTTTAGACTAAGTCTGGTGCTCTGATTGTTATGGCCAAAGAAATGTCGGCCCAGAAGGGGAAAGACCTTGTTCAAAGATAACACAAAGGAGGATAAGAATCCAGCTTTCCTCATTTTTCTTTTCTTTTTTTCTTTTGCAATAGTGCAATAGTGTAATTCATTGGGTCACAGGGCTTCGTATCAAAAGGGGATCAGACTATCCAATCTCACATCTTAGTTTTTGCTAATGATGCTGGAGCCTAACGCTGGAGGAGCTTTTTCTAAGGTGGGAGCAGCTGATTTGTGGCTGGGGTTTCAGGTTCATCCCATCTCTCCTCCCAGTATTCCAATGTGTACTGCCCCACCCCCAAGGTTCAGGACCTGGTGGATGATAAGTCACTCCAGGAGGAATGTCTGGCCTATGTCACCAAACCAGGTAGGGAAGAGAGGGAGGGAGGAGGGCGGATTTACCCTGGTGCCTGCACCCAGCCAATAACTGTCCATCAATTCGAAAGCGCTTTAGGATTCAAAGCGCACTGACCTCCTAGACTTCCCTGTAAGTAAGAGTATTCCCATGGAGGGGCCAGGAAACGGTTTTAGACCGTGGCCACACGGCCAGGAAGGGCTGGACCAGGCTTCCAGCCCCGGCCTCCTCCCGCTCCCAATCCCGGGGTGCGAAGGTGGCTCTTAGTGGCCCCAAAAGATGGAGGAGTCCGGTCCCCCCGGCCCGCGGCCAGTCAGCGTGTCCCCCCGCAGGGCACAAGCGAGCCAGCCTCCGGGACGTCTTCCAGCTCTACTGCGGCCTCAGCCCGGGCACCACCGTCCGCGACCTCATCGGCCGCTACACGCAACAGCTGCAGCGCGTGGACGAGAGGTGGGGGCCGCGGGGCTGGCAGGGGGCCGGGCACCGCGGGGGGGGCAGCCTTTCCTGGGCGGGGCTCACCCCTGTGCCCCCCAGGAGGCTGATCCAGTTCGGGCTGATGAAGCACCTGATGCGGCGGCTGCAGAAGTACCCGGTGCGCGTGACGGCGGAGGAGCGGAGCCACCCGGCGCGGCTCTACACGGGCTGCCACAGCTACGACGAGATCTGCTGCAAGACGGGTGGGGGCGGGGCCCGGGGCGGGGCGGGGGCGGGGCCAGGGCGGAGGAGGGGCGGGGCCGCCCGGCGCGGCTCTACACGGGCTGCCACAGCTACGACGAGATCTGCTGCAAGACGGGTGGGGGCGGCGGCGGGGCGGGGAGGGGCGGGGCCAGGGGAGGGGCGGGGCCACCCGGCGCGGCTCTACACGGGCTGCCACAGCTACGACGAGATCTGCTGCAAGACGGGTGGGGGCGGGGGCGGGGGCGGGGCCCGGGGAGGGGCGGGGCCGCCCGGCGCGGCTCTACTCGGGCTGCCACAGCTACGACGAGATCTGCTGCAAGACGGGTGGGGGCGGCGGCGGGGCGGGGCGGGGCCAGGGGAGGGGCGGGGCCGCCCGGCGCGGCTCTACACGGGCTGCCACAGCTACGACGAGATCTGCTGCAAGACGGGCGGGGGCGGGGCGGGGGCGGGGCCAGGGGAGGGGCGGGGCCCGGCGCCACCGCCCCACTGACCCCGCCCCCGCTCCCCGCCTCCTAGGAATGAGCTACCGCGAGCTGGACGAGCGCCTGGACAACGACCCCAACATCATCGTGTGCTGGAAGTGAAGCCGCCGGGGGGCGCCGCGGGGGCCGCGGGGGCCCGCGGGGGGGCTCAATAAAGCGCCTTCTCTGCCCTCCCGCTCCGTCTCCTGCCTTTCCCCTCGGCGTCCGGCAGGGGGCGCCTCGCGCCGCCGCTTCCGTTTCCATGGCGACGACGAAGCCACTCTAAACAACCGACTTTCAAACCTGAAAGCCGTGCGCTCCCGCTTGCGAGCGCGGTCCCGCGTGACACCTAAATGCGGCCCCGGCTCGCCCGGCTCCCAGCACAGCCCGAGGATGGGGGACCTGGAGGTGCTGCTGCCCGGAGAGGCCGAGGCCCTGGTGCAGGCCCTGCAGAGCTTCCCGCTGTGGGAGATGGGCTCCCAGGGGTGAGGGCTCCGGGGCCGGGGGCCCAGGCTGGCGGGGGGGGGGGCTGCCCTGTGCGAGGCAGCCTGGGCCCAAGAGCAGGGGCCTCACCCGCGCCTCCCCGGCCAGGTGGTGTCGGCAGCACGAGCAGCTGGAGAAGCTGAACATGCAGGCCATCCTGGACGCCACGGCCAGCCGGGGGGAGCCCATCCAGGAGCTGCTGGTCACCCACGCCAAGGTAGGGCCGGCCGCACCGCAGCGCCGGGCCTCGGAGCGCCGCCTTCCCCTTCCCAGGCCGGGCCACACTGGAGGCCGGCTGGCCCGGCGGAGGGGGAGGGCTCGGCTCCCCCAAGAGCCCGACGACCCTTCAGACTCTCCACCCGCCCGGACTGGGGGGGGGGGGGGCTAGGTTCTAGATCGGTCCTGAGGGGGCACCAGCATTAGTGAGCCCCCCGGGTGCCGGCGCGGTTGTAAGAAGTGCACGGTCCTGGCCCGAGGTCAGCGGCGGCGGAAGATTTCTGTAAGACTTCCCTAGTGTTTGGAGCGATTCCGAGACGGGAGAAAAGATTTGTCATCCAGGGTGCCGGGTTCAAATACCAGCTCCCACCAGCTGCTGTCCAGCTGGGCATCCAGGCGCTTTCTCTATAAACTTCCTCTCCTGGGCTGTTAGGAAGAAAGGGCTTTGTAAGCGTCGAAGCTCTGTGGAAACGGGGAGAGTGAACTGGGCTAGGCAGAAAAAATCCGGCTCCATTTTTAAGAAGTTGTGTTAGTGTTTCTTGAAAAAACCAGCCTCGCTGAAGAAATAGGAAGCACTTGCTGGGGCACCCAAACAGCCCTGCCCTTAACGAGTTTACATTCTACTGTATGAAAAAGGAAATAAAAAGAAATGGGGCCCACTTAACTCCATTTGCCTTACAAAAAACTAAAAAAGATTATTAAAAAAGAAAAGAAAAAGAAATGGGGCCCAGAAAGTACAAATGTTTGAGGTTTCACAGATGAGATGGGGATATGTGGCATAAGGAACAGATTGGTTGGAATGGAGAGTACAGCACAGGGAGTCACCTCCAATCAGTCCAGAAAGATAAGCAGTCACATTTTCCCACTTTTAATCTCTTTTCCTCTGTCCTTGGTTCTCTACACACCCAATCTGTGGAAGCTCAAAAACTAGGTTTCCCATAGCATCAAACATGAATTTACTCACCCAGAGTTGGCTCTGCCCACGGAAAAAGTTACCAGGTGCTACAAAAAGATCTACTCAATTGAGAAAATGTCAACATTCAGAGATACAAATTGGTTTAACTTGGAGGAACCACCTCACAACCATCAAGTTTGCAAAAACAGAATCTAAATTCAGTACTGCTGGGCTTCTAGAGATGATGGTTTCACTTGTTACTGGTGGAAATGCAAACTTAGAGTATCTTTGTGGAAGGCAGCCTCATCATACCCTTTGACCCTTCAGTCCCAAAGCCATGAATTAAACCCAGAAAGTGTTATCAAAAAATGACAAAACAACAATTAAGTGCAAATAAAAGGGTGGAGAACAATCTGTATATCTAAATAGCTAAATAAATCAGTGTACATTAATGTTCTCATTCTATAATTAGAAGATATATATATATATATATATATATATATACAAGAATTCTGGAAGGACTTTCATGGATATCAAAACAAAACAGAAGCTAAAATGAGCAAAGAATTCTGATGGGAACAGAAGAAATGACTGAAAAATTGACGTGAGGTAATCCAATTTAATCATTACAAAGCAAATATATTTAAATTGATAAAATTAAATTTATAAACTATTTCTAGTTACTGGTTGCATAAATTATAGGCCAACATAATAGCTTCCTCTAATGCAATTCATAAGGACAACTACAAGAAATACAAAGAAATCTGGAAAATTAAAAAATTAAAAACTGGAAGAAAGTGCTCACTAAGTTGATTTGAAGATGAATGGACAAAGGATTATTCTGGGGCTTTGGAATGACTGGAAAGTTGTCAGAGCACAAATCAATCTATTATGAGTTAGAAATCCACTGAGCAATCTCAGAGGTTACTTATCCTGGATTAGATTTTGTTTGAACATCTGATTTCTCTCCAACTTTCCCTTGTGACTAGCTCCTAGAATTAGGATCCCTTTATTCTGGAATGTGGAACTGGGATAGAAAAATGGAAAAAAAGAATAATGTAGAATAAAAACACTCTGTATATGGGAATAGAAGTCTGCTGGAGACAAATTCTATTACTGTAATCTTAAGCATTTTTCTTAGAGAAAATCCAAAACAGAAACCCCACCTTTGAAAATCTCACCTAAGCCATTTTGAGTCAAAATTTATAGTTCTAAATAGACAAACACAACAACCTAATAATGATAACAAGCATTCAAAAAAGCAGAATTATAGGATCAGCCAATTGTCCTAGAACAATTTAATTTCTCCCTCCCAGGATTATTCTTTCCTGTCAGAAATGAACACAAGAAATGGTTCTATCAAAAACCGTCATTAAGTTTGATCACTCTCCTAATTCAGTGGCCCCTAGCCATGAGAGGTCACTGCCCTAATGCTATCCTGACTTAATTTTAGAAATAGGTTAGTCCTTTGAAAAAGATATTAAAAAGGGTTTCAAACTCATATTGGTTAGACTTTATTTTTAGGTGGAACAAAGGATGGTAGAAGACCCAGTACATGCCTAAGGAAATGTTTATAATATAGCCTGTCCCAAAGGTCTTAGTGCAATTTTACTAGCTTAAAGTGATTAGTTTTAAGTTAAACTAATAAAATGAAAACTAGATTTAACTGTTAGGTTTAAAGCTATGACATGAAATGTTTTTCAGTTATTTCCTCTGCCTCTCTCAGAATTCTTTGCTCATTTTCAAGACTGCTGGGTTTTTTCCTTTTCTTTTCCTTTTTTTTTCTTTTCTTTGGGAATGGCTGTATATAATCTAAAGAAGAATTGGGAGGAGGAGGTGCTTCATTATGTTTGCACCATAGGAAGCTTCTAGAGTCAACATCCTTGGCTACAATGACTACAAAAAATAATGTAAATAGGATGTTGATGAGCAGGCCCTTAACCAAGACAGGGTCTGAAGTCAGTGTTTCAGCTATCTAGAAAGCTTTTAAGATTTGAACCTCAGTTTCCTCAACTGTAAAATGGAGAAAATACAGTACCTAATGCCTGGAGTTATGGTGAAGACCAAAGGAAAAGTATGCTTTTGAAACCTGAAGATGTAGTATTTTGTTCTTTCAGTTAATATTTCCATTGAGATAGTCTGAACAAGAATTTCCTGCTGATGAAAGAAAGGTAAGAGGAGTGAATTCCTGAAGGTTTCAGATCAAGGAGAACCTGTGAAATGAAACCAGGATAAGAAACTTAAAGAAGAGGTAGTTAGCATTAAGTTTAGAGAGCTGGGTGGGATCTTAGAAAATGAAAGCAGAGGGGCGGCTAGGTGGTGCAGTGGATAGAGCCCTGGCCCTGGATTCAGGAGTTCCTGAGTTCAAATCTGACCTCAGACACTTAATAATTACATAGTTGTGTGGCCTTGGGCAAGCCACTTAACCCCATTGCCTTGCAAAAAACCTAAAAAAAAGTGAAACAAGGCTGAACCTGCTGGAGGCTACACTGGACCTGGTGAGCAGAGCCAAGGTTCAAACAGACAAGCTTTTGACTCCAATTCATCATGCTACATGGCCTCTCTGTGATGCAAGCAAACTCTATTCCTGTGGGACCCTGGGCAAATCACTGAGCAGTCATGCTGTCGATTTCTCATTCATCCACAAAATAGAGATAATCATCGCTACACTTCTTATCTCCCCCTGCCCCCACAAGCGAATGTGAGCAAGATATCTCTTAAACCTTAAAATATAGTATGAACAGTTGTCATCTCTGAGTTCAGTTTTGGATGAGATCCATCCTCTGACCCCCATTATTAATTTCCCCACCCCACCACCCCCACTAAAATATTTTAGTGTTAGTCTTTTAGTCATCAAAGCCTTAGGATTGAGAGGGATTAGAAGAGAATTGAGCTCCAAGTGATCAGAAGCCCTTTGCTTTAGAAAAAAATTATGATTAATAGATTAATAGAGGGACACAATCCACAGAAGAATTTTTCCCATTTTGTGCCCCAGATCCGGGGGGAGCTGGAATTCCTACTTCCCATCACATTATCACACTTATTTGTGTCCCTGGGAGGGAGAAGATAGAGTTGAAGTGTGGGTCATTGTTTGTCTTAACCTGTCAAATGGATTTATCTTTCTGAGTAATCCCCTATAAACATTTACTACAGAAATCTGCACTTTATATACATAAAGTCTTTGTGTTTGAAATTGTACTCATAAGATAAATGCCATTACAATTAACTTTGCACCATTCTGTCATTTGCTTGTACTTGGAACAGGATTGTAATTGAATACTACTCTAGCACAAAGTGACCCCGAACAGTCTTTATTTTGTTAGCTGAGTTCAAGGAGGACTATTAATACATACATATATGCACATCCCATTAAGATCTATAAACATTCTCAATGACCTTATCATGTGTGCCCCAAAAATCCACTTCCCCATAAAGAATAAGGGAGACAGAGATGAGGAAAACTGAGAAAGATGAAGGTAGAAGTAGAGAGCTGCAGACCGGGTATGAGTTGGTGTGATATTGGCAACCAAGAAACCCAGTGCAACTTTGAGTAACACAATGAGAGTCCTACCTCCTCTGAAGAACAAGGAGATAACCCTGGCCCTGCCCTGGTCAGACCATAGCAGGGCTTTGGCATCTGGTTCTGGATGCCACAGTTTAAAAAGCACATTAATAAGCTAGGGAGCAATCAGGATAGTAAATGGTCTTGAGTCCTTGTCATAGAAGAGGTTCAAGGAACTGGAGATATTTAACTTGAAGAGAAGACTCATGGAAAACCTAATGGCTTCTTCCCAGTATTTGAAACTGTCACATGAAAGATTCAGTTTATTCTACTTCTCTTTCAAGGCAGAACCAGGATCAATAGAGAGGTTGCAAAAAGTCAAGGTTTGGTTTGATGTTAAGAAAAACTTTGCAATAGAACTATCCCCAAGAGAAAAGGGCTGCTTTGGAGAGGTTGCAGGTCTCCCTGCCCCCATGGGAGGCCCACAGGCTGGGCATGGGCTGGCTGCTGTGATCCCTTCTAGCATTTCTTGTCTCTTCCCATACCACCAGATCCCGACTCTAATTGAGGAACTAATCTCTGTGGAAATGTGGAAGCACAAGGTGTTCCCCGTGCTGTGCAAGCTAGAAGATTTCAAGCCCCATAACACCTTTCCTATTTACATGGTGGTAAGAGCAGCAGTAGACCCTGTACCATCCCTCTCATCTCCTTCCCCCCCAGCCCCCAGCTTTGCAGGCCTTTTATGTGTGTGATCCGTGTTCCCACCCCTCCTCCTAACCCTAACGACGGTTCTAGGCTAGATTTGATAAGTCTCAGAGGGTGCGAGTCCCAACCCCCCAAGATTTGGCTGTGAGCAGGAAGTAGACTTGAGATTTCTCACCTCAGAGTGCTCTCCTCCTCCTCTGCCTAGGTACACCACGAGGCCTCCATCATCAACCTCCTGGAGACAGTCTTCTTCTACAAGGTGAGGTTGGTTCACCCTTAGCAAAGAATATAGCAGAGTTTTTGGCTCTGGGAGTAAGATGGGAACAGATCTGGAAAGTCCAGGGAGAAGGCTTGTTGAATTAAATGATGGCAACCTTGGCTTAACTGGACAGCTTGACGGGCTTCCAGGGCTTGCAGCACCATACCTCAGGGATGGAGAGAAGGGACTGTGGCCAGAGCTCATCCCTACTATGTCACACCTGGCACATACACTGGCTGTATGACCCCAGGCAAATCGATAAACTTCTCTGCTCTTGAGGCCAGTGGTGTCAACCTTAAATAGAAAGGACCCCAGTGGGGCACATATTTACTTAGAAAACATTATCTCTATTCCATTATATATTTATTTTGTCCAGTATTTCTCTGTCTTGTTAAGGAAGCTCTCTGCTTCCACACCTCTGCCCAAGACCCCTAAAACACTCTGTTTTAGAGAGAAGTTAGCAGAGAGGTCACCAACCCTGATATTCTTTCTCCAGGAATTCCATACCTATACCAATGAAATCTCACTCCTAGTCTCTCTCTGAGGAGAATGATTCGACTGGATCCCCTCTCCCCATTGTGACCCTAAACACTGCTGTCCCCTCACCTGACCCTGGCTGCCCAGACTGAGTGAATGAAGGATAGACTCCATAGGTTGGGTGAGAGGAGCTCCAGAGGGATATTGGCACATGGACTGTGCCTATCCAACACTCTCCACTTCAGGGCTCCTGGGCAAGAACCATATGTTTCAGTATTTCTGGTAGAGTGGAAACCACTAAAAAGGGAAGGGGTCCTTCGGCTAACCCAATGTGCCTCTCATTCATCTTAGGATCTCCTATCTCTTCCTCTTTCCTTTCCCAGGAAGTATGTGATTCAGCTGAGGACTCCATTTTGGACTTGATTGACTATTGTCATCGAAAACTGACACTTCTGTTGGCCCAGAGCAGCTCTGGAGGCTTCCCAGCACCTGAAGGAGAGTTTGACCTTTCACCTTTGCAGGTACTTTGGACAGCCCTCCCCCGCCCCCACACACACACAGCCTTGTCCCTTCCCTACTAAAACTCTTGCTGAGGCAGCATGCTTCTTCAAGGAGCCAGGGCCCCTCTGGCCCAGGCTGGGCAACAGGAGACTCCATGACTTGCCCCCTCCTGAAAAGCTGTTTTTTCCATGGTCCCCACTATGCCCTTTCCGAACCTTTCAGGAACTGCAGAAGCAGGCCCAAACCATGGACTTTGAGATCTCTCTGAAGGCTCTCTCTGTATTGCGCTACATCACAGATAGTGTGGACAGGTAAGTGGCATGGCCAGTCCAGAGCGGGGGTCAAGACCTGCTTTCCTCCCAGGAGAGGTCCCTGGGGGCTGGAAAGGGCCCAGGGTGGAGCTTTGCTCCAGTTGCCATGGGGCTTCTCTCCCCTCTGCAGCCTGTCTCTGAGCACCCTCACCCGGATGCTAAACACCCACAACCTGCCCTGCCTCCTGGTGGAGCTATTGCACAACAGCCCCTGGAACCGCCAGGAAGGAGGTGAGTTTGTTCCCCAGGAAGTTCTTCCTCCAGAAAGCTTTCTGTCATTAATTCAAAGAAAAGGAAGATATCCAGAACGCCCAGAACTCAGCTAAAAGCCCAGAAAAGGGCAGTTGCAAAGCCCAACTCTCTGGGAAGCCTCTGCTCAAAAACTGGAATCTCCTCTGATTAAAGTCAGCCATCAGTTAACAAAAGTTAATGAAAATCCCTCTGAATTCCACAGGAATGTTTGAAAAATCCAACTTCGCACTTTGCAGCAGGATCTAGGTTTAGCCTTCCCTCCCCACCCCTCAACCTCCAGTCTCCCCAGGCATCCTGTATTATAGGCCTGGAGGGTCCAGAACTGGAGGAGCGTTTTTGATTTGGTCTGTTTTGTCTGAGGTCCTAAAGCCAGTCAGTGGCAGAGCAGACCCCTGGGCTCTGACTTTACAGGTCATATGACTAGTTCTCCCCGTCCCCTCTCCCCTCCTTTTTCACAGGCCAACTGAAGAGGTTCGAAGAGGGCAGATGGCAAATAGTGACCGCCCAGGACTATCCAAGGCTAACCAAACTAGATGGTCAGGTGTGGATTGCCCTATATAATCTGCTGCTGAGCCCTCAATGCCAGCCCAAGTACAACATCACCAACTTCAACAAGAACCAACTGCTTAAGGTGAGTGGTGGCGGTGGTGGTGGGAGCAGGCAGAAGGCCTCCAGCCCTCACAGAGGCCCCATTGCTCCCCTCCTGGGTTCCTGATGCCTCTGCTCTTGCTCCCTCCATTTTCCTAGCTCCTATAGTCAGCCCAGTCCAGTCTTGTCATTGCCACTAGCACCCCTCATCAACAGCCACACCCCTGTTTCCTGTTAGCCACACCAGAGAGGGGTGGCAGTGTTCAAAAACCTTGCTAGGGAAGATAGAGATAAGGAGATAAAGAAGCTGGATTTGGTGGAGGCCTAAGTTTGCTTCAGCCAGATTGGCTGGCTCCTGAGCCCAGGCAGCTTTCCTCTCTCCTACCTGCTTTGTCCCATTATTATCAGAGAGGATCCTGGATCCCCAGGTCACTTCATCAACTAGAATGACCCTTGTCCCCCAATCATTCCCTCCTTGAGAAAGGTACCTCAATACATCCTTTTCAGACTTTGGCATCAGCTTCTCTGTCTTTTGTCCTTGTTGCCTCCCTCCTTTCCTCCTCCCCCCCCTCCCTCCACATACACACATATGCCTCTCCATGACCAGGATCTGGTTGGAACTCTGGCCAACATCCTAATAAAGGACTGCCCCAGGGGGAAAGAAAAACCCGATCTGTAGACTCATGTTTGAGAACAGTGATGGCTCAGCCCAAGCTTCTTTCCCTGGTGAGACTTGGAGGACAGCATCCAGAAGCATTAGGGAATGTTTCAGAGGTCTTCCCTGAGTTTCCTGGATCTTCATAGTAGCTTCCCTTGACTCTGTTCCCCAGCTCCGGGCCTTACTCACTGATGTCCTGCTGGACCAGATACCCAACCTGGTGGAGCTACAGCGTTACCTGAACCACCTGGCAGTCACTGAGCCCCTCTCTCCCAAGAAGGACCTGGTGATGGAGCAGGTACCAACAGAGGGAAAAGGCGGGTAGCTGCCCAACCCAGCCTAGAGCAGTTGTCTGGCTCTCCAAGTGTCCTGTTGGACTGTCAATAAGGCTAGGTCCCAGTGGTCCCTTCTGGCACATCTAAGTGGCCATGGCCTTGAATGACTCTGATTCCTGGACTTGCTAGTCAAGGCCTTCTCCCATTCTGGGATTCTTCCCCATAGATCCCAGAAATATGGAGCCGACTAGAGAGGAAGAATGGAGGGAAGTGGCACGCCATTGCAAAATACCAGCTAAAGCACATCTTTAGTCCCTCTGAGCAGGACCTTCGTCTGCAGGCCAGAAGGTAGGTTAGGAGGCAACAGATTACTGCCAGACCCCAGGGATTTGCCCTGGGTCACACTTTGAAGAGCACCAGCTCCTTCCTCCTCAGGCTGGTCACCTTTGCCCTCAGCCTGGTCAGGCCTTTCCCTTTTCATTGCTTTCTAAATCTCAGCCTGAGGTTGGGGCTCCTCTGATTTTCCCAGCCCTGAACCCTCTTGGCCATTCTGCTGTTCTTACAACTGACCTCTGCTCCCTCTCATGCTTATTATCCTTATCTGCCACATATCCCCAAATAAAAGTTTTCCAAGATGTATTTTATAAAGAGAAGTAGATGATCTATTCAGAAGGAATATTCCAGACAAGATACTTAGACATGTGCATGTAAAAGAGATTGACCCACTTCCAGGTTAGGCAGTAACTTAGTTTCAAAGCTTGTCAGTCAGGGGCAGCTAGGTGGTGCAGTGGAAAGAGCACGGGCCCTGGAGTCAGGAGTACTTGAGTTCAAACCCAGCCTCAGACACTTAATAATTACCTAGCTGTGTGGCCTTTGGCAAGCTACTTAATGCCATTTGCCTTGCAAAAACCTAATAAATAAATAAAGTGAATGACAAAGCTTGTCAGTCTAGCTAATGTTTTCCTGGCCAGATTTGGCCCGTGATCCCCTCCAGTCCATAGGCCAAAGTCAAGAATGATTTCTTCCATCCTAGAATAAGTTCACAAGAACTATGATTTGGAATTCTCCCCCTTGGGTTCCTTGGATCAAGCTCATTGGGTTGTTCTGTAACCCCATATCCGAGGTTAGCCAATCAGGAAGTCTCTTCATCACATGGCTACATTCTTGACTAAATCATAGGATTTAGAACCAGAAGGGACCTGAGAACTCACTTGATGGAGCCCCTAGGTTTCTGTACTTGGAATTCCTGGGAAACTGGGAGCATAAGGGAGGACCCTTGTCCACCATTGAAAAGGCAGCCCCAGAATCTAGATTTAAGACCCCTATTCCTCTGGTTTCAAATTCAGTTTCCTTGCCTCTAGATACACTCCCATACTCTCAGCCAAAAAGAAAATGAGGAGATGCAAAAAGATCCAGACTATAGAATGTTTTGAACTATCAGCTCAATCCAACATGGTGGCACTGGTCACACTTCTCTAGGCCCTCTTTTTTCCTTTGTTTTTCTACAGATGGGCAGAGACCTACAAACTGGATGTGATAGAAGCACTGAACCCTGAGAAACCCAAGTGTGCCTCCTGCAACGCTGAGGCCTCGAAGCGATGCTCTCGTTGCCAGAATGAGTGGTACTGTAAGCGGTATGTTCACCTCTCCTCCCTGGCCTCCTTCACCTTCTTCCCTTCCCTCTCCCCAAACACTGATCCAAGGGCTCTGGAGTAGTTTGGGTTCCAGGAGCTCAGAGCCTCCAGGAGCCAAACCTCAGGGGCCTGGGGAAGTGGGGATCAGGTCCCCCCCCCCAGGCCCATTCCTTTGTTCCTCTTCTTCTTGAACAGAGAATGCCAGGTAAAACACTGGCAGAAGCACCGAAAATCTTGTGATTTAATGGCCAAGGCGCTTGACAGTGTGAAGGAGGTCAAGGCAGAATAGCTGCTGCTGCTTGTTTACCCTTGTGGTATCCCATCATGCCAAGCCCCATCCACCCACCCAAGGCCCCAGAGTGCCCCACTATGCCCCATTATGCCAGCTATGACTCCTACCCCCCCATACACACACACTAGAACCCCAGGCCAAGCTGCCACTCAGGCAGAGGTCACTGCTTATTTGCTGCCCATCATTCCTGCCTAGCCCAGCTTGTGCCTCAGCTTTCCAAACAGCCCAGACTCCATGACTCTAGAACAGAGGTTAGTTCCTTCTGATTCTTGGGAGTGGGGCAGGGCATCTCGGGAGATCCTTAACCACTTCCTTCTGGGTCCAAGAGGGGGCAGGAGGGGGGGGATTCTAGAGAGGGTGGGAGGAGGGAGACGGATAGATTGCTGAGACTTCCCTTTCTACGAGTTTGTGGCAGGAAGGTGCGGATGTGGGGTGCCTTCTTCCTTTCTGCAAAGCTCAGTAAATGTTATGTTTTGAGAAAGCTTCTTTCTGTCGGTCATGCTAAACCGCCCTGGCCTGGGCAATCTCTTCTGTGCCACTCTTCTGGTGGTGATGGGGATGGGTTTGGAAGAGGGATGAGGCTGCTTCCTGTGGGGCCAGGCCGGGCCTCCAAGAGAAAGGGAAGGAGGGGAGAAACAAAAGCAGATGGAGGGGCGGGGGAGGGAGCCAGGGGCTGGGAGCCAGGGGCTGAGAGGGTTCCCTCCCCGCACCCCTTTTCAGGCACACTGCCCCATTTTGATTGTAGGGTGGTTGGGGGAGGGGTGTCTCCAACTCCTCAGACTCTGCCCCCTCTTTCCAGCCCCCAGGGGCTCCCTCATCCCAACTTGCACATTTCTGGGCTGCCAAGGGCCGAGTCTCCTCCCCTCCTGCCGGTCCCTCCCTGCGCCCGTTTCCCGCCCCCGAGTCAAAGGCAGAGTTGTGCCAGCCCCCTCCCAGACTCTATTTTCCATTGCGTGGGGACCACAGCAAACGGGGGGGGGGGGGGGGGGCGGGCCGGGGCGGGGCAGGAGTTGTTGGGACCCACCGACTCCGCCCTGACCCTGCGGTGCCGCTGCGGCTCCGGGTCCAGCGGGACCATAGACGAGAGGAAGAGGAGGCGAGAGGCTCTGCCCCCGTCCTAGCGGGGCCCGAGGGGAGGGCGGGGGGCCGGGCTGCTGAGCGCTCCCAGGAGCCCCAAGAGGCGGACGAGAGCTAGAGGCGAAGGCTGAACTCGGACCGGGTGGAGGGGGGGATGGCCAGGGAAGGGGCGCGCCGAGGCGGGCGGGACTAGCCCCCGCCCGGCCGGAGGGGCTCCGCTGCCCGGGCCTGGGCCCCTGGAGGGGCGGGGATGGCCGCTGAGCCGGAGCTGATCGAGCTGCGGAACTTGGTCCGGCCCCTCGACGGCTTGCGGGGCCCGGAGCCTGGCCGGGGCCCGGGCCCCCGGAGCCCGGGCCGGCTGGAGCGCGCCAACGCGCTGCGCATCGCCCCGGGCCGCGGCCCGGACGTGCTGCCCCGCGGTCGCCAAGTCCGGCTGCTGGGCGGCCACAGCGACCCCCGCCTCACGGCCGGCCCGGGCCGAGGCCACTGCTTTCGCCCGTCGGGGCCCGGGACCCACACCTGGTGTGACCTCTGTGGGGACTTCATCTGGGGCGTCATTCGCAAGGGCCTGCAGTGCATCCGTGAGTACCGGGGGCTCGGAAGCGGCGGGGGGCGAGCCTGCCTGCTAGACGCTGCCCAGGGGTGAGCACGTGGGAATTGTTGGGGGCTCTGCCCGCAGGCCCGGATGACCTGCTCTTCGGCTTGGGGAGTGGGAGTCAGGGTGAAACCGTCTAAGAGCCCGAGGTAGCCTTTCTGCCACCTGGAGCTAGGTGGAGCGATGGATAGAGCACCGGCCTTGGAGTCAAGAGGATGGGGATTCGAATCCGGCCTCAGACACTGGACCTATGCTAGCTGTGGGACTTTGGGCAAGTCACTTAACTCCCAGTCATATCTGGCTCCAGATAACCCTAGAGGAGAAGGTGAGGCTGGTGCCTTGGCACAGCCTGCCCCTCCCCCCACTCAAATCCAGTTCCCATGCATGTCAAGGCATCACCTCCCTGACGGCATGGTCGTCTTCGAAAAGGACAAAACATATCATCAGCTAGCTGCATGCACATGCAGCAGGAGTGCCCAAGGAAGGGGCTGATGTTCCCCTCCCTCACTCTACACTCCCCCACCCATATGAATCACACCTTAAGATCCATATTTGCAAAAGGTTTCCCCCCATCAAGACCACCCCCACCCCCATTCCTTTACTGTGATGATGGGGGAGGTGATGACCCTGTAGCCATCACTTCCATCGCAGACCCTATCGCCTTCCCAAGACCCAATAAGTTCTTTTAAGATTTCAGCAGCACACTCCCCTGATCCAAGGAAGCAGCTATATTGTTCCAGAAGGTGAAGGCCACAGCATCCAGTGCTGGCTGGATAAGTTTACCTTTAGCCAATCCCAAGAAAAAGGTCTTGGCTGCTAAACCCTTAGTAGCGTTGCATTGCATTACATTGTAAGACAAATATTTAACCTACTTACTGGACAAACCATCTGCAAGTACTTGGAACACTATTTACATAGAAATATCGAATGTGCTCATTTCCAATGATTCTTATCTACAAATTAAAACTGGCCTGGCCAGACACTTTTCTCTCCCACTGCCCCCTACCCCCACCCTAGCTTGGATTTGTCCATCCAGCTTCATTTTGTTTTCAGTTGTCTTGCCTTCCTCCTGGTAGGTCACTATCAAATCTGAGGACTGGTGCCCTCCACCAAATGCATCATTGTGCTATGAGGGATAGGGGGTTTCTCCAGGTTTGACCAAGGCAGTACAAGCTCTGACCCATTTGTCAGTCTTTTGAGGACCTAACGAAGGATAGTGAACATCTTCACAGAAACAGGAAAACAAGACCATTAAATGGTTGGTTTGGGGGTTGGATATATGGTTTTTGTTGTGTTTTGCTTCAGTGACCTATAGAAAATGGCTTGGGGGTCCTGTGGGACTCCCTTCCAGAACTTCCTTAATGATATGGAGTATCTGTGCAGAAAGTAACAGAAGAAATAACAGTAACTGCTAAGAATACAATTCTTGGACAGTCAACAATCATAAATTTAACTGTTGCTATTTTAAGCTCCATCATTGGCCAGTGATTAACAAGCTGCCATGTTATTGGAGAATGAATGTTGGTACTCTAGTTTTTGAAAAAAGAGGCATTGTATCAATATTGATACTCTAGCTACTGATAAAATAAGAGGGCATTAAATCTAAGTGTAGCCAGGGCTCACGGATTCTTTTCTAAGCAAATGAAGGAAGTTGATTTTATTTTGTGCCCAACAGCAACAAAAAACACCATTTAATGAAACATTTGGATCATCTTATCTTTGCAGTGCCCAGACTGAGCATAATAGAAGAAACACTATAGAACCATTTGACATTCAGCCAACATTCAGTTCATTGAGTACCTACTGTAGGCCATGTACTAGATAGGGATGCAAAGAATAAAAATACCGTCCCCATAAGAAGCATAAATGATACGGGAGATGGGAGATAGAGGAACATGCCCACAAAGAAGAAAACATATAAAGCAAATGCAAATTAATGGGAACTGGTGAATGGGTGATTTAATGAATAAGAGAGATAAATTTATGTTTAGGAAGATCCAAATTTCAATCTTGCCTCAGACACCTATTAGTTGTATGTTGTTCTGTTGTTTTCATTCTTCTCCAACTCTTTGTGACTTCATTTGGGGTTTTCCTGGCAAAGTTACTACATTAGTTTGCCATTTCCTTCTCAAGCTCATTTTATAGATGAGGAAATTGAGGCAAACAGGATTAAGTGACTTGCCCAAGATCATACAGCTGGTAAATGTTTGAAACCAGATTTGAATTCAGGAAGATGAGGCTTCCTAACTCTAAAACTAGACTCTAGATCTGGCACTCTTTGGAATCACCTAGTGTCTTATTACCTATGCTACTCCTCTGGGCCTCAGCCTCCTCATCCCTAAAATAAGGAAGTTTAGCTCACTGTCCCAAAAGTCCCTTCGAACTCTAAATCTATGTTCCCTTGAACCAGGGGATCAACACAGGCCTCCTGTAAGAAGTTTAACCTGCTGTGTGGGTAGAAGTGAGGAAGGAAGCAGAAGTCAAAACTGGAAACTGCAATGATATTACAGCCCGGATTGCAATCTGTAGCTAGGTGGTAAAGGTTTTACATACCAACAGTAGTTGACATTTTATCATGAAGACACCCCCTTCCCCTTAGCTTCTGAGCAAGATGAGTTACATTGCCAGACCCATGCCTGAGGTCTCTCAATTTGCCTGCTCTCTGGAAAATGAAATTTGAGAAAGAAGAGAGATATTAGGCAGAGATATCAAGCAGGACATTGTAGTAGTCCTGGCTGGAAGTTGATGAGACTTGACCAAGAAAAAGAACAGAGAAATGACAGAACTTGATAACCAAATTGTACAAAGTAAGTCAACAGGGGCGGCTAGGTGGCACAGTGGATAAAGCACTGGCCCTGGAGTCAGGAGTACCTGGGTTCAAATCTGGTCTCAGACAATAATTACCTAGCTGTGTGGCCTTGGGCAAGCCACTTAACCCCATTTGCCTTGCAAAAACCTACAAAAACAACAAAAATAACAAAAAAAAAGTAAGTCAACATACATCTTATCCCTTGGTGACTTTGTTATGTAAGTAAAGATGATGACTTGTTAGAAAATATGGTTCTGGGGGTGGCTAGGTGGCACAGTGGATAGAGCTCTGGCCCTGGAGTCAGGAGTACCTGAGTTCAAATGTGACCTCAGACATTTAATAATTACCTAGCTGTGTGGCCTTGAGCAAGCCACTTAACCCTGTTTGCCTTGCAAAAAAACCTTTAAAAAAAAAAGAAAATATGGTTCTGAATCAAGAATGAATGTGAAGAAAAATATGTGAATTATTCAGAAGCCACACTACACATCATGAATAATTTCTTCCAAGAGTGTTTGAAGGGGCTAGGCAGAGTGAACACCAAAGACATAATAAAAAAATAAGAAAATAAAAGACTATCTCACCAAACAGGAAATGGCTGATGATTACAAACTAGTCATGTCAAAATCTGCTGTCAGTATCAGTATGAACAGAATATCAAATTCCTAGCACAAAAGACAAATGCCAAAATAAAAAATAAAAATGAATAAAGTGAAAAATTAACACACTCAATCTAACCTATTTAAACAATCTAATAATCCTGAAAAACAGGAATTAGACAAAAGTAAAGACATTGACCATCACCATTCCTTAATGAAGTTTAACTGATGTTAAATGAGGCCAGAAATTGCAACTAGCTCAATTTATATGCCAGTGGAGAGCAATTCTTGTTTAGGATCCAAAGTTAGGTTGTAATTTTACAAAAGAAGGAGACTTTAAATAATTACTTCCAAAATATTGGAAAGCAATAGAAAATGAGTCTGTAAAGAGATTGGGATAAGAGCCAATTATTACATATTATCTTCTCAGTAGAATGTAAACTTCTTGAGAACTGAGACTGTTTCATTCTTTCTTTGTAAACATTTCTCTCTCCAACTATGATGACTTGAATTGGCATTCATGATAGAACCCAACTATGAGATTAGCTGTGTTTCTTTGGGGAAGAGGGGAAGGAAGGGAGGTGTTAGGGATTCCAAAGAGGAGGAGTCTATTGCAGTAGTCCAGGTTGAGATTTGATGAGGCCCTGAGTTCAAGGATAGAGGAATCATGATTAAATAGGCTTCCCAACCTCCAGATAGAAAGTTGTGATTGATTCACAGTGAAGAATGAAATTTTATGGATATGGCCAATGTGGGAATTTGTTTTGCTTGATTAGACATGTTTGTAATAGCTTTTGTTTTTCTTGCTTTCTTTGTGGGGGGAAGGGAAGGAAAGATTGCAGGAAAAGACCTGAAAATATGATGAAATTCAATTTTAAAAGTATAATTAATTTTAAAAATTAACATTTTATCATGATAAATGAAAAATGCTGGAGAGGACATAATTTTAATTGCCCTTGAGATTGCTTTTTCATAGTATCTCAGAGAAGATTCCAAAAGGATCAAAAAGATTGAATGTTTTTCCCCCTCTCCTCCCCTTTCCCATAAAAGGGACCAGGACAACCTCTGCAACTTCTAAGTAATATGCCTACATTTTTATTCTTATACTATTTTCATTAAAATTGTCTATGCTCAGATTGCCAGTGCAATATAGAAAATATGAAAAGAGGACCTGTGTATTTCTGTAGGTGATTTTGTAAAGAAGATTGTAGTTATATGGGCTTGGTGGCCATAAAATTGACTTGAGGCTTATCAAATGTGTAAATTTCCATAGTCTCTCTGTTAGTGGGGGGCGCTATTTTTTTTAGAGGAGGGGTTTATTTGTTGTTGTTTTTAGGTTGGGTTTTTTTTTTTGCAAGGCAATGGGGTTAAGTGACTTGCCCAAGGCCACACAGCTAGGTAATTATTAAGTGTCTGAGGTCAAATTTGAACTCAGGTCCTCCTGACACCAGGGCTGGGCTCTATCCACTGCGCTACCTAGCCACCCTGTTGTTGTTTTTTTTAAATGCAACTTGAAAAGCTCTGGTGAAAGGAGGTATCTCCTGTGGCAGGTATGCTAGGTGAGACTGTGACATTAATATTGCTCAATTTTCCACTGCATAGCATTCTGAAATGTAAATTCATTTTCATCTAAGATGCTTGCCAGTGTTATGAAGGATGTTCTGTAAGGGATCAAAACAAAAAGATTCTGCTTATGTACAAGTTCTCCAAATTTGTCCATTTGCCATGATGAAAACTATTTTTCTAAAAAAGTCTCCTCAGTGAAATCTACAGAAACATTAGAGATCTCACTAATTGTTGGTTTGGACAAACACTTTGTCCAGACTATGACATTATCTACAATCATTTATTAAGCACTTCCAGTAAGACAGACATTATGCTAATGCTGGAGAAACAAAGACAAAAATGAAACCATCCCTGGTCTCAAGAAGATTACATTCTATAATCTTACTATCGTCCTTTTGTGGCTGATATTCTTATAGCCTCTTAAAGCTACATAGTTCTTTTTATATCAGACTGATTTATATTCTCATAACAGTCCTGGGAAGTAGGTTACTGCAGGTATTATTCTGGTTTGTAGATGTGGAAACAAAGTAAAGTATCATATGCCCAGGATCATGCAGCCTGAAGTGGCAAAGTCGGGGTATGAACTCAAATCTTGACTCCAAGTCCTGCACTCTTTGCACTTACAGCAGTTGTGCACAAAATTTGGCCTTAGGACTTCTTTACCTTCTTAAGAAATATTGAACCACACCCCCTCACCCAGAGCTTTTGTTATTTGGGTTATAGCTATTGCTATTTACCATATTAGGAATTGAAATGGTTTTGTATTATTATGAAAGTAGTTGTGACTTCATGGACTCCCTGAAGTCTCCCTGAGTCTCAGGTACTCCCATAGCTCCCCAGACCTTAGAGGCACTGACTCCGTGATGCCTCCAGGTACCCCTGATTGACAGGAAGCCTTTGGAGTAAGTCTATTTGTCTTGTCTCTCTAGTTAGATCTTGGACAAGTTATGCCACTGGCAGATGCTGAAGTCAGAATGAAGTGGGAGTTTTCATTTTAGTTGGATCACATTTGGGAAATGTAGGACTTTTGTTGCAGCAAAACATCTTTTGAACCCCCAGTATTTTTCCTATGATTGAATCCTAAAACACTACAATCTCTAAAGAATCAGCTAGGTGGCTCAGTGGATAGAGCACTGACCTTGGAGTCAGGAGGACCTGATTTCAAATTCAGCCTCAGACACTTGATACCTATTAGTGTGTGTGTGACCTTGGGCAAGGCACAACCCCATTGCCTCAAAAAAAAAAGATGAAAGGGAAAAAGGGAAAGGACTATACAAGTGCTAAGAAATCTCAATTTGAGAACTTGTTTTGTTTTTGTCGTTTTTTAGATTTTTCAAGGCAAAGGGGTTAAGTGGCTTGCCCAAGGCCAGACGGTTAGGTAATTATTAAGTGTCTGAGGTCAGATTTGAACCCACATACTCCTGACTCCAAGGTCAGTGCTCTATCCACTGTGCCACCTAGCCGCCCCTGAGAACTTGTTAAAAAAAAAAAGACCCTCGCTGAATCATTGGGGCAGTGAGGGCATAGTGGATAGAGCACCAATCTTGGAGTCAGGAGGACCTGAGTTCAAATGTGATCTCAGACACTTAATACTTACTTAGCCGTGTGACCTTGGGCAAATCACTTAACCTCCATTCCCTTACAAAAAAACAAAACAACAACAACAAAAAGAATCATGCCAAGCAGTAGGTTATTAATAATTTCTTGAATATGAGAAGTGACCTTTTGGGCACAGAAGAAGATAGGTTAGTTCAGTAGCAAGAAGATGAAATAATAGTGATATGGTTCAAATGGTATATTAGTACCTCTGAGACACTAATAGATCTAGAGGAAGGTTATCTAGTCCATTGTATAGATCCTCTTACCTAGTTAGGGATTTAGGGGAAAGCAGAATCACAGGAATGAATGAGCTTTATCAATGGAAAAAAACTTACACTCAAGGGCAAAATCAAAGTGACAAAGTATGTGACTCTGCCTTCACAAATATACTAGACAGTATTAAGCAATATATCATTGTATGCACAACAGTATATCATGTAGAAATGTATCAGCTTGTGTCAGCAATATCAGGACATACATATGGGTAATGTGCGGTTTTGTTCAATCCTTTCCGTCATGCCTGACTCTTCATGACCCCATTTGGGGTTTTCTTGTCAAAGATACTAGAGTGATTTGTCATTTCCTTCTCTATCTCATTTTACGGATGAGGAAACAGGCACAGTTAAGTAACTTGCTCAGGATGAAACAGCTAGTAAGTGTTTGAGATCAGATTTGAACTCAGGAAGATAGGTCTTTCTAATTCAAGGCCTGGCAATCTGTGCTCTAAGGCATCACCAAGCTGTGTGATATGTCTGTGCAATGTAAAAATGATGTACAAATTCATCAGTTCTCTGTGAAGTTTGAAGTTTTAATGTATCAATGGGGTTCTGAAATAGATAGATTTAATTGGAATTGTTTTTTTTTTAGGGTTTTGCAAGGCAAACAGGGTTAAGTGGCTTGCCCAAGGCCACACGGCTAGGTAATTATTAAGTGTCTGAGACCGGATTTGAACCCAGGTACTCCTGACTCCAGGGCCAGTGCTTTATCCACTATGCCACCTAGCTGCCCCCAGATAGATTTAATTGTGAAAAAAAAGGATGAAAGAGATTGAGGACTCTCAGGAAAATATGTATATCTGTGAAGGTGCTAATGTAATTAGCATGTAAATTATAAAGGTTTTCATGTAACATGTAAACTGGATGGTTTATGAATGGATCAAGAGTACCTACATATCAGTTTTTATCAGTATGAATGCAGGAATATATTTCCAAGATAGCTTGTGACTGAGCATAATAAATCAGTAGAATGTGAATGTGTATTAATATGATATACAACCTCCTCACCTTCTGCATGTTATCTTTATGTGTGTAAATGTGTCAACAGTCTTTGACTGTCATTGATGTGTTAAAGTTTCACTATAGCATGTGAATGCATTAATACATAGCTAAATTTACTATCAGCATTCTTTTCTCTGCCTTAGTTAACCTGTAACCAGGTTAGGAGAATACAGAAGAGGGGCAGGGCAGGAAGGAATTGGCTACACTTCAGCATCTGGAAGGTGGAGACTTTGATCCCCACTGGATGGGGAAATCAGTCCCCTGTACCTTAAACCATTGTAGGCAGCTTCTTTCCTGCCTGGCTTTCCGCCCAGGTTTCTGGGAGGATGGATGCTCCTCAACAAGTCCACCAGGGGGACCTAGAGAGCCATATGAGAATTGATAGCTCCCAGAACTGGAACAATGGGTTATGGAAGATGCAAAAGAAAGGAATGGGGATATTTTCCTTCACTCACTATCTTTCCTTCCTCTCCCCAGACTGCAAGTTTACTTGCCATTATCGATGCCGGGCCCTGATCCGCTTAGACTGTTGTGGCCCCCGGGAACTGAGCTTGGAGCCTGCCCTGGAAAGAGACACCAATGTGGTAAGGTTATCCTGGTGGTCTTTAGCATTTGGTGGTAGGACTGCTGGGACAACTAGGTTGGAAAGCTCGTAGGATTGTGGGAAATGTCTACCTTTTGGAAGTTGGTGGAAAAAGCAATGAACTTATTTTCAAAAGACTTGTAGTTGAATCCCACTTTTGCCATGTTCAACCTGTACAACTTTGAGGGAAAAAAATCACCTAAATTTTCTGACCTCATGTACCCCCTCTCTAAATGAAGGAATTGGAGTAGAATAGTAAAATGATAGGTAGACCTATTTTAGAGTTCTAAAGTCTGTAATCCCTATGAAATGGAGATCCTGAAAAGGAACTTTCTTGAAGTCACACAAACCAAGGGCAGAACCAGGACAAGAAATGCAGTCTACAACTACAACCCTCAAGGAAAGGTGGTTTGTTAGCTTGAGCATGAACTATGATCCATGTTTCTCTATCTCAATCCATATATCCAGGTAAAGCCCAAACCAAGGCATAATCCAGGCCATCTAAGCCATCAAGAATCCCCTTTACACTATACTAACCAGGTAGTCTTTGCTTGAAGGGGGCTCTCTTTTTTCTGGGGTAATATATTGCATTTTGGGATAGTGACTCCTCTTTTGACAAGCTTTTCCTTATTTCAAGCCTTAGCCCTTATTTCTTCAGCATCTATTTATTGGTTCTCGTTCTGACCTTTGAAACTATGCCAATTAAGTACAATCCTTTTCCTATATAGAAGTCCTTCATATACTTGAAGATAACTTTTGCACAAACCTGCTCTTTTTTTCTTCAGACTAAACATGTCAATTTCTTTCAACTGTTTCTTCCGTGATTGTGAGGATTTTTCCCCAATGTGATCACCTATCTCTCTAACTTATTAATGTCCTTCCTCAAACTTTGTGTCCAGAACTGAATATGTTTCAAATATGATCTTATCAGACCCACATGGAGACAGACTTTCAGCTCTAGCCCCAGCATACTTCCTATCCGATTGTAGACAATCAACTGTTTTTATACTTATGCATTTTATTTTGAAACCACATTCATTTCCAAATATATGCCTCCTCTCTGACAAATATTTAAGAAGAAAAAACAGTTCAGGAAAAAACAACAAACCTGTTGGATCTGGCAGCACATTCAACATTCTCCACCTAGAGTCTTCCACCTCTCCAGTAAAGGAAGGGGAGATACATTTACTCATCTCTTCTTCACACCAAGCTTATTCAGGATTAAGTTTGGTTTTATTTTTGTCTCCATTTACATAATTTCAAACATGTTTTTTCTTTTGGTTCTGCATATTACTTTATGGATTTATTCATATGAGTCTTCCCATGATTCTCAGAATTCTTGATAATGATTATTTTGTATAGCACAGTAATATTCCATTGTATGCATGTCACCCAGTATTTTTCCAATTAATGATAATAATTATTAGCACATACTAATGTTTCCAATTAACATCAGTTCTTTTGACTACCATATTACACTGGTGACTAATAGATTTGCAATCTACTAAAATTCTCATATCATTTTCACAGGTTTTGCAATGTTTCTTTCATCTTCTATTTGTAAAATTTATTTTTTTCAATGAAGTTGTAATACTTATATTTTATTGAATTGTGTTTAATTTACTCAGTCCAGCATTTTAACTTGTTAAGATCTTGTTGGATCTTATCCAACTGTCATATAATATTTTAGCTTCTCTTCATCTATATTTTTGATAAAAATGTCACCTTACCTTTATTCAAAAATTAATACAAGTGTTAAAAATGGCATTTCATCAAGGACAGATTCCTGAGTCACTCCATTTGAGGACCTCTTTCAAGAGGTTTCAGAGATTTAATGGCTGCTCTTTGAATTTGGCCATTCGTTCATTTCTGAATGTCTTCTTCTACCATCATCTACTTCACCTTACTTCATCTTGTCCTCTAAAGTAAGGAGAGATTTAGTAAAATGTAGATTGCATATAAAGTACCACCTTGTCTAGTCTAATAATATTGTTTTTAAAAAAGAGTACAATTTTAGTCTAGCATGACCTGCTTTTGACAAAGCCATGCTAGCTTCTTGTTATTGTGGCTGCCTTTTCTCATTTATTTTTATGGGGTTTTTTTTTACTATGAATGAAATCAAGCTCCTTAGTCAATGATTTACAGATTCTACTCTCCTCTCTTCTGAAAATATGGACAGCATTTGCCCTTTTCAATCTTGTAGCATCCTTCCTTTTCTCCATGGTCTTACAAGGATCACAACCTCGTGGCTCAGCAATCACACTGAAAAGTTTTGAGGCTTTTTTTAAGGTTTTTGCAAGGCAATGGGGTCAAGTGGCTTGCCCAAGGCCACACAACTAGGTAATTATTAAGCGTCTGAGGTGGATTTGTACTCAGGTACTCCTGACTCCAGTGCCGGTGCTCTATCCACTGCGCCACCTAGCTGCCCCCTGAAAAGTTTTTAAAATCAATTTTTACTGATATCTTTTCCCCACCAAAATTTCTCCACTATCTCTCGCTCTCCACCTTCCCGGAAAGGTATCCCATGTAATAAACAGTCTTTCTAAAGGAAAAAAAGAGAAAAAATCAACAAAACTAATTGCTATAGCCAAAAAAAAAAAAAAAGACTGAAGAATTATGTGATATACCAGACCTGATGGCTTCCAGGTTGTGAAAAGGAAAGCATGAAAAATGTCTTCTTTGGAGCCATGTCTGCTCATTTTAATTTTCACTTTTAATTTTTTTAAAGTTGTTGTGTTTTCCATTTGCATTGTTGTAATCATTATGTATAATAATCTTTTCTGGCTCTCCTTTTTTCACCCTGCACCAGTTCATGCTTCTACATATTTCTCTTATATATCATTTCTTTCAGCACAGTTATATTCCATTACTTTTATGTACCACAATTTTTTTAGCCATTCCCCAATCGATATTCATCTACTTTGTTTCCAATTCTTTGTTCTTACAAAAAGTACTGCTATAAATCTTTATAGATAGATAGATAGATAGATAGATAGGGATTTTCTTATTAATGGACTTCTTGTAAAGCAGTGTCTGGCACATAGTAGATGTTTAATAAGGGCTTGCCTTCTTTTTTCCTTCCTTCCTCCTTGGTATATAAGTCTAGTAATGGAATTTCTGAACCAGATGGTTTAAACATGTAAAGTATTTTATTTGCATGATTCCAAGTTTCTTTTTAAAATGTACTAGTGTGCCTCTCTTCCCACATCTTTGCTAATTTGCAGCAAATGAGGTAAAACCTCAGGACTATTTGATTTGAATTTCTCTAAATTATTATTGGTTCTCTTATTATTAGTAGTTTGGACAATTTTTTCACACAATTTTCCTTTTGAGAATTGTTTGTTCATCTCTTTTGACTACGTATGTATTCGAGAATGGTTTTTGATCATACATACACACAAAAATATGTTGTCATTGTTTCCTGATTGCGAACTTCCCTACTTATTTTAGTACACTGAAAGATTTTGAATAGGGAGTGACATGAGACCTGCTCCTTAGGAAAATTACCTTGGCAGCTATGTGAAGGAGTGATTTGGGAGAGGAAAGAGCATGAAGATACAATAGAGTTCTATTGCAGTAGTCCATAGAAAAGTTGACGTAGGCCTGTTTTACAGTAGGAGCATGTGTCTGGAGAGAAGGGGATAGTTAAAAGAGATGCTATAGGAGTAGAATCAGCAAACATTTGAATATAGGATTGGAAGGAAAGGGATGAGTTTAAGATTGATTCCAATGTTGCAAACCTGGATCACTGGAAATACGATGGTTCTGTCAATAGAAATAGAAAATTTTAGATTAAGAATAGGCTTAGAGGAGAAAAAATGAGTTTTGTTGTTGGGCATTTTTAATATGAGCTGATATGGGTTATCTAGGTAGAGATCCAGGACACAGCTGGTGACACAGGATTCAAAAGAAAAATTATAGCCAAAGATTCAGTTTGGGGCTTATTTATTTAGAGCTGATTTCCAGACAAATGAAGACAGGTGAAATCAACAGAAAAGAAAACATAGAGATAGAAGAGTTGAAAGCTTGAAGAAAATCCATGCTCAATTCATGGGTGCTGGGCAATGAGTCAGGGGGTGGTCACACAGGAAGAAGCAAAAAGAGAAACAGCCATTTCACAGAAGCCAAGAGAAGAAAGAGTATTCCCAAACATGTGGTGTTCAAAGTATCAGAAGCTGCCAAAGAGAATGAGGAGGAGGAAGATTGGGGAAAGGTCATCTCATGAAGCAGTTAAAATCATTGATGACCTTGGAGGAAACAGTTCATTGAAGTGGAGGGATTGAAAATCAGACTGCAAAAGGAGTCGAGGCAATGGAATAAAAGAATATAGATGATAGATTTATAACTAGCAGGAGCCCTGCCTTAGGGTACTAATATTGGCTGGAAGATATCATGTGCTTTGATCTGTTGGCCAGGAAGTGGGTGATAAACATTGAATTTCTTTCCAGTTATGACTGACTCTCTAGCACTGGACTAACAGAGAGCTAAAATGTATCAAGGATCTCTTTAGGAAGAAGTATCCTGCCCCCATTTCAGCTCCCCTGGCCGAATACCCCATTCTAAGTGTTTTACTATTACATCCCTCTCCAAGCCAACTTTCCTCAATGGCAATACCTGTTTGGGGCAGACTACCCTTATCTCACATAGCCTAGAGTATAGGGGACCAAAGTTCAGGGTGTTCTAGCTCTTTTCTCAACTTAATTTGCTGCAGATATGAGAATTCCCTAGAAACAGGATTTTGATAGAGGTAGATGATTTTGTTTTATTGATGCTTTTTAAAAATATATACCTTGGGGGTAGCTAGGTAGCAAAGTGGATAAAGCACCGGCCCTGGAGTCAGGAGTACCTGGGTTCAAATCCAGTCCCAGACACTTAATGATTACCTAGCCGTGTGGCCTTGGGCAAGCCACTTAACCCCATTTACCTTGTAAGAAAAACCTAAAAATAAATAAATAAATAAATAAAAAATAAAAATATATACCTGTGGTGGCAAAGAACTGGAAATTATGGGGATGTCCATCAGTTAGGGAATGGCTAAGCAAGTTGTGCTATATAATCATGGTGGAATTCTTCAGAGCTATAAGAAATGATGAATTCATTGATTTTAGAAATACCTGGAAAAACTTGTATGAAATGATGAAGAGCAAAATGAGTAGAACCAAGAAAATATCATCTGCAGTAAGCATAATGCTATTTTAAGAACAACTGTAATTTAATCATTTTGAGTAGTAAATACTCTAACTACAAAGGGCTTATGATGGAAGATGCTATCTACCTCCAAAGAAAACTGACAAATAGAAGTATGTATAGTATATCTATGTTTGAGTTTAAATACATATATATACATATTTATGTATAACAGTAGCTATCTCTAGGATGGAATGGGGAGGGGAAAAATATAAAAAGTACAAGACAGAGGATAAAAGAAAATTAAGAAGTAGCATAGAAAGTAGTTTTTTTAAATGATGTGTAATACTTATATAGTTTTTAAAAAATAAACTAAAAAATGTAAATTTTTTAATGAATCTTCTTTTTATATTGTGTTGTATACAGGGAAATGTTCCTTTATTTGTCTTTATGTATTTAAGTTCAAAATGAACTAAATATGTTACGGATGCATATAAAACTGCCACTTCCCAATAACAACCATATCCTCAAACCTCTCTTTCAAGAGTGACAAAGTTAAATAAATACAAACCAACACAAGTTCATCAGATGGCATGGGTAATGACTATTTCACACCCATTGGCTAACTTCTCTACTGAGAGGATGGATCTAACTCAGAAGACTGTGTAAGGTTCTTTGGGGAAGGAAAGGTCACAAGCATTTATTATTAATTTTGTAAACTGTGCTAAGTACTTTACAAATATTATCTCATTTGAGTCTTCATAATAATCCTGGGAAATGGGTATTATTATTCATTAATTATTAATCATTATTAATCATTTTACACCTGAGGAAACTAAGATGGATTGAGGTTAAGTGATTTGTCCAGGGTCATACAGCTATTCTTTGTTTAAAATTAGATTTTAGGGGGTGGCTAGGTGGTGCAGTGGATAGAGCACCAGCCCTGGAGTCAGGAGTACCTAAGTTCAAATCTGGCCTCAGATACTTAATAACTACCTAGCTGTGCAGCCTTGGGCAAGTCACTTAACCCCACTGCCTTGCAAAAACCTAAAAAAAAGAAAAAAGAAAAAGAAGAAAGTTAGATTTTAATTAGGTCTTCCTGGCTCCAGGCCCAGTGATTTATAATCTAACTGCCTCTTTTTTTTCATTTTGTATCCATAATTCTTCAGTTCATTTCCCTGAATTCCCTATATTTTTCATTTCTTTTTGCATAATACTATTCCATTGCATTCATATACCACAGCTTGTTCAATCATTCCTCATTTGATGGACAATCAATTTGTTACCAATTCTTTCCTTTTACCACAAAAAGGTCTTCTTGAAATAGTTGGATATATATATATATATATATATATATATATATATATTTTAACTTTTATATTCATCATCAGTTTTCTTGAACATATACTTAGTAATAGGATTACTAAATCAAAGGTTATAGACAATTTACTCCACTTGTCTTGCATGATTCAAAAAAATATCCATCACTCTCTACTCCCTAAAGAACCTTCAGGGGATTAAAAACAATTCAACAAAACTAAACAACATATTAACCAAGTCTGATGATATATGCAATATTCTGCATATACCTTTCTGCAAAGTCTCCCATCTTTGCAAAGAAGGAAGGGAGGGATGATTTTACATCTCTTCTTTGGATCCAAACTTTGTCAGTAAAATTGAATAACATATTGGAATCTTTTTTTTTTGTTTGGATGGTTTGTTTGTTGGTTGGTTGGTTTTAGTTTTTGCAAGGCAATGTGGTTAAGTGACTTGCCCAAGGTCACACAGCTAGGTAATTAAGTGTCAGAGATCATATTTGAACTCAGATCTTCCTGACTCTAGGGCAGGTGCTCTATCCCCTATGCCCCCCCCTTTTTTTACTTTACTTACATTGTTGTGTTTATTGTTTTCCTGTTTTTTACTTCTTCATTTTACATTAATTCTTATGAATCATTCCATACTTCTCTGGATACTGCATATACATTATGTTATATAGCACAATAATATTCCATTACATTCATTTGTGAGAATTTGTTTAAAAATTGATGGACATTTGCTTTGTTTCCAATTCTTTATTACTGTCTAAAAAGACCATGACATCAGGGAGGTGATACAATAGCAAGCATAACATGAATTGGATTTGAGTGAGAGAGATGGTGCAATGAGTAGAGTGCTGACCCTGAAGTCAAGAAAACGAGTTCAAATCTGACCTCAGACACTTAATAGCTGTGTGACCTTGGGCTAGTCAAGATTGCCTTGCATCCAGAGCCATCTCCAGCCATCTTGATTCACACCTGACCAATGGACCCAGATGACTCTAGAGGAGAAAGTGGGGCTCGTGACTTAGTTAGCATTGTACCCACTCACTGAGATCCAATTCACATCTCCCTGATGTCTTGGTCTTCTTCAAAAATGAAGGAAAAAAATTATTACCGCAAAAATTGTTACTGTAAATATTTTGGTGTATATTGGGGCTTTAGTTTTATATTTGGGCTACATGCTTAGCAATAGAATCTCTGGATCAAAGTCCCTTTATTAACATAGTATCAAATTAACTTTCCAGAATGGATAGATTGTTTCACAGCTCCACAAATGGTGCATCAGTATGCATGTCTTTACACAATCTATTATAATATTGACTATTCCTAATTTTTGTCACCTTTAACTTGCTGAGTATAAAGTAAAACATCAGAATGGCTTTGATTTGCATTTCTCTTATCAGTGATTTGAAACAGTCCTTCATGTTTTTAGTAGTTTCTGATTTTTTTGAGAACTTTTATTCCTATCCTTTGAGCACTTATCCAGTGGGAAATAGCTGTTTTTCTTTTAAGTTCACAATACATTTTGGATTTTAGACCAAAGTTTTGAGTCTTGATTCCTTAAAGTTTCCTTCTTATCCCAATTGCACTGATTTGGTTCATATGAAAAAATTTTTGTTTCATACATTAAAGTCATTTTGTCATTTGTGATCATCTCTACAGTTGTTTTGTAAGTTCTTTCTGTTCTTAGTTATGAAAGATGTATTTGATTGGGTTCTATTCTTTTCTTTCTTTTTTGTGGCATGACTTTTATTATTTAGATTGAATTTTCATTTTTGTTTATTGTAGGGAACAATGTAAATTACTGATCTAAATTCAGATTGATCTCTACTTTTCCCAGTATTTTTTGGTAAAGAATGGAGTGCTTTTCCCAAGTAATTTAGGTTCATGAGTTTATTGAACATTGTTAAATTGTTTCTGATTTTTCTTTAGTTTTACTGCTTTACTTTTCTATTTTTACCTAGCACCAAAAAATTTCAATGATTATTGCTTCATAATACAATAGAAATGTTTCATAATACAACAGAAGCACTATTGTCCCTTCATTCCTATATTTTATTTCCCTTGATATTCTAGATCTTTTGTTCTTTTAAATGAATTTAGTCATTGTTATTATCTGTTACTTTGTCTATTTTTAGCTCTATGAAGTATCCCTTGGAAGTCTCATTGATAAAGCCTTACCTCTGTAAATTAATTTAGGTGATATCAATTTTATTACATTGGCATGGCCCAGCCATTAGCACTGAATAACCCTCCATTATTTATTTAAGTTTTTCTTTATTTATTTGGGAAATGTTTTGTAACTGTTATTTATCCAACTTTTAATTGTGCCTTGGTAGACTGACTCCTTGATATATTGTGTATTTTGTGGTTGTTTTAAACAAGACTTCCCCTTCTATTATATCTTCCTGATTTTGGTATTGCTGTACACAAATGGTGGTAGTTTCTACTTTATTTTATATCCTGTGATTGTTTCAATTTATTTGTTGAAAGAGAAGGTCCAAGCCAGGAAGGAGCTGACTGTTTTCAATTATGGACCCATAAGGATATAGGTCCATATCTTTTAGTCAGAGAAAGGATTTTCAGGTCTCTTCCATGATTCTTCCATGAGGGTAAGAATCACCCCATGGTCTTCTCTATTCCTGTCCCCATCCCAGTTCATCTCTCTTTTCCCTATTAAATCACATGTATCATAGGCTGATGTTCTCTTGGCTTCTCCAAAGACAGACCAAAGTCCAAGGACTGATTCTTGGTCTCTCTTTCTTTTCTCCACTTCCTTCCTGTGGTCCTAATGAATATGCAATACTAGCCAGTTGCACTTTCCAGAAAACTATCAAATGGAATACTATTTCTTCCATGGCTTATCATGGACTCTGTTCTCCTTTGTTTCTGAGGTTGAGAACAGAAAGTTCATGGACTAAGTCCTGGCCAAGATGGAGAAAGGCTCAGATGATATCCACCAGAAACACATCATATCCTTAGCTGTAAAATATTTGTATTGCTTGCTTTGTCTAACACAGAAACTCATGGACCATACCTTGAGGGCCATGCATGATCAAAGACTTCAGTGCACAATATGTCTAACTGAATATCAGGAAAAGTAACTGCAGTTTAACATGTGTATTCTAGTGTCCTCCAGAAAAGTGAAACAGAGCTTATACACTATGCAACCAATGTTAATATATATCCTACAAAGTGGAATCTGACCTAGATAGCAGAAGAGCTGAGAAAGCATCTAGAGGTGAAAGAGAAAGCCAAATACTTGGTGTTAACCTCTGTAAAGAACAAGGTGTATCCCAAAATCATCCACATGAGGGAGTGCTGCTATCACAAAAAAAGGATAAAACCTCTGCCAAGGACTACAGGAGCAAGGACCTTATTAGGTCAGCACAGAAAACAAGACATCCAGAAAAGCTCAGAGGCTGCAAGTTCAGTGTCCTTTAGTTCCAAGTCTAAAGTTTTGCTGTCTTTAAGACACTCATATGATTGTCTCTCTTCTACCTTTGTCCACAGATCAGTCCTTTCATTTGGGGACCTGACGGTTGTAATTAAAAAAAAATCAATAATGAAAACTTAATGATTCTCTGAGGTTGTCTAGGTAAAACTACCATGTCATCATCATATAAGGATAGTTTTGTCTCCTCTTTGTCTATATCTTCTGCTATCTAGGTAATAATGAACACATTAAAAGTAAAAATGTCCCCATTTCTCCATTCTAGTTCTAGAAATGCTACTAAAGGAATAAGATGAGAGAGAAAATAAAGGCATAGATATAGGCAAAGTGGATAATTTTGTCTCATTATTCAGACTTGATATCTGGAATGATCAGATCACTAAATCTTTCTTCCAACTGAGTAACCAGTATTCCTTCTAGTATTAATAGTTCCCATCTTTTGTCATTTTTGCTAATTTGCATGGTGTGAAATGAAACCTCTGAGTTGTTTTGATTTAGATCTCTCTTAATATTTGTGATTTGGCATGTTTTTATTACCATATTTATAATTTGTAAGTCATTGAAAACTCTAGTTTCTTCTGGGTTCCCTGAAATTTTTTAAAAATTATCCTGATAATTATATCACAGTATAATTGGTTTCCTTTATAATCCTGTGTATTTTATTTTATACCTTTAAAAGCATTATTCTAAGAAGAGATCCACCAGTTTCACCAAAGGGACCTAATGATACAAAAATGTTAAGAACCTCTGCTATCAATTGCCTATATATCTTGGGAATTCTATTTTTTTTTTCAAGGCAATGGGGTTAAGTGGCTTACCCAAGGCCACATGGCTAGGTAATTATTAAGTGTCTGAGGTCAGATTTGAACCCAGGTACTCCTGACTCCAAAGCCAGTGCTCTATCCACTGTGCCACCTAGCTGCCCCAAGCATTCTATTTTTAACAATATTTAATGCAAAAATGACACATGACAGTTTCTGATTTTACCTAAACTGATTTTGTGTATGCAAAAGCTTTTTTAAAGGGTCAAAAAAAGGAGAAGGTAGGAGGATCAAAGACGCAAGTAGAGTCATTCCCTTGGCATGGAGAAGGACCTACCTCCTTCTTGAAGTGGAAAACAAAAGAGGAGAGAAAGGGAATGACATAGAAAGCATTTTTGAGGTGTGGAGGGAACCACAGTGAGACAGGCACAACTTCAAGAGAAAAGAAGGGAAATGACCCAGGAACCTGCAGGTAAAATCAAAAAGCATCTAGTCACAATGCCCTGAAAAATAGAGAGTTACTGAGTGATGACAGAAAGAAGAGGATTTGCAAGGGTAAGTGAGGAACAAGAAGTTTATTCCTCCTGCTCCAGTGTTGGCATCTAAGAAGAAACATCCAGTACTAGTGATTATAGCAAAGAACATAGTGTTATATGGAGGGAGCCAGATTTCATTGAATACAAAAATATGGAAAGGAGGAGGTGGTCTAGGATGAATGAATGAAAATGTATATTTTAGCTTTTATTCTGTGTAGAGCATAGTCCCTAGTCTCAAACTAGACAGTCCCTAGACTCAAGGAGTTTGCATACTAATTGGGTGGGGTGAGGAACATAATGAGATTTAAACTGCAAGATCCTCATAGTTTCCAGGGTGCAGCAGCATAGCAGATGGCAGTGCATCTTCTTCAATTATATTTTTACTAATAAAGATCTCTTTCTGTTGAACCATTTGACAGTGCCAGGGACTTTAGTAGTGAAAACTTTATTTTCAAGGTCTTTCATATCTGAAGTATCTGCAGAGAAAGTTGCCACGTCCCATCTACATAAGAGTTGCTTCCATCAATGGTGGCAATGGGAGTATATCAGACCAGTGGACTAGAAGGTTTCGCTGTTCCCAGGACTGTTGAGATTACTTGTTTATCAATAGCATTTGCTCAGTGATTGGGGGTTGCTGGTGGCAAGGATGGCTGACTCCTTTTTTAAGGGAACTACTCTCTTTAATGATGGGTTCAGGATGGTCTATACCTGGTCTATAGGGTCTCTTACCTCTTCCCCCAGAGTACCTTGCTGCTACAGCTAGGTCAGCATGCCCTCCTCCAAGTTGCAGTTATCAGTTAAGATGACAGAAAGTTTAACAAGAGAATGGGATCCTGGAGAGAACAATGGGGGGAGGGGGGGAGGGGTAAAATAAAGCCTATGGAGGTTTAGTTCTAAGTTTCAGTAGTAGTAGTAGTAACTAGGAAAGGGGCTTTCATCTTAACAGATGACTTATTATAGATTAGGGGAGGAAAAGATAGGAGTTTGCTAGCTATAAGAGGAGATGAGAACAAACTGACTGAGGCTTCTACTCCACACATACCCAGGATCTTGTGATTCCATAAAATGTTCTTTCTGTACACAAGGAAGAAAAGAGTACAGCCAGTAGACCTATTTAGTGGAGTGCCTGTTAATCCTGTTCCAGATCTGGAATGGACTTGAACTTGGCACCATAGCCTCACCTAAAATGTCAGAGGATGAAGGCATGGAGTGAATACTCAACTAAATGTATGAAGCATCACAGCATTAGGGAAAATTGTGTCTCTATGAGGTTAGGTCTTTCTAGCCCACATTTATTTCCCTTTTTCTCAACGGTCATCTTTCCATTGAGATTAACTGAGTTAATTTAGGGCAGTGAAAACAGTTAACCAAGGCCACTATACTTTAGTAAAGTCAGTTTCTGGAAATTCTGTATTGGAGTGAGTGCTTGAGGGGCACAGTTTCTATAGGAGACAGTGTTTTTGCCCTAATGAATAGACTTTGAAAAACTACTATGGAACTTCTTTCTTCAAGGCACCTGATGGTACCTGAAGTTTGAATTTCAGACTACAAATACACAGAAATGTACCTAGCTTTCCCAACCTTCATCAGTGTTCATAGTTTCTGTAAAGTCTAGAGGATCACTAATTGATTAGTTGTTAAAGAATACAGGGGGTCACCTAGGTGGTGCAGTGGATAGAGCACCAGTCCTAGAATCAGGAGGACCTGAGTTCAAATGTTGCTTCAGACACTTAATAATTGCCTAGCTGTGTGATCTTGGGCAGGTCACTTAACCCCATTGCCTTAAATAAAAACATTTTCAAACTATAATAATGATGATCTCATGAAAACATGCTCCAAATAGCTTAGAGTAAGGGAAATGTAACTCAAATGAACATGTAAATTGGCAAAAATGGCAAAAGAAGGGAAGACTCCTTGTTGGATGGATTATGAAGCCATGAAATGGCCTAACCAATTTGGATAATAGTTTGGAATGAATTAAAAGTGATTAAATTGTCCATACTCTGAGTCAGTGATCCTACTACTTGCTCATATTCCCCCAAGAAAGTAAAAGGAACTTAGGTCAAGATATATAGGAATATTCATAGCATCACTCTTTATCCAAAGAACCAGAAAGAAATTTCATGCTTATTAAGTATGGAATGACTGAAAAAAACTGTGGAATACATAAAGACAACCAGGAGGGATTCAGAGAAACATGAGAAGATTTCTATGGACTGATACAGGATAGGACAAAATATACAACTACAACAATGTAAATGAAAAGATTACTAAAAGGATGCTGAACTCTGAGGAAACGAAAAGCCAGTGATCTTGGAGTATAGATAATAAAACATACCTCGCCGTCCAAGGCAAGAAATTAACCAGGAAAGAATAACATATACATTTTCACATGCTTATTTTTACATGTGGTCATTGTTTCAATATTTTTTCCCATAATTATTTTTCTTCATAATAAGGGAGGATTCAGTCTGAAGGGAGCATTGAAATGACTATGATACAAAGGTGAAAGGTATCACTAAAACACATATTTAATAGCCAAAGGCAAAAATAAAAAATAAGTCTTGAGAACTTGATTATTTCTCCCCAGATAACACTTGAATCTTGTATCCTTCCCCAATTTTTAATACTCCAGCTTCTTCCCATCTTAGCACAACCCCCAAAGAATTCACTCCTTTGTCATATAGACAATGGAATTTACTAACAGGAAAAAAGAAAGGAAAATGTAATATCAGCATCTGATGTAGCTTGAATAGGATGCTTCTGGGAGAGTCCAAATTTTCTTTTCCTCCAGGTCTTCTATCTTGCCCCTAAAGTGATAGGTGCATATAAAAGCCATTTGATACATACCTTCTCTTGGTGTGGTTGGTGGTGATAGCAGACTGGGGTTGGTCAGAAAGTAAATAGAACCTACTTTCTCAGGCACCTAAATGGCCAAATTCTTTTTCCATGTCACATAGTCTGAATATTGTTAAAATACTTACTAGGCCTCCTAGAACCATTTCACAGACATAGCTTGAGAGCTCAAGAGAGTCAACCACAACACCTTTTAGCTAAACCATCAACAGGTTCATCATTCTTTTCAGAGCTGACAAGCAGGACCTCTAATAACTGCCCTTTATGGCAGCTCCCTTCTGCCACCATAGAAAGAGCCTTCTGAGACTCCTTGGCATCCAAATATCAAGAAAATGCAGGCAGGAGAACAGATGTAGAATAAAGCAGGAAGCTTTTTTAGACTGGAATTAAAACAGCTAGGGCTGTATTTGAATGCTAAAGATCAATAGATCATAGCAACTGAAAAGAATCTTAGGGATCATATAGGTCAGGAGTTGAGAATCTGGTTCATAAATTTGCTTTGTAAAAAAAATTTGATAACTTTCAATATAATGTGTTCCTTTGTAATTCTATGGGCTTTTTTAATTTTATACATTTAAAAATATGATTCTGAGAAGGAACCCATAAACTTCAACAGCCTACCCAAGTGGTCCACAAACACAAAATAGGTTCTGAACCCCTGGTAGGTGAAGAGATTGAAGCCAAGGAACTCAGAGAGACAAAGGTCAGAGGCTGCAGGTCCAAGATTCAAACCTACATCTTCTTACTCCCATATTCAGTGTTCCTTTGGGCCCTTCCAGTGTGCTGTCAGCTCATTCATCTTGACTCAGTTTCTAACTACTAATTAGACCTATGGCATGTTCCTTCTCTACTCAGACTGCTACTTCAGTAGTAAAATGAATTTAACACTAATCACCACAGGACTGTAGGGAATAAGGAAGGCATCTTGTAAACCTTAAGGCACTATATAAATGAACTATTTTTATTATTCTTGCGTACATATAGAGAAAGGAAGGAGGAAAGTAGATCACAGTTCAAAGACATGATGGAGTGGGAAGAATCCTACACTAGAATTCAAAAGACCTGAGTTTAGTGGACCCTGGGGCAAATCCCTTCTCCATCAATTCTCCAATGTATATAAAAAAATGAGGAAGTTTGTATAATATGAGCCTCTGAGGTATCTTCCCACTGAAATGTGATGAAATTGCTGGCAGGAAGGGAGCAGGAAATATCTGTTGGAGAAAGAAAGAGACCTTTTTCCCCTTGGGCTCAGTGGGCTTGTTTCATTTAAGGAACTGAATATAGTGGGACAGAAAGAAAAGCAACTGGAATCTTCTACAAAAGAAAAGAGCAGTTTCAAAATGCTTATGGAAGTGAAATTCACAGGCCTCAGGCTTCTGGTTGGTGGTGGAAGGAATGGGAGAGAAAGATGACATCAGAGGTTTTGGTGCCTGAGAGGATGCCATAGTGTCATTAAGGGAAACCACCCCTGAGTCAAAATAATCCTTTTAGAGTTGGAAAAGATCTTGAAGATCATTGATTCCAAACTCTTCATTTACTGATGAAGAAATCAAGGCCCATCAAAAAAAATGACTTCTTGACCCTAGTCCCACACACTTTTATAGGGAAAGTGATGAATTCATTTCTGGATTTGAAATGCCAGCAGGGACATTGAGGTGAAATTTGAACAATTAAAATGGAACTGAGGGGCAGCTAGGTGTGGCAGTGGATAGCGTGACCCTGGAGTCAGGAATGCCTGAGTTCAAATTTAGCCTCAGACACTTAATAATTACCTAAACTGTATGACCTTGGGCAAGTTACTTAACCTCTTTGCCTTGCAAAAACAAATTAAAAGAAATAAAATAGAACTGAAAAATGCAAGGCTAGAATTAGTCTGGTTAGAATGGTCTGACTAGAGATACAGTTCAGGTAATATAGAGTTGTCTCCAACCTGGTGATTATAGGAAAAAGTTCTGGAGTTAACATCTGGGTTCAATTTCTGCCTGTCACTACTCTTGAGACTTCTCAGAGTCTTAGTCTTGCTCAAATTATATATGTGTGTGTGTGTGTGTGTGTGTGTATACATACATATATATATATAAAATTGGGAGAGAGGATGGACTAGATGATCTTGGAGTTTTTTCCAATCCTAGCTCTATGTATGATATGATCATTTCCAGATCAGCCCAGGTTAATATGAGTGGAAGTCAGAAGAGAAGATTTATTCATTTCTCTTAAGAAACATTATGTACTTGGGTCCACAGGAGGAGATATAAAGAGAAATAAGGTTTTGAGCCCCATCCTTAGTTGGCAGTTAGGTAACGGCACAGGGCATAGGACCTAGACTCAGTAAGACCGGAGTTCAAATGTAGCTTCAGACACTTACTAAACTGTGTAACCCTGAGCAAGTCACTTAATCCTGGTTGCCTCTATTCCTCCATCTGTAAAATGAGCTAGAGAATGAAAAGGCAAACCAGTCCAGGATCTTTGCCAAGAAAACCCCAAATGGGGTTATGAAGAGCCAGTTACAACTAAGCAACACCCTAGTGGGGAAGGGAAATTCCAGGAATAAATCAACAGTCCTTAAACACCTACAAAGAAATAGGACATTTGATAAAGAGGAGGGGAAAAAAGTCCCTGCCGTTAAGCAGCAAAGCCTCCTAGGGAGCCACCGATACTATACAAGCATAGGAATGGGTCCCTGAGCTCTGTCAATAGCCGGGAAGAAGCAGCATGCCAGAAGGCCTTTCTCTGCAGTTTCTAACCCAAGACGCTTGCCTGGAGGCACTGAGAGATTAACTGGGCCGGCCCCGGTGGCTCTGAGGCAGATCTTGCTGACTGAGGTCAGCTTCCTAACCACAAAGGCCCAGTTTCTCCACCAAGCTGCACCCAGACACAAGATGGTGCTGGGAGTGAGCACGGGGGAGCGCCATCAGGAAGGGTTTTCGCGGGGGTAAATCTTGAGCTGAGCTCCGGCAGTCTGGGACTAAGAGGAGAGAAGGCGGGGTGAGCGCAAGGACATGGTCGGGTGCGGCAGCAGGCTGGGCAGCGAGGGGGCTCCCCTGGATGGTGGCGGGGACCCGGCTTCTCACACTGCCTGGCGCTTGCCGGCTCCGGGAGCCCGGGCCTCGCTCCCTCCCCGAGAGCGCGGCTGCACGGCCGGGAGGGCTGCTCCGCGGCGCGGCTGGGGCGCCTGGGCAGGTCCGGCGGACCCTCGGAGCCTCAGTTTCCCTCCGGCGGGGCCCGGCCGGCGCGGGCGGCGCGTGGGGAGCTGCCTGGCCGATGAGGTCAGCGGCGGGGGGCGGGGGGCGGGGCCGGCCGCGGGGGCAGGGCGGGGCCGGCCGCCGACGCCGCCGAAGGTTCCAGCCTAACGGCCGCCGCCACCGCCTGGGCTCCGCGCGGCCCCTCGGACGCGGCGGGCTCGGCACCCTCCGGCATCGCGGCCTCTCGGACCGCGGCGGGCTCGGCACCCTCCGGCATCGCGGCCTCTCGGACCGCGGGATGAGCGAGTGCGACGGCGGCAGCGCGGCCTTCGAGATGACCTGGAGCAGCACGGCCAGCAGCGGCTACTGCAGCCAGGAGGACTCGGACTCGGAGCTCGAGCAGTACTTCACGGCGCGCACCTCGCTGGCCCGCAAGCCCCGCCGGGCCCAGGTGAAGGCGGCCCCGAGGCCGGGCGGGGAAGGGAGGGGGGCTGGGCCGGGGGCCGGCGGCTGAAGGGTTAAGGCCCGGGCGGCCTCAGGGACAGCCCTGCGGCTGCTCCCCTCCCCTCCCCCATCCTGCCTCCCCGCGGCCCCATTCCCGGACTTTCCTCCCCGGTCACCCTCCCTTAGACCCGCAGCCCGGAGAGAAAGCGCCCTGCCCAGGGAGCCCGAGGAGTGCCACGCAGGCCGGCCACCCGCGGGTACCCACGCCTCCACCCCCTACACACACTACACACACATTACACACTACACACTACACACACACACACACACACACACACACACATCCGCCTCATCCACCGGGCTTCCCCAAAAGGCCGATGGGGATCAATGTCCACCCTCACTCAGCTTTCCCTCCGCCAGGGCTACGGCCAATGCCCCTACCTTGCCGGACCCGTGGACTTTGGAGCATCTATTTAAGACTGTAGTAAGGAGGGGGCGGCTCCTGCGGACAGCGCGCCTATAATGCTTTTCGCCATATTACTTTTCTCCTTTTCTCAGTGTTACTTTCTACAAACTCTGTGTCTCCTGCTAGTGGAGTGTGTGACGGCTAGGTCCTTTGTGGTTGGCTCACATCCTCCAGTAGAAGGAAGAGAACACTGAAGATGCAGTTTTTAAAACCTGCCAGCCCTTTATCCTGGCTCTGCCTAGCTTGGAGGACAAACAACCGATGCCTAATTTATGCATACTTCACCAGTCTCTTCCGAGCTCTTGCACTTCTTTAAATTCAACCGATAAGATGTTCTGGCCCACAATTTCCACAGTTTTCTGAGACCTTCTGCTTCTATTTCCCTTTTGCTTAAAGGATTTGTTTAGCCCACTAGTATCTGTCAGCAGCATCTTTCCTCCATTCCTGGGTTATTGTCCCAGAGTCTTTAGCCTCGGTAAGAATTGAGCTTAAGATAAATCAGCTTGTGGGTGGCTTGGTGAGTGACTCTGGTTAGCTGCTGGAGATGTGGAACTGGCTCCTGAGGGAGTGGGAGGACCTGGTCTTCCCACCTGCTGGAGAGAGGAGGGAGCAACTGAGGCCTGCTGGAAGATAAGGTCTTGCATTGTTCCCTGATTGAGCTCGCACCGTGTTTGGAAGCAGTTACCCAGGGTAGTGTCTCCAACCCTTCCTACTTGGATACCTGATGGTAGCACCTTACAGTGGAAAGGGCATTTGGTGTGTCAGGAAACCTGGCTTCATATTCTATTTTAGCCACTTTCTATCTGGGCCTCAGTTTCTTCATATGTAAAATTAAGAAGTTGAACTCCATGACCCCTAAGGTCCCTTCTAGCTCTAATCTTTGAGCCTTTCTTCGTATGGGAAGAGACGCCTTCATTAACGAAACATGTGGAAGAACCACCCCCATGGATAGGCAAAAGGTATTTCTCTGTGATCAAGGCTGACAGCAATGAAATTTTTATCTTCTCCAAGAAAAGAAGGCTAGGGTTGGGAGTAAGGAGCCATAAGGGAAAAGGAGAGAAGAAGACACTGACAAATGAGCTGAAGGAAGAGCATGCTAAAGAGGAGCTTACTAGCCAAAAACGAGGAAAGAGCAGATCTAGGTAGGAACAAATAGTTATTATAGCTAGCTGACCCATAACCTTGAGGAGAGTTGTTTGAAGACCAATCAGGCTTCATTTCATCTACCAGGAAGTAGTGCAGTTCTGAGAGAAATAGTAAAGGCTGAAATAACATATCCTTAATAGTTAATTTAAACAAGTGGGAATTTGAAAGACATGTCCCTAACCTTTTGAAGTTGATATCATAGAGAACTACACTTCTCCAGAAATGACCCTTATTAATGGATGTCATGGACCAAATCGTTGTTTTGATCCAGTGTGGTCTTTCTGACATCCCATGAAAACCTTCCTTTCAGTATCTATTTGGGAAGACCCCCAACATAACAGTGATGATCCCACTAGGTGGATAGGAAAACTAGACCAAGGGTGTCAGAGAAAATATGCCTCCCTGCAATGTATCCCAAGGAAGAAAGAGAGGATGATACGATCTATCTTAGTGAATTGTGGACTTTGGTAAACTGAGTCTCTTATTACCCAAAACTAATCTCCCCTTCTCTTGGCAGTCTTTTCTTCTCTTAATCACATCTGGATAGATCAACCTCCAGGAATTTAACTATCTAGGGAGCTTGGGAGAGGATTTGTGAGTCATAAGTGAGGAGTGTAGAGACTAACTGGTATCTCAATGAATAGAGCATTGGGTCTGGAGTCAGAAGTTCAAATCTGACCTCACCTCTAGGCAAGTTACTTAATCTCTGCCTCAGTTTTCTAAACTGTAAAATGGAAATAATAGTACTTCACAATAACTTTTATTGTGGGGATCAAATAAGATGATATTTGTAAGTATACAGTGTTCACCACAAAGCAAGATATATAAATGCTTGTCCCTCTGTTGTGTTCATCCAAAAATACTAAAGGATCTTACTAAAGAAGTCTTACCTGACTTCCTCTCTGGATTGCCAAGCATGAAGTTACCTAGCAGCTTTCATGGTCCCTGGAAGTATGCTGGTACATAATTTAAATGACCATGGCCATTTTTTTTGTTGTGAAATGGCAGTGGGGCAACAGAGTCAAACGAATAAAATAAAACCTATATGAAGGATGTTTACTGTGGCATATTCCAGACCAGAGTTGAGAGTTCTAGACATGGTACTAGTAAAGGGCAATATTGAAGACTGAGTATAGATCTCTCCTGAGACCTCCCTGACCTTAGGATAATTTTGTATAGTGCTTTGGAAAAGAGCTTGAAAGTCTTCACCTTTCAGAACTCATTCAGGATTATCTCTAAAGAAAAAAGTTTCCATTCCCAGGGCTAGCTAAGGAGGGCAGGGATGGCCAGAAGGGTATGGCCGGAAGGGTATGGCTGGGTAGTTTTTTGCTGGCTGTCTAAAGAAAGATAAATTAGTCCTCTCCCAGAGTAGCCTGGCTGATCTTTCTGTCTAAGGAGAAAGTTCCCTTTGTTGTTATAAACAGGATGCTGCTGTCCTTCACCCTGTGGTCCTCTGGCCTGAGAGAGTTTGGCATTCTTGTCTTGTATCCTGCCCATCCTGCTTCCTGTCCTCACTTCCTTTGACCACACTAATTTCCATTTGAGATCTCTGATCATGTGTTTCTGTCCTGGGCATGAGAACCGTCTTGCCCATGTTGCCTTACTTTGAAGACTCCAAGCACATGTTTTTCCAGCCATTAGCACAATGATCTATACATAGTATTACTTAATAAATAGTTGTTGAGTTGAATAGAATTCTAAACCTCAGAGGAACCTTTCCCAGGTCCGGCACTATATCAGTACCTAATCCTTGGCACTGCAACCTTTTGCCAACATACTCTTTGGAGATCGTTGTATGTCTCATGAACAATTTTTTACTATCTTTCTTTTCACCCTTTTTTTTTCTTAGATGGGGAGCACCATTTAGTTTTAAGCACAGAAGGTGACCTCTGAAAGATGAAAAGTAGCAAACTTTGTTTATGATAAAAATCCAGGAGCATGAATTGGGGGGGGGGGGCCCCAGCTTTGTCCCTTTACTAGTCCTGAGGCCCTAATAACAGCTTTCTAATTCTCCTAGGCTTCAAGCTGTGCTGAGCCTTGGGAATAATAAGAATATGCATATATCCCCATATCTCACTCAATCCTCATTCCTCTCCCCTGGAAAAGCTCCAGCTGCTCCTAAGCAGGTCCCGTGGCACTAGAGCTGTCTGACAGGCCATGAGATAGGAAGGGAAATGGTTTTCAGAATTCCCCCAAGATAGAGCATTGGTCAATGGTGATCTCACCTTTCATCCATGGCCTCCCCCCCCCCCCACTATTCCCGACAGTGTCTGATGTCAACAGGAAATAAGACTGATGCAATTGAATTCAAGACCAAGTCGGTGCTCCTGCTCCAGTCCAGATCCCACCCTTCCTGCCCTGCAGGCTCCACCCTATCAGCTCCCTAGTGCTATGGGCTAGAGGAACTTGGCAAAGAAAATTGCAAGCATTGGCTGTAGGGCATGGGAGGAGGGACAAGTTGAGAAAGCTGGTATCCAAACCAACCTCCAACTATGTGGATGTTTGAGCAAGGAAGAGGAAAAGTAATCGCTTGCTTGGGCCAATCTAGCCTGAAAACTCTTCCTTTGTAGGTTCTGCCTTAGAGTTTGGGCTGTTTTTGAAGTTTTATTTTAAATAGGGCTCAAACACGTGGCTTTATCTTTGTTATTTGTGTATTGTGGGGCTTGTTGTCACTTCATGAGTTTGGGAATGGACCCAGATACTTTTTCAGAGTTAGGAAGTGCTTTCCTCATGCCATTTATGCCATCTTCAGTGACTGAATCCAAGCCAACCATTTCAGAGACTCTTTGGTGTGAGAATTGCCCTTCTCCATGCCATAGTTGGTGAAGCTTTCATTTTGCACCAATCCTAAGAGGGCAAACTTCACTGGCTCCCAAGGTTAATAACAGGGTAGAAACAACCTCCCACCTCCAAATCTCACAATGAGTCAGGGCCCCCACCCTATTGCTGGTTCAATTTCCCAGGGAAAGACTCAGAGTGGGCTCTGGAGTTAAAACTGTGATCTCTTGGGACACACCCTGACCCATCACTCCCTGGATCTCGCCTAGACGCTCACCACAGAGTCTGAGAAGCTGAGTGTTGAGTTCATAAGGGTGTGGAGGGTAGCAAGGCAAAAAAAAAAAATTCTCTTGACTTAGGGCACTACGATTTAATTAAGTAAGAAACAAACCATTGGCTCTCTATGGAGCCCACAGTTGGTCCTAACTTCTTGGCCTCAAGTCCTGGAGCACCTTCAGTTGTTGGTTTTAATTTGGTCCAAGCATTCCAGCTATCATCACTCCAGTGGTTGCTGCTACTGCCTGCTTCACTATGTAATCTTAGTTATACATAGCTGGGTACTGACACCTTTCAGTCATACACCTTCCATTTCCTTCCTCTCTCTGGGCAAGAAGGGAGAGCCAATGAAGTGCAGTAAATATCTTGGGAAAATTTCACAGTACAGACAGTTTCCTTTGAGGCCCAGATATGAGAGATAAAGATGATCTGAATAAACTGTTGGCATTTTAGTTCAGCTCATAAGTCCTGAATATAGTCCACAAATACCAGCTACTGTAAAGCATTTTATCAGTACAGGGGAATTGAGAAAGTCTGGAGGACCGGCCTCAACACCAGAAATATACATTTCAGTCCTCAATTGCTAGGTTCCTTTATTAGAGTTAAGAGAGTTAGATTTGGAGCTGGAAGGGACATTAGAAGTGCCTACTTCAATCCTGTCATTTATCTCTCTGATCGGTAGCAAGTATCAGAGATGGGATTTGAACCCAGGTCTTGTTACTTAACAGCATGCTTATAACAAGTTATTTGTCCTAGGATGAGCCACTGGAGTGGGAGAAACCAGTCCTGTCTCAAACTGAGATTGAACAGAAGATCAAGGAGTATAACAGCCAGATCAACAGTAACCTCTTCATGAGCCTGGTAAGCACTGGAGGGGAGAGGACTTTAGACAAGAGCAGAGAGAGGTCTCTTCCTCCAGCCTGATTTCATTTCAGTCACAAAATTTCATGTTGTTTTTACTTTTTTGGGATGTGGGGTGAGCAATCAGGGTTAAGTGACTTGCCCAGGGTCACACAGCTAGTAAGTGTCCGAGGCTGAGTTTGTACTCGGGTTCCCCTGACTCTAGAGCCACCCACCTACCCCCGTTTTGTTTCTAAGTAAACAAATATTTGCCTAGTCCCTGGTATGTCCTCTTCTCTGTACACCCTGTGATATGTTCTAGTATCCTATCTCTAAGGATTAAGTATCTCTATTCCTTTCCCCAGAACAAGGATGGTTCATATACTGGTTTCATCAAGGTACAACTGAAGCTTGTGCGCCCGGTGTCTGTGCCTGCTACCAAGAAGCCACCTTCCCTGCAGGATGCCAAGAGAGCCACTGGGAAGAACCAAGCTGTGAAGCGCCGCACCTCTTTTTACCTCCCCAAAGACACAGTCAAACACCTGCATGTGTTGTCAAGGACACGGGCCCGTGAGGTCATTGAGGCACTGCTCCGAAAGTTCCTGGTGGTGGATAACCCCCGAAAATTTGCCCTATTTGAACGGGCAGAGCGCCATGACCAAGGTAAAAAGCCTACTCAGTTTCCCTTTCCTCTCTCCCTCCTTTTTATTTTCTCCATTTAGGAATCTGGGCTTAAATGCCCCTTTTCAGATAAATAATTCTTTTACTGTGGGCTCTTCCTAGTTTAGGAAATGGGTCAGGAAGGTAGGCTGGGTTGATCTTGTTGGAACCTTAGGCACTAAACTGGAAAATTGGATGGTTGTACTCTACAGTGTACCTTCGGAAACTGTCGGATGATGAACAACCCTTGCGCTTACGACTGCTTGCAGGACCCAGTGAAAAAGCCTTGAGTTTTGTCCTAAAAGAAAATGAGACTGGAGATGTCAATGTGAGTATTGAATCTACTCTGGCAGACGGTTGGGGGACTCATAGGCCCCATCCCATGTACTGTGGTGGTAGAACCCAGATCATTTTCACACATCTGGGATTGCAATATTCATGCTCATAAAATTCCCTGTAACCTGAGCAGGTTGGGGTGGAAGTGATAAATTGGGAGTAAGAGATATAGCAAAATCCAGGTTAAAACGTGTCTGCATCTATCCTTGAATCAAGGCAACCATGTATATACATTTTTTCATATACATATATATATGTATGTATGTATGTATGTATGTATTCTGGAATTCATAGAATAAAGGATAGGTTTGTTCTAGCCTTTGTTGTGAAACATTCCCTTGACTGCTTGAATTGGAAACAGTAAATCTAGGGAAAAGTATCAACTGACTTAGATTCAAAAGACTCACCCTGTATTTGTCTTTACCTTCAGTGGGATGCCTTCAGCATGCCTGAATTACATAATTTCCTACGTATCCTGCAACGGGAAGAAGAGGAACATGTGCGACAAATCCTACAAAAGTATTCTCGTTGCCGCCAGAAGATGCAAGAAGCACTAGGAGCTCGCCCCCTGGGATGACCCCCCCCCCCCTTCCCCTTCTCCTTCTTGACCTCAGGGTCAAGATTGCTTAAAGGCTTCAAGAGAACACCAGGCCAAGTGGATGGGGGGTGGCGGGAGGGCACAGAATGGATGTCATATGAATGTGTCGGGGCCTGAAGAGTGAATGTGTGGGGAGGCTTCCCAACTGAAGGGGAGCTAGCTAGGTGTGTGAGGACATAGGATGTCCTTAAAGTAGCATCATGGCTGCTACTTTGGAATGACAAGAGGCTGAAAAGTCCTCTTATAAAATATTGGAACTGGGCTTGAGGAACCTGTGCCTTATTGTGCTATGTCTGGGACGATGGTTAGGAGAGGATCAATGAGCACAATCTTCTTGACTTGTGGCATTCCTTGTTCCTTCTGTCCACCACCCCCAGGAAGTACCCTTAGCCATGAAAATACCAAAACGGCCTCTCTCAAGTAGAGCTTCCAGGCCGTGAACATCTTTTGGTACCATCAGAGGTCTACTTTGCATAGCTCAAGGATGATAGCCATATGCCCTATTGGCTTCTTCTAGAGAGATTGTGTTGGCTCAGGCTGAACATACCAAGGCACAGTCTCATTATGGGTGAAATAACTTCAACTCAATCTAATGGCTCTTTGAGGGCCTTTGGTTTTCATGACTATGTGGGATCAGTCCCGCTGAAACTGAAAGATTAGGAGCTCAAGATATAGATGGACCCTTAGGGATATGGGGAATCAAATGGATTTCATTTCAGTGATAACCTTTGGAGATCTAACCCGAGAAGCACTCTGTGAGGATAGAACTGCTGGCTGACAGTGCAGTTATCGTGAATGAGAGGGTTCAGAAGGATCCTAGCTGGCCAAAGGGCATTCATTGCTGCTGCTAGGCTCTGGGGGAGTGGCTATTCACCCAAGGTGCTAACCAAAGTGAGGGCATGTCCCTCCCAGTATTTGATATGATTTGTATGTAATGGATGTATTGTTTCTTGATCTCAGCTAAGTGACTCCCAGGCGGAGATAGAGTGTATGGGACCTGTGGATGACTGCTGGGTGTGTCACAAAAAGGGCCTGGGCCCTAAAGGAATCACGTATTATTAATAAAGCTTGGGCCAATCCTTCTGCCTTCAAGGTCAGTCTGTATGTTGTGTTCAATTCCACAAATATTTCAAAAGCGTGTGTGATGTTTGTGATGGCTTTTTTCCCCTTTTCTCACTCCTCAGTGACATCCCCAATCACCTTTTTTTGTAACAAATAAGCAAATGAAAAGAGTATATTTGTTTGACTTAAATAAAAGTCTTAATAGCATTAAGCCTGCAGGCAAATCATGCATGTAAGGGAGTCAGTGAAACTGAGTTTAGAGGCTTTTGTGGGGAACATATTTATACATTAGTGCAGTCAGAAGACTGATCTATTTTGAGTCACATCAAAAGTGGAAGGACCATCAAGGATGGGGCCCCTCCTTATTCACAAAGAATGTGGGTAAGTCTTATTTTGATGGGTTCTAGGGAGATAGGAAGACTTTCTTTTGGGGAAGGGAGAAGGAGGTTGAGGCAATTGGGATTAAGTGACTTGCCCAAAATTAAAGGAAGATAAAAAGCAAAACAGTTCCTGCTTAGATTCTCATTTAAGAGTGAGGAAACTGAAGGCTAGGTGGAGCAGTGGATAAAGCACCAGCCCTGGAGTCAAGAGTACCTAGGTTCAAATCCCATCTCACACTTAATAATTACCTAGCTGTGTGGCCTTGGGCAAGCCACTTAACCCCATTTGCCTTACGAAAGCCTAAAAAAAAATTAAAAAAGAATGAGGAAGCTGAGGCAAATAGGATGAAGTGATTTCCCCAGAGTTACATAGTCCCAGTCTTCCTGACTCTAGTCCCAGCTCTATGCACTATGAGGCCACCTAGCTTAGATTTTAATGGAGATATATAAAAGTATAATCATGTGTGTGTGTCTGTGTGTCTGTGAAGTAGATCCAAAGTAACATTAAGGAGAATCAGGAAAGGCTTGTGGGAGAGTATTAAAACCAAATTTTGAAGAAAGGCAGTATCATTCTAGGGATGGAGGTAACCAGAACAAAAGCATGAAGAAAGGAGATGAGAATTATGTGAGAGGAGCAAGAGGTATACTAGGATATCTTAGGCCATCGATCAGGGATAGGGAACCTTTTTTCTGCCAAGGGTCTTTTGGATATTTATAATATCATTCGTGGGCCATACAAAATTATTAACTTAAAATTAGTCTATATTTGGTCAAATATTTAAATCATCTCTAAAAAGCTGCGAGATTTATTGAATTTCCCTTGCCATGGCAACACCAGATCAAATGATTTCTCAGACCTTATGCAGGCCAGAAGGGAATTTAAAACTAAAGTGGGAAAGGGCCATGTTCTTTAAGGGGAAAAGCAGTAACATAGTTAGACCTAGGTTTTAGTAAAGTCATTTTGGCATCTCACTGGAGTCAGAAGAGACTTGAGCCAGGGAGACCTAGTAGGAGGCAATAAAGACCAAGAAGGATGAGTTGTATGAGAAGATGGAACTATAGTGGCATTCCATGGCCACTTCCAAGCTAAACTCCCTATATATATATCCTATGACATTCTCTCACTAGAACTCAGACTCATTCTGGGGACCCTGGGCTCTTCTGCCTACACTCTGGTCTTCTCCCATTGGAACATGAACATGGGCCACAGGGTCTCGGATCATAATTAGTGAGCTTCCCCTCCTTAGCTAGCTTTTTTTCACTATTGGCAAAGCAATGGAGTTAAATGACTTGCTCAAGGTACAACTAAGTATTATGTATCTGGGGTTGGATTTGACTCAGGTCATCCTGACTCCAGGGCCAGTGCTCTAGCCACTGGGCCACCTAGCTGCCCCAGCCTTCTCTCTTTATGCCCTTCTTGGCTACCTCTAAGTCAGACCATTGCTTGGACCTTCCCCTTCCATCCTTAACTTCCTTTTATGTGTCATCATAGGGATTATTTTGCTTATTTTGGGATCTTTGATAACAGTAAAAAAATCAAGCAAAAACAGTAAGATTCAGCAACTGATTGGATTTGTTAGATAAGTACGTGATCGAAACTAGATGAATTGAAAGATGAGGGTGCCTTCAACAGTAAGGGGGAAGTTTGAAAGAGAGATGGTTTGGGGGTAAGAAATAATGAATTCCCTTTTGGGCATGTTGAGATTGTGATGCCTAGGAGATATCTAATCTGAAATGTTCAATAGGCAGTAGGTGATTGCAGAGCTGGAGCTCAGGAGAGACTGGGACTAGCTATATAAATCTGGGAGTCATACATAAATAGCAATAATAATTGAACCCATGAGAACTGATCAGATCACCAAATGAAAGAAAGAAAGTAAATGAAGGAAACTCTGGAACTCTAGGGAGAAGGTAACCAACCAACATCTGAATTGAAGGCTCTATCTCATGCAGAAAAACTGCTACTTCCCTGTTGCCATAAGTAGAATTCATGTCTAGAAAGGACAAGAGGGAGGCAAGAGTAGGGCTTCTTCATTCAAGAACTAGGGAAGTCCTTAATATTGTAACCAAAGGTTACAGTAGGGAGCAGAGACTCATACACCCCAGATACTTTTACAGCTTCAAGGAGGTAGATTTCCAGCAGCAGAACTATCTATATCCACTGAGCTAACCTTGGCAATAAGACAGTTGAGCTGAGGAGAGGTGAATAACTTGGCTGAGTTACTTCCATTCAGTGGAAATGCTGGCCCCTGGGAGTGCTTCATGGGGACCCCAAAGAAGAGATGGAATCAATGCCCAACAGCACCAGAGAAGTGAGTCATTTGGGCCAAATGTGTTACTTTTAAAGCTTGTGCCCATTCTTATCATGGGTGATCTGTGTATTTTTTTTAGAGTTTTTTTTTGCAAAGCAGTGGGGTTAAGTGACTTGCCCAAGGTCACACAGCTAGGTAATTATTAAGTGTCTGAGACTAGATTTGAACTTAGGTCCTCCTGACTCCAGGGCCAGTACTCTATCCACTGCACCACCTAAGCTGCTGGGTGATCTGTGTATTTATGAAAGAATGTGCCCCAGATTTGTGGGGGAAATGTTTTATAGCTACTATTCTAAGCAATTTTTGTAAATGCTGTTGTTTTAAGCTAATTGTATCTACTGATTGACTACTGAGGGGAAGTTGGGGCTCATGAGCCATAGTTCTCTACTGCTGTGCATCATCTGTCTAGCCCAGGGTGGGTGCTAAAATAGACATCTAGGCTCTCCAGATATTTAAAAATCTAAGCTTTTGCAACCAAAAAATGATCTGACAACTATGAGAGCTCAATTTGCATACCTAAACTTGGAGATACAATTGTCTAATGTGTAAATCTTCCAAATCGTATAACATTAGAGTTTCAGTGGATTTTTTTAGTCTTTTTTTTTTTGCAATCAAATGGGGTTAAGTGGCTTGCCCAAGGCCACACAGCTCCGTAATTATTAAGTGTCTGAGGCTGGATTTTAAATCAGGTACTCCTGACTCCAGGGCCAGGGTTCTATCTACTGTACCACCTAGCTGCCCCAACAGAGAAATTTATTATCTTGAATTCAAACAAAAAGCTTTCATAAAAATTGATGAGTGTGGGTGGCTAGGTGGTACAGTGGATAGAGCAATGGCCCTGGAGTCAGGAGCACCTAAGTTCAAATTTGGCCTCAGACACTTATTAATCACCTAGTGTTGTGGCCTTGGGCAAGCCACTTAACCCCATTTGCCTTGGGAAAAAAAACCTAAAAAAATTGATGAGTGGGATTGAAAAAATGAGTATCGTGATTTACTAAGTGTAGCCAATGATACATTACTTCCACATCTTTTTTAGCTACAACAGCCATGAATGTCAGGGAAGGAAATAAACTGGGCTTTAAAAACAATCTTCTGAATCAGTCTCTCAAATTGTTAAATCAAGATTTCCAAAAATAAGGAAACAATCACATTACTTACTAAATTATATGATTAATAACTATTTTAATCAATGTTATAATATGTTGTTCGTTTAATTTTTCCTTTTAATTTTAAGGTATGTCTTATTAGTACATGTAAATATCTTTTTTTAGAAAGATTTTATTTTGAGTTTTACAATTTTCCCTCCATTCTTGCTTCCCGCCCCCAGAAAGACAGTCTGTTAGTCTTTACATTGTTTTCAGTACATGTATATTGGGGATGCATACTAAAAATTTATTGTACTGATTGCACCGAATCAAAAAAAGTTTGAAGCTAGTTGTTTTAGGTATTTAAATGTTACATCATAGGCTTATAATTAGAGCTAGGATGGATGATGCTCTCATTTTACATAAACGGAAATTGAGGTTCCCCATGAAATACCTAAGATCACAAGGGCAGTAATAATTATCATTATCAGACAATAAGCTAGAATAGCACTTTTAAGATGTGCAAAATGCATTACAAATATTTCATGTTCTCACCACTTGATAGAAAAGAAAAACTGAGGCGGCGGTTAACTGATTGAGAGAAAATTATATTTCCAAGTTTGGCCATATAAAATGCACTCTCACAGTTGTCCGGTCATTTTTTGGCTGCCAAAGCTCAGATTTTTAACTAGCCGGTGACTGCGGGCACGTTCAGATGTCAAATCTGCCCCCTCTCTCCCTCTCTCTGCCCTGGCTCCCCCTTAAACTTCCTCTTCTTGAGGCTACAGTAGCTGCTTCAATTACTGCAACAATGTAACACCTTCCCAAACCCCGCGCTAGCTCCGCCCCGAGTCTAGGAGGAGACACAAAGAGACAAGCTCGTTAAGGAGGTGGATAGGTTCCAGGGTCCTCCCCGCTTGATCGCCTTACTCCGGACGCGCTCCCACTTTGTAGCGCCCCTAAAACGCGATCAAGTTTCTAGATGGTTCGGACCGCAACCGGGCAGAGTGAGCGAGCGCCTCCTGGGCACGCTTGAAGTCACAGCGGCGCCAGGCCTAGGTATGCTGGGACTTGTAGTTCGCTCGTCTTTGTGAACTGCGAGCCAAGCAGCGCCGATGCGAGCGTGGCCTCCTGGGAGTTGAAGTCTTTCGGCGGAGCGCAGGCTTGAAGTTGTAGTGCATGCCGGGATTCTTAACCAGTCGAGGGTTCCCCTTGGTTCTTCCTTTCGAATCGACGGCTCCGGCTACCAATGGACGGAGGAGGAGGGCGGAGCGGAAGTCGTCCGGGGCGCCGCCGGAAGTGAAATGCCTTCCGCTCAGTCCCAGGGAGTCGGCTTCGGTCCGTTCGCTGCGGAGCGCTGTGAGGCGCGGGGCCTCAGGATGCTCCGCGGACCCTGACATGGGCACCAGCGGCTCCAAGGGCCGGGGGCTGTGGCCCTTCTCGGCGCCGGCGGCGGCGGCGGCGGCGGGGCCGGGAGGCAGCCCCGAGCTCAACGAGGCGGCCCGAGCGCAACACGCCCTGGCCCGGGCTCGGGGCTTCCGCACCGCACCGCCCTTCGTGTTCACCCGGCGCGGGTAAGGGGACGGGGGGCGGCGGGCGGCCGGGCCTCGGCGGGGAGGCCCGGGGCTGAGCCGGGAAGAAGCGGCGGCCTCTGCGCTGGAAGAGTGCCCGCGGGGCCCCTCTGGAGAACAGAGCCCCGGGGAGGCGGAGCGCCTCGGGCGTGGGGGGGCGCCCTGAGGACCCCGCCGCCCCCCACGTGTCTGGGCCCAGGCTCGGCCCTCCCGGCCCTGCAAGATGCGCTGCCGTTCGGCGTAGCCGAGCACGGCCCAGAACACGGGATGGCCGGGAAGCCCGCCGAGGGCTTGGAAGGGGAGAGGCCCGGCGGCCCGGGGCCGTGACATCCAGGCTATTTCAGGAATATTCATTGGCATCCGTGTGCGGGATGAATCCGACCGGGGAGAGGCCAGAAGCAAAAACATTAAGGCTGCTGCAGCACAGCCCGGGCCGGTAGTCTGCAAACTCTTTTGATGGGGCGCCCTATTTGTGAAATATTGAGACCCCATATGTATTACTTACTTATTGCCCACATGCATATACTACTGAGTAATAATTAGGCACTTTATGAAACTTTAACAAAAGTTCCAAGTTAATATAGTGAGAGGAAGAATAGCATTTCATCAAAGAAAAACTGGAGTTTGAGTAGGAAAGTGTTCTGGTCTAACTCATCCTCTAGGGAAAAGAAAAAAAAACATGTTGGCAGTTCTGTAGAGAATGAATCGGAGAAGAGAGAGACTTGGGAGGAAACTGTTGCATTAATTCAGATGACATGAGGTAATAAAGCCGGAACTAGTGTGGTGGCTGTGAGAGTAGAGAGAAGGAGAGGGGTGAGAGACGTAGGTAGAAGTCACAAGATTTTGGCAGCTGTTTCAGATGCGTGGTGTGAATGAGACTGAGAAATTGAGTGTGACAGGAGTTTCCAGACCTGGATGGCTAGAAAAAGGGTGGTGCTCTCAACAAGAATAGAGAAATTTGGGGAGATAGGCTTGTTTTGGACACATTGCCTTTGAAGTACTTGGGTGATATCCAGCTCTGAATAGGCAGTAAGCAATGTGGTAATGGAATTAAGAAAAGGAATTAGACTTGGAGATCACTAAGTGAATGTAGAGAGGAAAAAAGAGATGGGCATATCTGAGGATCAATCAGAACCCAGAGAGCAAGAGAGATCAGTTTTACTACTCCCCGGAGTGGAGATATTTTCATGGTCAGTAGTATTAAATTTTAAACTGAAGAGAGGTCAAGAATGATGAAAATTTGAGAAAAGGTTATTAGATTTGCCAGTTAAGAGATATTTGGTAACTTTGAAGAGGACAGTTTTAGTTGAATGCAGAATCAAGGATAATAAGGAAGTTGAGAATCTGGGAGACTTAAAGGATGGTGTTGTCTTAGAGCAGAGATGTCAAACTCATCTAGCAAATGTTCAAGTGCAAACAGTACCAGATTAAAATGTAATTGAGAAATATTTTGCAAAATAAAAAATACAGTATAACATAATGATTATCTTTGGCCTACTGGCATCCACTCTGACTTGAGTTTAACACCACTACCTTGGACAAAAATTTGAAATTTGACAAAGAGAGAATAATGTAAAGGGATCCTCCCTTCTGGATAATATTCTCCAGAAAGAGGAGTAGGGTTTGAGTGTACTAAGGTTTGAGAGGGAAGAGTACTCAACAGTATCTTTGTAACTGCTGGCACAAGTGCTCAGGGCTAAGCAATACTATAATCTTTCCCTCAAAGAAAGAAAACAGTCCAGAGCTTGTAAGCTATGGAAGACAAGGGGTAGAGTCTCTATGGATGAAATAAGATTGTGTAGTTCAAAGCCCTATAAATGGCATAGCAGGGAATGTGGAATGTTAGGGTATTGTCATAGCATTTTGGTGGTCTGGGGCCTCCTTTGATTTTTGTTTGTTTTTCTAATTAGTATCATTTATTTTTATCTCTGTCATCTCTCTTTGGGGGGAAAACCCCTTGTAATAAATAGTGAAAGCAATACAAATACCATGTTAATCATTTCCAAAAATAGTATTTTTCCTTCTGCATTTTGAGTCCATTCCTTTCAGTCAGGAATTGAGAAGCATTCTACATTAGCTATCCTCTGGAAACATGGTCAGAGTTCTTGAATCCTTTGAAGTTGTATGCATTTACATTGTTGTTAATGTATAAACTTTGGAGCTCACTAGTTAAGCAAGACCAGTGAAGGCCATGAAGATAATATTCCTTTGGATGGAGAGAATGAAGTGGTGGAAAGTTGTTGCAAGAGTAAACTAAACAAGCTTTGCAAATAATTAGATAGATAGAACTAGGTAGTGGAAAGAGCAAAAGATGACTGAGCTTGCAAACCTGAGTGACCTGATAGTGGTGTCCTCAACAGAAAGGGAAATTTACAGGGGTAAGTTGGGATTCAGAAGGTATATAATGATTTCTGTTTTAGCTGTGTTGAATATGAGATATCAGTGAATTAATAAGGTAGAAATGGCTACAGAACAGTTGACTTTGCAGAACTGGAGCTTCCCCTTCTCCAACTCCTTTGAATATTCTCATTTTTCTTAAAAACATCACATCCTTCCAATCACTGTTCTCCACAACTTTAGTTATCTTTCATTGTTTTTCCTTCACCTTTTTCCCCTTTTCCCCCATCAGCTGTCAAGTTTTCAGTATTCTACCTCACCAATCTATACTGCATTCATCTGTCTCTACAATTTCAAAGTTTCTACCTTAGATCAGGTCCCTACCTCCTTTTGTCTGAGTCTAATGCAAAAACCTCCTGATTGGTCTTCTCCACTCTCTAGGCTTTTGCCCAAGTGCTTTCCCTTCTTTGCAGTATTTGTTCTTGATACTTTTGCCTCTTGGAATTCTGAACTTTCTTCAAGACTTCTATAAGAAGCCTTGATTCTTCCTTACCTCCTCCCAAAGTTGCTGGTTCTCACTCCTTGACATCTTTGAATTATTTTGTATCAACTTTGTAATCACTTTTCTGGGTGCATGTTGTCCCACTGTTTCTGTTCCTTTCCTCCCCCTCTCCCTCTGTAAATTCCTCTGAGTCTTTTGTCTTCTTATCTCTAGTCCTAACACTTCATTCAACAGAGTAGCTGTTTAATAAATATTTCTTGAATTGGGAGATTGGATACACACACACACACATACATTGAAAGAGATACAGTATTTATTCATGCATATGTATGTGAATGAGCCTTCTCAGTGACTAACAAAATTTAACCAGACAGAAGAGGGCTCAGGACAGAACTTCATAGAGCACCCACACTTTTTGGGCAGGTGGATAATGATCCTGCAGAGGAGACTGAAAAGAAATGATCAGATAGGAGAACCAGTGGAGAGTAGTATAATGGTTAAAGGAGAGTGTGTCAAGAAAGAGGTGATCAGCAGTTTCAAAAACTGTGCAGAAGAACTAAAATCCTGTATATATTTCTAGACCAGTAAAGAGAAAAAAGAGGAGTGATTAAAGGGGCTATTTCCAGTAGAAGCCTGGAAAGAGGATAGAGTTAGAATACTATTAAAGATTCAGGTACAAGGTTTGCACTTGGTGCCTACTTAGCAAAGAGATGAACCTGTTCTCAAAGATAAAGCCAAGGAGATGAGAATGGGGGATATTGGTTGCTATTTAGTCTTTCTGGTTATACATGTCTGACTCTTTGTGGCCTCTTTGGGGTTTTCTTGGCAGAGATACTGAAGTAGTTTGCCATTTCCTTCTCTTGCCTATTTTACAGATGAGGAAACTGAGGCATACAGGAATAAATGACTTGCCTAGGGTCACACAGCTAGTAAGTGTCTGAGACAAGATTTGAATTCATGAAGATGAGTCTTCCTGCCTCCAGACCCAGCACTCTATCCACTCTTGTCACTTAGCTGCCCCTCAACCCAGAATCCAGTTCCCTCCAAAGCTGTTAGGACTGTGGCAATGACTGGGAGCATTCATGAAGATACCTACCTCTTATCTTCCCAAGACTCAATTTTTTGAAGATAATACAAGGACTCTAGTTTAATTCCTTCAGAGGAGGCTGAGAAGTAGGATTGGATTACCTATTCCCTCCATGTATCTGGAAGAAGAGTCAAGTCACTTAGGGCCTCAGCTCTGGGACTGATGAAAAGCCTATATTTTGGGTCCCATTTAGGGGTCAAAGAGTAATGTTGGTTATGAGCCTTTCTGAAGGCCATTTAGGCCCGACCTGGAAAGTTTGTGTGGGTGGAGACATATACTGCATTAAAGCCCAGAACTGGAACCATTTTCATTAGTATTTAACTTGGGGATGGGATAGGAAATGCCATGGTCCTGAGACAGCTCCAACTTCTGTTGGCAGAAGTTGTGGGCTTCCTGCCATCTTAGAGCAGGCATCAAAACTGTCTCTGATTCCAGCTGTTCCTACTGAGGCAAAGTATAGCCAGCCTTGACCTCTGGCAGTAGCTTCTTCTCAGAGCCTACCAGGCTATGAAGTTGAGGGCCTAGGCATGGAACTGTACCACAGAGACCCTGTTTTAATGGACTCCCTCTGGTGGCACCACAGTGCTGGATCTTCTATAATAGATAAGAGAGCTCTGAGGGTAGTAGACATCAAGTATTGTGACAGTTCACCTTTGAATATCCCCACTTTCTACTTCCTCCTCTAATTGAGTCCCTGAGGCTTCAAAGAAAGGGTATCTCTCCAGGCCTTGCTAGCTTCTCTCCACCTCTTCCTCTACCAAAGGCTGTCCCTTATGTCATGAGAACTCTGTATCTCTGACCTTGCTTGTCGATGAGAAACAATACATTTACATTTATTAAGCTCCTTCGACACAAGCCAAGCACAGTTAAGTGCTGGGGATTATAAAAAGGGGGCAAAAGACAATTCCTGCCCATAAGGAGCTCACAGTCTAATGGAGGAGACAGACAATTATGTACAGATTTTGTATTCATTTTGGGAGGATATTGAATAAGTGATGCTCCTTGAGCCTTGATTCAATCAGTGGAGCCAGTGGTCCTGATGGCACTTTGTCCTCTGCTCCTACAGTTCCATGTATTATGATGAAGATGGTGACCTGGCCCACGAGTTCTATGAGGAAACAATTGTCACCAAGAATGGGCGGAAGCGTGCCAAGCTGAGGCGGGTACAGAAGAACCTGATCCCTCAGGTGAGGGAGAGCAAGAAATACAGGTCCCCTCCCAGCCTCCATCCTCCTCCCATATTGCCGTCATAAAGTTGTATAGGAATCATTCTCCCAAATAAATGAAGGCTCAGCAGAACTACATTCTCCTGGACCAGTTTCTGCTTTATCATTACTTCTATAAAGCCTGTTCTTTCTGCTGCCAGCTTGGAAGTGTGGAGCTTCTTGGAACAGCATATTCAAGGATGGGATAAGCTGAAATGGCCTCCACTTGCCCTTATTCCTCTTTCTTTTTCTTAGCAGAGGCTGCTGTGAAGTCTGGTAAAAGATTATAGGTCCATGTACCCCTCATATTAACTCCATCGTGAAGACAGGAAAAGCAAAGCCAGCCCAGAAAGACTTGCAGTTCTGGGGGACCTGGTTTATGCACAATTAACGAGAGGACAGATTAGAATCATATGTTAGGCTGGCTTTGTCATTCACTCCACAAACATTGATTTATGAAGAGCAGTGAGCTATATTAGACCTCTGGAGAAGTTACAAAGATCATTAGAACATTTATTTAAATATAACCCAAATAAGAGTATTAAAAAGGGCTCTAAAACGAGTTTAAAGTGCTTTGGTAGTAAATGAAAAAGAACCCCGCTAATAGCTGACATTTATATGGAATTTTAAAGTTTACCAGAGTGTTTTATGTATATTCTCTCCTTTTAGCTTTACAGTAAGTAGTCTTGCAAGATGGGTAGCATTTCTTTCCAGTTAACAAATGAGGAACACAGAGGGTGAGAGGTTAAGTGATTTGGCTATGATTAGTTTCACAGTCACTAAATATTAAAGCTGGGCTTTGAACTCAGGTCTCCCCCACTTCAGGTTCAGCATTCTATGCATGATGTTGCACTGCTTCAAGAGGAGGATTGGGAGGCAGGACTGGCAGGAGATTTATAGAGAGAATCCTGCAACCATAGTAGTTAAAGAAAGGTTTCCTGAAAGAGACAGAACCTGAGGCAAGGCCTAACCGGTATCAATTTTATTTGCAGGGTATCGTGAGGCTAGACCACCCTCGCCTTCACGTGGATTTCCCAGTGATCATCTGTGAGATGTGAGCCCTGCAGCCCCTTCCTGCCCACACCCCGAGTCTGCGGGGTAGTGGGTATGGACATCTGGGGAGGAAGAGGGGTATCAGGGCCAAAAAGAGGCCTTGACTGGGGAAAACTCTCCACTTCCTTGGCAGGGCACCCCAAGCTGCTGAGTCCACAAATTCCAAGTGTAGGTCCTGATGAGAGGTGCCTGGGTTAAAGCAGCAACCCCAGAATGAATTCCACCTGACATGGGTCCCTTAGTGGGCCATATTTTTTCATCTGCAAACCAAAGGGTGGGCAAGCTAGATAACCCAGTTCTGTTTCTTCACAGTATTGGGTCATGTTTGTTTGAGGGGAGGGTCGGGGGATAAAGGATAGTTGGCTTGGTTCACTGGAGTAGGTATTTTCTCCAGGATCTGAGAACTTGGGTAAAGGAAGGGGGTAGAATGCCCAGTTTTTCTTCCTGAACCCCAAAGCCCCCACCCCATCCTCCGATATCCAGAGAAATATCAGCAAATAAAAGATGGGTGAAAGCTCAGGCCAGGAACTTCAGGGTACAATTTCCTTGCTTCTGACCTCAACCACCTCCCCAACACTCTTCCTTGTAGCATGTACCTCTCCCTCTGCCCAGCCTGGGGGAAGGGGCAGGAGAACCATGGGGCTTGATCACTGTCAGGGAGACAAGGGGACACAGCACTTTATGAGCAGGGTCTCTTCCCTTGATGATCCTTCTCTTTGTGTGTCCCCAGGGACTGTAGGGCTGGCTGTAGGGAGCTTTGCTATGCACAAGCAGGACCCACCTTTGTCCTCTCCCTCACATTTCTGAGCATTTCAGCCGTTTGCTACCTCGATTCCTTCCACCCCCGAGGGAGGCTGGTCTCAATGAATCTCACAACCACCCCTGATCACCTTCCCCCTCTCTCCCCCTCTCACTACTAGCCCACAATTAGCTCAGCCTACTGGAACCGAAGGGGGATTAGAAGGCTCCCTGGCTGGGGGTGGGTTTCACTTCCTACACTGTGATCCTCCCCAATCTCACCCCTTTATACATGTAGACACCCAATCCCTGAGGGAATGTTTGAAAACTGAATGAATAGTAGCTCATCTCCATGGGAACCCTAGAATTGGGAGAAAAACATAAACTCCAAGGAGATGGGAGAGGGAACCCTTGCTTATTACCCCTGTTAGAATCCCTGAGAAGCCTCTCTGGTTCTTGGGAGAAAGGAGTTTCCACACACTACACTTGATGTGTTCTTCAGTCTTGTACTCATCAACTCTGGAGAGCACATTCCCAACCAACCCTCTACCCTGTTATGATAGGCAATTCTGCCCACCTGGCAAACTTACCCATATCTCTTTAGTGCCCTGGCCCCTCTCACATGGTACTGTGCTAGCCCAATCCTCCCCTAAGCTGCTCATCTGCTCATGGGCATAGGTGACTGGGCCCAACCTTCTGCTCTCCAGGGTCCATTTGGGCAGGGGTGGAATAAGGAGACCACAGAAGGGAGACTTACAATGTGAAGGTTTGTAAATAGTCTATCTATGTTCATGATATTGTTGAAGCAGAAATTCAGTCTGTTTACTTTTTAGGATTACTTTTTAAAATTTCTGTGCAAACTGTGTTTTTTTTGTGTGAATGTGACAGAGAGAAGGTCTGGGGCAGAAATGATAATAGAGGGGGAAGAGCTGGCTGCTCTCCCCCAGCCCAGGCTGGTGTGCCCTTTTGTTGAATTTCAATAAAATTATTTGTAGATCCATCCCAATGAGTGAGCAATTTATTGGGAATGGGAACCTTTTAGACTATTTATTGTTCCATTATATTCTTTTGTCTTTTTTTAATTTTATTTAAGGCAATGGGGTTACGTGACTTACCTTAAGGCCATACAGCTAGGTAATTGTTTCTGAAACCGAATTTGAACTCAGGTCCTCCTGACTCTGGGGCCCATGTTCTACCCACTGTGTCACTTAGCTACCCCCTTGTCTTTCCTTCTTGAATAAGACCATTACATCAGGGAAATAACATGACATGCACAGGGATTGGACTTGGAGTGGGGTGCTGTGCTAAGTCATCAGCCTCACTTTATCCTCGGAACTATCTGGGTCCAGTAGCCAGATAAGGATCAGGACAACTGGAGAGGGCCCTGGATGTAAGTCAGACTTGCCCAGGGTGACTCAGTAAATGGCAAGCATCTGAGTCTGTATTTGAATTCCACTCCAGGATTAGGGCCACCTAGCTGCTTGGAGCTACACTATGGTAGAGGAAATGGGAGACTGGTTTGAGGTGGCCTAATGAGGGTGAAGAGAAGGTAGCAGCAGTGATTCTCTATCCTGAAACCCTCCATCTTCTCCCTATCTCTGAAGAGGCAGCTCTTTTTGTGTCAGTGCCATGGGCCCCTGCAAAAGCCAAGGAGGGTCTATCACTTTCCTGCTCCCTTACTCCTATATTAACTCTTAGCCAGATGGGGGAAGCCATGTTGTGCCAGCTGCTCCCCTAGCTTTCTGGCAGTAGAGGGCAGTATTTACATGGCCAGATGATCTTTGGGGTGGAGAGATGGAGGGATGGGGTGGTGTGGAGAGGCAGAAAGAACTTGGGGGTCCTGAACCCCTAGGTATATTTTAAGGATCAAGGCTCTTGATGGAGCTCTGAGAGCCATTTTTGTTGTGTAATGCTATATGAAATGAAATGATCATGAGTGGATTAAACTGTGAGATGTCTTACAGGGTCTTTTTCCCTCTGCCCTCCTTCCACCTCCTGCCTTACTTGACAAATAACTATTAGAGAGCAAGTGAATGAACATTTCTCAGAATGTACCTTATCCCCATACCATATGTCCATTGGACAGCTGGGCCCCAAGGGGCAAGCATGTTTTTATTTAAACTTATTCCCCAATTTGCTGCTTTGAATTAGATTTTGCACCTAGAATGTAAGACCACATTCTCCACCAATGAGAACAAGGTCAGTGGTGGGCTAAGGTTGCCTTAGGGACCCTATATATTACTTCTGCTGTTTGTACTCAGGGTCTCCCTCTTACCATTTACATGAGGGAAGTGATGCCTGCTTCTCATAGGAAACAAATAAAATTTCTCTTTGCATCTTGAGAAGTCTCTGAAAATTATTGGATGGGCTATATACCACACAATCAGGAAAAGTTAGAACTGATTGCCATTCATGAGCCTTCAAAATAAGAGACCATCCTGTTAGAAGACCTGGCTTCTTACCTATCTTATCCTGTCTCAGAAATAGTAGGTATGGCTAGAGGTATATCCCTTCTGAGTTATCAGACATTGAACTTTGAATCTTCATCAAAAGGAATCTCTGGATATTTCTGTCCTCTCAGATATGGGCATTTATAAACTAAAAACTATTTGGTTTTTCCAGGAAAATACTTTTTCCAGAATGATCTATGGGTGGAAACAGGATTTTACTGGCTGATTTTATCTGAGATTGACTCACCTGATGTCTTGTGTTCCTCATCCCACAAGTATGCTCCACTGGGCAGATTAGAACCCAGTGAATAAGATAGGGAGAGGGCAGAGCAGTGCAGCTCTTCTCCCACCAAAGAGAGAAGCTACTTACCTTTTCAATAGCTGAGGAAGATGCAGGCAGCAGCACCATTTTACTGCCTACCACCCCCAACCGCCCCTTTAGAAGAGAGCTTGGCCAGATCACTGCCCTCCCGATTTAACTCCTTCAGCTAGGAATGGAAGGTTCTTCAGGACAGCCTAGCAACTCAGTCTTTTCCCTTTATCTAAGATGAAAGCCATCATGGAATCTGTCCCCGAATGCTATTAGGTACAGCTATGTCTGTAGATTTGGTATGGGGGTGGGAAGAGAGTCAGTGGGAAGGGTGTTTTGATGGCCTTGTTTAGGGAGATAAGTGTCTTCTGGTGAGGTGGAGTCCATGTCTAATAATGGTGGAGAGACAGAAGGTCCAAGTAGATTCTCTCTTTTTTTTCTGTGCCTGCCCCTAATTGGAGCAGTGATACCCCCAGGATTCTCAGGAATCCAGACATCCTACTTCCAAACTGAGAGCTCTCTGGATTCCAGAGAGATGGGGGGGAGTCCGCATACTAGGCTTAGAAGGAAATAATAAGTGAAGAATTTAGGGGGGCAGATACGATCTCCAATCTTGAGTCCTGCCCCTCCCATCAAACACTCACCCAGGTTACTGCCAGAGTCATCAATGCCAGTTTACCCCTCCCCCCCAGGAACTCCCTGTCCTGGGATGGGTTTGTTTCATCTGATCCCCAGAGCTGGGAACAATGAGGGTCGAAGTCGAAACTTCCCTCGTTCCCAATGGCCTGAGCTCACTTCCTTCCTCCTTCAACCCTCAGAGGGAGCCTCCCTACCCTGACCAAGGGCCTAAGCTCAGTTCCCGGCTTTTCTCTTTCTCCCTCCTCCCATTCCTTAGGGACTTTTTGAACAGGTAGTTGGGGATTTTAGAAGCCCTTGGTCCATCTCTTACTGTCACAGTTATTTCTCTCCCTCCCCAAACAATTCCATCAGATAACCCAGGGAATAGAGCCTCTTAGGGTCTTAGAATTTAGGAGAGGGCCTTAGAGATTGTCTAGACCAAAACAAACAAACAAAAAAAACTAGTCTCTCTTATTGAACGGGAACCAAGAATTGGGTATTTCCGGGTATCCTAAGTGGGGAAAAGGATGAGCTGCCTTGTAATATATAGTATTGGGGGAGGGGTGGGGATCCATATTAATCATTAGCCACAAACAAGCAAAACCCCTTTCTTGGTCAAACTTCAAGAACAGCCTCAAGGCAAAAGGCCTTCTCCCTATTAGGTAAGGTTTGCAGTTAGCTTCAGGCTAGCTAGTTTTCCTAGGGGAAAGAGAGCAATGGACCAGGGACTTCTTAGGCAAACCTCCTTCCTCAAATCCAAGTGGGCCTCCGGATGACCTATGCTGCTGCACACCTCTTCCTAGTAGAGAGGGGAGCAGTTGTTCAAGGGTGGGGAGGACAGAACGGACTGGATAAGCGAAAGGGCAATTCTGTTTACCCAGCCCAGACACTCCTAGAATCAGATAATACCCCTACCAACACACACCCACAGGCTCCAAGGAATTTAGAGCTGGAAGGAACCTAACCCCACAGATGAGGATTCTTGAGACTCAAAGATGTTGGAACTTGCGGAAATAAACACAAATAAATGGCAGTGCCAGAATTCAATCCCAAGTTGACTTCAAATGTGATCTTGCCACTACACACAGGAATTCATACAGGCACACATGTGCATTGTCAAAGTGTCACAAGTTTCACAAGTATCAAAAGGCTGATTTCTTTAGAACTGTGTTCAGTCTTCACTTGACTAGTGAAGAAGCTACTGACTATCTCACCTGAGGGAAAAGTCAGGAAGACTAAGATCTGAATGCTGGACAACTTATCTTGCCCTCCTAGTACTTCAGTACAGGAAAGGCCTCCTCCCTTAGACAAAATAGCATTGTATAAGGGAGATCAACTTACTCTGATGGGCTCCAGAGAGGTCTAACCATGTTATATATGTTTTAAGATCTTCAGTCTTAAGGTTCAAAGCATATATAAGAATATATATATATATCTTGGCTCTGAAGGCTTTGGGTGGAATTTCTCCTCTGCTCTCCAGTGGAAAAACCTGACTCAGCTCCTGGAAGTTCCTTCTTTTCCCCTCCACCTTCCTGCCTCTTCTCTCCACGCCCCCACCCCCAACTCACACTCCATATACAGATAAAGCTTTCTTCCTCAGGCCCCAGCCTCATCTGATTCTCTCTCTAGCTGCTCCTCCCACTCCCCTCAGCTCCTTCAGTGGCCTGGGCCGCTAGCTTGGCACTGACCCTCTTGTGGGTTTGGTGATTGAGCCGAATGCCCGAACAAGCTTCTTACTCACTTTCCCTTTTGACTCAGGTTCCTCTCAGGGTCAAGAGGTCGAGGGGGAGATGGAGATGACTGAAACAGTTTCTCCCCATCTTCCCTCTCCTGTCTACTGTCTTCCCCAATACCATCTCCCCAGATTATTCCCCCTTCACAGCTGAAGTCCCTTTGGGAAAAGACTGTCCTAACTGACTCTTGATCCCTACTTGGAACTTTTAAAACTTCCAGAGGCCAAGGATATTTATGGAAGGGAAGAGGTAACCCAACCCAAGGTAGGGCCCTAGGGAAACCATGGATTGGGGATGCCGGAGGGAAACTGGGAGAGATTCTGGCCTCTTCCTGCCCACCCACCCGCCTCTGGTCATAGGTCTTTTCCTCTTGGAGGGGCAGCAGGAAATGAGGAAAGGGAGGGGATGGGACTTTAGTACAAACCAAGCACAAGAGAGGCAGGAGGCATTCAGAGCTAGTACTTCGTTCCTTCACATCAGGAAGAGTGAAGGGTAACAGAGAAGCAGAAGAGGTCCGATGATGTGGAAAAGCAGAAAGAAATTGTTCCTGGGGCCCTGAGAACAGTGAAAGGATCAGCAGTAGGCTCAGCTAGAAGAAAATATCCTTTCCTTTTTCCTGGCCCTGGTTTACCCAGAACCAGACTCCTGAACCAGGTGAGCATGTCCAACTATGCTGCAGGGAGTGGAAATGAGGGTGAGCATGGGATGGAGGGAATGCTGTTCTGAAGCATGTGAATATATATGATGGGAGAACCTGGCAGGCTGAACTAGGATCTCCATTTCTGTCCACGGGCTTATGACTTGAATCTCAGAATCCAGGAGGACACACACCACAGAAGGATCTATAATTGAAGGGAAAAGATCTTATGATCCTTTATCCAGGGGGAACATTTGGACTTTGGATTAAGACCTAGCCCTGAACAGAAAGGGAGTCTCCTTGCTTGTGGGTGGCTGAAAAGCTCGAATCTGAGAATGGGAAGAAATTTTCTAGCAAGGTGTGTAGATGGTGCCGTTGGGAGACAAGGACTGGGAAGGGGGGAGCCCGGGGCCCCATAGTTGGTGAAGCTGGCATTGGAAGAGTTAAAGCAGCAGGAGGTTGGGAAGACTGGAACTTCCTGCAGGGTGCCTCCCGGGCTTCCTGCCCCACTTCAGGACCTCCAAAAGGTCTAGTGGCCTCCCTTTTGTTTGAAGCTGGGAGGCCCCCTCCCCACTCTGCCTTTTCCACTTTCTTCCACCCCCAACAGCCGCCTTGGGGGAAGGGACAGGTTGTTGCTAAGAAGAAAGTGGGGGGGGGAGTGGGGGGGAAGTCTCTGTCCCTGGGCCTCAGCTTCCTCCTCACTTGAGCAGGGAACTGAGGACAAGACCCCATACCTCCGCAGCTCTTCTCCTTCCCTTCCCAATTCCACCCTCCCCCAGCTCCAGGACCAGGTGGCCAGCAGCCTCCTCCCCCAGCCCAGTCTGGCATTCCCTGGACAGAGGCCTGTTGTCTTAGCAACGAAGGCTTTCAGTCAAAGCCCCAGCCCCTGGGGGGGAGTCCGTGGGGCCCTCTGGGAGGAAGGGACCAGGCTGTTACCCACCCTCTCTCCTCCCAACCCCCATGGTGCTTTAAGAGGAGATGAGGCCAGGGGGCATCTGGGCAAGGATCCCACCTGGCAAGGTCTACAGGAGCCTGGGGCTCAGGGATCAGCCAAGGTTTGAGCTACTGGGCTGAGTCCTCAGGGGAGCACAGGGGTTAGGGGAGGGGGGACTCTGGACAGGGCTATTGTGGGTGGGTCTAACCCCAGGGCCCTAGGAGGCCAGTGCCCAGAAGCTCCTCCAGGAAAGGGGGAGATTAGCCACCTAGCGCAGGTCGGGGGCAGGGGAGGGGAGGAGGCGGGAGGTGTCACTCGGACCCTATTATCTCCTCTCTCTGCGACCCCCCCCCACATGCTCCTGCGGGGGCAGGTTCAGGGTCTCTTTAAAGGACTGGAAGCTCCTGGGCAGGAGCCGGGCTGTACCATTTGCGCCCCGGAGGGGGGGGATCCGGTTAGGACGCCTCCCTCCGCGTCGGGGAGGGCCCCGCACCACGAGGCATTTTCGAGTTCCCACGTCAGGAAAGGCTCCTGTCCTTCCAGGGAAGCCGGGAGGCTCCTCCAGAAGGGGCTCCTCCAGCCCCGCAGCCCCCCAGACCCTGCCCCCCCGCGCCCGGCAGACTGCCCCGGGCCCGCCTTCCCTCTGATCTTTTAAAGGGGCCGCGCGGGGCCGAGGGGGTGGGGCCGTGGAGAGAAAGTTGGGACGAAGCTTGCGAGCGAGCGGAGCCCCGAGTGCGGGCTGCGGGGTCCGGGGTCCGGGGCTCGGCGCGGCCTGCGAGCATGGGGGCGGCTCGGACCCTCGGGGCGAGGTGAGTGAGTGCGGGCGGCTCCGCGCCCCCAGCCTCGGCCCCCCGCGCCCGCCCCGGGGGCCCGGCCCGAGCCCAGCGGCCGCGGGACCCACGTGTGGCTGGGGGCGGGGGCCTGGGAACCGAGCCTCCAACAAAGGGGGCTTGTTCTGGCGCGAGGGGCCCGGGCCGGGGAAGGGGCAGCCGGCGCGAGGAGCCGGGGCGGCCGGGGCCGAGCCAGCATTCCGGGCGCGCCGGCTGGAAGGGAGCCCGGCCCGGCCCTGCCCGGCCCTGCCCGGCCCCACCGGCAGCCGCCCCCGCCCCGGGAGGTCCGGCCTTTGAGGCCGGACTGCGGGCCCCACTGCCTCCCGGCCCGGCCCCGGCTGCCTTTGTTCTTCCCGGCGGAGCTGGGGCTGAGCGGGCCGGGACCCAGCCTGGGCCAGAGCCGACGGGCTTGGTGCCACAGGTCACTGGAAGGGGCCCCAAGTCCGCCTAGCCCACTGGGGAGCGGGAGGGAGAAGGGGAGCTGGCCCCGGGAGTCCCGAGCTGCCCAGAGTCTCTAATGGCTTCCTCTCCCACCTCCTAGCAGGTCCTGAGCCAGCCCTGCAGCTTGCACCGGGAGCCCTCCAGGATGTGGGCAGAGGCAGGGACGGCCCTGGCCCTGACCCTCTTGGTGGCCCTGGCATCAGCAGGGCCCAGAAGTGATGAGCTAAAGCCCACCGCCCCACCCATCTTTACCCGGCGCCCCTTTCTGGTGGCTTGGAACGCCCCGACCCAGGACTGCAAGCCTCGGTTCAAAGTCCAACTGGATCTCACCGTCTTTGATGTCAAGGCTTCGCCCAATGAAGGCTTTGTGGGTCAGGATCTCACCATCTTCTATCGAGATCGACTGGGCTACTACCCGTACCACGACTCGCATCTCCGGCCCGTACATGGTGGCGTGCCCCAAAATAGTAGCCTGATAGACCACTTAGAGCGCCTGCCCGAGGGGGTGCGACACTATATCAGATCTCCTGATCGAGAAGGTCTGGCTGTCATTGACTGGGAAGACTGGCGTCCAGTCTGGATCAGAAACTGGCAGAGCAAGGATGTTTACCGCAAGGTCTCACGCCAACTTGTCAGTTCCCGCCACCCCACCTGGTCCCCAGAGCAGGTGGGCAAGCAAGCCCAGTACGAGTTTGAGTTTGCCGCCCGGCAGTTCATGCTAGAGACCCTACGATGGGCAAAGGAAACTCGACCCCGCCAACTCTGGGGTTTCTACCTCTTCCCCGACTGCTACAACCATGACTATGTTCAGAACTGGTCCAGCTACACGGGCCGCTGCCCGGATGTGGAGGTCTCTAGGAATGACCAGCTGGCCTGGCTCTGGGCCGAAAGCAGTGCCCTTTACCCTTCCATTTACCTGGATCCCATGTTAAAATCCTCTGCCAATTGTCGAAAGTTTGTGCGGTCCCGGGTAGAGGAAGCCCTGCGGGTGGCCCGAGAGCACCATGATGGCTACTCCCTGCCAGTCTTCGTCTATACCCGCCCTACCTACACTCAAGGCTTCACAGTGCTCAGCGAGGTAGAGCTTGGGAGTGATGGAAGTGGGCCTTGAAGATCAGCTGTTGGGGATCTTGGAACAGAGGAAGAGAGGAGATCTTATACCTTCAAGGCTAAACCCCTCATTTTATAGTTTGGGATCCTGAGGTCCAGAAAGGGGAAGGAGTTTACAGATGCAGGGGATCATAGATTCATAAGACTTGTAGCTGTTGGGACCTTAGAAACGATATAGGAAACTCCCTACTTTACAAATAAAGCAAGCAAGGCTCCAGGAGGCCAAAATGCTCCTCATTAGTTGTGATCCAGTTGCTCCTAGGACAGGAGCCTCCTCAGAGTTAGTTCCATGGTCTTCAGACTCTGTCCCAGGGGAGGAGGATAAAATGAGAAAACAAATGGGAGGGGAAAGAGCGTCATTTGAGCTTGGATAAAGTTTTGCTAACATCCCTGCCCTAGCATTTCAAGATTGGGAGGGAAGTTGGTTAAAACCCTTGGATGGGGGGGGTAACCTGGCATAATTTCCCCCTCTTTCCCTTCCTCATATACCCCAAAACATCTGGAGGGGATTGAGAGCAGGCCTGGGCTTGTCGGACAAAAGCCACTCTCTCTGCCTCTGATCTGAGGCTTGGAACCATGCCTAGACAAGCCTGAGGGGACTGGCAGGGGCTTCAGAAGGAGGGAGAAAGAAAGAGAGGAAACCTATTCGTTACTCACCTTTCCTTATAGTTCTGACCTGTCATCTTACTTCTCCTAGATGGACCTCATCTCTACCATTGGGGAGAGTGCAGCTCTAGGGGCAGCCGGTGTCATCTTCTGGGGAGATGCAGATTATACCAAGAGCCCGGTAGGTGGGGCCCCAGGGTAGGTGGGGAAGAGTTCATTTTACAGATGGGGAAATTGAGGCTTTGGGGATTTGCCCAAGTTCACCCAGTGACTCAGTGACAAACATAGGACTAACAATCTAGCTTTCCTGACTTTCACCTAAAGCTCAAAAGTTTCCATAATCTGTATACCAAGCAACACATTCCAGAAACAAAGAACCTGGACTGGGATGCAAGGGCTGCAGAGTTGCTCATACAATTAAGAAAGGTTTCTCAGGAGAAGTTAAGATACAGTTCTAAGTTACCAGAAAATAGGAAGAAAGACAGGAACCTTGTTCCGGTCATTGTAGAGATGTTGAAATGAACATCAAATGTCAGAGCTGGGAGGAGCAGAGACTCACCAGATTTGGAAGGTGGAAAGAGATGTCTAGTCCAGCCTATAACTTCATGCTCAGAAAGAGACCACCACCCTTATACCACACAAGAGAGTCTCTCGAAGCCTCCCAGGGCTGGGGTAACTCCCTCCTTTCCAAGACATCTCATTCCACTAAGGGAGAGGTGGAATGATTGAGAGGTGGTGGTGCTTGTTGTTCTCTGATTTCAAACCCAAATAGCTCAGGATTTCCCAAAGTCAGATACCTTGAGTCTGCTTGCCCACCTGCTCTAGGTACACAGTGGGGTGGCAGTCCAATTTAGGGCCCAACTGAACAAATCAGAGCCCTCTTAAGTGCTCAAAGATAAAATGTCAAGATCAGAAGGGTTCTTAGAAGGTAGAAGTTTGGAGCTAGGGACCCTTAGAATGTGCAGGCTCTTAGAACCCAGACCTTCAGAGCTGGGAAGGACTTTAGAATTAATGGGCAAGGCTCAACTGGGCCCTGAAGTCCAAACTATTCATTTTACAGAGAGGAACTTGAGGCTAAGAAGTTAAGTTCCCTGCCCCATCCCTAGCTTAGGAGTTAGTTCCACACACTCTGCACAAAAACACTCCCCTTCTTACCCTTTCCTCCCTGTTCTCCCCCACTTTTCCCTGAACTAGCATTTAAAGGAAAGGGGAAACATCTCTTTGTTTCAGCAGCTGCTCTTAGCTCCTCTCTCCCCTGCCCCTCCCCCAAGCCCTGAGTGCTTCCCCAGCCAGGAAAGGGGCTCAGATCTGGCCCTACCCCCCTCACTATTGTCTCCCTTTCTGGAGGCGCTGGAGTACATACACAAGAGAGCACAGTGCTCTCTTAGAGAGCCAGCCACCAAGAAACAAAGGGCACAAGAGAAGGGGTCCTTGAAGAGGTGATAGCCCCCATCCCCCATCCCCAGTCCTCCCAACTGCTGTTGAGACAATTGGCTTTCTTTCTCTACTTTCACTTGGGGGGGATGGGGGTGGATTGGCTCTGGCCTCCCATGCCCACCCCTGGCTCCAGTTTTCCCTGCCCTATTCCTTGCCCTAGAGAAGATTTTCTCTCTGAGGCCTCACACAAAAAGGATCCCACGGTGGGGGGGGGGAATGACAGCAGAGCCCCAAACTCCTTGTTCAGTCTGTCAGACCCCTACTGGGTCTGAATCTGCCTCTTTGGGGCTTGGAGATTCCAGGCTAGGACATAGGCCCTGCCCCAGCTTGTCTTATGCAGGAAGGAGAATCCAATGAAGAAGGAAATAGATGTAATCCTTGGAGAGGGAAGACTCGACTTTCCTTGGCCCTGGGGTGCTGGTCCAGGAAAGGGGAGCTGGTAGGCCCCAAGTTGGGGCTTGAAGGAGGGGAGGGGCTTCAGCTTGGAGTGTGACCTAAAGAACAATGTTTAGCAGAGTAAAAAGCAGGAGGTGGGAGATGGCATGAGGATTGTGATGATGGTCACAGAGTCACTGGATTTGGCTTGAATTGAGTGTAGAAAGGACAATCCTAGCCTCTCCCATCCTCATTCCCTGCCCCCTCTCCCCATGCACTCCTTTGGAGAGAGGCTGCGTGGTGTGATGGAGTAGAAGTCAAGAGACTAGAATTCATATCCTGACTCAAGGACATACTTAGCTGTAGGCCCTAGCCAAGTCATTTGCTTCTCTGAAGTGTAGAAACTAAGAAATGAATGCCTTGCCCTAACCTGCTCCCTTCCCTCCAGGAAACCTGCCAGAAAATCAAGGAGTACCTGGAAAGAGACCTCGCCCCTTATGTTGTGAATGTCTCTGAAGCTGCTTTCCGATGCAGTGAGGACCTGTGCCACGGGCATGGGCGATGCCAGCGACGACTGCCTGGCTCCAACGCCCTCCTGCACCTGAACCCCAAGAGCTTCCGCCTCCGCCCTGCCCGAAACCCCAAGGAGCCCCTCTTCCGGGCCGAGGGCGAGTTTAGCCAAACTGATCTGGCTCAGCTCCGAGACCACTTCCAGTGCCAGTGCTACCTGGGCTGGCATGGGGAGAGCTGCCAGCATAGCCAAAAAGCCTCAAACAGGGGTTCCCCCAGTGGGCCATGGGGTCTCACAGCTCTATTGGCCCTGGGCCTCTTGGTCCTCCCCCAAGTGCAGTAGACAGCCATGGTGGGGGGCTGCAAGGAAGGAGCCAGTGATAATAGGTCGGTGATAGGGGTCTTTGGGAATTCATGGCAAAGGAATCTCTGTTCTGCTAAGGGCAGAGGAGCCCCAGAGCCTGTAGCTGATGTAGTTAGGGTTAGGGGAGAGTATTGAGCCCCCATTTGGCAACAGACACATCCCCAGCTCTGCTTTGCTCTGCATCAAAAGGACAGGGGCAGGAGCAGGGGTGGATCTTCTGTGTTTGTATGTATGTTTGTGTGTGTGTGTGTGTGTGTGTGTGTGTGTGTGTGTGATCTGTGGGAATGTATGTGTGTCTGTGTGTGGTTGTTGGAGGGGAAGTAGCCTTCAACCCTTTGCCTATCTTTCCCCCTGTTTTAAGGGGGGATGTTGAGGAGAGAGTTTGGGTGAATTGCTGCTGGGTGCCTCCCCATGCTAGGGGCTGTTAGTGGGGAATAGGGATGGGGGGACACGGCAGGGCCGTAGGGAGCCCCCTGCCCCTCTCCTTTCTTTCTATATTTTATTATTATTATTACTATTATTATTGTGATATTTTGTAAATTAAACAGAAAAACAAACAACTCTTTTATCTAGAAATATGAAAGGGGTACACTGGGAGGGGCAGGCCTTCAGAGTTCTTCAGGTCAAGAGCCAGTCTTTCAACAGAAGGGAAGCCCTGAATCCTGGGACTTCATATTTGGCAGGATAGAGGATGGGAAGCTGGACTGCAGCCCCCAGACTTTGTGGATTCAGTTTATGAGATGTCATTCCCTTATTCTGACTAAACTTGCCCCCTCCCAAGGATAGGCACCAATTAACCAAACAGAAGAGAGGTAACCCCCTCTCCTCACTTTTTAATGAACTGCTGTCTCCAGTGATTTAATCCCCACCTTCCCCTTAAAGAGTTCTGCCTTCTATAGGCTTGGCCCTCCCATGTGGTGCTGCCAAGATCCAGGAGTGGGGTTGTGGTATAGAGTTGTGCTGAGGGTAGAGGAAATGGAATGCAGCAGTGGAGGGGGTCTCTGGGGAGGGGGCTCAGCATGGTCCTGGGCCCAAGGCCAAACTTCCACAGTGCTGTTTTTCCCATGGGCACTTTGCCCAGCTTTCAGTGGGGTACTCCCCCCAACTCCAAGCCTGCCAGCGGAGGGAGCAGGGGCTGAATCCATCTTCCCCTGCTCAACATATTTCACCATCCTGTCCTAGCCCCAAAGCAGGTGGGGAAAATATCAAGCTAGCCAGTTCCTTCTAAACTTAGCACCTCTGATTGCCTCATATACGATTTGCTGAGTCATAAACTGGACTGGAATGGTAAGGGCCCTTAGAGGTCATCTTGTAAAGAACAACCCTTGCTTCACACTGAGTCAAGAGGTCCAGGTTGGGCCGGGGACTGGCCCAAAGTCCCAAATCCGGAACAGTAAGGAGACAGAAGGCCGCCCGGGATGACTGGATTCGTGGTCCAGCGCCTTCTTTCCTCACCACACACCTGGCTTCCCATCCCAACCTCAGGCGTCCCCTTCCCTTTCAAACTTGTCCTGCCCAGCCTCTGGTCCAGCTTTTCTCCTGAGCCCTCTGGCGGTCAGTTTGCCCTAGGCAGCCGAGGCTCTTGTTTGGGGTTTTTTACTTCGATCCCGTGTATTCCAACAGTTCTCAAACTGATCTGTGGATCCCCAGGTCAAAACTCTTGTTTAATGCCAGTAAAGGGTTTTTTAAATTACTAAAGCAGCAAATACCAAAAAGAATCCACATAAAAGCTGGGGGGGGGGGTCTTTAAACTTTTTATGAGTGATCTCTTCCAAATCTCGATTTTCCATCACCATCCCCATTTGCAAGGGCAGAACGACTTCGGGAAGGGGGGAGAGATGGGCAGGATCTGAATCCAGGTCCTGGATCAGAGTGACCTTGGTTGGCTTCCTGATCCAGCCCCAGAGAGGAGTCAGCTGGCCACAGCCCAGGACTCGGGCAGCTGCTCAGCCAAGAGCTCAGCTCCTGCAGTGGGAGGTGGGGGGGGGGGGGTTCCAAAAAAGCCTTCCCAGGGTGAGGCGGCACCAAGGTCCCTAGGAGAACTAGGAGAGAGGGAGTACCACCTCTGGGCCAAGAGACCGGCCACGTGAGTCTCCACGAAGTGGAATCATGGGATTCTGCCTTGGAAGGACTCTCCCACCCGCGGGCATTCCCACCCACTTCATTGTACAAATTAAGAAACGGAGGAGCCGCGGCGGAAGAACCTAGCCCCGGGCCATAGAGGCAGCCACGGGAGAGTCAGAATTGGACCCCATCCCAAATCTGCCGGAGATCAGGTTAAGATGCTGCGGACAGAGCCACTCTCACCTCCGGCAATCCAATCGGGCTGGGCTCTCAAGATGGGCGCTCCTAGACTGCCTCCTCCTCCTCTTCCTCCCCCATGGCCCCAGGAAATTGTCGCTCCAGGTTTCTCGGGCTCTTCCGAGTAAAAGGTGTGTAGTAGGGGGTCCCCATCCCTCCCCAGACTTGGCCCCAGGAGTCAGGATTCCCTGAACAAGTCCCTTTCCTAAGCAGTAGGGTAGGGGTGTCCATTTGGGGTCAGAGGAACTAGATTCGAATCCTCTCAGACACGGGCTGAGTGGACCTGAACAAATGTTCTGACTTCTCGGATTCTCAGTTTCCTCTTCTGAAGAAAGTATTTTCTAAGGCTTAAATATTGAACTATTATCTCCTTCTTCTGGCTTTAGTTTCTCATCTGTGATGGGGAAGGGGGAAGTGGAAGATCTCTAAACTGTCAGCTTTGATAGTTTGTTTCATATCTTGAGGATCTCTGGATGTCAGAAATAAGTATCAGGAAGGAAAAGCCCCTACTAAGACCTTCCATCCTTCTAGGAATAAGAGGCCATGAAGCAGCTAGGATGGCCAGGCGCCAACCCTGGGGAACAGGCAGCATCAGTCTGAGTCCTGTGCCAGTAAAGCTGCCAATTGGGGTTGGGGCCCAGGAAGCATTTTCATGCCAGGGACAGGAGTGTCTGGGCCTACTGGGGTGGGGGTGGTGGAGAGGATGGTGCAAGAGAGGGCTAGCAGAGCCAAGTGTTGTCTCTGGGCACTCGGGGAAGAGTTGCCCTGTTGTTGACCCAAGACTTGGCTAGGGGAACTGGCAGCAGCCCCCTGTTCAACCCCACCTCCTGCCACCTCAACCCCTCACCCACCAGCCCACTCTAGCTTTGGTTTTCCTTTGGGTCAGAGTCCTCATCACAGCCTCTGATGTCTCACACAAAAGGCCACACACACACACACACACACAGAAAAGGACTGACCAGCAAGGGCTTGAAACCCATGGACGCTGACCCAGAACAAGCCAAAATTTGCTCTCTTTAAGTTAGAGAATATTTAAGATCCTACACCCACAGCACTTAGCAAGACATGAGATACAGAAACAGATGGGAAATGGCTCGTGCCCTCATGTTGTTTGCAATCCAATGGGGAAGTAACTAATGCAAAGGCAAAGACCATATTCTAGAAAAATACAGGAGCAACAGGCTAATTTCAAGCTATCTCAGACAATACACTTTCTCCTGCATAGACCTAGAGACAGCCCACATGCATTGGGCTGTCCCAAAGCCCTATTCCAGAGAGTGTCCTTAATTTCTCATCAGTCAGAACCAGAGAATCACTGATAGGGAAGGGAATAAGCATTTATATAATGCTTACTATATATATATGTATATATATATATATATATATATATATATATATACATATATGTATGTATGTATGTATATGGCCCTGGGCTAAATAATCCTTTTACAAATTTGATCCTCACAATACCACTGTGAGATAGGTACTCTTAGGATTCCCGTTCTACAATATAAGAAATGAAAAACATTCTTTTAACTGTCAACAATCCTTAACTGACTTTTGCAACTTTTTTCTTTTTCTTTTTAGTAATTGAGGTTGTGACTTGTTAGGGTCACACAGCTAGTGTCTGAAGTCACATTTGAACTCAGATTTGGTCTTCTTTCCACTGTACCTCCTTACTATCTTTATTACCCATATCTCTTACCAATTCTCCAAGCCTTCTGCAGGACAAAATTCCTTTTTTTAGCTATTAACTATTATTTTGGTTTTTTACTAACATGCTTTTACAAAATTTCATTAACTCTCCACCATTATGACTCCACTGTTCTATTATTGCTGGCTTCTCCTATTTAGAAATCATAGCCAGAACCTTTATATTACTTTAAAGTTTGCAAAATTTTTTATATGTATAGCTCATTTAATTCTCAACAATCCTGTGAGGTAGGTGTCATTATTATCTATCCCCATTTTACAGAAGAGGAAATAGGCAGACAGAGGTTAAGTGACTTGCCCAGGATCACACAGCTAGTGGAATGGAGAGAAAGGTCAACCTTGAATCAGGAGACTAGGGTTTGAGGCCCAGATCTTTTGTAACCTTGAGCTGTCCTCGTAACCTTTCTTCCCTAGGCCAAACGTCTCTCTTCAAATTCCCTGCAATAGCCAATGCCCTTGTACCAGGGTGTGCTGGTGAATGTTTAACAACTCTCCATGGGGGCGGCTAGGTGGCACAGTGGATAGAGCACCGGCCCTGGAGTCAGGAGTACCTGGGTTCAAATCTGGTCTCAGACACTTAATAATGACCTAGCTGTGTGGCCTTGGGTAAGCCACTTAACCCTGTTTGCCTTGCAAAAAAAAAACCTAAAAAAAATTGCCTTCACTTTTCAGTTCAAGCTATATTAACATTTTTTCCATCACTTATTTTTTAGGGTTTTACAAGGCAAATGGGGTTAAGTGGCTTGCCCAAGGCCACACAGCTAGGTCATTATTAAGTGTCTGAGACCAGATTTGAACCCAGGTACTCCTGACTCCAGGGCCGGTGCTCTATCCACTGTGCCACCTAGCCGCCCCTCCATCACTTTTAAGATTTGACAATCAACAAAATTGTGTTGAGCTCCGATTTGTAGCGTTTGCCAATTACCATGATGTATGATGAAGATTCAATGATAAGGCTCTTTGGGACCTGTTGCTTCCTCCCTCTTAGCAGAGGACTTGGACTCCCACTTTATTCAGAAAACAGAGATCAACCACTCGGGATTTCGTCTTTCCCCCAGTTCATTCTTCTCCCTTCTTGTAACCCAGTATCTGAGAAAAAAGTTACTCTTCTTGCTAAAGTCAATCACTATACTTATGTCTTCCAGTTTCCTTCAGGAGCTTGCCCTTTCAGTCATAAATCAGTAGAAAACCATTTGTTAAGTGCTCCCCATGTGCCCAGCACTTTGCTGGATGCTAACAGTCTCTACTGTCAAGGAGTTTGCATTGTAATAGAGTAAGACAGTACTTGTAGTGGGGATTGGGAACATGAAAGGGAAGTTTGTTCTGAGGAGGTGAAAATATCATTACAGAAGATGGGAAGGAGGTTGGTGGGCAGATGTTGAGAAGACCTGGATGGATGACTGCAGAGTATGTAAAGCTGAAACATGGTCTGATGGGCTAGTTTTTAGGGCCAATAAGAAGATTTATGATGGCTAGTTGGCACACAGTCACCAATATATTGGGTTGGTACCTAGGGGTGGGATCTCCAAAAATGAAAGTCCTAACATCCTCAGAGATGAGGGAGTTGAATGTGGGAGTTCTAGGCAGAAGGATCCAGGATTTAGGGCCTGTATGGAGGGTACCAGTCTAGGTGGGGAAGAACATCTCAGAAACAGCATTAGCAGGCAAATGGCAAAACAGCTAGTTGCCTGGACGAGACATAAAGCTGGAGCATCATTACTCTCCTTTCCATTGTTCACTCCCTTACCAATGCCTCCAAACATAGCTCAGGTCCCCTCAAAGTGGTCCCCTGAAAGCTGCTCTCATATTTAATATTCCTTTGGGTCAACATCTAACAAAAATCTCTGGCTTGGGTCACTATTGGGTTTGTTCTCTCTCAAACCCAAATTATATTTGATACATAAAATAATCAGAAAAAAGTCATTTATAAGATAACTAGGAAAAAAATCTCTTCCCTTCCTGGATATTCTCTCCTCACTTGGCTTCTGTCACACAGATCTCTCTTGGTTTTCCTCTATGTCTGACTATTCCTGACTATTCACTAATCATGGATGTTTCCCAAGACTATCCTGAGTCCTTGTCTCCTCTGCTTTGACAGTCTTTCTTGGTGATTTCATCTATTCCCATAGATTCAGTTAGCAATGTTATGCAGATGACCCTGAAAACTTTGTGTAGGAAGGGCAGTAGAATTAGTGTTGGCAGAAAGGAAGGGCAAACAAGCAAGGCTATAGCTTGCTTCTCCAAGTATAATAAGTGAAGCTCTCAGAAATAATTTTATGAAATATCCAGGAGCACAATAAGAGATAAAAAGAATTTTCTCACCTAAATGTAAAGAATAGAATAAATTCAAACAGTGACAGATGAGGCTGAAGATGGTTTAAATGACCAACTTGAAACCTAAAGGCTTCTCTTGATAAAGCTAGTATTCCCTCATAAAATCACTGACATGACTCCTGAGGCTATGAGCTAAAAGGACTAATAGACACCCCACTCCAATTGAGGGAAACAACAACATATAGATATAATTCAGCAAAGAACAGCTCATCCCAGACATCAGAAGATGACAGTGAAGTGGAGATACTAGATTAGCAAGAACTTCATCAAAGTGCTGAAATGGAGAAAGCACATGCAACCCAGTAACACCACTAGCCAAGAAGACAACATAGGTATTATCTCATACAAGTGATTAAGAACATCCAAGGTAGAGCAGGGTCAGCAAGAAACACCAGGAGAGAAGTATTTCAGGAGAAACTCTGCCTTAAGAACGAGTTAGCCTGGTTTTCTTTGTTCCCTGGCCACATTTATTTCTCTTCTCCCACTAGAGGTATATAATCTGTGGGAGAGTGTAACCCTATACATATGGGGCAAATTTTCCTTGTCATCTATTTTGCTATGCTTTTAATTTAATGTCTTTTGCTTTGAATTAATGTCTTCTGCTTCTATTGGTGGGAGTTTGTGAGCTGTGGTTAAGAATATATTCTGACTTATAATCATACATTCAACCTCTGGATAATTTTCAGGGGAAACCTATAATTAAGGGGGCCCCAGGATCTATATGTTTCTGACCCTATTCTCTCACCCAAAGTCTTATACTGCATGATCAGCTGTCTACTGCCCATCTGGAAGTGCCATCTCAACCTCAAGATGTTCAAAATAGAACTCATCATATCCTCCACCTAAAGCCACCCTTCCTCCACAATTCCCTAATTTTATTCAGGGCACAACTCTCCTACCCATAACCCATTTAGCACAGCTGCTACCTTCACTCCCTTTCCTGTACTGTTCTTCCAATAGCCTCTTAATTGGTTTCCCCTACTCTTTCCCCTCTATCCTACTATACTCATACTCCTTTTTTAATTTTTATTTTGTTTAAATTTTTAAATATATTTTTTCAATTACATGTAAAACAATTATAACATTTTCTATTTTTAGTTCCGATTCTTTGCCTCCCTCTCTCTCTCCTTCTTGAAGCAAGTTGATAAGGAAGTTGATATATTACAAATGGACAATTGTGCAAAATATATTTGCATATTAGCATGTTGTGAAAGAAAAGATACCCCCACAAAAAAACCAAGAATATATGGAATGGGAGCAGCTAGGTGGTACAGTGGATAGAGCACTGGACCTGGAGTCAGGAGGACCTGAGTTCAAATCCAACCTCAGACACTTAATAATTACCTAGCTGTGTGGCCTTGGGCAAGGAACTTAACCCCACTGCCTTGCAAAAAAAAAAAAAAGAATATATGGAACATAAAATCTTACAAAAAAAAGAATGTTGAAAACTATCTTTGCATATAGTTAGAAAAATAAATAGATAAATATATTATTTTTTTAAAAAGCACAAGAAAAATAAAGTTTAAAAAAGTATGTTTCAATCAGCTCTCAGACTCCATCTTTTTTTTTTCTGAAGATGGATAGCATTCTTCATGAATCCTTTGGAACTATCTTGAATCATTGTCTTGTTGACAATAGCTGTCATTCATTGTTGATCTTTATACCATATTGCTGTTATTGTACATAATGTTCCCCTGGTTCTGCTAACTTCACTTTGTATGAGTTCACATAAGTCTCCCCAGGTTTTTCTGAGTCTATCCTGCTCATGATTTCTTGTAGCACAACAACATTACTTTTCACTCAAATACCACAATTTGTTCAGCCACTCCTCAATTGATGGGCATTCTATCAATTTCTGATTTTTTGACCCCACAAAATGAGGTGCTATAAGTATTTTTATACATATGGGTCTTGTTTGTTTTTAAATTTCTTTGTGATATAGACTGAGTGGTGGTGTTGCCGGGCCAAAGAGTATGCATAGATTTATAGCCCTTTAGGCATAGTTCCAAAATGGTTGAATTAATTCACAAAATGCAGTGCAACAGTGTCTCAATTTTTTCTCATCCCCTTCAGTTTTTGTCCTTTTCCTTTTCTGTAATATTAGTCAATCTGATAGGTGTAAGTTGGTGCCTCAGAGTTGTTCTCTAATCAATAACCACACATATTCTTAAAACTCAGGTCTTGAAGTAGAAGAAATATTGGACAGAGAAATATGTTTCATAGTTATTAATCTGTACCCTCTGTACTGGCCATGTATCCTCCCCCCCATCCCATTTTCTAAGGCCTGAGATGAAGTCAATGAACTTTGAGTAAAGTACCTTACCCATCTGGCAAGGACTCTGACAAATCCCTGCCCCTAGGCACAAAAGCCCCTACCAGTAAAAAAAAAAAATGGATCCCTGCCTTACCCTGAAAGATTAAATCTTTGGACCTATTACCCCTCATCTACATATTCCTAATTACTTCTTCTCTGCTCTGGTAGTTACTACTCCTATCAACATATACCTAGATTGTCTCATCTCTGACTCACCCTCACCTTTATTTCCTTACATTTCCCTACATATTCCTATGTCCTTAAAAGCACTCACTCCTCATTTGAGTTGCTCCTCTACCTGTGATCCCTCAAATAACCTCTCATGCTACCAAGCCTTTCTTCCTGTTCAACCTTTCATTGTGGCTTTAAATGTTTAGGTTGTTTAAGTTGTTTAGGGATCAGTGGTTTCCTACTTCTTAGTTTCTCTTTCCCTTTAGCTTATAACTGTTTAGGATCAGTGATTTCCTGCCTTCATTTTAGTCCTTCTTTCCCTTAGCAGTCTGTGAACATTTTGTAGTAAGTTGTGAACTTTTGCAGCAACCTGTGAATTAATATTTAAGCTTTTTGTCAACTCCCTGAGTCAGTTTGGTGAATTCTTCATGAAAGGAACCTATATGGATCCTTAAGCCCACCTCTCCCAAGCCCATTCTTTGGTCAGACCATACCACTCTTCCACTGAAGAATCTTCAATGGTTCCCTTTAACCTCTAGAATAAAATGAAAACTTCTCAACCTATCATCACCTGCTCCATCCAGCTCCAACCTAGATTTCCAAAGTTATTTTACATAATTTGCCTTCATGAACTCTATTTTTCCAACCATATTGGCCAATTTTCTATTCCATGACTTGAAACTCCATCTCCTGTCTCCTCTCTCCTTATCTGGGTACCAGCTGTTCCATATTCCTGGATTGCCTTTCTTATCTTTCTTTGCCTCTTATAATTCCTGCATTCCTTCAAGGCTCAGCTCACTCTAATTCCTGCCCCTGGGTGAAGCAGACAGATGGAACTCTGATGAGTTTGAGTAGTTAAGGTGGTTGGGGGGGGGCGGGGAGGGAGGGAAACAGTTTACCCTTTGGGAATAGAGATGAAAGAAAGGAAGTGTCTAGCATATATTTTTGGACATGTATAATGAGAGAATTTGTTTTGCTTGACTATACATATTTGTTTCAAGTCTTGTTTTTCTTTTTAAAGGGGGTTTAAGAGAGAGAAAATAGATGCTTGCTAATTTAACAATATAATAAAAAAAGAAGAAAAAAGGAGGGGGGGAAGGAAGTGGGGGAAAAGAAGAAAGAATGGAGTTGGTGAATTTGGGAAACAGCATCTGTTTCGATCTCCTTTCTCCATAGCAGTCCTCAGAGCCAAGGAGTTAGAATTATATTAAAACAAAGCCTGTCTCTCTGTAACTGCCATCTGTTATTCTTAGTTCTGCACTCTGGAAGGCAAGAAGGCAGGTAATAAGTATTTATTAAGACCTCTCCCTATATGTAAGGCACTGTGCTAAATTCTGGGGTTATAAATGCAAGCAAAAAGACAGTTCCTACCCTCATGGAGCTTCCTTTCTAAAAAGGGAAGGCAATACATGAAAGCTGGAGAGAATTCCAAGCACATTTGCCAGGGAAATGAAGCATGACCAGCCTGGACCTGTCCCCAAAATGGAGGCTCTGGAAGGATTTCACCACTTGGAGAAGGGGGCCAGTATGATGGAGGGATTTTCCAGGGTGATAAAAATCCTGGAAACTGAGGGATATTCCAGGGTTAGAAGACAGTTGAATCATGCTGGCAAAATCCCAAGAGACTGAAGCACAACTGGGTGGGAACAAGGAGTCCCAGTGCTAAGGGTCTTCATGTACTCAGCTACTTGGTGTACAAGAGGGTTCACTCAGATAAGGGTGGAACAGATACTCTTTGAGCTCCCTTCCAGCTCAGGTATTGGGATCTTATGTCTCTGTCAACTTGTTCTTTTTTTCTTTGTTTGACTCTTTTTGAGTAATATTTTGGGAGGGGGTTGAGGCAATTGGAGATAAGTGACTTGCCCAGGGTCACACAGCCAGTAAGTCTCAAGTGTCTGAGGTTAGATTTGAACTCAGGTCTTCCTGACTCCAAGACCAGTGTTCTATCCACTACATCACTTAGTTTCCCACCAACCCACTTTGAGTAATCTGACCTCTGTCTCCTAAAGAGCTTGTAAGAAGGATGGGATAGCAGTAGAGGACAGAAAGGATCTGATCACGAAAGACTTTAAGAGACACAGAGACCAAGAAAGGAAGAAAATTCTCTAGCTGGAGAAGGCTAGAGTCCTAGGAGTCTTATTTTCTCCTTCTGTCCAGATGACAGAGGCTTCGAATGCTAGGCAAAGGAGCTCGCAATACTAAATGCGGGAGACTCTAGGGAGCCAAGGAAGGTTTCTGAACAGGAAATTAAGTTTAGGTTCTGACAGGGAAAGAGTGACAGGAAGGACTTAGTTTCCTGGTTCTGCCTGTTCAATCCTGATTCTAGCCCTCTGTTTTTTTTCCCAGAGTGACTAAAGACAATGATGCTCTTTACTATTTCCTTCCCTTTCTGGGGGACATGGATGCTTGTGTCCCTGGAACAAGGACATCACTTGGATTCAGAGTCAACCTCATTACCTGTTACCCAGGCTCAGGTCTCCCTCCAGATTGGCCTTGGCTAGGGCATCTCTGTGGTTCCCTCTGGTATCCTTTGGAAGAGTCAAGTGCCTAAGAGTCAGCCTCCACACATACCCCATCTCATATTCCAAACTACCCAACTCTTTTGTTTGGCTAACTACAGTTAGAAATCTGCCCCAAGAAGAAAGTTACTGAGTCCTTTCCCACTGCCTCAGTTGCCCTTCGTTGCAGTTACTCTATACTGGTACCTACTGAGCCCCAAAACAACCTTTTCCAGGAAGTCCCTCCTGACCATTTTCAGCTAATAGGAATGAGTACAGTATTTGAAACCAAGGGACCTGAATTCAAATCCTTTCTCTATCACTTTCTTTCTTTCTTTTTTTTTTTTTTTAGGTTTTTGCAAGGCAAACAGGGTTAAGTGGCTTGCCCAAGGCCACACAACTAGGTAATTGTTAAGTGTCTGAGGTCGGATTTGAACTCAGGTACTCCTGACTCCAGGGCTGGTGCTCTATCCACTGTGCCACCAAGGCCGGCTAGGCTGGGCATGAGCTGGAACAGCAGCAGAGGAAAAACATGAGGTTTTTGGTCAATAAAAATCTTTGAAAAGCACAGAGACCAAGAAGGAAGAAAATTCCTTGATTGGATTGGATAAGATCCATTTATTTCTCTAGATCTCAGCTTCCCAATCTCTAAAATAAGGGCATTAATTTACATAGGCTTTGGGGTCCTTTTCATCTTTATTTCCACCATCCTGTGATCCTTTCTTCAAACTTCCACAGAAAAACTTGTCACTTCCTTGGTCTGGAACTGCTGTTTTCTGAGCATATTGTTATGGCCCCAACCAAGCCCTTAGGCAGCAGGAATTCTTTATTTTATTTTTTTCCAATTATGTGTAAAACCAATTTTAAATATTTTTAAATTTTTGAGTTCTAATTTATTTCTCTCCTCCTCCTCCCTTAAGAAGGCAAGCAATTTGATCTAGGTTATACATGTGTAGTCATGCAGAACTTTCCATATTATCCATATTGTGAAAGAAAACAGACCAAAAAATTCCAAGAAAAATAAAGTTAAAAAAAAGTATGCTTTAATCTGCATTCAGATTTCATCAGTTCTTTCTCTGGAGATGGATAGTATTTTTTAGTGTTAGTCCTTTGGAATTGTCTTGGAATTGTATTGCTGAGGATAGCTAAGTCTTTGTTCGCAGTTACAATGTTGTTGTTACTGCTCACTTCATCGCTTCATGTGAGTCTGCCTTTTTTCTAAAACCATTCAGAGCCAGAGTTCAATGTGAGAGTCAGGATGATGTTATAGGAAGAGCCTCAAACTGTAAATGGAGGCAGGGAATGGGCAAGCCACCTGATATAGGTGTCATGATTTCTTTTTTTTTTCTTTTTTCTTTTGGATTTTGTGGGGCAATGAGATTAAGTGACTTGCCCCAAATCACACAGCTAGTAAGTATCAAGTGTCTGAAAAAGGGTTTGAACTCAGATGCTACTGTTTCCAGGAACACTAGCTACTCCAGTTGTCAGGATTTCCAGAGCATTTTGTAAACCTCAAAAAGTGCCAAAGATATACAAAACTATTAACTTTATTATTCACCCAGTCACCTCATCGTAACCCCTCCCCCTTCACAACCACTAACTTGTCATGTGACTTGTGATCATAGAATCATTACCTCTAGGATAGGAACAGACCTTAAAGACAGCTAGATTCATTCAGTCTGCTTACTTGATATATGAGGACACTGAGGCCCAGAGGAGGTCTCACCAGGTCTGCCCAAAGTCTTACAGAGACTAAGTTAGCAAGAAAATTACAGATTTTGACTACAGATTTTTCTGTCCTTCCCTCTCTCAATCAGACGGGATCATTGACCAGCTGACCTGGGAAAATCCCGTCTAGTTTTGCCAGACTAATTCTTCTTCCTTGTCTTCGAGACAACACAACTATGGAGTCTCCTGCCTCCTTATATCTCAGAATCCTTTCTGTGGCTCCGCAGCTACCTCCTGATCAACCCTGTGAGGAGAAATGATTGATCCACTGCCCCTCCTGCTTTTAGCACATCCCTATTGAGAGAGAGAGAGAGAGAGAGAGAGAGCAAGGGCTCCACCAGGATGGGATGAGGAATGATGGAGATTGTGCCAAAAGTCAGTGTTGCACTGAGGAAGACCTCCTTCCACTCCCCCTCCTCCAATACCTAGGACTACATTTCTTTGGAAAGAAGGAAGAGGATGAAGTGAGTAGAGCTATGAGCTTAGAATCAGGAATACTTAGAATCAGGAAAGCAAAATTTAAATGTGAAATCAGATACTTCACCTCTGTTTGTTTCAGTTTCTTTATACACAAGGAAACCGGACAGCTAGGTAGTGCAGTGGATGGAGAACCAGCCCTGGAATCAGGAGGACCTGAGTTCAAATCCAATCTCAAACACAATAATAATTACCTAGCTGTGTGAACTTAGGCAAGTCACTTAACTCTGTTGCCTTCTTAAAAAAAAAATCTGACCAAATACTAGGGTAGAGGAATGTTGCAAACAAATATGAAAAGGTAGAAATAGTTATATAATGAGGATAATAATAAACCTACCTCCCATGGTTGTTGTGAGCATCAGATGAAATCTTTGCAATGTATCTGGCACATAGGTCATTATAAGGATAAGGAATGTGGCTACCTTCAAATACAAAAAAAGTTATTATTTTGTTTTAGGCAGAAGCTTGCTAGAAACAGTTTTGTTAATTTAACATTATTCTAAATCCAAACATCTCTAGCTTAGAGAAATATCCAAACTGACATTGTTCCCCAGTCTACACTGCTCCCCTCTCCCACCTCCATGGCCTTATACATGTCTTTACCACAAGTTAATTTGAGGTAGCATTAATAGCAGGGGTTCTTATGGCAGGATCCATGATTTAGGTGGTTGATCTTTTAAAACATATTTTGATAACTATATTTCAACATGATTGATTTTCTTTGGCATTTAATGTCTTTTATTTTTATGCCTATAAAAACATTCTAAAAAGAAAAATTCTTCTGAGAAGGGGGTGATATGCTTCAACCCATACTGCAAGGGCTCCTCTCTATAATCAATGTGTTCATTCCTTCTAAATGGAAAAGAGGGTCCTGCCCTTAGTGGGATCTAGGCCTCATTTTGTGGGGGGCATGTATCTTAATTGGTTTAATCCTAGACCCAAAACTCATTGATTTGGAACTCTCATTCTCAATAACTCATAGTCTTTGGGCACTTCTGACTTCTGGATTCAAAAAGAAAGATGTTTGAGGTCAACTATATTTCCATTTGTGGAAGGAAAAAGTTAGGAAGTAACCAAAATCAGAGAAACTGGCAGTCTCCATTATGCCTCAATCTTCTTACCCCTGTCTTGGTACTCTGAAAATTTTGGAGTTTCCCCTTGAGTGAGATCCACTTCCAATGGGAGAGTTCCTATGTATACCTTCCTATGTATACTTTCTCTGATTTCTGTTTTGCTCCTGATTTGAATAAATGGGTTTCTTTGCTACCTGCTGTATGTGTTCATTGTGAGTCTGGCATTTGATGGGATAGGGTTTAAGTTTTGGAAATAAAAATCGGGACCCTCCTCTCACTTCCCTTCCCCTACAGCAATCAGAGAGTAGATTAAATCTGATCATATCCCCTAGACTAACAATATTTAAGGGAGTATATAGATATAGTTTTTGTCCAGTACTCTCTTTGGACTCAATCTTTTATTTCCCCTCTTGCAAGAATTAAAATCTCCCTTGAAGAAGGGGGTGGGGGGCGGTGGCTAGTCAGCAGCTAGGTGGCACGGTGGATAGAGCACTGGCCCTGGAGTCAGGAGTACCTGAGTTCAAATCTAGTTTCAGACACACAATAATTACCTAGCTGTGTGGCCTTGGGCAAGCCACTTAACCCCACTTGCCTTGCAAAAACCTAAAGAAAAAAAAAGAAGGGTGGAAGAAGAAGAAGCTAGAGATATTTATCCTGGCTCCCTTTGAACCACCAAATACACTTATGCAACACATTGGGGGCAGCCCTTCCAGCCAACCAGGGAGTCCTTACCATATTGGGAAAGAGACATTTTTGTGTTCAAAGCTTGTTTATTACTCTTAGTCCATATTCTTGGTCCTTAGCTTTTGATCTTGACCTCTTTTCCCACTTTGTTAAGGATTATAGGCTAGAAAAATATTTCTTAATATTTTCAGTTAAACTAAAAAGGGGATTTTTAATATGATTCCACATATTGTACAAGTTCCCCTTTCCCACTCTAGGCATCAATTTCCTCATCTGTAAAATATAAGTATTGGACTAAATTGGGGTTTCTTAACAACCTCACACCCAGGGATACCCAGAGATTCAAGGGTAGATCTGATGGGGAGAGGTCTGTGAACCTGGGTTAGGAAATGCCTTACATGATTATTTTCACTAATTTCTGGTTCTTTTTATTTTATTTTTTTTGAAGCAATGAGGTTAAGTGACTTGCCCAGGGTCACACAGCTAGTAAGTAGGTAAGGCCAAATTGAAACTCAGATCCTCCCGACTCCAGGTCTGGTGTTTTAGCCATTGAACCACCTATCTGCTCCTGATTTCCTGTGTACTCCTGTATATTTTCTATTATGGAGTGGTCTATAGGTCCCCACCCCACCCCAGATACAACCCCAGGAATCCATTAATCAGAATGGTTAAAAATCTTTTGATGAATGGTTTCTATGATTCCTTTCTTTCTTTGCTTTAAATCTCATGATCTAAGTGATGAAAGACCAGCCAGGGCTTCAGGGGTTATCCTGTGCCCAAAGAGCCCATTTGTGCCAGCTGTTTCTCTTTGCTATACTTGGAACTAGCAAGGAGGAAGTGAAGACTGAGGTTGGGGGAGATGTCAGTCAGGCCCCATGACAGCTCATGACATGGTTTAGAGTAAAGACAAGAAGAATGATCTGGGATAGGCATTTTTCCAGGTTGTGTCTGACAGAACGGAGAATGAGAGGAAAATGAGTAAGAATGGGCAGGCCCCTGAAGTTCAGCATAAAACCAGTTGTCAGTTGAAAGCAAAGGCAAAGTCTGGAGAACCAAGCTGAGCACCTGCTAAACCTGCCCTCCCAGTGAGCCAGGAGCATTGTTTCCACTGGTACACCATGATCTTGAGCCCCTTCATGGCAGGACTACCATCTGTTTTTGCCCTCCTGCTGTGTCTGCCCACCCCAGGCGGGAGTGTGGTGAATCCTGTGGTTCCTGGTATCCCCTTTGCTGCCATTTGGAATGCTGACACCAATATCTGCAAGACCTCCTTTCATGTCAACATTGACCTGGATACCTTCCACATTGTGGCCAACCCAGGCCAAGCCTTCAAGGGGCCAAACATGACCATCTTCTACAGCACCCAACTGGGCCTTTACCCCTCATACACATCTGAGGGGCAGCCTGTAAATGGAGGCCTGCCACAGAATGCCAGCCTCACTGCCCACCTGACCAAGGCATACCAGGACATCTTGTCTTCAATACCCAACTCAGACTTCAGGGGCCTGGCAGTCATCGACTGGGAATCATGGCGTCCATTGTGGGCTCGCAACTGGGACTCTAAGAACATTTACCGGGAACGCTCTCGGGAAATGATCAGAGAGAAGCACCCAGACTGGTATTCTTGGTGGGTAGAGAGAAAGGCTACAGAACAGTTTGAAGGGGCAGCCAAGGCCTGGATGCTGGATACCTTGAAGTTGGGCGAGTTCTTGAGGCCTGAAGGACTCTGGGGATACTATGGTTTCCCAGATTGCTACAACTACAACTTCCAGAGTCCCAACTACACTGGTCAATGTCCACCGGGGATTGAGGATCAGAATGACCACTTGCAGTGGATGTGGGAGGAGAGCCGTGCCCTCTATCCCAGCATCTACCTGTCCCCAGAGCTGGTGGGCAAAGACCATAGTCTGCTTTATGTCCGCTCAAGGCTTCAAGAAGCTTTCCGGGTAGCGGGAGACACCCACAGTCATAGCCGGCACATCCTGCCATATGCTCAGATATTTTATGAGACCACTGATCACTTTCTATCTTTGGTGAGAGCCTCTACAACTTCCCCCCTGTCAGCCAGTCCATCCAATAAGACTAGGACCTGGGACCCAGTATGGGGCCTCAGAGCCCCACCTTCACTGACAGGGTATCCTAGTTTTGGGCTGAGATGCCAAGGAATGTTTGCTTATATTCATTCCCCTCTCTCATCCATGAAGCCCAGTAATGCTGGTGTAATATTTCATGGCAGTTCTGTTCCCCTACCCCCACTGACCCTGTAACTTGCAGGAGGACCTGGAGCAGAGCATTGGGGAGAGTGCAGCCCAGGGAGCAGATGGAATTGTGCTGTGGATCAGCTGGTGGAACTCCAATAGCCAAGTAAGTAAGTCTTGGGACTTGGGAGGAGGCCCTTTGGGGAGAGGAGACAAGGCCTGGAGGTTGCTATCTATAAGAAGGGTCAGTGGAAGTGTTGGAGAAGCAAGATGGCACTTCCAAGTCTTCCCTAGTCATTGGAGCTTTAGGAGGACTGGGCAACAACTAGGGGGAGAGAGAGGGAGAGAGAGAGAGAGAGAGAGAGAGAGAGAGAGAGAGAGAGAGAGAGAGAGAGAGAGAGAGAGAGAGAGAGAGAGATCTGTCCTTTAACCTGACACAGATGTCTGATATTCCTCCATTAGAGCTCCAGTCCTTTAGATTCATGGTTGATATTCAACCCCTAATTAGAATACTCTTCTCAGGTTTCAGGAGTGCTCTGGGGGTTTGGGGAGTTAAGAAGGGTATTGAAGGAAAAAAAAGAGGAAAAGAGTTGGGGAGAGTATACCTTGCTACAGACTCAGGATCTTGCTGTTCCCTTTCCTCCAAGCAAGTTCCTAAAATAAATTCTAAACTCCCCAAAGAATCAAAGTCCCTGAGGATAGATTTCCTGACAGCCCTGGAGACAACTGGCCAAGGATGGCATGGAGGCTTCCTCCTGCCTTTAGGCTTTCCCAGGCCTAAAGATTAGCTCTTTGTCCACAGAAATCCTGCCAGGCTATCAAGAACTACATGGACACCACCCTGGGTCCCTTCCTCCTGAATGTGACCAGCAGCACTAGCCTCTGCAGCCAATCTCTGTGTTCAGGGCATGGTCGCTGTGCCCGCCGCCCAGACCACCCCCACGCCTTCCTCTTCCTCAGTCCATCCAGCTTCTCCATCCAGCGCCAGCCAGACACTGGGCACCTGGGGGTAAAGGGCTTCTTGACCAAGGAAGCCAGTGTCAAGATGGCAATGGAGTTTGAGTGTCAATGTTACTCAGGTTGGGCTGGAGAGCAATGTGAGCAGCAGGACGGTCATTGAGTGCTTGGTTCTCTCAGCCCCTAGTATAGAAACCAACATTAGCTAGGTCAGATGAAGTCTTTGACACATGGGCTTACAATCATATAGACATAGGTGATCCTGCCTCTGGACTGACTATAATCGATACAAACCTTAATATTAATAATCAATCCATTTATAGAGTATTTATGGTATGGCAGGCATACTAGAAAACAAGGCAGGGGCGGCTAGGTGGCGCAGTGGATAAAGCACTGGCCCTGGAGTCAGGAGTACCTGGGTTCAAATCTGGTCTCAGACACTTAATAAGTACCTAGCTGTGTGGCCTTGGGCAAGCCACTTAACCCCATTTGCCTTGCAAAAATCTAAAAAAGAAAAAAAAAAGAAAAAAGAAACAAGGCAAAAAGAAGAGTCCCTGCTCTCCCAGAACTTGCAATCATTCACCAGAAATGTTGGTAGAAACAGAGCAGGATCTTCTAAAAGGTAACGGTAAAGCTAAGGGGTCTTCCAAGCCTCTCCCAAAGCCTCAGTTTCAGAAGTGAATACAAGGGAAGTTCAGTAAATCTGATACTTGCTGAATGAATGAATCCATATATAGTTAGCCAGAACACAACCAAATATACATCAGGTCTTTGCTGTGCAAATGCTTCCAGAAATACGTCACTTGTAACACACTCACCTAAGCACATGCTTACGGACAGACAAAGAGAGACAAAAAGGCAGAACTGGGGGCAGGGTGTGACTTAGAGGTGGCCCTGTCCCAACTTGTTCAAGGTCATACAATAAACTGATGTAAAACTGGTACTAGATACCAGGTCTCTTGGAATAGAATTGTTTTCAATGAAAAACCTTGCCTACCTCTCCCACTCCTCCTATCGACCCCCCCCCCCGCCCCTCCCTTGTCCCACATGCACAGTCACCCCCTGAGTCAATGACTTGAGTACACACAGAGTCATCCTGGGAATGGGGGGAAGGTGTTACCATCTTTCTTGTCTCCCACCCATCTACTTCCTCTTCCTGTCATTCTCTGCTCCGTTTTGTGCTCCCAGTTATAATAAAATGAATGATGCTGAAGGACAAGTACTTTCTTGGTCTGGGAGTCCTAGCTGCCACCCCAAGCTCTGGAATCCAGGGTGGAAAGATGGAGAAATTAGATAGCCCCCATCTGCCTCTCTTCCTCTGCCATCCCATCTGGCCATCAGGATGCTCTCTCTCCCTCTCTCCACTTTGGAAGCGCTAGTATGCCTGGCCACTCCAGGATGAGGAGGAAGGCAGCTCTGGGCCCCACTCCTCAGGCTAGGAAGACTGAAGCCCTTCCCCCTTCACTCCGCAATTGGATGCAGTCGTGTGCTCTGGCACCCCAGGGTGGAGAGGAGGGCAGCTCTGCCCCCCCAACCAATCCTCAGGCCAGGGGGAGGGGCCAAGCAGCCCGAAGTCCTTCCTCTTCCACGCCCCCACTGGAAGCAGTGGTGTGCTCTGGCCTCCCCAGGAGGGAGAGGAAGGCAGCTTTGGGCCCCCCCTCCTCAGGCCTGGGGAGGGGCTGGTCAGTCTGAGTTCCTCTCCTCCTACATTTGCTTCACCACAGAGGTTCGGGCTTCCAGTTCAGCCTCGGGGTAGGCAGTACTGACCGTTTGGATGGGGGTACAGGTAAAGGAGTAGGTGCAAAACCTTTAGGACCAGCAGCATCCCCTATAGGGACGGATCGCCTAAGGCCTCTTTCTGGAAGAACAGGAATCAGCAGCATTTTCTCCTTCCATCCCCAAGCTGCTGCCCCCACAGAGATGACAGGAGGGGGACTTGGACTGCAGGACTGGTAAGTTTTCAGGTCTCCATATCCGCCACCTTTCATTCTCCTATTCTACCTCCTTTCTTCAGCCTTAGTCTTCTATTTTTCCTATTCTCCCTCTATTTTCCTATTCTCCCAATTCCCATCATTTTAATGGGTCACTCACTCCCCTGTCCCAGAATCCTCCTGGATTCTCCCTATCCTCTGCTCTGCCAGAACATCACTTTCTTATTCTCTGATCCCCATTTTTTTCCTAAAGTACAGATCTAACCATGTCACCCCCACCTCTACTCAGGAGTTTCCAGTAACTACTTATGACTTCTAAGGTCAAATATTCAGCCCTTTGCTGGGCCCTTCATAACCTGGCCCCTTTCTATCATTCCAATCTTCTTATATTTTAGTCCCCTTTATGAATTCTGCAATCCAATCACTGACTATTCCTCATACACTCCATTTCCTGGCTCAATGTTGGTGTTTTGTTTTTTTTTAATTGTTGTGTTCAGTTGTGTCCAACTCATCATAACCCTATTTGGAGTTTTCTTGGCATAGGTATTGGAATAGTTTGTTATTTCCTTCTCCAGCTCATTTTATAGATGAGGAAACTGAAGCAAATAGGGTTAGGTGACTTGCCCAGAGTCACACATCTAGTAAGTGGATGAAACTGAATTTGAATTCAGGTCTTCCTGATTCCTTAGTAAATGCTTATCGACTATCTCCCTCTTCTCCAGTTCTCTAGAACGTCCTTTTTTGTTCCCTGGTTCCCCCATTCTATGGCCCTCCAAATTCCTACCCTCTATCCCACAGATGCTCTAACTATCCTTTCCCCTGACTCAGTATCCTGTCTTTTATCCTCCTTTACTCATATCTCCTTATCTTCTTGTCCTTTGATCTCATTCTTCTATCCCCAGTCCCACTAACTTGACCCCATTAATCTATCTCCCTGACTCTCCATTTTGTCCTCCTATTATCCTTCCCTCTGTCAATAAGCTCTCTTCCTGACCAAAGTGAGGGCAGATCCCATAGTTTTCTACCCTATCTCCACCCCCACCCCACCCCACCCCACCCCACCAAATGACCTGACTTTGTGGGATTTTGTTTGACCCATCTCCTTTTCAAGGTTTAGTAGCATCTCCCTGGTTAGGCTTAAATGATATTAGTGGGTTGTCCATTTTAGTTACTACCTAATCCCAGTGTTCCCCTCACAAAGTTGTTTTCCAGTGAGCAATTTGGGAGCTCCCTGAGTTAACTCAGTGACCTTGCCATGGTGTGTGACTCCAGAACATCTAGCCTCTGAACTAGTGAATATTTAATCTAAGAATCTAGTTGTATGTGAGTTGTACCTGCATATGTGAATGTGAGTGTGAGTGTGAGTGTGAGTATATGTCAGCTTGTTGGGAAACCAACTCACCAGCCATTGTCCTGTGCCAACAGAGCGTGAATTATTGCTTCCACCATGCACCATGGCTCCAGGGGACTTCCTGTTTTTCATCTGTGCCCTTTTGCTGATCCTTCCAGACCCGAGTCAGGACTCAGGGCATCCTGTGCTAACAAATGTCCCCTTTGTTGCCATCTGGAATGCCAACACCTATTTGTGCCAAGAGAAATTTCAGGTAAACATCAGCCTGGACACTTTCCATGTGATAGCCAACCCAAACCAGGTCTTCAAGGGACCAACTATGACCATCTTCTATAGCAATGAGCTGGGCCTTTACCCTTGGTACACACCTGCTGGACAGCCCATCAATGGTGGCTTGCCTCAGAATGCCAGTTTCTGGGACCATCTGATCAAATCCTTTAAAGACATCCTGGTCACTTTGCCTGACCTCAACTTCAAGGGGATTGTGGTCATCGATTGGGAAGAATGGCGTCCTGTTTGGGCCACGAACTGGGACTTAAAGAAGATATACCAGGAGCATTCTCTGGATCTGGTCAGAGAAAAACATCCAGACTGGCATCCATTCCAGATAGAGGAGGTGGCTAAGAAACAATTTGAGGAGGCAGCCATGAAATGGATGGTTGGCACCTTACAGCTGGGGAAGTTCCTGCGACCTAGGGGACTCTGGGGCTACTATGGTTTCCCAGACTGTTACAATTATAACTTCCAGAAGGCCAACTACACAGGAGAGTGTGATCAGGAGATCCGGGTCCTGAACAACCAGTTGTTATGGTTGTGGGAACAGAGCCAAGCCCTTTACCCTAGCATCTACCTTCCTCGGGAGCTGGAGGGCACAGGAAACTCACTGCCATTTGTCCGTGGGAGGCTGCAAGAGGCATTCAGAGTGGAAGGGAAAACCAGGAATCCTGGCAGGCCTATCTTGCCCTACATGCAGATCTTTTATGAGAAGACAAATGATTTTCTGCCCTTGGTGAGCTCCTCCCCCTATTCCCCTCTCCTCCTAAAGTCCTTCCTACTTTATTTTTTTGATTTAAAAAAATTTTAAATTTATTTTTCACTTATAAGTAAAGATAATTTTCAGCATTTATTCATTCATTCATTCATTCATTTATTTATTTGGCAAGGCAATGGGCTTAAGTGACTTGCCCAAGATCACACAGTTAAGTATTAAGTGTCTGAGGCTCAACATTCATTTTTTTTTTTAGGTTTTTTTCCTAAGGTAATGGGGTTAAGTAGCTTGCCCAAGGCCACACAACTAGGTAATTATTAAGTGCCTGAGGCTGAATTTGAACTCAGATACTCCTGACTCCAGGGCTGTGCTCTATCCACTGTGGCACCTAGCTGCCCCTCAACATTCATTTTTAAAATTTTATTTATTATTCCAATTACATGCTGTGATAGTTTTCAACATTCTTTTTTTGTAAGATTTTAAATTCCTCATTTTTCTCCTCTTTCCCTTCCTTCCCCACCTTCAGTTGACAGCGAGTAATCTGATATAGGTTATTATATTAAGCATGTTTCCATATGAGTCATCAACATTCATTTTAATAAATTTTCTTTCTCCCTTCCTTCCCTCCCTCCTTTTCAAGACAACAAGGAATCTGATATAGGTTGTATTTGTACAATCATGTTATGCAGGAAAAAACTGCATGAAGGATAAAATAAAAAACAAATTTTCAAAGAGTGAAAATAGTGTGCTTTGATCTGCATTCAGATTCCAAAGTTCATTTTTTTTTTTTTTTTTAAGTTTTTTGCAAGGCAAACGGGGTTAAGTGGATTGCCCAAGGCCACACAGCTAGGTAATTATTAAGTGTCTGAGACTGGATTTGAACCCAGGTACTCCTGACTCCAAGGCTGGTGCTTTATCCACAACGTCACCTAGCCACCCCTCCAAAGTTCATTCTATGGATGTGGATAGTATTTTTCTTCCTAGGTCTTTTAGAATTATCTTTGATTGATGAATTGCTGAGAGTTTAAGTCTCTCACTGTTGACCATAGTACAATGCTGTTCAGCTACCTACTGATAAGAGTTAGACCAGCTGTAGACCACAGTCTTTGACCATATTTAGAGCCTCAAACTATGCCAGGGGCCCTGCCCAGGGTAACCCACTCCCACCATTAGTCTTTTGGGAAATGGACTTTGCTTTCCCCTTGGTGACAGACCAAGAAATTGAGTTCCCCTTTCCCAACATGGGAGATCATCTTCCTGACACCTAATATGACTTTTGGTGAGTGTCCTTGTTCCACTGAAGCAGCATGGAATAGTTGATTGTGTGGTGATGTTGAATCAGGAGCCCTGGGTTGAATCCAGTTTCTGATACTTGCTAGCTGTGTGACCCTAAATAGGTCATTTAACCAGTCTGAGCTTCATAATTTACTCAAATGCTAAATAATGTATTTGCAGTGTTTACAGGGGAGATCTCTTGGGAAGAAAATACTTTCTAAACTTTAAAACTAGAGGAAATTTAAAATATTATCATGAACCTTTGCTTTACTGCTAGAAGCAATTCCTCCAGGATATGAGGAGAAAAGCATGTCCTTTTATCTCTTCAAGAATTGGGGAGGGGAAAATATTAATACTCTCACAAAGACCTTTTTTCCCATTTATTTTACATTCCTCCATTGCCCCAGGAGGAGCTGGAGAATACCATTGGAGAGAGTCTGGCTCAGGGTACAGATGGAATTGTATTATGGCTGAGTGGAGACCGTGAACAAACCAAGGTGAGTGGGATCTGGGAGGAGCTCAAGGGTAGTGTCATATATGAACAGTGGACTAGTGGAGATGCCCAATATAAAAGAGAAAAAAGCACATCACCAAATTGGGTATGCAACTAAAAAATCTCATGAAAACCAACAAATGAAAAAAATCCATTAAATCTCAAAATAGAAAACGTAAAAATAAAGGAAGAGATTGACAAAATTGAAAGCAAAAAAGCCATAGAATTAATAAATAAAATTAGCAGCTTAAAGAAATCCAATAAAATAAACTATTAGCTAATTTGATTTTTAAAAGGTCAGAAACCAAACTACCAGTATCAAAATGATACAGATAAATTCATTATCAATGAAGAAGGAATTATTAGAAATTATTATGTTCAATTAGGTGCCAATGAGCCAGACAACCTAAATGAAATGAATGAGCATTTACAAAAATATAAAATGCCCAGATCAACAGAACCAAGAATGGAAGATCTAAATAACAATGTATCAGAAAAAGAAATTAAACAAGCTAAAAATGAACTCCCAAAGGGGGAAAAAAACCCCAGTACTAGATAGCTACAAGTAAGTGCTATCAAACATTTAAAGAACAATTCATTCCAACACTACAAAAACTGTCTGAGGAAAAAAAAATTAAGTTGTGTGATCCTAGGCAAGTCACTTAATACTGACTGCCTCAAAAAAAAAAAAAGGAAAAAGAAAGAAAAGAAAAGGAATCCGGTTGCAATTATTTTTATGCTACAAATATAGTATTGATACCTAAACTAGGGAGTCAAAATAGAAAAAGAAAACTACAGAGATGCCTATTATCATGCCCTCCTTAGGATAAGAGAATGGGAGACCAGGTTCTTCTGAATAAGCTCTTGCAATTCTGGTGGAAAGGAAATTATCTTTATATGTACCTAGAGCTTATGGTATGGGGCTGGGGGGTGGCAGACTCAAGCATCACTGCCTCATTCATCCTGAGTAGATTTCCCTTAGATTAGCCTGAATAGGGGAAGCTGGCTTGGAACCTTTCTGATGCCTCTGGGTGTGCCCAAAGTTGGCATGGAAGATATTCCTGGAAGGAGGGGTGGGATGGGGTGGGACTATGTGAGTCTGACACCAAGGCTGCTTTTTCTGCTCTCAGGAATCCTGCCAGGCCATTAAGGACTATGTGGACACCATCCTTGGACCCTTCATCCTGAATGTAACCAGTAGTGCCTACCTCTGCAGTGAGGCACTATGCTCAGGGCATGGCAAATGTGCCCGTCACCAACATCACCCATATGCCTTCCTTTTCCTCAACCCAGCCAGCTTCTCTATTCATCATCATCCAGAGAATGGGCACTTGAGCCTTCAAGGTTTCTTGGCAGAGGAGTCCTTGGCCAAGATGAAAACAGAATTTAAATGTCTCTGCTATAGAGGCTGGGCTGGGGAGCATTGTGAATACCAGGGCAACCTTTAAATCCTCTAAAGAAGCACTGTCTCAGTAGGAACAAGAGATCAGCTGAAAAGGGCTCTCATCCTCTTCACTGCAGGCCTGGCCCATATGCTAAGCCTCTTGGAAGACAGCTTCCCCTCTATATCCTGTCACTGCCTCCCATCCTTCAGTGACTATCACTCTGAACCCCCGGGTTCTCCTTAGTCAAAGGGAGATAACAGGACTTCATGGGATGATTTAGAGAAAAGTGCTTTATAAATCACTTTAGAAAGGAGAACGGTTTTATTCTAAGGAATACTAGTATAAATGTTTATCATAATTCATGATGTTCTCTTTGGGTTGGTCTTTCCTATTGGGATAAGAGGCAGGGATGGAAAGTGGACCATTGTTAGGGTCCATTGGGGTGAAAGGCACCTGGGGACAGTTTGAATATTTTTATTCAATATCAAACATCAATAATTTTATCCACTTGTGCAATGCTTTATTGAATATTAAAAAGAAATGAACACTTGTAGGACAATGACTTGTCCCAAGACCATTTCTATCTGAACTCCATTGATGAGAATGAATTTTCAGGATTAGCAAAGAGATGTTCAGGGAAGAAAGATTACTAACCTTTAGAAACTGAGTTCCCCTTTCTGTCTATTCAGTTTCTTTAATTGTCAGCAAGTCCAGAGCTCCAGGTATGCTTGGGGTGGTCCTCTGACTCCAAATCTGAATTAATCAGTCAATAAACAGAATGACTCCAATTCATCCCCAGGGAACTATTCCTTAAAGAAAAGAATTTTAAAAAATAGGAGAAAAGAAATCATACAGCAAAACCAGCAAACATAAGAAACCATGGCATATATTCCAGGACCCACAATCCCCCTTTTCTGCAAAAAAAGGGAAAGAGGTATCTTTTTGTTTTTTAATCTCTTCTTCTGGGCCAGAGTTTTATTATTATTTTTAAAATTAATTTCAAGTATATGCAAAGATAATTCTCAACTTTCATCTTTTTTTAATTGATATTTTATTTTAACTTTCCAATTACATGTTATGGTAATTTTTCAACATTCATCCTTATGCAAATTTATAATCAACATTCATTTTCTTCCAAGATTTTGAGTTCCGCATTTTTCTTCTTCCCTCCCTTCTCTCCCCACTTCCCTTGACATTGAGTCATCTGATATAGATGACAGATGAATAACTGTTAAACATATTTCCATATTATTCATATTGTAAAAGAAGAATCAGAACAAAAGGGAACAAAAGATCATGAGGACAAAAAAACCAAACAAATCATAAAGTATTAAAACAAATTTTAGAAAGTGAAAATGAAAGTAGTGAGCTAAGTCTATAATAGTTGAGCATCATACAATGTTGCTATTAATGTGTACAATGTTCTCCTGCTTCAGGATTATTTTAAACAGTGTTATAGATTTATAATGAAAAGCAGAGCAGACCATTGCATGGAGTGCTGGCTTTGGAGTACGAAACCCTCCTGCAACACCCCCCCCCCACCTGTGTTGGCTGCTGTAACTCTAGGGAAGTCACTGAATACCTCAGCACCTTAGGGAACTCTCTCAATTCATTTGGGAACAGAAAACAGGCAGTTTTCTATACCAAGATCACAGGTTCAGTTGAAAATGTTAAAGATAAATTTTCATAGAGGATCATGTCAAGTGCTGGAATAGATACTAGAAGTCATCTGTTTCAACCGCTTTATGTTACAGATGAGGAAACTGAGGCCCATGGGAGTTGTGACTTTCTTTTAATATTTTATTTATTTATTTTTCCAACTACATGCAACAGAAGTTTTTACCAACCATTTTTTTTTCAAGGTTTTGGGTTTTACATTTTTCTCTCTCCCTCCCTTCCTCCCCCCCACCCCCAGATATAGGCTCTACATTTATAACTATGCTAAACAATCGATCCATATTGATCATGTTGTGAGAGAAGACTCAAATCCAAACAGAAGAAAGAAAATAATAGAGAGGGAGAGAGAAATGATGAGTTATAAGACAACTTTTAAAAATTGAAGATAATAAGCTTAGGTCTTCATTTAACTTCCACGGCTCCTTTTCCAGATATAGATGATAACTTCCATCATAAATCCTTTAAAATTGTCTTTGATTATTGTCCTACTGAATTAAACAAGCCCATCTTGGTTGATCATTACACTGTGTTGTTGGTGGTGTCTATGATGTTCCTCTGGGTCTGCTCATTTCATGCAATTCTGTAAGTCTTTCCAGGCTTTTCTGAAATCCCATCATCACATACATGTACCACAATTTGTTCAGCCAATAATACCCATCATCATATACATGTACCACAATTTGTTCAGCCAGTAATACCCAGGGGCATCTCCTCCACTTCCAATTCTTTGCCATTGCAAAAAGAGCTGCTACGAATGTTTTGGTGCAGTAGGATTTTGACGTTTTCCATGGTCTCTTCAGCATGCAGAGCCTGGCCTGGTGTTGCTGTGTCAAAGGGCAGGCCCAGTCCCATTGCCCTTTGGGCACAGCCCCAGATGGCTCACAGGAAAGATGCATCAGTGCTCAGGAGCTGTGATTTTCTCAAGGTCACACAGGTGGCATCAGAGGGACGACTTTCACCTCCTTTATAGTTATCTTAAACACAAATTTATTTGGGTAGAGAAGGAATTTTTAAAAGTGGCACTGAGGGGCGGCTAGGTGGTGCAGTGGTTAGAACACTGGCCCTGGTGTCAGGAGGACCTGAGTTCGAATTCAGCCACACTTAATAATTACCTAGCTGTGTGACCTTGGGCAAGCCACTTAACCCCATTGTCTTGCAAAAATCTAAAAAAATAAAAAGAAAGAAAAAAAGTGGCACTGAGCGGGTTTTGATCCTTTGGGGCTTCCCAGCCCCAGGGCCCGGTTCGGAAGTAAGTCGCAGGCCCAGTCAGCGCCACCTCCCAAAGCTCGGGCCAAGTTCACTCACAGAACACGTCCACACACGCACGCGCACACCCCCGGAGGCGGGGCACGTGCACACCCAGGGCTCTAGGGCGCCCACGCGGGCGCGGCGCATGCGCACTCGCGGTGCAGGGCACGTGCGCGCACACAAGACCGGGGCACAGCCTCCTGGCGGTGGCTCCTCCCATCGCCCCGCCCCTACTCTCCAGCGTCCAATTGGCAGGGCCCTCCGGCGAGGGGCGGTGCCGAGCAGCAGCTGCTGTGCGTCCTCCTCTCCGCTGGGTGGGGAGCGCGGGGGCCGGAGCAGGGGCCGGGACCGGGGCCGGGACCGGGGCCGGGGCCGGAGCGGAGCCGGGACCGGGGCCGGGACCGGGGCCGGGGCCGGGGCCGCCCGGGGAGAGCAGGAGCCGGGAGCAGCATGTCAGTGTCGCCGCCCGCCCCGCCCCACGTCATGTGTCTGTCTGTCTGTCTGTCTGTCTGCAGGATCCCTGATCTGGGGGGCCCTGGGAACCTCCCTGCGGCAGCGCCCCTGATTCCCCCCAGGGAAGGCCAGGCCCAGCCTCCCCTTTAGAAAGGGGGAAACTGAGGCAGAGGACTTAAGGGGTGCCGGGCCCCCCGCCCGCAGCCTCGTTATCAGGCCGTCCCGCCCAGCCCCCAGCCCCCCCCCCCCCAGGCAGCAGGGCTGCCCCCAGGCCTGTGGCACAAGAGCAACTTCCTTTTTCAAGAAGGGGTTCAGCCTGAGCAGGGGAGCAGAGGCAGCTGGCAAGAGGCAGCTCCCTTTCCTTGCCCGAAGCCCCCGGAGGTAGGTGTTTAAACAGGATGATGGGGAGGGAGAAGGGGATGGCAGAGGGGGCTGGGGCCAGGTCTGGGGGGGTCCTGGCCCCGCTCTGACCCAGCTAGTCCTGCCTGACCTGGCTTAAACTCCTTCGGGCTCCAGGACTCAGTTTCCCCAACTGTAAAATGGGAATGCTGACCCGGCCGGTTTTAGAATCCTCCCGAAATCCCTTTTCCCATCTGTTAAATGGGGGTGTGGGCTTGGCCAGTTTCTCGGCCGGCCCATCGCTGCTGGTCTGTGGTCCTTTGAGCTCAGGACTCCTGAGGCCAGCCTTTGATGAGGACGCTGGCTGGACCCATCCTGGGGAATCCTCGAATCAGCCATCTCCCTCCTGGGATGAGGCAGGAGCCAGGGAGATGGATTCTCTTACCTTCCCCAGACAGCCTGGACATCCTACTGTCCAGACACTGGTCTCCAGACCTTGAGAGTGAGGGGACACCACAGTGTGGGAGACCCTGATGGGGGGGTGAGGGTCCCCCTGACTGGCCGTTGGGACCTAGCCTGTGTGGGAAGGAAGCGGGGTGCCCTTATCTATGCAGCTTTGCAATCCTCTGGAGAAAAGCAGAAGTCAACCCAAGACATGAGATGCTCTGTGCCCCTCATGAGGGAGGAGGCCCAGCCTCTGTTTCCCCCCTCCCCCCATTCAGTCTTAGGGGCTCTGAGCCATTCTCTCTCTCCCTTTCATACCGATCCTCCGCCTTTCTGGGAGCCTTGATTTCCCTGCTCAAGGTGATCTCTTGGTGGAGGTTAGGGAAGGCTGAGATTCTTGAATCCAGTGTCCATCTTCTCAGTCCTTCCTCCCATGAACTGAAATGGGCTGGGGGAGGGGAAGGTGAGGCTTCTATTTAGGGCTTGGGGAAGGCTGGGGGGAACCTGTCCTTGTCAGTAACTTTTCATCAGCCGGCCGAGGATTCCAACAAAACTGGCTGAATGGTATAAATAATTAATCCCAAACCCACAGTTAATCCAAAAATAAATTTGCTTTGGACCTTTTGGGAATTTATAGGAGGGTAATATTTATTTCATAGAAGTTTTCCTTCCTGAACTGAGTTCACACTGGGGGAAAAAAAAAACAAACCAAAACTAGGCTAGGGACCCACCAGAGACCAGACCATAAAAGGTCTGGTTGAAGGAAGGAGGGGTGGATATTGTTTTGCCTGGACAAGAGAACTGGGGAATCGGGGAGGAGCAGTGGTATGATCTCTGTCTTCAAATATCTGAAAAGCTGTCCAGCAGAAAAAGATTAAATGCATGGAGCCCCAGGGAGCAGAATGAGAAGCACTGGGGATTTGGGAAACTACATAAAGGTAGCATTAGGTAAAATTTAGTAAGGAACAAATTCCCTAAGAGTGGGAGCTGCCCACTAGGGAGTGAGCTTCACAGAGCTCTCCTGGTTAGTGGAAGCTGAGTCTCCATTTGTCTGGGATGCTGCAGAGGGCGTTCTTGTGCAGGAGGACTTTGCACCAGATGACCCTTGAGGTCCCGTTCAGCCCTGACCTGTGGAGATTTTGTGAAACCTCGGCTCTGGCCCCTCCACAGGAGAATGGAGAATTGGGCATAGACCCCCGAGGGAAGCGCGGCTCCTGACCAGCAGCTGGATGATGGCCTCTTTGTCCTCCTTGGCTTCAGGCCCTGGCCTCGAAGGGCTGACCCTGGAGCCAGCCCACCTGCGTCCAGAGCTCCTAGATGCCTGTGCTGACCTCATCAACCAGGAGTGGCCCCGGAGTCGAGCCTCGCGCCTGCACTCGCTGGGCCAGTCTTCAGATTCCTTTCCCCTGTGCTTAGCCCTGCTGGGGCCACCCCCTGCGCCTGGCGCTTTGCCCACCGTCCTGGGCCATTCCCGCCTTTCCCGAGTCGCCGCCCACGATCACAGCCTACTGGTCGAAACCGTGGTTGTGGCTCGGGCACTTCGGGGTCAGGGGTTTGGCCGACGCCTCATGGAGGCCACTGAGGCCTTTGCCAAGGCCCGGGGCTTTTGTCGGCTCCACCTGACCACCCACGACAAACAGCATTTCTATGCCCACCTGGGCTACAAGCTCGGGGAGCCAGTGCAGGGCATTGCCTTCAGTAGCCCTCTGTCTGCTGCTATCCTTCAGGCCTTCCAGCCTGCCAGCCAGCCTGCCAGTCCTCCAAAGCCTAAAGTCCCCAGCCCCTGCAGGGACACTGCAGGGATCCCCTCTATTTCTCACTCCCCACCTGGGCCCAATCTGCCCCCTGCACCCCCTCCCCCTCCCCCATTACCTGCCCCACTTCTCAGCCCTCCAGCTCTCTCCCCCACAGACTCCCCACAGCAGAGTCTTGTGGAGACACCATACAGGGACATTCGGGGCCGCCCCATATTTTGGATGACAAAGGAGATCTGATGGGGTCAGTTTCATGGCCTTTTAGCTGAGGATAAAAAGAAGGCAAGAGTGCTGGGAAGGATCCCAAAGAATGGACCGAGGAGCTCATGAGAAGTCTGCCCTGAAATCTTTGCGGTGCCTGAAGCTGTCGGTGCTGCTCCCTCGGGGAAGTCTGAAGATGAAGAGATTCCCTCAGCCTCACCCTATTTTTTTTGAGCCTTCCTTATTAGAAAGTGCTAATCTGAGTTCCAAAAGCACACCCAGCAGAGAAGGCCGTGGAGATGACAATGGCCATCCTGTTGTTTCCGTAGCACTTTCAGGTTTACACAGCCCTGTGAAGGAGGGCCTGAACATAGTATTTTTTTGGCCCCCTCTCCTGAAGGAGGAAATCAAGTCCTAGAGCAGCAGATCGACCTGTGAGGTGGCCGGGCTGGGAAGCGATGGCAGGCTTCTCACTTGATGCTGCACTCTGCCATCCCACAGACTGCCTGTTGTCCTGCAGATTCTAGCTGAGTGACTGTCAAGGGCTATGTCACATCTGAATAGTGGTCTCAGTAAGCGATGGTTGGATCTTTGTGTTAAGCAGCATGGTTATGTGTGAGCAGCAGAAAATAAAGCAGCCCCGTCCCGGGGACCACCTGTCTGGGGCTCTCCTTTGTGCTTATTTCACCTCTTGTAGCCTCTTACAGTGTCTCCCCTTCCTCAGAGCAGGCCCCACTTTCCTCTCCTCTCTTCCCCTCCTCAGGAGACTACCTTTAATTATCGTCCTTTTCTGCTATTCCTGATTAGGAGCCCACAGGCTCAATGAGAAAGATGGAAGGGAAGGTCCATGAGGATAGCCAGGAAGGTGATGGGGTCTTAAATCCAATCCTTCTTCATACTCCAGACTTTTGTTCTCCTGCCTCTCACTCTAGTCTCCTCTCTCCCCTACAGGTCTCTCCCTGCTGGGCCCAGCTATGAATGGGGGCTGCTATTTAGTGGCCTGGGTCACCCTATGCCTGGTGGGTGGGTGGGTGACCTCATGGCATCTGGGCCGCCCCTTCACTGTAGTGTGGAACGTGCCCACAGCCCGATGCCAAGCCCGCTTTGGTCAGCCCCTGCTCCTGGAGCTCTTTGGCATCGTGCATAACCAGGCCCAGCGCTTCCAGGGCCAGAACATTACCATCTTCTACAAGAACCAATTTGGCCTTTACCCCTATGTAGGACCAGGGGGTGTCCTCCACCATGGAGGTGTCCCCCAGGCTGTTCCCCTGCACAAGCACCTCGCCCTGGTTGCCAAGCAGATCTCTGGACTCATGCACAAGAGCTTCAGAGGCTTAGCTGTGCTTGACTGGGAAGAGTGGTACCCAATCTGGAGCCGGAACTGGGGGCCCCGCCGGGTCTATCGGAAGGCATCTTGGGCCTGGGCTCGGCAGCAGTGGCCAGACCGACTTCCTCAGCAGCAGCGCCGAAAGGCTCGGGTCGCCTTTGAGCGGGCTGCTCGGACGCTGATGGAGGGCACCCTGCAGCTGGGGCGGGCACTGCGTCCCAGGGGGCTGTGGGGTTTTTATGGCTTCCCTTTCTGCCAAAGCCCCTGGCGGGGCAGGCACAATTACACTGGAAAATGTCAGGTGGTGGACAAGGCCTACAATGACCGCCTGCGCTGGCTTTGGGAAGCCTCTACTGCCCTCTTCCCTAGCATCTACCTCCCTCCTGGCCTGCCCCACATCTACCGAAAGAGCTACACACGCCACCGGCTGCAAGAAGCATTCCGGGTGGCTCGGTTTGGGCACTCACATCCTCTGCCTGTGCTGGCCTATACCCGCCTCACTCACCTTGGCTCTGGGCGGTTTCTGTCCCAGGTGAGCTTTTTATCTGAGGGAGACATTGGGGTCCCTGGTCTGAGGAAAGACCAGGGGGCCAGGGAGTTTGATCAATGCCAAGAGACCAGCCTGACCGAGCAACATCTCTCTCTTCCCAGAATGACCTGATTCGGACCATTGGAGTAGGTGTGGCCCTGGGTGTGGAAGGTGTGGTGCTCTGGGGTGACCTCTCTTTTTCCAGTTCTGGGGTAAGTAATTCTCTTTTTAGCCCCTGTGTTCTCTCAAAATTCCCAATTCTAATCTATGCCCTAGCCTTGGAAGCCAGATCTAGAATCCTAGATTTTTTATTTTTGGCAAATAGTATTTTCCAATTACATGTAAGGAGAGTTTTCAATATTCATTTTTTGATTTTTATTTTTGCAAGGTACTGGAGTTAAGTGACTTGCCCAAGATCACACAGCTAGGTAATTGTTAAGTGTCTGAGGCCAAATTTGAACTCGGATCTTCCTGACTCCAGGGCCGGTATTCTATCCACTGCACCATTTAGCTGCCCTGCAACATTTTTTTATATGATTTTGAGTTCCAAATTTTTCTCCTCCCCAAGACAGCAAATAATCTGACATAGGTTATACATGTACATATTTGTTGAACATATTTCCATGTTAGTCATGTTAGAAAGAACAATCATAAGAAAAGAGAAAAGCTGGGAGGAGCTGGGAGGAGGCGTCTATCATACTTGATCATTGCACGATGTTGCCCTTACTGAGGACAGTTCTGGTTCTTGCCCATGCCATGCAGCATCCATAAAACCCTCGGTTTAGAGCCAGAAGCAATCTTCATGGCTGTCTAGGCAATTCCTACCATTTATAGCTGAGGAAACAGCCTGGGGGTGGTGACTTGCTGAAGGGCACCCAAGTTGGGAGAGGTGGAGCTGAAATTTGAACTCAGTCCTTTGGCTCCAAATCTCATTCTCTCTTCTCTGATCCACACTACCTGGAACTCAAGGTCTCATACTGGCTGCTGGCTGACACTGCCTAGCTCGCTTCCCTTAGCAATCCCTGCTTTTCTCCAACTCTGTCTAATACAAGAGTTCAACTAGTTGGTTGCTAAGGCCCCTTCCAATATTTGATGTTCTGGCGGCTCTTTCCATTCTAGGAGGGAGTATGTCTGACCATGACGCAAGGATGGGAGGGAGAATAGCTGCTCATGAATGGAGGAAGGGGGAAGTATATCTGACCATGGATCAAGGGGGGGGAGATGCAAAGGTGGTCCCAGGACCAGGCAGCTGGAACCTTGGTTCCCTTTGGGATGTCTTTCCTCTGAGGAATGAAGGATTTCTCTTTCTTTCCCATCCTCAGGAGCAATGCAGGCTTCTCCAAAACTACCTGTCAACCATCTTGGGCCCCTACTTAAGCAATGTGACCAGGGCTGCCCAGGCTTGCAGCCAGCAACTGTGCCATGGCAATGGGCGCTGTGCCCGTCGAGAGCCCAGCAATGATGATATCTTCTTGCACTTGGAACCAACAGATGCCCTGGGAGCCCTCGGGGAAGAAGCTGCCAAATGGGCCCACTTCCAATGCCTCTGCTACCCAGGCTGGGCAGGCGGAACCTGCAAGTTTCATGTACGTGGCGCAGAGTGAAGGGGACTACCATGAGCCGGGTTCCCAGAGGATTGCCAATTGTGGGGACACAGCTGTGGGCTACCTCCGTCTGTCCTTGCCTTCTGAGCTTCCTTATGTTGTTCTGCCGGCCTGCTCCCCAACTCCTGAGAGACTGGTGTTTCTGAAACTCCCCCTGTGCTCCAGGGTCTGTTCCCCTCTACTGCTCTGCTGTGCCTAAAAGCACTGGATTTAGAATCATTATTTTTGACTTTGTACCAATTTCTTCTTAACGCCTCATAGTCATCCCTCCCATTTTTTTTTTTAGGTTTTGGCAAGGCAATGGGGTTAAGTGGCTGCCCAAGGCCACACAGCTAGGTCATTATTAAGTGTCTGAGGCCGGATTTGAACTCAGGCCCTCCTGACTCCAGGGCCCGTGCTCTGTCCACTGTGCCACCTAGCTGCCCCCCCCCCCAATTTTTAAGAGATTTGGAGTTAGAGCTCAGAAATCAAACCCCTAATTTTATAGCTCAGGAGGCTGAGCCCAGAGGGAGAAGGGACTTGACCAGGGTCACCAGTTTTGGGGTCAGGATCTGAACACGGCGCCTCCGTTCCCAGATGTAACACTTTTCTGCCAAGCTGCGAGATGGGGGGCTTGAACCAGCCCATCTCTAAGGCTCCTGGCAGCTGTTGCGGATACTCGGGATACATCCGGTCTGGGGGTCCCCCGGCCCTGCCTGACCCCACAGACCCTCAGGGCGGCGTAGCAAGGAGCGAGCGCACGTGAGAAGCGGCCACGTGCGACCTCCTGTCCCCGGGCAGCTTAAGGGTTAACCGAGCCCTGGACCGGGGCATGATGGTCTTTTGAGTTCCCCGGCCGGCCGGTTCCCCATTCCCCCCGCGGGAGGGACTTCGTTTCCCAAGATGCCCCGCTGCCTCGCGGGCCGGGGCGGGGCGCCGCGCGGAGCCCTGTGGAGGTTGTGGTTCCGACTTCCGGAGGCCGCGGCAGTCACCGGGACGCGGGGCCGGGGGGGGACTCGGTGTCCCAGCGGCCCCCGCGGCTCGGGCGGGGCGCCGAAAGGGGTGGGCCCCGCCGGGGGAGTCGAGCGAAGATGGTGGCGCGCGTGGCGTGCTGCCCCCGGCCTCTGCCCGTCTTCTCCCGGCGCGCGCCGGCGCCCAGGAGCGCGGACCCCGACGCGAGTTCCCGCCGGCTCTGACCCCGCGCCCTCGCGGCCCCGCGCGCCGCCTGCCCGGCCCGGCATGCCCCGCGCCCGCAAGGGACACGCGCCCCGGAGGGGAGGACTGCGGCGAGGCGGAGGCGAGCCGGGCCGGGGCGGGCCGGGGGCGGGCCGGGGCGGGATTTGAGGAGGGGGCGCCGGGGGCGGGGCCGGAGGCTGCGCAGCCTCTGGGGAGGCGGGAGCCGGGCTTGGGGGGCTGAGCAGGGGAGCAGCGCGGGCGGGGGCGAGGGCCTGGGGGGGCTGAGCAGTGTAGGAGGGGGCGAGGGGCCTGGGGGGCTGAGCAGTATAGGAGGGGGTGAGGGGCCTGGGGGGCTGAGCAGTATAGGAGGGGGTGAGGGCCTGGGGGCTGAGCAGTATAGGAGGGGGCGAGGGGCCTGGGGGGCTGAGCAGTATAGGAGGGGGCGAGGGGCCTGGGGGGCTGAGCAGTATAGGAGGGGGTGAGGGGCCTGGGGGGCTGAGCAGTATAGTTGGGGGTGAGGGGCCTGGGGGCTGAGCAGTGTAGGAGGGGGGGGGGGGCGAGGGGCCTGGGGGGCTGAGCAGTATAGGAGGGGACGAGGGGCCTGGGGGGCTGAGCAGTATAGGAGGGGGCGAGGGCCTGGGGGGCTGAGCAGTATAGGAGGGGGTGAGGGGCCTGGGGGGCTGAGCAGTATAGGAGGGGGTGAGGGCCTGGGGGCTGAGCAGTATAGGAGGGGGCGAGGGGCCTGGGGGGCTGAGCAGTATAGGAGGGGGCGAGGGGCCTGGGGGGGCTGAGCAGTATAGGAGGGGGCGAGGGGCCTGGGGGGCTGAGCAGTATAGTTGGGGGTGAGGGGCCTGGGGGGCTGAGCAGTGTAGGAGGGGGCGAGGGGCCTGGGGGGCTGAGCAGTATAGTTGGGGGTGAGGGCCTGGGGGGGCTGAGCAGTATAGGAGGGGGTGAGGGGCCTGGGGGCTGAGCAGTATAGTTGGGGGTGAGGGCCTGGGGGGGCTGAGCAATATAGGAGGGGGCGAGGGGCCTGGGGGGGCTGAGCAGTGTAGGAGGGGGCGAGGGGCCTGGGGGGCTGAGCAGTATAGGAGGGGGCGAGGGCCTGGGGGGCTGAGCAGTGTAGGAGGGGGCGAGGGGCCTGGGGGCTGAGCAGTATAGGAGGGGGCGAGGGGCCTGGGGGGCTGAGCAGTGTAGGAGGGGGCGAGGGGCCTGGGGGGCTGAGCAGTATAGGAGGGGGCGAGGGGCCTGGGGGCTGAGCAATATAGGAGGGGGTGAGGGGCCTGGGGGGGCTGAGCAATATAGGAGGGGGCGAGGGGCCTGGGGGGGCTGAGCAGTGTAGGAGGGGGCGAGGGGCCTGGGGGGCTGAGCAGTATAGGAGGGGGCGAGGGGCCTGGGGGCTGAGCAGTATAGGAGGGGGCGAGGGGCCTGGGGGCTGAGCAATATAGGAGGGGGCGAGGGGCCTGGGGGGCTGAGCAGTATAGGAGGGGACGAGGGGCCTGGGGGCTGAGCAGTATAGGAGGGGGTGAGGGGCCTGGGGAGCTGAGCAGTATAGGAGGGGGTGAGGGGCCTGGGGGCTGAGCAATATAGGAGGGGGTGAGGGACTTGGGGGGACTAGAGGACCATAGAATCAGGGAGGAGGGGGGGCAGAGGCCTGTGTAAGCAGGATTGAGAAATCTGAGTAAGGGTCTTGAGGAGGCCTGAGCAGAGAGGCATGGCTGGGGTCTTAGACTCTCTGGAGAATCCTTCAGGGCCAGTGTGAGAGGCCTGTGCGGGGAGGGCTGACACTAGCCTGGCATTCTAGGTGTGTGAAGGGGGGGGTTCAGATCAGAGCCGGGGCTGGAGGCGCAGTCTCTCTTGGGGTAAAACGAAGGAATGGGCTGGGCCTTGTCCAGGGAAGGAGAAGTGAGTGAGGCAGGCAGCCCTGGGGGTTCCCTTGAAGCCCTAGGTGGCTCCTGGATCTGCCTTGGGGAGCTGTGGTCAGGGGGTGCAGGGGAAAAAGTGGTCCTTCCCTTCCCTCTCCATTGTCTCCCCTCCCCCCTCCTCCCCCCAGAGGTGTCATATAGCCTCTCAGTTCTACACTTCTGGGCACAAGCCCATGGAAAATAGAGCCACGTGAATACTGAACTTGAGCCTTTTTTCTGGGCCCATGTAGAAGAAGGAAGCCCGGCCTGGCAGCCGGGACACCTGAGGGGCAGCCCCTGTGGCTGAGGACCTTCCTCTCCCTTCCACATCTCTGTTTCTCCGTCTGTAAACGAGGGGCCTGGAGCAGATGGTGTCTAAGGACGGAGGTGTCAGAACTGCGCTGTAAGGCCAGCCTTCTAACTGAAGACATTTGCCTTCCCCACCTCTAACATCTCTTGCCTTTTTTTCTGTCATTCTAGCCCAGGTCAGTTGTGCCCTCTGCACATGACCTTTTAATAATAGCAGCCTTAAGGTTTACAATGTCCTTTCTTCACAGTCCCCCTGGGGAGGAGGGTAGCACCCCCATTTTAAAAATGAGGAAAAAGGCTTTAAGAGAGGAAGTCACATGCCAGCTAGTAAGTGTTGGACCCAAGCCTCCCGGACCCCTTTTTCTCTCTGATTACAGACTTGAACCCTGATCTTCTGAATCCAAAGCTTGCTTTCTTAACTCACTTCCCGCTTGCTGGCAAACTTGCTGGACCAGGTCTGCATCTGGAGAACAGTGCTGGCTTCATGGCCCTTGCCAATCCGTAATCCCTGCAGGGGTGGGACCAGGAAGAGAATCGGTGGATACAAAAGGAGAGTAGGGGGCATTTTGGGCAGGTACTAGAGGCTTTGCTCATGTCCTCCAGGGAACCGGCAGGGCTGTCTTAGGGAGGCAGAAAGGTGCCCGCCTGCCTTATCAGCTTTGGCTGGGGAGTCTGTGAAATGTGATAAACGGGCCTCTTGAGAGTCCAGGGACTGTCCTAACCTTAGCTTCTCTAAGGCTCTTCAGATATAGTGACTGGAATCCCAAGGGAGTTCAGAGTCCAACTCATCTGGGGAAACTGAGGCTCTGGAGAGAGAGAAGGTCACACAGGTCAGGTAGTAAGGAACAGTCAGGGTTTAAATCCAGCTTTTCAGGGGCAGCTAGGTGGCACAGTGGATAGAGCACCGGCCCTGGAGTCAGGAGGACCTGAGTTCAAATCCAGCTCAGACACTTAATGATTACCTAGCTGTGTGGCCTTGGGCAAGCCACTTAACCCCACTGCCTTGCAAAATCCTAAAAAAGCAAAACAAAAAAAACAGCTTTTTCTGACTCCAGGGCCAATGTTCTTCAGGCAAGAGGAAAAAGTACATTTAGTATCTGAATGTTGGGAGGAAAAGAGTGGTTTCCTGAGTTCTCCCTCAGCTCACAACTTCCCTGTGCTGCCCAGCCTGGTCATCCCCTTCTTTCAACTCCCCAGGTCCCCAGAGATGTTCTCCATCCATCCCAGGACAGTTGGGATTCTCATTTAGGGCTCAGAGCCTGATCTAGATCCCAGGAGAAGCGCAAAATTACTGTGAGCTGAGGCTGTCTCCTCCTTTCCAAGCCTCCTGTCCACTTACATGGAGCCCAGAGCTTCTTTTCCCTTCCCCAGTGGCTCCAAACCTGCCCAAGGAGGCCCTTGGAGCCCCAGGAGAAAACTAAGTAGACAGACCTCAGAGGCTGGCGAGGCACCTCCCATGACTGTCCTGGAGCTCAGCAGAAGAGGGAGCTCCCAGCTGCGGCCTCCTGTGCAGACCCTTGGGGTGGGCACCTAGGCTCAGGGGAGGCCTTCCAGGCTGGTTCCTTTTGTTATCTGGAAAGGATCAGAGAAGGTATTTGCTCAGCCCAGGATTTGGAGGTCACACCAAGTGTGTACAGGGCAGCTATTAGGTCATTTGTCCCTCTGGGGCCTTAAGGAAGCTGGGGTGTGCTGGAAGATGGCAGCAAACACATCTTGGCTCCACGTTCAGGGACCTCTAGGTAGTATCAGGTGACTGACTGAGACCAGTGTGATTGTTCACTGTATCCCCTTCCCCCAGATTCAGAGCAGAATCTCATACCCCTTGAGGCGTCTGGGCTCTTGGGACACCTGAAGGTGGGTGTCTGAAGGATGGGCATATGGGGCTGAGACTTGGGAGCTGCCACAAGCTAGACTGAGCCCAAACATGCCCCTGGACCCACAGTGCTCCAGAATCAGGCAGGCAAGGGGCTGGCGGGCAGGCCTTGCTTTCTCCCCAGACCTGGAGGGACTGGCCTTCCCCATCACCTTGGGTCCCAGAGCCCAGAGATTGAACCTAGCTAAACTCTTCATCCCAGATGAGGGCTCTTTTCGCCTCCAGCAGCAGCTGGTCCTGTCAAATCCCTTAGTGGATAGAGATAACGCTTGGAGGTTTTCAAAGCATTTTACACATTATCTCATGTTCTATTGCTACCCTGCCCTTCCTGTTTCTGCTCAAGGCCTCAGTTTCCCTTTTTCAGGAGAGGGAGGGGATTCCACTGTATGTGTGTGTGTGTGAGCAGAGGCAGATTCCATATAAGACCACTAGCTATGGATAGGAGCTATTCCCTTTTGCCTGGGTATCTGGTTTAGACTTGGTAGACAAGCAGCCCCCTTTCCCCCACCATTACTAAGTATTGGGTAAATAAGAGTCCTTGAAGTCTCCCCTCCTGATATCTGAATTTTTGGTGGGGTAGGGGCTGAGCAGTTCCAGGAGGCATGAGACTGAATAGTATATTGGGGGCCTTTTAAGGAAATAAGGCCACACTCCCTGAACTAGACCTCAAAGCACAGGACCTTGGTGTCATCTTGTGTTAGAGCCCACATCCAGCATCTTAGGGTTCCCCCAGTTACCCACCCTGAATCGATGACAAGTCTTCTTGATCACATTTATGTTTTGAGCTTGGGCCACCTCTTGGAGTAACAAGTTTAATAAATTCCCCTTGGTGCCAAATTCGAAAACCATAAGTCTTCTTACCAAGCACAGGGTAGTTGGGGTTCTTTCAGCGAGGACTTGAATTCTCCTCATTGGCACCAGTTCCCAGCCATTCATCACCTCATATTCCAGAAGTGCTGTTCACAAGGCACATGTCCCTAAGTTGTTGGCAGTCTTTGTGGATGCACAAAGGCACTGAAGACCACTGGGTTATGGGATAAGAAATTCTACTTGGATTCTGGGGTCTGTGTTGGTGTTTGAGACTCTAAACAACTTGTGTGCAAGAGCCCTTCCCTTAGCCCAACTCAGAACTGACTGAATTCTCTTTTGGCAAGGCCTCATATGCCCCACAGGCTATTAGGATTGGCATTGCCCCATTGCTTGGAGGAAGGTGGGTAGAGTAAAATGCAAAGCTCCACAGGAGAGCCCTTCCTATTAGCATCTTTGAACTAGTAGTCCTAAATGAACTGGTCAGAGCAACAGGACCTGAGTCTGAAACTCAACTGGATGGATAATTACTGGGCAGATCCCCCTTGGGGGGTTTGCTCATCTGTAATACGAGGGGTTGAACTGGAAGATCTTGGAGTCTTCTTGCCACTCTCAGTCCTAATGCTGGGAGCCCTGGGCTGACCCCCCCCCCCCCATTTTGCCCCTTTCCAGGAGCTCGTAGCAGCACCCAGGCCGACTCTCCCTCCAGTGATGATGAAGCAACGAGTGAAGTGTTGAGTCACTACAGCAGTACAAGTGAGGGTGCTAGTGTTGTCGAAGAGAACCTCAGTAAGTCACGGCTGAGCCTGGGTGATGAGAGAGGAGGGAGGCCCCGGGGGACTGGCCAAGAAGGGTGACTTACAGGCTTTGTGGGTGGGGTCTGCAGGCAGCGAAGTAGTCGATGAGCAGGCCCAGCAAGAGGAGCTGGAAGAGAAGCTCAAGGAGCGCATCGATGATGTGGCTGACAAGAGGTTTGTGTGGGGAAGAGGGCATCTGCTGTGGCCCACCCCTCCGTCCTGCCCTGCTTCCCTTGATAGTCAAGATGATTAGTCTGGGAGGGTTGCTGCCATGGTGAGGCTGGATGCCCCATGCTGTCTTGCTGGATAGTGGCCTCCTTGCAACCCCAGCAATACTCTGGGATGCAGGCTTCTGTTCTTTGGGGGTCTGGTTCCCCTGTCTGGGTGAGCCCCAGGAGGAGTGGAGCATTGATACAGAGGGGGTTGTGACCTGGGCTTGCCCTTCAGTCCTTATTCTCCTCCAGTGCCAAGACCAGGCTGGGTGCTTTGGAGAGCTTGCGCCTGGCATTCTCCTCCCGGGTACTCCTGGACTTTCTACAGGAGCGCCGCCTCACCCTCACCGACTCTCTTGAAAAGTGCCTCAAGAAAGGTTCGACTTGGTTTTCTGACTCTTACCACCCCAGCCCTACCCTCCCTTGTCTCTGGGTGGGGTCAGGCCAGGGGGCTCCTGTGGAAGCCTGGATCTGGGGAGATTTGGGGGGAGGCTTCAAGGGGCAACCCTTTCCTGAATATCAGTAACTCTCACTTAGGTGACTGACAAAGGGCCATCCCACCCTTCTTTACAGGGAAAGGAGAAGAACAGTCTCTTGCTGCAAGTGTGCTGACCCTCCTGTGCCTTCAGATGGGTTCAGGGCCTGAGGGAGAAGAGCTCTTCCGGAGCCTGCGACCCCTGCTCGTCAGCATTCTTACCGATACCTCTGCCAACCTTGGAGCGCGGCACAGTGTAAGCCCCTCCTGTCCCCCCAGGGCTCCCCTCTTGCCTCTGCGCCTGTGGAGACCATCACCTTTAGACACAGCCATTTAAGGCCCTGGTTTAACAGAGGAACTCCATAGGCACCTGTGGAAAAGGACAAGGAGGATTTGAACCCAGTCCCTATGACTCCAAATCCGACCTGATCATGTCTGTATTTTCTTTTTTTTTAAAATTTTTTGCAAGGCTATGGGGTTAAGTGACTTGCCAAAGGTCACACAGCTAGGTAATTATTAAGTGTCTGAGGTTGGATTTGAACTCAGGTCCTCCTGACTCCAGGGCTGGTATTCTATTCACTGTACCACCTAGCTGCCCCCATGTCTGTATTTTTACTATTGCCTTGCTGTTGAGAGCCCCAGGATCTTGCCTCTTGATTTTGAGTATATCTGCCTCCTTCCTCTGAAGCAGTTTAATGATGAAAAGGGCAAAAAAAATGGGTTTCTACTTAAAGAGATTGCTGAGCCTCAGTTGTCACTGGGCCTGCTCATTGTCACCATGTATGAAGGACTCTCAGGGACAAGGGATTGATTCAGTTTGTTCTTTGGAGGGAGTAGTTGCCCAGGGCCAAGTTTTGGCTCAGTAAAAGGAGATTGAGCTGGCTGACTCTGTGGGATGGGTGTCTCACCACCTGGGGACTTAGGGACTAGGTCCCCTGGCCCTGGACAGCTTCTGCCAGCAGCTGTTGGCTGCACGTCACCACATTCGAGTGAGGATTCTTGGCCTTCCAGCTCTGGGATGCTGTGATTCTGACTGAGGTCTTTTCCCCCTCCTGTACTGTGAGCCCCATGAGCACAGACTCAGGGCCCCCTTCAGTTTTGGTCTCCCCTGTGCTCAGCAGAGAGCCATCAACAAACAGCTGCTGGAAGAATAATTGTCCTCCATGGGTGCACCTTTGTTGAGCCTAGGGCTAGGAACAAGGGTATGGTCCCTTAATGGCCCTTTTCTTAGAGTATTTTGGGCTGGGTAACAGGGCACAACTGGTTCATATTCCTGGGCTGAGATGAAGAGGGTGGAGGCTGGAGTCCAGTGTCCTTGGCTGCCCTACAGGCCTCCTTTTTCATTGGCTTATTTAAAAAATTTCTTGACCAACGTCAACAGACATGAACACTTCCTTATACATGAAATAGAAAAAGAGGATTGTATGCCATTTTGACTTCCTGTTTTGTTCCCAAATATGTATGAATACAGTCAATCCCACTGGTTATCCTCTGGCTCAGACTGGCAGGAGTTGGCTGATCTGGGAGGCCCTAAGGGCCAGGACCTGGATTAGGAATGGCTAAGGCGGGGTCCTGGGGTCCTAGATGCAGGACCGACAGGAATCCTAGAGGTCATGAGTGCAACCTCCTCATTTTACAGATGAGGAAACTGAGGCCCAGAGGTGAAGTGACTTCTCTCTGGCTTGGGGTCAGCCCTGGGTTATTGAGGGATGGCTGAGAGAGTCTGACCCCTGACCTGCTCTCCCCTGCAGTGTGCCACAGCCCTCGGGATGTGCTGTTACATTGCTGCTGATGATGTGGAGGTGAGTTTACCCTGTGCCCGGTTCCCTTTTCCTTTCAAGGACCCAGAGCACCTTCTCACCTCTGCTGACCTTAGGTCACCTCATTGATGCTGCCGCAGGTGTGGATGACTGATCTCCCAGCTGGACTTTGGCTTGAATAGAGGTCTGGTGGAGCTGGCAGGCAGTCTCACTGATGCCTTCCTTGCCTTGGGCTTTTGTCTTCTTGCAGGACCTCATCTCATGCCTAACCTGCCTTGAGGGCATCTTTAATGGGGCCTGTAGGGAGGAGCCATCGTCAACGCTGGCACCCCTTCAAGCTCTGCATTGCTGTGCCCTCCAGGCCTGGGCCTTACTGCTCCCCATCTGCCCTGGCTCCCACATCAGCAGGGTTCTGGACAGGTATGCAGGGCTCTGGAGAAAGGAGGAAGGAAAGACTAATGGAAAATCCCCTCTGGTCCTTCCTTGCCTGGAGGTCTGCATGGAGTCCTGACCCACAAAGAGCTGAATTTCTGTTGTAAATACAATTGAATGGCCAAAGATGATAATAGCTTTTAAGTGGAAAATCAGCCTCAAAACTAGGTTTTCTGATATCACATGCAGTACTCCTTCCATTAGACCATATTGCCTGAATTCACCCTCTTACAGAGAAACAGAACAGGCCATAGCTCCTATTCTCTTTAGCTGCTTAGCAAAAGGGGAAGGGGGGAACCACAGGGGTAGAGATTTTCAGATACAAATGACAGAGGACTGCGGGGCTGAGCAGAACCACCCTCACCTCTTCCTCCTGAATTCCTAAAGCCTGGCTGGGGGTGAGGGAAGCTGCCAGTGTTTGCTCACCGGTGCCTCCTGCCTTCGTACAGCCAGCTGCCCCAGCTACCCCAGCTTCTCTCCAGCGACAGCGTCCACCTGCGCATTGCAGCCGGGGAGACAATTGCCTTGCTCTTTGAACTGGGCCGAGATCTAGAGGTACCAGGAGTGGAGGTGGAGAAGGAGGAGGTGGGGGCCATTATGGTGGAAGGGCAAAGGTCCCCTGGGGTCACTTTTGTGACGGGGGAAGGTGAGCAGAGTAGAGAAAACCAAACTGTCCCAAGCTTCCCTGTCCAACTCTCCCTTCAGGAGGACTTCCTGTATGAGGACACCGACAGCCTGTGCAGCACCCTTCGGGCCCTGGCCACGGACAGCAACAAGTACCGGGCCAAGGCTGACCGTCGCAAGCAGCGCTCCATCTTCCGGGATGTTCTGCATTTCATTGAGGTGGGGGGGGGCCTCACACGTTCAAATACAAACACATCCATGTATGTGCACATGCTCAGACATGTGGATACACATGTGAAAATACAGAGCCCTTGGGGTGGTTGATTGTCTATACCTAAGTTTTCCTCCTCCCCAGTTTTTGGCATTACCCCAGCTGGTGGGGGGGGGGCCTGATTCAGATTCATGTAATTGTGGTTGAGACCCTAAACTCAACAAGGATGTACTAGGAGAGACAAAGCATCCTCTGCTCCCCCCCTGGAGCATAGTCCTTCCTCACCAGGTCTCCAGCCCTGAGTCCAGAGGTCTCTGGGAGCTGTCCCCACCCTCACTGTCAGCAGCTCAGGGCATCCTACAGTAAGGAAGTACCTCCTGGACTGGCCTAGCAGAGGACTAAAGCCCAGTATTCCATGGTCAGGGGTAACAGCTTCAGCCCCTCCCCTTTGCCAGTGGAGAAAGGACTGAGGAATGGTTCCTGGGGCCTAGCGGCCTTGTTCTGTGCATCTTCTCTAGACTGGAGAGTGTCAGGAAGAGACAATCAAGTTTGGACTGGAATGTATGTATGTGGACAGCTGGACCCGACGCCGGACCTATGCAGCCTTTAAGGAGACCTTAGGCTCTGGGGTCCTCCACCACCTCCAGGTACTCCCCTGCCCACTGCTCCCTCTAACTCCCAATGGCTTAGGCCTTCACCGACTCTCATGCCCCTTTGGTTCTCCCAGAACAATGAGCTGCTTCGAGACATCTTTGACCTGGGGCCAGTGTTGGTTCTGGACTCTGCTGCCATGAAGGCCAGCAAGATTTCCCGCTTTGAGAAGGTTTGTGGCTGGCCCTCCCCCTTGGCTCACCTTCATTCTGCCTCCTACCCATCTGGCCTGTTTGACAAGAGGGTTGCTGGGTTGGGAGGAGTGGGAAGATCTTGAGACCCTGGGCCTCCCCTTCTCAGGGTGGTACCCCATGCTCTGCCTCATTCCTGACTGGCCTCTGCTTGGGGTCAAGCTTGCTCCTAAGCAGCCTCCTCTCTTTTTTTTTTTCCAGCACCTTTACAATTCAGCTGCCTTCAAAGCCCGGACGAAAGCACGTAGTCGCGTACGGGATAAGCGCGCAGATGTTCTGTGAGCTTGGGAGCACCATGCCCTAGTCTTGGGGCTGAGTGAGGAGGCTGCCTTCATCCAGTTTTATATAGAAAAACAATGCCACAACATTCTTCTTCGTGTGGCCTGGCTCCCTGGGGGTCTTTGCTATATATTTTTTTAATGATAAAACCAAATAAAGGTGTTGGGGAGGGGGCTGCCAGGGCCAGGGCTGCCCTGGTCTCCCCTCCACCCCCTTTCCTCCAGCCCTCTTCCTTCAGTGTCCTCTCCTCCTACCTCCTCTTTGCCCATTTCTCCTGCTGGGCCAGGGTTTGATTTGGGCCATGGGATGATTGATTACCTTTTGTGCCTGACTGACCTCCGGAGAGGTTACTGATGTCACAGTGTTGACAAGGAAGGGGAGAATTCAGAAATTCCCCAAGCTGAGGAGTGATTGGGTGGGGAATCCCCTCTCCTCCTCTTCTGGCTGCTCGTCCTCCTTGGATTGACCAACCACTCTGTAACTGGAAGGGGGTCTCTAGCCTAGAGTGGCCCCATCCTCGGCGGGCTGGGCTCCCCTTCCTCCAGGCCTTAACACATACTCAGTATAGTCTCCACCCTCCCACACTTCAGCTATGCTAGTGGGGAGGGATGCAGGGAAGGGGACTTTCTGGAATGTATGTATGTGTTTATTTTATAAAAAAAGATTAATATTAGAGATAATTAAATGAGACCATATCTTGGCTTCAGTCTGCTGCCTCAGTTGTGCTCTCCTGCACATACCCTCAGCTGGCCCTCTGTACCCACTGGGAAGGAGGGAGGAGGTCAGAGGTGCTTCTTTGCTTCTGCCCTTCTGTTCTTGGATTGGGAGGTGACCACTGACCAGGCTCTTCCATTCTTGACTGCTGGTGAAGGGCAGACCTGGGGGTCTCTCGAACACAAAGCCCCTGGCTCCCCAGGGGAGAAATGTTTTCAGGGTGACCTCAGATTGATGTACGACAGGCCAGGCCAGGCTTTGGTTTGAGGGGGTGGGGTTTCTTTCTCCTCTAGAAACCTTTCCCATGTTCCTATGAGGTTTCTAGCCTCAAGTACCCATGAGACTTTCCCCTTTCTCCCTTCCTCTCTTTCCCCCTCCAGAACTCTTCCCTTATTTGTATGGAGTTCCCTTCCCTCTGTTCCCATGAGACTCAGTGTCTCCCCACTCCTTTCTCAGGGCACTTTCTCAGTCTCTACCCATACCAAGGCCCAGACTTCTCGGGCTGACCTGACTTGGAAGGTCCTGTCCAGGAGCCCCCAGCTCCTCAGGGGAGCCCAAGGAGGTGGGGGCTGAGACTCTCTGAAGGGAGACTTGGAATGGTGGGTTGGTCCATGGAGGGAAGGGCAAAACAGCTATTTTGGGATGGCCTCAAGCAGAGACTTGAGCTCCTGCTATCTGTGGGATGCAGACAGTGGGAGGGGTGGCCCGGGCTGGCCAGGAGGTGTTGACAGGAGAGGCTGCAAGTGGGGGTAGGGAAGTCTCCCTCCAGTGTCCCTTGTAAGAGGCTTCGATGACTTCAGAAACATGCCGCCCCTGCCCCTCAGGTTCTGGAATAGGAATTTTGATTTTGGGCTGGTGCCCCCCTAAGCCCCAGCTTCCTTTTCTCCTCTAGACAGGGGTAGGACTTGGCTGCCTGGTGAGGCAGGAGCCCTGGATTGGGAATCAGAAGACAGTGAAGATGCTCATCATCTCCCATTCTTTCGTGTTTTACAGTTTCCACAGTGCTTTCCTCACCACTCTGGCTTTAAATCTTAGCCCTCGATCTCAGTGAGCATCAAAGGACAAGCCATTCAGTGCCTCAGTTTCCCCATCTAAAAAAGGAGGACAATAATATTTGCATGACCTCTGTCACTGGGTGATGTGAAACAACTTGAGAGTCCTAGACAAAGGTTACTTCCGTCTGATGTGGGCTGGGAGCTCTCCTGCCTTAGTTGTATGGCTCTGGGCTGTGGGATCTGGTGGGAGGTATGGGAGAACAGGCTTTAGACTTGTGCCATTTATTGATACAAAAACGTCCTGTAGAAAGAAACATAAAAATGGGGAGGTTGTGTTGAGGCTTATAAATAGAGGCCAGAGGGAAGCCGGGAAAGAGGGGTCTGCCCCCTCTGGAGTCCAGGCAGAGGGTCCCTGGCTGCAGTTGTCATCGTCCCGAGCAGAGGGTGTAAAGGGCAGGTCTTCCCTCAACTGAGGCCTCTAGCCTCACTGCTGTTGAGCCGTCGCCACTGGTTGAGGCTGGCCAGCCGGAGCTTCAGCAGTGTCTCCTCCTGAACCCGCAGCGTGTGGGCCAGGACCCGCAGGGACTCACTCTGGAGCACTGGAACAGGTGGGAAGAGAGGAGAGGCCTGCACTCCCGGGGACTCCCCAGGGCCACCCTCTCCCTCCTGCATTGGCCTGTTGAGCGTCTCTATGGAAATAACTGGATTATCTCAGCCTAATCCGATTTCCTGTAACCACCCAGCTGGTGGACAGAACTTCGATGTCCGATGCCCAGGGAAGGAGAAAAGACTCAGTTCAAAACCTTCTGCCATTTCTTACTAGCTGGGTGACTGGGCAATGCTGCTTCTCTGAAAAATGGTATGCCACTAGGTGGGTTTTGTGGTCTTTTCCAGATCTAATCTGAAAATCCTGTGACTAAACATTATAACCTCAGCCTGGCAAAGCAGGAAAATAATCCCTTCCCTCTTCCCCCCGCCCGGGGTCCCCCAAAGAGTTGTTAATTTTGGCAGTCTTTGTTATTGCCCCCCCATGCAGATAGCTGCAAGTTGTGTCAATGACCCTCTTTGACCTCCCTTCCCATCTAGCCCTGGTACCGCTCAGGTAGACAGCCAGGATGGCCAGTGCAAGGCAGGTGAGGATGAGCAGTGCCAGCAGTAACAAGAAGGCCCCGCGCCCCTGGGCTGGGCTGCAGCCAGCCTGGACACAGAGGGATGGAGGTAGTATGCCCATCAGCTCTTCCCATGGCTGCGAGGCTGGGTCATCAGTCAGGTAGGGGTGCAAGGGTCCTGGAGGAGACAGAGGAGTTAGATCGCCCTTTCTCAGGGAGAACTCCTGCCCACACCTTAGAGCATAGCCCAGACCTCCATTGTGTAGGTCGCTGATGGACTCCACAGGGTGTAGGCTGACCTCCGTGAAGTGGCTGGGTGGAATGGCCCCAGTGCCTGGACTCACCATGACGGGCAGGATGGCATCTGTGGAGGAAAGGGGTGCTGGCTGGGTGGCTGAAGGTGGGGCTAGGAGCCCTTCCTCTCTTGATACAAAGCCACAGGATTGTGTTCTTTCCCTCAGGGCAGGCTTTGGGTCAATCTAAGCAATCATCCCATTGGTCTTCTCCCCACCCCCACCCCCCAGCGCCAGAACATTAGAACCCAAGAAAATTTCACATATCTTGAAACCAGCACCCTAGAGCCTGCCCCCCTTTCCTCACCCTGTCCCCAAGCCCACAGGATTAGTCTCAGTTTCTCTTCCTTTCTTCTCCCTCCACTCTGATTTTCAGAGTCAGGCCAGGACATAACCAAAGAGCCTCACAATTTTGCAAAATCCTGTATACTGATAGGAGTCTTGAAGAAAGGGAGACAGTTCTTGTCCTGGGGGGTCCCTATCTGCTGTCTGAGCAGACATCTCTGTTCTCCGGGAATTCCGGATCTGAATGACCTGGACCCCTTCCTCTGCCATCTCACAATCTGAGGGAAGACCAGACCCTCCCAAGGTGCCCCTGCTGCTCAGCAATCCCTCCCTGGTAGAAAAGGGAACTGTCATGGGGAACTAATAATGAAGGGCTTCTGGAGGTGACTGTGGACTTGGTTGGACTATCAAAGGAAGTCTCAGCACAGTGCATCCTATGATACCATCTTTGTCAGACCCAGGCAGCAGCTTCTGGGGTCTGAAAGGCCTGAGAAGTATCTGACACAAGGACACAGTCACCCTGAGAGCCAGGAAGTGAGGAGTGACTGGAAGGTGTAAGGAGGTCGCAGGGCCCAGGTGAAGCTACTGGGGTCAGCCAGGGACCCTCGCTCCCCATGGGTCTGATTAGTCTGGAGCAGCTTGGACAGCAGGAACCATAGCTCTGTCATCTTGTGACCCTGCCCCAGGCTGCCATGCCTCTGCTCCCCTCCCAGAGTCCTAGCTTCCTCCCACTAGGACCGGAACCCCTGGCTATTCCAGAATCATGCAGCTGCCCATGTTGCTGCCTCCACTCCTAATCCCTCCCACCCCCAGCCTGTTTTGGCAGGAAGATGACCTGTCTCCCAACCATCCGTCTCCTTGCAGAGAGAACAAAGGTCCAGCAGGAAAGGGGTAGGAAAGATGCCCTGTCCCTTAGCCACTTCTGCCCACCCTCTTGGACCAGACTGAGAATTAAGTGGAGAAAACTGAGTGTCTTGGGAATAAGTTGCCCATCTCCTTAGAAGGCTTGGACTAGAGGCATCAATGGTAGACCGGATGCCCATGTCCAGTGGAAGTCCAAAGTCAGCTTGGGCACCTAAGGACAAGGATAGGGAGGCTCCAACTCTGCTTTCTCTCCCAAGGAGCTTGGAAGATCAAAAGAGGTCCTGAAGCCAAGTAGATGGATGCCTGAGACAGCCTACCTCCACTTCTCAGATGCACAAGAGGAGTCTGTTAGAATGCCTCCTCATTCCGCTTTGGGCTCAGGGAACAGCCCAGCCTAGTACCTTCCATTCCCAAGGCTCTGGGGTATGAGCCTGGCCCTGTCTAGTTCCGCCTGCCCAGGTGCCCACCCACCACCCATCCACCTTACCTTCTCGGGCCTCCCCAGGCATGGCCAGGTGTGGTGGTCAGTGGAGTTGGAGCCAGATGGGTAGTGCCCTGGGCAAGGGGGTGGAGTAGAGGCAGCAGCCAGCACCTCTCAGAGCCCCTGTCCAGGCCACTGGCTTCCCAAGGCACGTTTGTCCAGTCCAGAAATAGTCTTGAGCTCAGCCTGGAGGGGGTTATATTTAGAGGGGGCGGGACTAAGTGGGGTAGGGGCAGAGGGAGTGAGAGTGGCTAGAAGTCCCAGGAAAGGCAGCGGGCATACTCATTCTGGTGTGGGAACACAGAATGGCATCATGGGTTGGAGAGCTGGAAAGGAACCAGAAGATCATCTAATAGCCCCCCTCATCTTACATCTCAGGACACGGAGGACCCAAGAAGGGGAGGCACGTGGCCAAAATCAACTCGTTAGGAAGGGGAAGAGCTGGGATCCATACCAAGCCCATTCCTCTGTTACAGCTTTGCCCCTGCAGAGGTGAGGGGACTGTTCGACTTTGAGTGTCCTTCTTTGTCGTGGGGGCCATATATGCTGAGGGCAGTTCGTGATGCCTCCTCCCCTTACCCAGCCCAAGGCTTTGGGATATCCAGAAATGATCTATAAGGACCTGGGTCCCAGGTCTCCCGATTGGTCTCAAAGATGGTATCATAGGATGCACTGTGTATCCGAGGTCCACCACACTCTGGCCGGTGTGGCACCTCACCATCATTCACTTGATCTCGTGTTCTCACACACCTGGTTAACATTATGTAGTGCTTTAAGCACTTAATTAATCCTCACAGCAACCCTGGAAGGTGGGTGCTATTATCCCCTTTTAGGAAACTGAGGCAAGATTGGAATCCTGATTCCAAGTTCAGGGCCCTAGCTTGCCTCAATACATAGAAATATAGAATTTAGAGCTCAGAGAGAGCTTAGAAATCACCTTGGTCAAACCCCTGGTTTTTATATGTGCAGGAACTGAGGTTGTAAGAGATTATGACTGGCTCAGTTAACAGAATCCGAATCTGAACTCAGGACTTCTGGGTCCAGATCCAGTGCTTTTATCTCTTCTTGTGCCGATTGCAATGTCTTCCTAACTGGTCTCTGTCTCTAAAGCAGATGTTCTGAACCTATTTTTAGGTCATGGATTCCCTTATGTGCTGAAGCTCATATTAGAATGCTTGGGATAAGCATTCTAATGCATAAAATATATTGAATTTCAAAAAAAATCATAGGTTAGTGAAAATGGAAGATGTGATTTTTTTCCTTTCCAGATTTATAGGTCTCCCACATTCCATCCACAGACTTCTCGGTTACCCTTTCTCTCCATTCCATTTGGCAGATACTAGAAGAGGCCCTGGAGAGGGTAAGGAGACCAAAAGTGCCCCTCCCCAGCCTCTCTGCCCGCTCCCACCCATGCCCTCCCCTTCCCACAGCCCTGCAAGCCAAAGCTCTGTCCACCAGCCAGGCCCAGGGAGCCTGCTCAGCATCCTCAGGACTGGGTGGATAATCGGCAACCAGAGGAGTGACAAGCAGACAGCAACCTGGGTTGTGGGGGAGAGGAATGAAACTAACCTGAACAGAGCATCAGAGAATGGTATGGTAACCTGGAAGAGATACCCCATGGAGAGGGGTAGGGGTGTGTGTGTGTGTGTGTGTGTGTGTGTGTGTGTGTGTGTGAACAGGATACGATGGGAATACCTTTCACACGCAGTCTGTAGATCCTCAAAGGTCATCCACATATATACACACACACGTGTGCAGACATTTTGGATGAATACAGAAGCAGGCCACCACATACAGATGCACTTTTCTGCAGGGTGACACAGTGATCACCCACGTTCACACAGATACAACATTCCACCTGAACCTTCAATCACCGGGACAAGCAGCCTTGGTATTTCTCAAAAGTCTTAGGAGGTTGCAAGGAGGGTTACCCCAAAACCCCCAGAGGCACATACCTCTACAGACATAGAAACATAGGTCTGCATTTGTACATATCTTTTTTGCACAGTCCCTTCTCATAAAATCCCAGGAGATCAGAGCTTGGAGGCAACTGAAGAGACCGTTGTGTCCAAGCTTTTTGTTGTTCAGAGTAGGGAAGGAGATCCAGAGAGGTGAAGGGACTTGTCCCAAGTGCTAGACAGACCTGCAGCTAAAACACAGGCCTCCTCACTTTTCCCCTGAGACTTCCTTCCTATCCCTCACTTTATCAGGAGTGATAAGAAAGAGATGGAGGATCAAGGAGAGAATAGGAGAGACTGGGTCCTATATATTTAAAATATACTGGGAGAGCATACATTGAGAAGGATTAGGTCTCATATAATACATTATAAACATAAAAATATGTATATATAATTATAGTCAGATCCCAATGAACACAAATAAAGAATTCCCTGAAGTGGTTGTAGATATTTGATTTGCACTATTTAAAGCAATAAGTTTGTATAACTTCTATATACACACTATAATATTACATAATATATGATATGTAATTTAAGATATGCAACATATCTTAATGAGGTGGTTCATGACATGATATATGAGATATGTAATACATGTGTTTATATGATGTAGAGACTTGTGATATGTAATTTAAGATAAATTCATTATATATGCATATAGAATTTCTATTCTATACATTATTAGACACTGTAACGTATTTTAGTACAATATATTCTATCTAATGATTGACTTCAGCTCAGTCAGATAGGCAGTGCCACTTCAAATAACATAATGACTTTAGGGGATATGTGTCTCATTAATTAGGACGATGGGGAGCACATACATATGTAGACATGCAAATGCCCACCTAGTCCCTTGCATGTAGATGCCCTTGTATACACAGAGATATGGCCAATGTATACCCCACACGTCTCCATACACGTGAACACATGGTCATATAATAGCTAGCAATCATGAAGCGCTTGAAGGGTCACAGGGGCAGTATTAGAGAGATGGCCTCGTGGCTAGGAAGATTTGACTCTGACCCATCATAGTGATGTGACAAGTCACAACCTCTAGAGGCTCTGGGCAGATCTTGGAGACCATAGTTGCTGAGAAGGTGCTAACTCTTATTAAAAGAGACTAAATTTAGTCATGTGTGAGTTCTCTATAGTAATGAAAGGGTATGCCCATGGCTAGGCATATATAAACATGTAACCCCTTATCCCCAGGAAGACCCACACACGAAGGGGAGGGGAAATGGGAAGGATTGAGACCGATGAACATCTGGCCCCCAGGGACAGAGACAGCCAACGTGCCACCATCTGGTCCAGGGGCATCTTCTTTACGGATGGTCTCTGAAGTTGCCAAAGCCTTGGACAAATGCCAAGCCCATCTTTGTTCTTGCTTCCAACTGTGATGAACCTATGTATGTAAAGTTGGTTGAGGCCCTGTGTGCTGAGCACCAAATCAATTTGATCAAGGTTGATGACAAGAAGAAGCTGGGTGAACGGGAAAAATTGACAGAGGGAAAGCCCCATAAGATGGTTGGCTGCAGTTACATTATTAAGGACTATGGCAAGGAATCTCGGGCCAAAGAATATTTTAGATGCAAAAAATGAGTAAATAAAAAGCCTTGGTCTGATTTTGGGGGAAAAAAGGATGGTCTCTGGAGACAAAGGAGGTGATGGATTTCACTGCTGTGAAATCAGGCGGGGGGACCTGATTCTTCCTTTTCTTTCCAATCCCAATCCTTGTTTCTCTTGGTCACCCAGCTAGATGCCCAACAACTCTGTCCCATTCCCCACCTCCTCTCACACCCTGAGGATGCAGGTTGGAGAAAGATGGGAGCTAACATTGCCTCCAAGCTTCTTTCCAGAAGGGATGCTGCAAAGTCTGAGCCACAGCTCTGACCTGGCTCTGTTGTCTTCATGTCCCAAGTCTGTGCATCCTCAAGTCAGTTATGTGGGGTACCTGGTGGGTCATTGCATCTCATCCATCCACACACATCCACACAACATGTGGGAACATGCAATTCCTTGTTGACAATGACCTTTGCGCAGCTCTGCCTCACTCATATCCAATTCATCATCAAGACATCACCCTTGTGATGTCATTGGTTTCAAGAATGAAAGATGAGCAACAAAAAAGGGAGAGCAGACCAAGGATCAATGACCACATTATCGAGTTTGACCAACTTACTAGACTTGGAGACCAGGCCCCTAATAATCTCCAAACCCGGGCGACAGAGTATATTCATATCTCGAAAGGGCATCTGGATGTGCCTGGAAGCTTAGGTGGCCCTTCTGCTATTATCTATGCACACACACATATAATAATAATAATATATTGCATTTATATAGTTCTTTATACTTTCCAAAGTACTTTCACATCTGTTAGTTCTCTTGATCCTCACAAAAGTCCTGTGAGGAAGGTAGGGCAGGAATTATCTCCATTTTACACAAAAGAAAACCGAGGTCCAGAGAGGGAAAGGGACTGACCCTGGATCATACGGTGAATTTGTGGCAGAATTTGACCAGTCTAAGGCTCGCTCTCCTGTCATCTGTTGCCTTCTCACGTATAGACATCCACACACAGACACACAAACATACCCACACAAGTCACATGTGTGATCCCACAATCCTTTGTGGTCCCTGGCAGAGGCAGTGCCCCCTCCTTGGCTAAGTCCTGTTTGTTGGATTAGCTTTGTCCATTCCCCCTTCCTGCCCCATAATCTCTCCCTATCAGCTGCTCTTTCCTCTCTCTTTCTGGGGAACCTTTAGTTTCAGGGAGAAAGTGCTGGGCTTGTCATATGCTTTACTCCATCCCTAAGAGATGGTGTTTTTTGCTCTTTCCCAAGGCTTGGGGTGCATTTCTCCCCCATACTCTCAGACTTCCCTTCCCCAATGACCTGGTACTGATTGTCTAATCCTGGGATACTGGGGTGGTTGGTCAGGGAACCTTCCCAAACTCCAAGCTCTGTCAGCTCTGTCTTCTGGACTCAGACCTAACAATCAGGGAATGAGGCACTAAAGGAGGGGATGGATGTGACCTCAGACCACCAGCAGGTCCCTGGTCCTATCCCTGGCCCCTCTTGGGGTTACATTCATTGGTTACGGTCTGTTAATAAATATATCAGTGGTTGTATCCTGGGCTCTGGGCCCCCAGGGCAGGGAGATTGAAAGGGGACCCCTGCCCCACCAAAGGCCAGTCTATGTCTTCTGGGTCCCCTTCTCCACATGAACAGGTTGAAAGGCACCCCTGTTAGGCAGGAAGCAGGTCACCCAGCTTGCTCCCCACTGATGTCTGGGGAAAAGGTGGCGGGGTCACCATTGGGCCGCACTTCGAGGTCCCCGATCAGCCCGAGGAGGGTCCGGGGGGTGGGTCCGGCGGTTCCTTCCTTTTCGTTTCTCTTCAAGATGTTTCCACTTGTGTCCCTTTGACCGAGGTCCCAGGGCTGAGGGCAATTGAGTCTCCTTGGCACTACTCCAAGATGGGGGGCACATAGGGCCTCCACCACCCCTTCCAGGTGCCTCCACCAACTGTAGGAAGTCTCGGTACCAGAGCTTATGGCTAGCAGGGGCCCCTGCCCCCATTCCCTGGGTCTCCTCGACCCTAGTCAGCTGTTCGACTTGGTGGGCAGCCACCACTCGCAGGATGAACCGCCGGAGGGGCTGTGTGAAGCCATGCTCGGTAGCGTGGCAGTGGTAGAGTCCGCTGTCGTGGGAGCCCAGGCTGAGGAGGAGAAGGCCCCGGTCTGTCTGGATCACCCGGTCATCCAAGTGCACCTGGATCAGAGAAGGGCACACCTTAGAATGCAGCATATTGGAGTGAGAAAAGCCCTTCAAACATATGGCCAGTACATGGAGGTTCCTTCACAGTAACCAGAACCAGTTTTGTAATGATGACAGCTAATATTTTCATAGCCCCTTAAGATCTGCAAAGGCTTCTGCCCACAGGATTTCATTTGAGTCTCATAAGGACTCTATAAGGCATGGATCCTAGGTATTACTATCCCCATTTTACAGATGAGGAATTTGAGGTTCAGATAGGTAAAGGGACTTGCCCAGGGTGATGCTGCTTCTGAATGGAACCATTCTTGGAGCCAAAAGTCCTTAAAACATAATCTATCAGAAATGGAAGGATCCTTTATCAATCAGTGACTATCTCTTAAGCCCCTAAATAAGACACCATGCTAGACCCTGGCAATAGAAATGCAAAAAATGAAGCAATTCCTTCTCTCTATTTAGGGGAGACAAGTATATTTATGAATGCATCCAGGATAAATGCAGAACAAAGCTAAGAAAGGAAGGGAAGGCACTGAAGTATAGAGGGCATCAGGAAGGGCTTAATATAGAAGTTGGTACTGTTAGCTTGGTGGGAACGAGGCAGAGGCCATCTTAAATATTTTACAGTTATTTGAGCTTCATGACAACCCTGGAAGAGCCGAGTTATTATTATTATTATTATTATATTTCCATTTTACATTTTAGAAAATTGAGATGAAGTGACTTGTCCAGGGTCACACAGGACTAAGTGTTTGAGGCTGGAATTGAACTTGGGTCTATTTGAATCTAGTCCACTGCGCCACCTGGCTGCCAAGGGGGATGAGGGAGTGAGCTCCTCTAGAGGAGATTATTTTATAAATATCTGAGTCTATGAAGCAGAGGTGAGGCTGCGTTCTAGTTACGGGGATGGCCTGCACAAAGGCAAGGAGACGAGAGAAGTAGTGTGTATGAGGGAAAGAGGGAAGGCCAGTAGATCCTTGTGGCAGGGGGATCAGTTAAGACACCTGGGGGGAGGGGCTGCTAGGTGGTTCAAATCTGACCTCAGATACCTGATACTTTCTGTGTAAACTTGGGCAAGTCACTTAACCCCAATTGCCTTGCAAAAAAGAAAGAAAGGAAGGAAGGAAAGGAAAAGAAAGAAAGAAAGAAAGAAAGAAAGAAAGAAAGAAAGAAAGAAAGAAAGAAAGGAAGGAAGGAAGGAAGGAAGGAAGGAAGGAAGGAAGGAAGAAAGGAAGGAAAGAAAGGAGGAAGGAAAGAAAGAAGGAAAAAAAGAAAGAAAAGAAAAAAGACATCTAGGCAAGAAGTAAGGAGGGACCAAACTTAAGTGGTGACTATATGAGCAGAGAGAGAAGGTTGAATGGGAGAGATGTTGTGCAGCTTTGAAACAACAAAGATTTGTCAAATGATGTGATAGAGAGGAAGAGATAATACCAAGAGACTAGAAAAATGATGGCGCCTTCAATAGAAATAGGCAAGTCTAGAAGAAGGGGGCAGATTATAATGAATTCTGTTTTGGACATTGATTTTGAAAAATTGAAGTTAGAAGAATGACTGGGGTTGAATGTCTAGATCTGAATCATCTGGACAGAGATGATCATTAAAGCCATGGAAGCTGATAAGAACTGAATGAGATAGAAGAAAAGGGGCCCCAGGACAAGGTGGGGTAGATAGGGCATGGAATATTAGAACTAGAAGGGAACAAAATTCACATTTCCAGTATATAGATAACAGATTGCTAACATCAGATGAAACCTTAAGGATCACCTCCCCCAACCCCCTAATTTTAAAGACAGGGAAGCTGAGGCCTCCAAAAAGGAAGGGAATTGTGCAAGTTCACCCATGTCAGGAGAGGATTTGGGGTGTCACACAGGAGAAGGATGCCAGGCCCAATGTGGGGAATGCTTACCTGGGTTCGGAGGCTCTCACTTGTCCGCTGGTAGGTCCATAGCACCTGGGCCTGCAGGGACTTGGGTTGACACTCAAGGAAGATGCTGCTGCCTTCAACCCCAAACAACTTTTTCTCCATCAGGGTTTGGCGAGGAGGGTCTAGTGAAGGTGCATAGGAGCTCAGCTGGAGCTTGGGTCAGGGGAATTTGGTGGGCTTCTGGATTGGGGTGGCAGTGGAAGATGTTGATATGGGGATAAGCTGGCTGGTTCAAGGCTAGCCTATTAGTAGCTCCCTCCTACAAGGTGGAGGTCTTAGGGAGTTTATCTTTAGGATTTGAGGGTCTGTGGGAGGAGGAAACTGATATTAAGGTTCACTCACCCCCAGAACATAGTATGTTGGGGTCCCCATTGCGAACATCCTGACGACGATACCTCCTAAGAGGAAAGCAGAGATGTGGGTAAATCCTTGGGATGTTGAGACACCTCCCCTGATCCCTGGACCTTCTAATGCCTCCCTGCCCCAGATCTTCTGTCTTAGTCCCATACCTCTTGGTATTGGGTAGGTAGCGGGTGCAGGTGGCCCCATCCCAGGCGCAGTAAGGGTCTCGGGCCAGGCAGCACTCGGCGCAGGCACGGCCATAGGCAGCACATCGGTGCAGGGGCAGCTGGGAGATAGAGCCCTGGGAGGCCACGTAGAGCTGGTGCTAGATTCAGAAAAGGGGAGGGGGCAGGGGATCATTATCAGAGACAGGAAACAGACCCACGGGCTCCCACGGTTGAGCAAGTCCCTTCAGTTTGAGAAGCCTCAGTTTACCCATCTGGGAATGAACTGCAAATTCTGCAGGATCTTGTGAGATTTGAATGAATTAACATAAACAAATCATTTTGGGTGGTATAGGGGGAAAGCACCAGGCTTGGAGTCAAGAGGCTCTGAGTTCAAATGCACCCTCAGATACTTTTGAGCTGTGAGACTGGGCAAATCACTTCTCCCTGTTTGCCTCAGTTTCCTCATCTCAAAATGAACTGGAGGGGCAGCTAGGCGGCACAGTGAATAGAGCACTGGAGTCAGGAGTACCTGGGTTCAAATCTGACCTCAGACACTTAATAATTATCTAGCTGTGTGGCCTTGGGCAAGCCACTTAACCCCATTGCCTTGCAAAAATAAAACAAACAAAAAAATGAAACAGAGAAGGACATGGCAAACCACTCCAGTATCTTTGCCAAGAAACTACAAATAGGATCATGAAGAGAGTCACATACTCAACAAACTTTAGTGTGCACTTACTACTACTACTACTACCACTACTACTACTACTACTACTACTACTACTACCACCACCACCACTATTATTACTACCACTGATATCACTACTACTACTATTACCACTACCACCACCACCACTATTCTACTACTACTACTGATAAATGCCCTCAGTCCAGGAATATTGACAGGAATAGACATAGGAAAATATGGACCCTCTGGAGTGCAGTTGGTGGCTCCTGGGAACAAAGAGACTGGCACTGAGGGGTCAACCCCTGAGAAGCTCCGGAGACCCCAGAAGAGCCCTGCTAGACCTTCTTCCTCACCCCACTCACCCTCTTGGAGGAGATCTGCATGTTGGTGATGGCCGCAGCATTCTGGAAGGGAAAGACACTGGGTTCAGAGCTGAGTTGGGGACTAGCTGAGCAGGGCTTTGTTGGTTGGACCTTGTCTTCTCACCTCAAACACCTGTAGCTCCTCAAGTAGAAGTCCTTCTGTACTCTGCCAACTGTCCTTGGGGACTGAGATCACCTTGAGGACTGTACCAATGTCTGCAGGAAAGAGGTGACAATGTGGGGCCAGGCACGCTGTTGGGGGTTGGGGAAGAGCCCCCATGCACCCCATCCCATCATCTATGTCTATTGAGCACCCTCTCTAGCAGTGCAAGTCAATGTATCATCCCTGGGGTCTGCCCAGAATCACCCAGGGCACAGGTGTCAAAGGACAAACCCAGGTCTTGGAGGCTGGCTCTCTAACCACTCTGCCAAGCTGCTTCTCATACCCTGCTGAGCAAATTACTGTTGAATCGAATGGATCTGACTGGATTGGGGGGGGCCGGGAAAGGGGACTTCCCTTGGATCCTGCTGAGTCTCATTTGTGTTATGAGGGAGCCACAGAAAGAAAAACCTTTGAACAGCAGAGCCAGGAAGGAGTGAAGAACATCAAGCCCAATCTTCCCGTATTCTACCCTAAATTTACAGGGTGAGAAACTGAGGCTCAGTGAAAGAAAGTCTTCAAGGTCAGCAAGATGAATTCATTCATTTGACACTTAAAATATGGATTATATAATTACTTTTAGAGTTTATGTGTGTGTATAGGTGAGGGGAGGGAGAGGAAGGGAGAGAGGGGGAAAGAAAGACAGACAGAGAGAGAGAGAGAGAGAGAGAGAGAGAGAGAGAGAGAGAGAGAGAGAGAGAGAGAGAACCTATGGAGGTGCCAGGTTAGCTCCTTCTCTAGATGTTGACACTGTGAGTTTCTTCTTTCTGTGATTCCGTGACTCAAATCACTGTGGGGAAGGAGAGTTAAAGCAGGGCTAGGATGCTAGCATGAAGACCTGAATTCAAATCCAACCTCAGCCACTTGCTAGCTGTGTAACCCTGGGCAAGTCGCTTAACCTCTGTCTGCTTTAATTTCCTCAGCTGTAAAACAGGGATGATAATAATAGAGGAGAACCTCCTGGAGCTGTGAATCAAATGAGATGATATTTGTAGTGTTTAACACAGAGTGAGACACAGGTGCTCACTGCTTTGCCACTTCTGAGTGATGTAAAGGAGTCAGGGGGGGCTTCCCAGGGGAGGGGAGGGCTCAGCTCTGAAGGGTTCAGCTTTTGAATGAGGGGGAGTGGGCCATCTTTCCTTGACAGGGAACAGCAGGAGCCAAGGTGTGCAGGTGGATATCAGCCTGGCCTGCCCAGACTGGCTGAATGGGAGAATGGGAAGGGCAGGTGGGAGACCCCAGGGACAGAAATCTGCAGAGTAGCTGTGAGTACCTCGGGGAGGCCTCAAAGCCCTGGCAGAGAATTCTTTTTTTTTTTTTTTTTTTTGCAAGGCATTGCCCAAGTCCACACAGCTAGGTAATTATTAAGTGTCTGAGTCTGAATTTGAATTCAGGTCCTCCTGACTCCAAGGCGATGCTCTATTCATTGCATTACCTAGCTGCCCTCTCATACCCCTCCCCCCTGCAGAGAATTCTAAAGCTGTTCTTCTGGACACATCAAGAACAAGGCCTGTCTTAGGAGACCAGGCTTTGGGTCCCAGATCTATCCATCTCTCTCTCTGGGTGACCTTGACCTTCCCCTTGTTTTCCCCTCTGTTTAGTAAAGGAGTTGGATTTGGTCCTCAAGACTTCCTTCTGGATCCATAACGGCTATGGTTCTACAAGAAGCGTGGTATTGGGAGAGGCAGGAGGAAGTCTGACCTGTGCCAAGGAACAGGACGTCATAGTGGCCATCGGTTGCAGCCACGCGGTCAGCGACGATTTGCGTGAAGGTGTAGTCGGTGCCAATCTGGAGGAAGATGGGGCGCCCGCCCACAGGCAGGATGGGGTTGTACATGAGGGGGTGGTTTCGAGCAAACTGGATCACATCATCTGGGAAATCCTTGGTGGAGCCAAAGGTGCCAAAGGTCTTGCTGGGACACTAAGGAAACAAAAAAGGCTGTCTGACCAAGGATAACATGGCAAACAAGACCCCTGACCTTGGGAGCTCTTGGCCTACTGGGAAGCAAGGGCCAGACCCAGGGAAGCCCCTGCTTGGTAGAGGGAGCCCCTCCCCTGCCTTCAGGGGTTCTTGGTCCAGAGTGAAAGACAACTTTGTCCACCAAAATATGAGGAGAGATACAAGTCCTGTCTGAGGGTAGGTTTAAGGGGAGGGGCAGCTAGGTGGCACAGTGGATAGAGCACCAGCCATGGAGTCAGGAGGATCTGAGTTCAAATCCAGACTCAGACACTTAATTATCATCTAGCTGTGTGAACCTGGGAAAGTCACTTACTCCATTGCCTTGCAAAAACTAAAAACAATGATAACAAAAAGAATTGCAGGGGCAGGTATATTCTGAGCAGGGTCTGAGGAAAGGACTTTGGGGAAACAGAGTCTGTGCAAAGGGCTGGGAGTGAGTGGGTGATGAACACCTAACTGATAAAGCCTTGTCCTCCCCTGCCGCATCTTCTGTGCCACCCAGGTGGCCAGGACCTACCATGCCTGGGCGGGGGTAGGGCACCCTGCCCTGGTACGACACCCACTGGTAGTTAGGTCCCTCCTTGTGGGCAAAGGGACCCAGGAAGGCCCTCCGAACATCATTCATGCTGTACACACACACAGCCGAGCCCTGGAACACGCTGCTGTTGAGGGGACAGTGGCAACAGCAAGGTTAGGCTACCCAAGCTGCCCCCCAGACTCTGAATTGTTCCTCCCTCTCCAGTTTCCCCAGTCAAGACTGACCTGGAGGTGGAAAAAACAGCGTAGAGAAGGGGGCTTCTTCTATCTTTTGTGGGGAGCAGGAACACGTCGCCTGTGTGAGAAGACATGGGGTCAGAGTCCCCAGAACCCCCAGCCTTCAGGACCCTAGAGCACCAGACCCCTCTCCTGACCAGAGCCACAGTCCAGGCCTCCCAAGCTCAGCTTCTGCCTTTGGGCCCATCTCAGACCCCAGCGTCAAGCCCAAGCACTCACGGAGCTCATCAAAGGCTGTGTCGCTGGCCCCATCTACCCCAGGTACGGAACAGACCAGCCGGGCCTTCAGGAATGTCGTCCACTTGTTCACCAGGCTCCGCTGTCCTCCTAGGTCATTCTGCAGGGGCAGAAAGGGAGTGAGCGATCTCTGAGATATGGTACCCCGGCCTCTTTGGCCCACGTGACCTATCCTGGAATGACCTGGCCAAGCAGGTGTGTACGTGGGGTTGTGAGTGTGAGTTGTGAGGCTGTCTATCTGCAGGTATGGTGGATACACAAGAGAGTGCCTATTTGTGAGCATGAGTGTGGTATATAATTATGTGAAGAAATATGGGGTCTATCTGTGTGTGTGTGTGTGTGTGTGTGTGTGTGTGTGTGTCTGAGAAATATCATGTTGTCCACACAGTGTTACAGACAGCCAGGTGGCTCAGTGGCCAAAGTAAGGGACCCAAAGTCAAGAAAAATCTGAGTTCGAATCTTCCTTCAGACACTAGTTGTGTTATCCTGGACAAGTCACTTAACCTTTCTCAGTTTCTTCCTCTATAGAATGAGGAATGGACATAATTACAGTACCTTCTTTTGGGGATTATTGTGAGGATCAAATGAGATGATATTTGAAAAGCACTTTGCAAATCTTAAAACACAATCTCTCTATTTACTCACTATTATTATTATTATTATTATTATTATTATTAGTGTCTACATTTATATGTGGGTTTTGTGTGAGAGTGGATGGGTATGTGTCACTGAGAGTTCCTGAGTGTGGCATGTGTGTGTGTGTGTGTGTGTGTGTATGCATGTGTGTGTGTGTACATGGGCAAGTAGAGAGAGGACTCACTCTGCAGATCTGACCGATGCGGGACACCAACACCCTGCCCAGGCCTGGGTTCCCCTCCACAGCCACCTCCCGGAAGAAGAAGTAGATCTTGTCATCATCGGGATTCTCACTCTCCGGGATCCAGAAAACCTTCACAAATTTGGGCTCTAGGCCCCCAGGGATGGGTCAGGCCAGAGTCCTGGAGCCCCCATCCCCATCCGCCTCACCCCATGCCAGTCATTTCTCCCCCCAGATCCCCACTGCCCCCCACTCTCTCCCCCACTCCATCCTTGCAACGTCGGAGGCTGCACGGCAAGGACTGACCACCGGGCGGCAGCACTAGCCCAGGAGTCAGCCTGGCTCATTCCCCAGCAGCCCAGACCAACTTGACTCCCCCATCCCACACAAACCCTTTCCCTTTCCTCCCTCTTTAAGCAGCGTCTCGTCACATCACCTGTAGGAGCCGGAATGGGGGGGGGGGGGGCTACACCATCCTTCAGGCCCCTTCTAGGTCTGTCATCTGTTCTGAGTTCTCATGTCCATTCCAACTTGGACAACTCGTGCCTTAATAGCCCTCGCTCTACCGTCCCCCCTTCTGAGACTGAGTGTCCCTCCCAGAAGGAGGTTGAGGGTCTTGAACCCAGGCTAGGGAAAGGACTTGTCCAGGGTGAAGTGGCTATTGAAAAGGGTCCCTGAACCTTGGCTTTCTTGGGTCCCAGGCCCCTTTCCTCCCACAGAGCTGCTGCCCCCCCCCCCATTTCACACACTCTGGGCCCCTGGAAGGGCTGGAAGTACAGGGGGGCACAGAGGGGACCCCGGAGGCTTCAAATGGGTGGGGATGGGGAGGAGCAGAGGACATCTCTCCAGGCCTCCAGACTGTCTTAGGAATGATAAGACCGCCCATTTCCATATTGCTGTAAGGGTTACTCACAGCCACTCCAAGCATTCCCATTTCATAGCTGAGGAAACTAAAGGCTCAGGAGAAGAGAAGTGATTGCCTAATATCCAACAGCTAGTAAGAGTCAGGGCCACAATTTGAACTTGGGCCTCAAGTCTTGGTTTTTTGGGAGGAAGTGGAGGACTCTGCCTTTTAGAGCCCTCTCATGCTGATCACTCAAGACCCTCATTATTGATTTTAGTTTTTTTCTTTTGGCCAGTTCTTTCTTATTTATTTATGTTTTTGCAAGGTAAGAGGGTTAAGTGACTTGCCCAAGGTCACACATTAAGTGTTTGAGGTTGGATTTGAACTCCAGGACTCCTGACTGCAGGGCCAGAGCTCTATTCACTTGGCCACTTAGCTGCCCCCTTGACCAGTTCTGCTTTCACAGCATGACTAATATGGATATTTGTTTTACATGTTTGCACATCTATAACCCATATCAAATTGCTCACCATCTTCGAGGGGGAGAGAAAATTTGGAACTCTGATTTTTTAATTGAATGTTTAAAATTGTCCTTTCATATAATTGGGAAAAAATAATATAAAAATGACCCCTCACCATTGAGCCATCGAGAATCATGTTGCTCTGTTCGGAGGTTGGGGCGCCGGCCAAGGCTTCGGAAAATGGTGAAGTCCCGGCCCATGAGGTCTGTGGCTACTCCGGAGTAAAGTTCCTGCCCTGGTGTGGGGGAATGGACAGGGGAAGATGGTGGAGTGGACTCCACTGGTTGGAAAGCTTGGAGAAGAAACTCGGCAATCTAGGGGATCTCCAGAAGTTTAGGAATGGGTTCACAGGGGATAAGGGAACCCAGGAAGTTTTAAGGGGCTGTGGGAGCCAGGGAGGGTCTCTGAGAAGCTATGGGGAATAAGGAGAGCTCCAAGGGCCTGCAAAACACAGAGGCTACCAAGAGGCCTAGGGAGTATTCTTGGGGTGACTAGAAGAATTCAGGGGATCCCAGTCCAGTGTCATTCCCACTCTCCCCTTCCCCCTCCCTAGTCAGTGGGGGGAGGTAGTACTGCTCTAAGGGGATACTGGGAAATCTCAGGAGCTCAAGTCTTACCCACAAGGACCGAGGCTGCCCGGTGCTTGGGATCATAGGGACTCTTCCCTTTTCCATCCTCTAGATTATTGAGATCCAGTTTCAGCATTGGCTCCTAGGAGTGGGCAGGAGATGATTCAGAATGGCCTCCTGCCCTCTCCCCACTTTGGAAACTTGTCCACATTGAGGGGTGAAGGGAAGCAGCTGCACCTTCAGAGCGAGGGGGGAGGTTCCGGCTTCTCCACTCCCTCCACCCCTCTCCTTTCCCAAATCTGATCCTCACCTCCATCCGGTACCCAACCTCCAGGAAGCCACAGACAGGATGGAAAGCCCCTGTCCCACAGACGTATAGATGAGTTCGGTTATAAGGGTGCAGTAGTTTCACAAAATTCACACACTCAGCCTGGACAGGAGGAAGACAGAGTCAGGCTGGTGGGCATGAGCCCTTCCTCCCCGCTCCGGCCTCAAGGGGGATTGTCCGAGCTCAGCCTCTCCCTGTGCCCCCTGACTAATCAGTCACACTGCTAAATGGTCTTAATGTTTACGAGGGGCCCTCTTCCTCTGAACCCCCTTGCTCTCATGCAAGGGCTGCTCTTCAAATTTCATAGAGGAGAAAACTGAGGCCCAGAGAGAGAAGTGGTTTGCCTTGTCACGTAAAGGGCAGGTAAATTGAAGCTCAGTCTTTCATGGACAGGGTTCAGGTTTGCCCACATTTCTCTCCCCCCTTCCCCAATGCCCCATTGACTCCTATGGTTTCTGTTACTCCATTAAATGAGCAGGTCTTTTCCAAGGGATGAGGCAGATCTGAGTCACCACCTTTTTTTTTTTTTTTTTTTTAGGTTTTTGCAAGGCAAATGGAGTTAAGTGGCTTGCCCAAGGCCACACAGCTAGGTAATTATTAAGTGTCTGAGACCAGATTTGAACCCAGGTACTCCTGACTCCAGGGTTAGGGCTCTATCCACTGCACCACCTAGCCACCCCAGTCACCACCTTCTTCCAAGGGTTCCAAGACCAGAACATCCCCCACCCCCCCTGCCAACTCGGTCTCCCTCTTTTGGCAGTCCAGAAGAATTTGAGACCCTTCTCTTCTTCTCCCCTCCTCATCCCCCCAAAGAGCCCAGGCCAACTGGTCACTCACACTGATGTCCTTGCCAGCCCAGTTGCATTCTTCTCGCCACTCCACAGGCGCCGGCCAGGCCAGCTGAGCAGGGGTGGGGGAGGGAGGGAAGAGAAACAGAAGGAGTTATAAGAAGGCTTGGAGAAGGATACCCTCTGTCTTGGAACTAGACCTGGGGAGTGGAAACTGGGGAGGAGGGAGAACCTGAGGGAGAGAACGTCCCTCTGGGTAGAATAGAGTTCTGGGTAGTGGTGGTATCTTTGAAGGGAGGGAATAGATGACTCCAGAATATGAGATGGTCTTTGGGGGGGGGGGATCTCTAGAGGAATATTTCTTAGTGATGGGTTATTATCTGCAGAGAATGTTTCTTCTGGGGGAACGTCAACTGGGAGGGGAGGAGTGTATACCAGATGGGCTGTATGTGGGCAAGTTATCCCTGGAGGGGAATACCTCGGAAGAAATGGTATCTAACTTAGTGTGGGGGGCGTCTCTCTGAGATTAGAGAATATATGTCCCGGGGGACACATCTTTGAGGGAAATATGTGGGGAGAATGTCTCCTGATCTTGTGAGTATGTTGGTGGAAGAGAGGGTTTGTTTGGGAGGAAGGAGAAAAATGCCTCTCCTGTGAAGAGTTCTCTGTAGAGAATGCTTCTCTAGGGGTTTATCTTTGAAGGGGATATCTATGGGTAGAAAGACTATCTTTCCCTGGAGGTATATTTGGAGGGATGCCTTTTAGGATTGGCATCTATGGGAGGAAGACAAGCATATCCCTCCTGGAGGATGTTTCTGGGGGAGAGGGTTGGTTTCTGAAAAAATGTGACTTTTGGGAACCCTTTCTCTCAATTGAGGAAGCTCCCTGCCATGCAGGATGAGGCATCTCCTCCTGCATCTCTTGGGGAGGACATCTCTGGGAAGAAAGGCAAAGGGGACTGGAAGAGATGCTCTCTGAGGTCTGTTCCATATCTAACTCGGTGATCCTATGATCTCTTCCAGGGCATGTGTCTAGAGAAAATGTCTCTGTGATGGCACTGTAACTCTTGGTGAGAGATCCAACAGGAGAATGGATAGAAATATCTCTCAAGAATTTCTAGGGGAGAGTGTCCTTGGAGGATCCTTGTCTCTAAGGGCAGAAAATGAGTCTCCTAGTGGTGAGGCTGCATCTCCAGAGGGGAACTATGTCTCTGGGTACCTTCTTGTCCTGTTTGCTGATGTTATCCAGACTGAGGGAGGCCACATGGTTCTGGGCCCCCACAAATAGCCTTCCACGCTCCTCGTCCAACAGAAGAGCCTCATAGCAGCAGGTTCGAGGCAGGGAGAATGTGCGAAGGCCATGCCGGGTCCTGAGCTCTGCCAGGAACATGAGGGAGAATTTGAGGATAAAGAGAGAAGGTGAAACACAGAGGAAGGATAGGGCCAGGGCCTATGATGTAACAGCTGCCTCAAAAGTAGTCTGGAGGGGGTGGCAGGTAGGGCCTGGCCTAAGGAGCACTACACCCATCCTTCCTCCAAGGAGTATATTTCCCACACCTTCCCTCTTCCCAAGGGTGTATGTGTGTGTGGTGATGATGGTGGGGCACAAGGGGGTCAGTTCTCTGCCCAGCTCATCCCCAGCCTAGCTCCCAGGCTGGGGCCGAGGCCTCCAGGGAAACTAGCCGCCAGACACTGCTGCCTAGCAACCTGTAGCCCAACCCCTGCCTCAGGACTGGGCTGCCTCAAGTTCTCAGGGCCCTAGGAAATCTTGGGAAGAATAGGGGAACACCCCTTCAGTCATCTGAAAGAGAGACATGGACTTATTGCCCCTATCTCTGCCCCTGAAATAATCCAGGCTGGGCGTTCAGAGTCAGGGCAGAGGCCAGAAAGAGTTAATCAGGGACCCAATAACAGAAGAGAGGCCCTGGGGAGGTTCTCTCTTAGCATAGACCCAGAGGGGGCTCTCAGTCCTACTCAGAGACACCCCGGACCTGGGCAGAGGTCCCTGTATCCCCCTTTCCCAGAAATAGCTCTCTCCCACTAGAAGGCACTAGGAAGCTTCCGACTGATGGAGGACCAAGGACCTTCACATGGATCCAGTCCTCCTGAGACACCCCCAGATACATACACTCAGATGTACAGACATGTGAGCACCAAGGAACCAATTACATACACACACACACACACACACACACACACACACACACACAGTTACAGGCAGTTTCAGCTGCACACACATTACACACTCATATACAGTTATACACTCCCTGAACCTAAATGCAAAGAGAAAATTACACAGTTGTATTCACCTTTTGTTACACACTTATACAAACATGCTCTCACAACCGCACACAAGCCATCCCACACTCCCGCAGAAACAGTTCTGACCCAGTCTTCCAATTCTCCCATCAGGTGCTCCCTACCTTGGAAGGAGAGTCGGAGGCGAGGAGGGCTGTTGGTTGGGCCCCCTTCTGCCCCCAGCACCAGGGCCCAGAAAAGGGCCAGGCCCGGGAGCATGGTGAAAGAGGCTAGGCAGGTCTTGACCCCGTGGGGTCCCAGGGAGGCAGAGCTAGCAACCAACTCGGTGGGGAGGAGAAGCTCTTCTGGGGCTGGGCCTTGGACTCTGACCTCTGGATCTAGAAAAGAAGGAGAGAATCAAGGAGGGAGGGAAGGAACCAAAGGAGAGAGAAGGCAGGGTGAGAGGGAGAAGGAGAATAAAGGGAGAAGAGGGAGAGAGACGGAGTGTGTGAGTCCCAGGGGATCAGATTACAGCCGGTTTGGGCGCTGGGGCCAATTCAGCCACATTCCAATTAGCTTAGCCCCTTCCTCTGAAGGACAGACACACTCACAAACACACATACACTGACACGGACAGACACACGTGCACCTAACATATTTCCATGTACAAATACAATTACATAAATGTCCCTGCCCTCGCAGAAAATGCAGGCTGAGAGATCTGAGTAGAGGGGGGAGCTCCTAGGATTGACCCCAAGATCCACAGCATCCTCTCTAGGGCTCATCCTAGCTTGGGGAGTTACATCACCCAGCTACCTGTCCCACAAATGGTACTTAAGGCTAAGGAGAGAAGTGGATGATGTGTGTGTCTTTTCACATATGTTCACATACCTTTCACATATGTGTGTGAAGGGGGGGTGGCAGCCAGGATGGTGCTGGCCTGGATTCCCTTGATTGTCACATGAAGACTAGTAAAGGAAATGGGGGTGTCCACCTGGACAAAGGAAGCCTCAGTGAAGTGCGGAAAGACATAGGAACTCTTCAAATATTTGGAGAGGGATTAGATTTGCTCTGTTTAACCCCTGGGGGCAACAGCAAAGAGAAAATTACACAGGAAAGCTGCCCAGGCAAATTTCAACATGATGTCAGGAAGCATGTCCCAGCTGTTAGAACTGAACAAAGGGGTCATCAGGTTGCTTGGAGGGGGAATGAGTTCCCCATCTCTGGAAGTATGAGGGCAGAGGCGGGATGGCCACTTGTTGGGGAGTTTGTGGGGGGACTGGGCTGGGTTCGATGGCCACTCCCAAGTCACAAATTCTGTGATTGTTTGCCTTTTAAGAGTATGTCTATATATGCATAGAAGGGTGTGTGTGTGTGTGTGTGTGTCTGTGTGTGTGTCTGTGTGTGTGTCTGTGTCTGTGTGTGTCTGTGTGTGTGTGTGTGTGTCTGTGTGTGTATGTATGTGAGTATCTGAAACACCACAGGTGGGGTGAGAGGGGACCTTCCCAGGAATCTCTGAGGAGCCTCTTCTCACACTCACCTGGAGCCCAAATGTCCCCATCAAAGAGAGGCTGGGAACCTGAGATACAGACCTTTACCAAACCTATTTTCCAGAAAGAAAAACCAAGGCCTGCCAGAAACTAGAATAGAATGTCAGCATCCAAGCTTTCAGCCTGGACAAGGGTATTAATCACCTCCCTTTCTGTTGGCCCCAAATCTCCTGACCTCTCCCTCCTCATTCCCCTCCAGCCCATGACCCCAGCTGAGTCTTCCTGCCCTCTACTTATTCTCTCTAAAGGGGTCAGGAAGAAAAGGGGGGAGGTTAGTGCTTTGTCTCTTATGTCACCAACCAGGTTCATAAGGGATGGGGACATTAAGGTGGAGTGGTGGTAGTGGAGGAGTAGATGAGTGTGTATGCGTTTGTATGTATGTGTGCAAATATCTGTGTGTGTAGGTGTGTGTAAGTCTGTGTGCATGTATGTGTGTGTTTGTCTGTAGAGAAGATGTAGAGATTTACCATTCAGGTCCTCATATCCACTGTTTGGAGAGAGAGGGTTACTGAGCTATCCCTCTCATTGAGCCATCCTTCCCTCAGTGAGCTCCTGCTGATTGAGCCTTTGCCTCCTACTGAGTGTCCGCACCCTCACTGAGACCTTCACCCTACACACAACACACAGGTCCTTCATCCCCTCATTCTCATCCTGGCGAGCCTCTGCAGCCATCTCTGATCCCCAACAGTGAAACATGGGAAACCAGAAATATTATCAACTATTCCTTTGAAGCAAGAATTACCCTCCCACATGCCCCCCACCCCAAGCTATCCCCCATAGACAGCATAGTGGGGCAGAACGAACCCAGCGCTGAGAATCTGGAGACCAGAGTTCTGACCCTGGTTTTTCCATGAACTATTCTGTTGTGAGTCTTCAGTCCAGATCATTGCATCTCAGGCTACAAGGACTCATGAGAATTCCTTTGTCCAGCCATTATTTAGATCTGGGTCTTCTGACACTAAGGTCAGTGTCCCTTCCACACTAGGCAGACCTTAGCCTCTTGTATCACCAATAGGGTATGACTCCCACAAGGGGACAGAAGCCCTCCCCACAAGAGTTGGGCAGGTTTCCCCACAAAACTTCCCTCCCACCCTGCCAGTATTTGCCTGGGGGAGTCACAGAAGCACTGTGGCCCTCAGCTCCTTGGCCTAATAGGAGCAGCGCCCCAGTGATGCAGAGGCCTCCTCCTCATTGCCCTCCTCTGTAGCCCTGGCCTTGGCCTGCCTTGCTTGGCAGCAGACATCAAATTGGGGAGTAAATGCCAACCTAGATAAGCCTCAGAGGGGAAAAAGCACCTTGGACCTGAGGTTGGCGGCTTCCTCCTATTCCCCAAATGCCCTCTGTTCATGGATGACTCCACCAGCTTCCCAGTCTCCCAGGCTAGAAACCCTGGTGCCATCTTTGACCCTTCCATCTCCCTCACTTCTGAGAGTCAATCAGCCACAAGTCTTGCTATTTTACTTTTGCAAAAGCTCTCCCTTTTCTCTCTGCCTGGCCATAGGTCCTTCTGACCTTAATCCAAATAGCTCATGACACTCCTCTCCTCAAGAACCCTGAAGTAACTTATTACCAAAGTAAGCAGAATTCCTGACCCTGGCATTCAAGGTCCTCCTTTTCCAGTTTTAGCTTCTCCTTTCACCCTTTTATCACTACTTGTTCCTCAATCTTGGCCTGTTCCAACCTCATTTGCCAAGCTTGGGATGCTCATAGGAACTAGAACTGGGAGGGAGTCCTGATCATTCAATCTACTCCCCCCATTTTACAGATGAAGACATTGAGGTCCGACAAGTGAAATAATTGGCTCAAGGAAACAGAAAGGTAGTAAAGGTTCCTGTGACTCCTAGGTCAGTACCTTTGAACTCAACTGTCTCTCTCTCTCTCTCTCTCTCTCTCTCTCTCCCTCTCTCTCTGACCTCAGTAACAATGAACACCTGTCTCTTCCTTCAAGGAAGGAATCCTCCTCCTCATAGAGCTAGCCTTCCTTTGACTTTTCCTCCACCCTGCTCAAGTCTTCTACACTTTGCCCAACTTGCTATCAGGAAGGTACTTATATCTCTCTCGCTCTTATCTTGTTCTCTCTCTCATTAGACTGGAAGCTCCTTGTGAGCAGGGCCTGGGTCCTAGGCCCCAAATTACATAATTGATGGGGTTTTTAATTGAATTAAATCTCTACTCACTGAGCCAATGGGGTGACTCTCTAGAGAGGTTCCCTCTCTCCCAGGGCCAGGGGGCTGTGCCTGGCCTTGGATGCTCTCTTGCTGAGGGTTTGGGGAGGAGGGCCTGGTTGGAGCTTCAGAACACTGGATACCCATAGGGGACAGAATAGACCAACTCAGAGTGAGTCCCTCTTGTTCAACCCAGGTTTCTGTTGCTGCTTGCCTTGATGGCCTGGAAAAGGGCTGGGGGGCAGGGGAGAAGAAAGGGAGGGGAGCAGGCACTTTGTACAAATATTATCTCATTTCATCTTCACTACAATCCTCTGAGGTAGGTCCAGTGATGGATCAGGGCCCCAGGGATACTGCCCTTCCTTCTCCAGCTCTCTCCTCCCCAGGAGAGAATTCCATCTGGGACTAACAATGTGGGCACTAAAAGGTAACTGTACCATTTTACAGATAAGGAAACTGAGACCCAAAATGAAATTATTTGATCCTATAGCTAAGAGGAGGCAGAATTTAGGTTCAAATTCATATGAGTTCTTTTCATGCTTTCACTAGCATTTCTCACTCTTAGGGCTATGAGGACCCTGAATTCAAATCTGGCCTCAGACACTAACTGTCTGACCCTGGGAAAGTCATTTAACTCTCTGCCTCAGTTTCCTCATCTGTAAAATATGCTAGAGAAGGAAATGGAAAACCAGTATCTTTGCCAAGAAAACCACAAATGAGGTCACAAAGTCAGACACAGCTGAAAAATGACTAAACACATACACACACAAGACTCACACAGAGGGCATTGAGGTCAGAGAGGGTAATTGCCTTGCCTGTGGTCACACAGCAATTCAGCTCAGTTCAACAAACCCTTAATAAGGGCCTGTTATAGCAAAGCCCTTAGATAAAAATACAAAGAAGATGTTGGAGGCTGGACCCAGCTTTCTTTTGGTCTTTTCACTGCAGCTGGGTCAAGGTTAGCAATGGATTAATTGAGTTGTTGTAGAGCCCATGGGACCAGGCTAATTCTTAAACCTAATCTAAGGCTACTTAGGGCTCATGACTTCCAGCCCCCCCCAATTCCAGACTCCCTCAGAGATCAGGACATTCAAAGCTCTTTACTAAAATGACTTTTCCTCAGGGAACTTCTCCAGAGTTGGGGTCCCTCTCCTGATTTGAGGACAATCCCTCCCTATCCCCTCAAAACAGCAGAGAAGGCTCCTTGATTGTGGGGGAGAGAGGCTGAAAGATTCAAAGCTTTGAATGGCCCTAGGCCAAGCCTACCTCCTAGAGACCTCAGTGTCTTCAGGGGGCTGGAGGAATTAAGACAGGGTGGGCCTGGGGAGCTGGGCTGTCTCAGACACACAAGTTATACAGTAAAGTTTCCTGGGTGGGTGGATCGGGTGACAAGCTGGCTGCTGGGAGCTGACTGGGGAGGGCGGTGCTGGGCTTGGGAGGGAAGCTGGGTCACCCGACAGTCACCCTGGTGACGGGCGGGGCTGTGGCCTGGGCATTTCTTAGGAACATGGCATGGGAGCACTCTGCCAGGGGGGCCTGACTTCATGAAGGCAAGGACCCAAAGCTACAGTTCTGTGAGTTACCCACTCCAATCTCCTCTCCACCCCAATCTCCTCCTCCTCCCAAAGCTGGCTGTGACTTTGTTTTCATCTTAACACCCCCTACCCCTCCACCCCCCCCCCCCATCCCAAGCCAGCCTCCCAGTTATGCAGTGAAAAGAGCCAGTGCTTTGGAGCCAGAGGGCCTGAGTTCAAATCCATATCCTGCTACTTTTTCCCACTTGGCTTCAGTTTCTTCTTTTGAAAGGAGGGAGTTAGACTCAGTAACTTCTAGGGGTCCTTTCAATTCCAAATCTATGCTCCTGTGAAGATCCCCTGTGCAATCTTTTGGCATCTCAAGTCCAGAATCCAGAGAGACCCAGACCCAGTCACTACCGAAGGCAGAAAGTTGAACCTTTCATGACCCCCCTCCCTTTGATGTTCTTTCCTACAATTCCTCCATATCCTTTCCTCCCTCTCTCCAAGAGAGACCCCCAATACTGTTCTCCCCGGAGCTCTCCCCTGCTCACATCCTTCACCTCCCCAAAGACCCCTCCTCTAGCCTCTTACAGCCTTCTTCCTTCATTTTAGCCTCTCTCTGCATCTGACCCTTCCCCTGGGTCACAGCCTTTACAGCCCCATTACTCCTTTACAACCACATCTCCTCTCTCCGCCCCACTTCCAGCAACCCGGAGTGGGGGCAAGGCTGTGTTCTAGTGAGCTCCGGGTCACTGAGCCCTCCAGATGTAAACAAGGTTCCCGGGCACCCCCACCCCACCAACTCCACCATTCTCCGGGCCTCTCCCATCTCCTTGGGCTCCCCTCCCCTCCAGCTCAACCAAGGTAGCCCTGCTCTCCCAGGGAGGACCTGGAGGGACTGGGTCCCGGGCGACCACCTGCCCCCCCCCCCATATCTCCAGACCCGAACAGGGTAGGCACGGACTCGAGATAAGCAGGCAGTGGGCACTGCCAGTCTCCGGGGTCCACTTCGGAGAGAAGTCCTCCTCACCTGACCCCCCCACCTCCTGAAGTCCCCGATGGGGAGGGGCGGGGTCCGCACCTCTGGCCCTGGCCCCAGCCCGGCCCGGCCTCCGGCTCGGACTCGGGCTCCGGCTCCGGCTCCGGCTCCGGCTCCAGCGCCTGTGCTCGCCTCCCCAAGGTAGGTCGGTCGGTGGCGGTGACAGGGCAGTCCAGAGGAGGCGGCCGGAGGCGGGGAGCGGGGAGGGGAGGGAGGGGAGGGCGGGACCTGGAGCCCCGCGCTGGGGCGGGGGAGTGGAGGGGGGCCCTCCCGGCGAACTCCGGCCAGGGCCAGAGCCACGAGGCCAGGGAGCAAGGAAAGGCGTCCGCGCAGGAGTGCGGGCGTGGGGCGGACACGCGAATACTCACACGTATGCAAGCACAGGCCGATCCACAAATCGACTTGAATCCTTGGACCCAAGGGGCGGGACGGGTAATCACCCACGGAAACGCAATTCGAAGCCCAACACCCAGGCCAGCTTCGGGGAGTGCGCCCCGCGTTGGGCAAATGCGGATCGGGTTGTCGACTGACTGGCTGACCGCTGCGTGATCTCCAGAATCGCCTTCCCCTGCCTGGACCCTCCCGGGTCCGACCAGCTCTAAACTTCGAGACAGAAGTACCCACGGAAGAACAAAGGCAGAGAGACACACAGGGACACACAAACACACAACTGCAACCACCACACTACACACAACTAAAGGCCGGGAGTGTTGACCTCTCTAGTAAACTGGTCAGCCCAATTCACAACCACATCTCCCCCGGCCCCTCCAGCCTTACCTATGGAGAACACAGTCTACGCGAGCATCTATGTAAAAGTCCACCGTGTCTGGACTTCTTAGAGGTCCTGTTTCCACATATCTAATGTGCCCAATCGACATCGAGCCTTCCCCAGAGTAAATCTGGGAACGATGGGGAGAGACTTGGGGAGAGGTGGGAAGGAAGGTCTCTTCCAGGGAGGAACTGGTTCTTTGTGGGAGGACCCCGACTGTAAAAAGAAACACTTTTAAGATTTTGTTGTGTAGTTCTGTCTTTTTAGTCGAGTCTGACTCTTATGTGACTCCATTTGGGCCTTCTTGGCAAAAGATACTAGAGTTCTTTGCTATTTCCTTCTACAGCTCATTTTATAGATGAGGGAACTGAGGCAAAAATTAAGTAACTTGCCCAGGTAGTGTCTCAAATTTTTAAGCTTAATCTGCTTAATTAACATTTTCTCCATCACTTTCTTAACACTAGGCAAAACAAATTAAGCCTTGATTTATAGTTTGCTGATTTCTTAAGTGTAAATGCTTACCGTAAAATTTTAACAGTAACCTTTAGGAGCCGGTCAGATCTGGCTCCAGCACACTTTTACCTGTGTCCTGAAAGTAAACCAGGTGATTGCCTCAGTAGGCTAACTTTTAGCAGCCTTCTCCCTAGAACCTAGCCTAAAATCTCAGAGAAATTTATTTGCATTGTACTTGCTCATGTGTAGACAATCCCCACAGCCTGAAGTGACTGGGCACCCTCCCAGACCAACTCTTTCGGTGGCCTTCCAGGTGGCCAGATCCCCCTAGGGAACCTTGTGTATCTGGATTGATCTGTGTTCTTAGCAGACTCATGGGCTCTCTCCAGGAAGGAGAAGAATCTCCCTCACTGGAAGGGCAGATAAATCTGTGGCTCTGGCCACATCCTTTTGCATACACAAGTCTGGGCAGGCATCTCTGTGCCTCAGGGGAGGTGAGGTGATTGCTGACAGCATCATTCAGGGTATAGGTAATGAAGGCCCTAGATCACCCCCCAACAAGGAAGCTAAGATCAAGGTTTCACAAACAGACACACACACAGATACACACACACACACACACACACACACACACACACACACACACACACACACACCTCCCATCGGGATTCTGACCTCACCCAGCTCCCCCAGGCCACCCACCATCCCTTCCATCTCCCCCTCCCTCCATTTTGGCCCCACCCTGGGCACTGAGTGAGGAAGGAGGAAATGAGACATTTACATTTTACTTCCTTGGTGTATGTTGGGGGTGGTCAGCTTGAATGTGTCTCTCTGCATGTTTCTGAACTGGTTGTGTCCAAGTATATAATAGTGTGTGGGTTTATAGTCACACATTTAACCTCAATGAAGCCCTGGGGAAAAAAAAACATTCCCCCCTCTCTGAACCTGTTTCTTCATCTACAAAGTAAAGTTAATCCTTGAACTCCCTGGGCTGTTGTGAAGAGCTTCTCCAACAGCCACTTGTCTAGGCTAGAGAGCATTAGGGGTAGAATCAATCAGGAATCTTATGGTCATGGATAGGACAATAGATTTGGTGCTGAAAGGAACCCAAAGGGCTACCTGCTGCCAATTTTACAGATGAAGAAACTGAGGCCCCAAAGAAGTGTGAGATGATAATTACTAATCTCCTATTTGATGCTCACAACAATGCTGGGAGGTTAGTGCTCTTATTATCACCATTTTATAGATGAGGAAACTGAGTCAAACAGACTAAATGATTTGCCTTGGATGTTGGTGTCTTAGGCTGAACTTGTATTCAAGTCTTCCTACCTCTCTATTCACTTCATCACTTTGCCCAAGATCACATTGGTAGTAAATATCAGAGGTGGGATTTGAATCCAGGATCTCTTGACAGTGAATCCAGTACTCTTCCTACTACCCCACTCCATTGCCCTCTTTGGTATCGTTATTACTGTAATTTTTCAATATGGTTATGTTAATGTCAAATCAGTATTTCTTTCACCAAGTCAGATTTCAGATCTTCTGAGGGGATAGCTTTTCATGAGTTTCATGTAACCGGAAAAAAAATCATTGTTTGCTGTTTATTTTCTACTGGTATCAACATCAGCAGCAGCAGCAACAGCAACAGCAATAATAGTAATAGTAAAATAACAGTAATAGTAGTAATAGTAATAGCAAACGAATAGTAGTAGTAGTAATGGTTAAAGTAATAGTAATAATAGCAAAATAATAGTGGTAATAGTTAAAGTAATAGTAACAGTAAATTATTAGTAGTAATAGTAATGGTTAAAGTAAGAACAATAGTAAAATAAAAATAATAGTAATGATAGTAATAGTATTAGTTAAAATAATAATAGTTAAAGAAATAGTAATAGTAATAGTGATAGTAATAGTAAAAGTAGCAATAGTATTAGTAATAGCAATTGTAGCAATAGTAATAGTAATATGATAGTAATAGTAGTAGTAGCAGCAGCAGGAGGATCCTAGACAGGTCCTTATTGGAGAAATAAAAATCAAACCTGAATTTTCAGACCAGTACAATGCAAAACAATACAACTTAAACACCATGTGTGAGTGTGCCACATTACTATAAACCACTATCCCATCAGAGGTAGGGAGAGTTCACTCAACTAGAAAATCAGGGAAGGCTCCCTGCAGAAGGAGGGCACATGTATGTGGTTCTGGGCACCAGTGTATTTGTGCACACACATGCTGTGGTTGGACAAAGCCTAACCATAACCTTTTCTCTTCTTGGAAGTCAATGATCCTTTCAGGTCCTGTCCACTGGGATCAGAAGGGAAGAAGGGAAGCCTGGGTTGGGGGGTGGGGAAGCAGAGGGGAGTTGGAGAGAATGGTTGCTAGGGAACTTTTTGTGTAGGGGAGTAAAAAGTCTGACCCCTTGGAGATGGCTAGCTGGTCCTGGGGAGAGGGAAGTCTAGTAATTCCTCAGGAACACAGAGGGAGAGATATTCCCTTTTCTTAGGAGCCAGTTTTTCTGGGAAGAAGAGTTAGACAAATGGAATGGAGAGAAGGGGAGAAGGATGCTAAGTGGGCTCTCCAGGGGAACCATGCATTGGTGCTGGGCCATCACAGGGAAATCAGTTTAGGCCCAGGGAATAAAGAGTTCATAGGCCCAGCTATGTGGGTGTATGCGTGGGCTCTGTGTGTTCTGACTTGTCTAGTTCATCTTCCAGCTCCTTTTTTATAATTTATATTTTATTATTTTTACATGTTAAAAAAGTTTTTCAACATTCATTCACTTGTATATTTGTTACACATTTTTCTACTACCCCTTCTTGTCCCCCTGGTAAAAATTATACTGTACATTTGTGTTGGGGTTTTTTGTTGTTTTGTTTTTGCAAGACAGTGGGGTTAAGTGACTTAGCCAAGGTTACACATCTAATAAGCATGGAGTGTCTGAGATCAGATTTGAACTCACATCTCCCTGACTCCAGGATCAGTGCTCTATCCACTGTACACCTAGCTGCTGTCCTCCAGCTCTTGGTCTGTATCCTTGGGAGTCTCTTCCTCATTTTTCATGTCTTCAGTTATTCTCTCTACTTAAATGTTACCCAAATCAGTCTTCCCTAAACTCAGACTACTTCCTTTATCTTCTACCTGCTGGCAGCTGGATGTTCCATAGACATCTCAAACTCACATATCCTAATATCAATATCCCCCTCCCCTACCCCATGCCTACCTCTCCTCCAAACTCCCTTACATCAGTTGAAGCTATTAACCATTCTTGCAATCAGCCCAGCTTACCACAAACCCATCTTTCTTCTTTGACTCTATCTTCTCCCCCCCATGCCAGTAGCCAGTCAATTGCCAAGGCCTCTCTAATCCCACCTGCCACATCTCTTGTATCTCTTCCCTTAGTACCACCCAAGGTTCAGACCCCTATCACCTTTTGCCCAGACTATTGTGGATCCTAAACTCCTAATTGATTTCTCTGCTTCCAGTCCCCTCCCCTCTCCAATTCATCCTCCCCACAGCTGCCTCATGTCAACTCAGGGTTGACCATGTCACTCCCCTGCTTACTACCCATAGAATAAAATGCAAATCAACCTTATTTAAACTCCTTTATAGTCTGGCTCCCACTTAACTTTCCAGACATTTCATTTTACTCTTCTTCACAGGGCAGTCAAACTGGCTGACTTGCTTCCCACCCCATCCACCCCCCCAACTCAATACCTCATCTCCCACCTCCATCCCTTTGTACAAACTGTCATCTATGTCTAGAATAATCGGGTCAAACTGAAATAGAAATGAGGGAGGAGGCACTAATTTGTATATAAGGATCCTTGCAGTCTGTATATTGCTTTAGTTTTTAAATGTATTATCTATGTTTTATTGTATTTCTTTGGTTAAATATTTTCCAATTACAGTTTAATCTTATTCAGTCCCATTTGGGAATGTGGGAACCTGCCAGTGGCCTGTTTGACATGTCTATCTAGAATATACTTGCCTCTTTCCCTTTGCCTCTTCCACTGTTTGGCTTACTTCAAGACTCTGATGTTATTTGAACCCTCCCTGATCCACACCTTCCCTCCATTATCAAATATTTTCTTATCAGTCTGCATGTTGTCAACTACAACAGAATGTAAGCTCCTAGAGGACAGGTACCCTGTTGTATTGCAATTTGCTTTTTAAATTTTATTTACATTCCCCATAGGGCCGAATACATTTTTGTGGAATTGATTGAATTATTGAATTAGTTTGGGATAACCTCTGAGTGGAGGACCGCTCTGAGTCCCACCTCCCAGGTGGGGAGGGGAAAGTCACCCTTCAGTGATGGTCTCCCTGCATCTCCTTTCTCTCAGCTGTCCTGCAGCTGCTGGCTCCTCCCAGGCCCAGGCAAACAGAATTCTTTGACTGTTTCCAATTTTCCAGCATAGGCTGCCAAGATCAGCAAGTGCTTGTCCATCCACCCCTCCTCACTCAGGTTCCTGGCCCGTGCCTTGGGTCCCATGGGCAGCAGCACCAGCTGTGGGCCAGGCCCCAGGGGAGCGGGATCAGAGCCTGGGATCCAAAAGCTTAGACTCCAGTTACTCCCCCAACTTCCTAGGACAGGGTCCCTGGGACACAAGATCTTGTGTTGACTCCCCTATCCAGGGAGACAGGGTGCTTCCTTAAGGCCCTGATCCTCCCTCTCTGGGCCCCTATCCTCAGTCCCTGCATTTCAAACAGGATCTCCAAACTAGCTTGGGTCTGATCAGTCTGTTGGGTTGAGGAGCTGGATAGGAAGGGTTTTGATATGGGGATGGATGACCTTGGATAAGTCCTGTCTCTCCTCTCCTCTATAAAGTGAGAGAGCTGGGTAAGATGATCACTACAATTTTCTCTAGCTTTAAAACTGTGATCCTGTGTAATCTTCTGAGATGAGGCCTTTTTAGGCGGTGTTCCCGGCTGAAGGTCTCCACCCTGCCCCCTACCCCCACCCCCACCCCCAGTCACCAAGGCCAGACTGGGGCCAGACCAGGCCAAACCAGGTCAGGCCAGGCCAAGCTGGATTACCAGGACTGCAGATTTTCTTAGGAATAGATGGGTGTTTGGGGAGGGTGGTTGTGGTGAAGGGAAGCAGGGAGGAAAAAGGAGGTAGAGAAGAGACTTTCTAGACCAAATCTAAACTGGGGTCCCCAGCCCACTCTACACTCTGGCCCAGCTTGCATTCAGCAGGACACCCATCTATATAATGAGGTTAGGGCCTAGCTCCTGCCACTCCAACTCTCAGAGCGTCACAGGTCCTTCTTTACAACAAGGATATGCACAAATACATGCACCTACGCACAAAACACACCTTACCTACCCCACTCTGCTGGGAGCTCCCAATGGGGGCAGGAGGAATATAATTTCTCAATCTTTTGCCTACAATCAAGTGAATACATTTCATCTTCAATGCTGCCTCCAGCTAGGCAGCTTATATATTATTGTACCCATTTTATTGATGAAGAATCTAAGGTTTAGAGAGGTTGCCAGGGTATTCAAATGAACTCAATGCACACTGAGCTTGGCATTTATCAAGTTCTAAGTGCCTGGGAATATGAAGAAAGGTCTGTTTTCAAGCAATCTATAACTGAATGGATTTTTTAAGATTTACAAACTGCTTTACATATTAGTATTCATTTCGTTCCTTATAATGATCTTGAGAGGTAGTTAGTATTATGGCTATGATTATATTTTATAGATGAAGAAATTGAAAGTTAAGTGATTTACCCAAGGTCAGTCAGTCATGAATCAGGATTAAGTCTGACTTGAGTTGATGTTTTTGTCCTTCCTTCTAGAAAACCACAACATCAAGGAGGTGATACCACAAAAAGCACAGGAATTGGAATTGAGTGAGGGGGTGCTGTGCTGAGTCATCAGTCGCACTTTCTCCTCCAGAGCCATCTGGGTCCAGTGGCCAGATATGAATCAGGATGACTGGAGATGGCCCTGGATGCCAGGCAATCAGGGTTAAGGGACTGGCCTGTGGTCACATAGCTAGCAAGTGGCAGTTGTCTGAGACCAGGTTCCAATTCCTGTCCTCCAGTGCTCTATCCACTGCACCACTCAGCTGCCCCCTCCAGATTCTAACACTTTCTTAGATGTTCTACCTAGACCCTCCTACCTAGGAGTATAGTTGGACCCCCTCCCCACCCATTAACTAGGAGTGAGGATAAGCTTCTTCCTTCCCCCACTGCCCTAGCCTTTCCTAGGAATGGGTGTGGTGGGCCCCTGGGTGCTATATTTCTTCCCCCCACCCTTCTCAGGGGGTCCTTGAATTCCCCACCCCTGTTCTCTCCAGCTGGTCAGGGAGACTGAGTTGGTAAATGAACCAACCATCTTTCCCTCCCCATCTCTTCTTAAACAGTCCTATGGAAACAATATATCTCTTGAATTGTTTCTCCTGTAACTGTTACTCACTGGCAGGGCCAAGGCCACTCCTGGAAAGGGACCATCTGCCAAAAGGATTGGTGGGGTGAGGGTCTGAGGGGAAAGGAAGAGTTTGGGGAAATCCAAAAAGAGTGTCTGGCTCCGACCTAGACTCTCTAGGTGTCTCCCGCCAGCTGGAGAGCTCGTGGAGAAAAACACTGGAGTGGCATCCCATGACCTCCTCAGGGAAAAGGGAGAAGAGTCCTTCCCCCCAGGCTGTGTCTTAGGACAGCCTATTAATGCCCCTACCCCAATATTGGGAATATCTCCCTGAGATTTTTCCCTCAGTTCTCCAGCAATCTCTGAGATGGGACCCAACTGCATGCTGAAAGCCGGGACCCCTAAGTTTCTTTTTCCAACTTGCCCCTTCTCAGGCTGGGTTTGTCAGCCTTGGGCCTTTGTTTCACTTTCTGCAAAAAAGGGAATCAGATTTGGGTCCTGAGCCTGGTCCCTGGGCATCATGGCATGGGAGGACCACTGTTTGGGAAGTAGCTATTGTGAGGATCCCTGCTTTGCTCCCCAATGCCCAAGTTGGGCAACAAGGAAAATTGTCACTGCCCACCCCTACAAACTGTGCTTAGCCTGAGGGGGGAGGCTGGGCTGGGCGGTGGCCTGGGTCTGTGCCCTTCCTCCCCCCCACTCCCCCGTAGGAATTCACTCCCAGCTCCTGCCCACACCTGCTTTAGCCATTAAGGTCAGGGATTCAACAACACGTCCATCCCTGACTATGTGGGCAACAAGGAAAAAAAGGTAGGCATGGGCACTAGGCCTGGGGAAGATAGTTCTGGATGGGGGAAGTTTAAGGTTGAGGGAGACAGAGGGGCCAGTTAGGAGTAGGGCACTGAGAGAAGTCAGAGGTCACTGTGGGTAGCTTCCTCTCCCTCCCAGGTCCATCTGAGAGCCTTCTTGCTCACAGAATCTGAGGGAGCACCCACAAAGCCCCCAGGCCTCAAGACCACAGCTCCTTCTTGGCCTCAAATTGCTCCTCCCTCCCTTAGTACAAATATACCCTGGGTCCTGGGTTGTGGTCAAAGGTGCCGGGCCCCTCAGAGACCTTCCAGATGAAGGAGGAAGGAGGGGGAGTGGGGCCAGCCCATCCCAAGCTTCCCCCTCCCCTGTCCATCCCTGAGCCTGCTTGGGCCCCCAGTCTGGGTCTCCGTGGTGACAGGACAGGAGAAGCAGGTTAGGAGGTCACAAGGCTGTGGGGGGCAGGGGGAGCTGTCCCTGAGGGGCCTCTGGGAATGAGCAGCCCCGCCCCCCCAGTGTGGGCTCTCAGGGCTGGGGGGGGGGGGGAGCCTGACGTGACAGCCTTTCCCCGGAGGCCCCAGCGCAGCCACCACCCCCTGGCAGCCTCCTCCTGCACATTCCTCCCTGGGTGAGGTCAGCCCGCCCCCCTCCCTTGGAGAAGAGGGGAGGGAGCCCCGGGCCAGCCACATCACAACTTTCTCCCAGCTCCTGCTTTCTCCATCGGCCCATGGCAGAAGCGGCCTACTTGGGAGGAGGGGAAAGAAAAGGGGGGTAGGGGAGACCAGGGAAGTGCTCTCAGCCTCCACAGTGGGGAGTAGGAGACCAGAGGCCCAGACCCCTCCTCCAAAACATTGGGGGGGTACACAGGAGGCCCCAGGAGTCCAGGACTCCTTGAGTTCTTCTTTTGTAGAAATACCATCTTAATCTGCATATATTTACATACATTTACATAAGATAAAAAAACTCTTAGAAATAGGATTTCTCTAAAAGATGAGGATGGGGGCAACATCCCCCAACCTCTCATATTGGGGGGGAGCCTAAGCCCCGGATCTTTGGGCCTGGTTCAGGAAAGGGTAAGAGGTACTGGGACATCTGCCTCCTCTTACCTTGGAGTTCTCCCCAGGAGTCAGAAGAAGGGACAAGGATCTGGGAGTCCACAGGATGCCAGCCCCCACCTCCCCACATGTAGTCTCAGGTCGGAGACTGAAGGGACTGGGGGAGGGGACATATAAACTAATCCCCTAAGCCTGCTACCCATATCTCCCTCTGCCGAGAGAGAGAGACAGAGAGAGAGAGAGAGAGAGAGAGAGAGAGAGAGAGAGAGAGAGAGAGAGATCAATCTTGGGAGAGAATGGAGTGTGAGAAATACTCCGTATTGTCTATCACTTGAGCCCTTACCTCCATTCTTCTGTCTCTTTTGCTCCATAAAGGGTGTGTGTGTGTGTATGTGTGTGTGTGTGTGTGTGTGTGTGTGTGTGTGTGTGTGTGTGTATTTGTATGTGTTCAGTGCAGGTTCCTTTCCCAATTCTTAGTCTAACACTACTCAGAAGACAAAGCTTCTCCCATCACTACCACCCCAACCCTTCCCCCAACTCTCTTGACTCAGAGGGGAACAGCTCCAGGGTATCCATGTCCTTCCAAAACATACTTGCCTTTAGACTTCTTTTCTAAAGGGGGAAACAAGAGGGTAGCTCCTCTGGACCTCAGAGGGAACTAGGATTTAGCATGCCACCCACCCAATACCCATTGTCCTCTGACACCCCCTCCCTCCCACCCCCAATTAATCAGTCAAAAGATATATCCTAAGTCAGGACAGGACCTGATACACCACCAAGATATCCGAAATTCCCCTAAGCTTGACCTGGGCAAGGATCCTCCCCATATTCTTTTTTCTTGGTGGGGTAATGGGGTTAAGTGACTTACCCAAGTCACACAGCTAGTAAATATCAAGAGTCTGAGGTCAAATTTGAACTCAGGTCCTCCTGATTCCAGGGCTGGAGCTCTATCTACTTAACTACGGAGCTGCCTCTGCTTGTGTCCTTCCTGATCGCCATGGTCAGTGACAGAATCTGAGTGAGTTTCTGGGATAGCAGCAGTGTGTGACTGTGCAGGCCTTTGGGGCTGAAGGGCACACCTTCATCACCTTTCACCTGGTCTAAGGCAGAGTGACTCTTAATGGCTCTGTCCCTGTCCATTCCTTATAGTTTACAAAGTTAAATTCCTAAAGGAATTCCTCAAGATCTGTCCATCCCTCTGTCTCTCCAGAATCTTCAGCAGCTCCTTGTTACCTCTTAGACTAAGTCACATTAGGTCTCCAGCCTCCTTTTCTACACACATTTCACATTATTCCTGTTCATATTCCAGAGAAACTGGCTTACTAACCATCCCCCCAAACTTCACACATCATTTGCTGTCTCCAACTCTTTGCCCAGGCTGTTCTGGAATGTTCTCTCCCTTCCCTTAAAATGCTTAGCTTCTTTCAAGACAGCTCCTATTTGCTGACTTTGCTGATTCTTCAGCTCCTCTTTTCAATAGATCAATCGGCAAGCATCTATTAATTGCCTACTATATTCTGGCACATTGTTAGACGACAGAGATACAAACATCAATAATGAACAGCCCCCTCTCCAAGGATCTTGCCTGTAATGTCTCGAATTATCTTGTATTGACTTATTTACTTATCTGCATTTATTTATCTGTCTTTGCCTGGTTCCATTTGAGTCTCTTAAGTAGAGCAATTGTTTTTCTTTCTTTTTGTCTTTGTATTTCCAGATCCAGCAGTGCCTGGTACCTGGTAGGTGTTTAATTAATATGTGCTTGTGGAATTGAATGGCATCATCTCTCACTGTCCCTCTGCCAGACTCTGCTTGGGTCTGTGCCTGTGTGGGGGATTATGAATGGGTCTGTCTAGGCCTGGGTCTGTGTGACCGTGACTGTGGATGTGATCTGGGTGAGGCAGCCTTAGTGGGACAAGGGGTTATCGAAAGGGAGAGGAGGAGGAGGGAGCAGTATGAGTGGTGAAATCTGTGCCAGGGGCCAAGTAGGGGGGCAGGGGTGGAGGGGTGGGCAGCAGGGATCTTACACCCATCCCCCATCTTGATTCCCCAGGAGGGGGTTAGGATTAGGGTCAGGTGCTTCTTGGGCTAGGATCCCAATACTTCATAATCCTAGGAACAGAAAGGAGTAAGGGGGGCGGGGATGAGGAGCCCAATATCCCCCTCCCAGATCTTAGACAGATCCTTCCTGATCATCTACTCCTGAGGGAGGGCAGCAAACCTCCCTGGTACTCCACCATTGCCACCACACTCTCACACATGCACGCACACATATTCATACATAACACACACAGACTCACACACACATTAACACACATACCATACACATACATTAAACACAATACATATGCACACAACACTTCAGGGTAATGCCAGACCTCAGTTCAACTCCTTTCCCATCTCTCTCCTTTTCATAAACCAATTCTGGGGCTTCTTTCCAGACCAGAAATGCTGCCATTGCTAGGGTGGGGTATTTCACAGGGTCAAACAGAAGCTGGCTCCAGCAAGGGCAGACTATGTACTATAGCAGGCCAAACTGATTTAAGTTCTGAGGACACAGACACAAATATTTTTCCTATTTTTTTATGTTCTTTTTGGAAAATGAAAGTCTAGGACCAGATAACCTAAATCCTATGATCATATTATCTAATGATTGATGAGGAATCTTAACTCCTTGGCTCCTGCCTACCCAAATTTCTATGACCCTGCCTTCATTTTGGTTATATTCACTAGAAGAAAAAGGCTTGAGGTTGTTTGGGTTCAAAGTGCTGCTCCCAAGACAGGCCAAGGGAATTCAAGTGTCTATTTTCCTGTCTGAAGTCACTGATGATTGTTACCTGGATCCGTGCCTCAGTTTCCCAAATTTGAAAACTCTGTTAATCTGGTGAAGTTGCACTTCTGGTCCCCTGGCTACCCTCGAAGGAAAGGCTAGGCCTGGGAGTCATTAAGGTTATAAATCTAAAGGTAATTTAGTCCTACTGGGAGATACATTTCACAGAAGAAGAGACAGTCTCACCAGAACTTCTGTGATCTTGCTCAAGGTCGTCTCACTAGTAAATAACAGATCTGGAATCCTCACGCAGGGACTCTGACTCCTAAACTTATACTCTAATGCTAGGCTTAAGTCTAAATCTAAAAACAAGTTATATTGCTAGCGTCAAGTGGAGATTGGGGTAAAACAACATGGCGATCTGATGACTGGGCCATAGGATCCATCTTGCTCCCTCCTGTTATCTCTGCTAAAGTGGGGAAGGGCTGAACATGGGACATGAATTTCCCCATCTATTCTAAGCCCTGCCACTAAGTTCATGTGTGTGAGAATGGAGCCTTAGTTTCTCTATTTGTATTCTTGAAGGGTTTGGTGGTTGTCTTACCCCTAACCTCCCTGTAAAATGATTAGACCACATCATTTCTTAGGTTACTCATAGTTCTGACATTTCTGTAATTCTCAGTTTCATGAACCCCTTCTCCAGTCTCCCCTTTGAAAAAGACCTTGAATCCAATCCCTCCCTCAACAAGGGGAACTTGATTGTCTGGGTCAGTCTCATCTTAGCTTAGGGCCATGTGGATCCTTTTATGGACTACGGAGTCCCTGGATGTTAGTGCTCTGACCTCCTGGGGAAGGAGAATTGGTGGCTGCTTCAGTGAATCCACTGTCTCCCAGGGAAGGAAATGGAAGAGAAGATGGCGGCAAAGAACGAAGAGCCCCCATTTCATCTTCCCTCTGTCTCTCAGTCTCTGTCTCCAGCTGCTTCTCCCTCCCACTCTCCATGGCCCCTGAACAGGTTATAAATAACATAACTCCACTCCCACCACATCAGGGCTTTCTGGACTATTTTGGGGCCGGGTGGGGCTTCTGGGCAATGCTCCTGCCACATGGGGGGGTGGGGAGGCCCAGCTCCCCATTCGGAGGCCCAGGCTTGAAAGTCAGCTCTCCTCTGTGAGGGAACTTAGTGGCAAGTGAATAGAGTGCCAGACCTGAAGTCAGGAAGACTCATCTTTCTGAGTTCAAATCCTGCCTGAGACATGTATTAGCTGTATGACCTTGGGCAAGTCACTTCACTGTGCTTGCCTCAAGTTTTCTCATCTATCAAAAGAACTGGAGAAGGAAACAGCAAACTATTCTAGTTATCTTTGCTAAGAAAACCCCAAAAGAGATCACAACAGAAAATGACTTAACAACAAATGACTTCTTACCCTTAGTTCATGATTATGGCCACGCTGGTTCAAATCTAAAGGCCCAAGTAAGGGGGCCAATAAGTGGTCCACAGACTTGGTTCCTTATTAGCCAAGGATAAAATTGGGATTTCCCAAACCCGCCAGTCTAGTCCTAGCCACATTCCACTCTTCTTCCTCCCATAATCCTGGGGTCAACTCTCCCCACTCTCCCACAGTTTGTCTCCAAACCAGCAATTTTTCTATCCCCTGAAACCTGGGTTCACTCTCAGGATGGGGATGGGGGAAGGGGGAGTTAACCCAATGGACTCTTTGGGGATGGACTGAATGACTCAGTCTCTGCCTGGAAAATCATGAGACCTTCATTGACCTCTCTTTGCAGCTCAGGCTCCCCCTGCCTAATTCCTAGAGCACCCTCTTCTTTGCCCCTACAATGGCTGGGAATTTCCCCTAACCCCCAAGGAGGTAGATAAGGCCTCATTGAGTCAGCCCCCGCCTGCCCACTCAGGACAATGAGGGCCTTGTCTCCTAGAGTTCAGCGATGTTGAGATGGGGGGAGCTGACAGAGCCTGCCCCCCTCTCTCCTTATTTATGTTCTGATCCTGTGGTGGGAGTGGGGGTGAGAGGGGGAAAGATGAATAGATGAACAAAGGCTCAGTCTGGGTGAGGAGAGCAGTCAGCCTTACCACTTTGGCCCCTCTGGCGGGGCCTTTTTTGTCCATAGGTGTGGGTTTAAGGGCTTGCGGCGCGTGGGCTGTTGCCTTAAAGAATAACTTGTGTGTCAGGGTGAGGACTCCATTTGTTGTAGAGAGCTGGGGCTCACCTCAGACCCTAGGTACTCCTTCCCCCATCTTCCAGAGAGACCAGAATATAGGGAGGTGGAGAACAAGGGATGTCGGGAACAAAAGTTTGGATAGGGATCGAGGGACAGAGGGAAATAAAGCTGGAGAACAACGGAAAGAGATGGGAGACGTAAGGATAATGCCATGAAAAATAGAGGGTCAGAAGGCCAGTAAGACAGAGCATGGAGTTTCAGGGACAGGAGAACAGAAAAATGGAAGGGGAACAGTAGGATAAGAAACAGTATTTATGAAGGATTATTCTGATGCCAGAGATATTGAGATCAGAAGTATTATGGACAGACTAGGAGACAGGGTCATGATATGGAAAGAGTGGCATGGGAGACTATAGGTGAAGTATGAAGGAAGAAGGCTGGCTGTTCTGATGCCAGAGATATTGAGGGTAGAGGGATTAGGAACAGAATAGGAGACAGAGTCATGAGTTGGAACAGTGAGGTGGAAGACAGTAATATATGAAAGATGAAGAAAGCGGATTGATTGTTCTGATGCCAGAGACATAGAGGGAAGAATGTATACTTGAGATATTTTGGGGACAGAATAGGAAACGGTAATGAGATGGAAACAGGAAGGTGGGTTGGGGGATATAGGAGAAGAATTGGTCCACTCTGGTGGGCTAGGAGAGGAGTGGCCACTAGGAGTTTGGGGTCTTATCTCCAGAGGTCTCACCTGGACTGGTTCCTGCTTCCCCACCAAAGGAGGGTGTGGTCTGTTCCGTGTTGGCTAGGCCATCCTTGGCAGTGATGCCAGCTGACTCAAAGAGGCCTCTATGTACCATACCCCAGCAGCTCTGTCCCCGGAATAGCCCCTGGATAGAGGACAGAGGACACAAGGACTTCCTGGACAGCCTCCCTGGCACAGATGCTTCCGTCTTCTGTGTCCTGTTTAGCTGGGACAGTGGACACGGGGAAAGGGCATCAAAAGGGCAACTTGCTCCCCCCCCCATTCTAGTCCAAGAGAACTCTCTTCTCCCTCAAATATCAGTTCTGACAATGGGAAAGACTTCTGTGTCATTGATGGTCTGAGTTTCAGGGGGAAGATAGGGAGAGGTCCCCAGGTAGACATGGGGCTGTGAGCTCTGGACCCAGGGACAAGGACTCTGAAGTATCCTTAGGCTGGCAGCTGAGCATTGGGGAAACCCAGTCCACAGGAAAAACCACAGGAAGAAGGAGGGTAGAGGAGGGGTGTGTCTGCTTCCTTCCCAATGGAGGGAAGGGGGCTCTCATCTCATGCCAACATCCTCCCAATAAGGACATGCCGGGGGTCATGGGAATTGGGAGGAGAAAGTAAAGAGAGAAAGTGGAGAGGGTATAGAGAGACAGAAGGAGAGGTGGATAGGAGATGGGGAGGGACATGGGAACAGAATGATGGACCTGGGGAATGGGACATTGGTGGAGGGAATGGGGTTCAAGAGACAAAAAGATAAATGGACGAAAGGATGAGGGGGTAGAGGGATAGAGGGAAGAGTTGGGTTTTACCTGTCTCCAATCTCTCCTTGCTCTCTAAGCTATCCTGCCCTTGTGGCCTCGTTGACTGTGCTTATCATTACCTTTTCATCCAGATTTCATAGCATTCCCTTTCAGGCATTCTGCATTCTAGACAAACTTGATTTCTACCTATCTTCCATTCTCCTCCTACTGTTTCTAATCACTTTGTGTTTATTTGCCCAAGTCATGCCTGGACCATATGCCTTCGTCTGCCATCTTATCCTTTAGATGCCGCTCAGATGCTAGTTCCTCCAGGAAGTCTTCATTTGGACAGTAATCTCCCCCATAATCCTTGGGCTCCATCTCGCTCTGCTGATGAACCTCCTTTGTCCTCCTCCATTAGAATTTAAGCTCCTCAATGGCAGGGAATATTATCTCTTTCACCTGTAGAGACTCAACTGGAGTAGAGGACATCAGATGTTTAATATATATTGAATTGAATTAAATTTCCTAGGTCTCTTCTCACCACCTCAGGATGCATGACTTCCTATGCCCTTCCCAAGTCATAACCAGGATCTGTTTTCCAATCTGATGGAAATGTAGGGATGTAGGGATTTTGGGGGGGACCAATGTAAAAGCATGGGTTCAATACTATTGCTTGAACTTTCCCAAGAAGGTGGGTGGATGGGGGAAAGAGCAACAGGCTGGAGTCCTTCCCCCATTTGGGTAGCCCTGTTGGGTCACTGGAGCTCCTTCCAATTTTGTCCAGGACATTAGGGAAAAGACCTGAGCTATGACCCCCCCTCCCCCCAGATAGCCTGTGTGTCCTTTTTAGGCCCTTTTCCCTGTGCCTCAGTTTCCCCAGATGTATAATGAAGGGATTTGGCCTCTAGATTTTCTTTTCACTTTGGCATTCTGTATTTTGACATTCTAGGTTCTGGGTTCCTTTCTAGTTTTCATTTACTGTAATTTCTATTCTTCATCTCTGTCATGTGTTTTTCTTAGGCCCCTTCTGGTTCTGACATTCTGTGTTCTTGGTCTGACATTCTCTATGGTCCTTGATGGCTCTGGAATCCTGTGAATAGCTCTGATGCCCCTTGTCCTGAGCTCACATCTTATTTCCCCACCCTCCCACAGGTGTAAAGGGGAGTGTCCTTGTGGGTCTTCAAGGTGGGAGGGGGTCCTTTGGGACTAATCAGCCCCTCCATTGTCAGGTGACTTTGGGAAAGGGAGTGTCTGCAGCCCCAACTTGACTCCAACTGACCGTGTTCTGCCCTCCAACTGAGGCCTACAATGAGGGCCATTGTACCTTGGGCCAGGGCCCTGGTCTGGGGGCAGCAGTCACTGAGCCGAGGGTGACGTCAACCTCCCTCATTTAATGTCCCCTTGGCTTATGCCGGGCAAGAGAGGAGGGAAGTTAGGTTGGGGGAGGGGGACAAGCTATCCTGCAGGCCTGAGTCATTGGGGGAGGAGGGAAGGAGCCAGGGAAGGGGTAGAAAGGAGGTGGCCAACAAGTTGTCCCAAGGCTAGTCAGGATAAGGTCATCTTAGAGCCTGGGCAGCTAGGCCGAGCCTGCCCCCTTGTGGGCTCTTGGGCGGGCTCAGAGCCCTTGTTGGGGAAGCTTGATCCAGAGATGGGGAGCTCAGGGGAAGGGAGGAAAGGCCCAGGGAGACCCAGATGCCCCAGGGACTAGCGTCTCTTTCCTTTCTCAGTAGAGCCCCAACTTTTTGCATACATTTGGAAGGCAAACTGTGGACAACAGGCTTATGACCCTGGGTAAACCACTTCCCCCTCAGGATCTTGGTTTCCTTGTCTGTAAAATGGGATTAATAATTGTTTCACTAAGGATCTTTAAAAGATTGCTGGGAGGGAGGTGCTTATGTAAACCTTAAATTATATACTTACTAATATATAATAATCACAATATAGAAGAATGATCTCAGAGCACACAGAAGGGAGGCACTTGTATTCAGCCTGCAAATTTCGATGAATCCTGAACTGAGACTTGAGAGGTCTGGGTTCTAATCCAGTCATTGACTCATTGAGACAACTGGTGGCTAGGTGGATAGAGCCCTGGGTTGGGAGTCAGCAAGGTGTGAATTCAAATTTGACCTCAGACACTTACTAGCTATGTAAACATAAACAAATCATTTAACTTCTCTTTGCCTCAGTTTCCTCAACTGTAAAATGTAAGAATAGCATCTACCTTGCAGGGTTGTTTTGAGGATCAAATGAGACATTTATAAAAAGAGCTTAGCACAGATGTCTGGTAGGCAACAATGAACACTTATTCTGATTGTGTCAGTTTGGGAAAGTCAGTCTCATTTTCTTTTTTTCTTTTTTCTTTTTTTTTTTTTTTTGCAAGACAAATGGGGTTAAGTGGCTTGCCCAAGGCCACACAGCTAGGTAATTACTAAGTGTCTGAGGCTGGATTTGACCTCAGGTACTCCTGACTCCAGGGCCGGTGCTCTATCCACTGCCCACCTAGCTGCCCCAGTCCCATTTTCTTGCCTTAGTTTCCTTTTCTGACAAGCCAGGGCCTTGGCTTGGATTTATTTGAACCCCTCAGCTTCCTTATTTGTAAAATAAGGGGAGGACTTTGGCCTAGCTGACTATGGTTCTGGCTCAGAGTGCAGGGAGTCAGTAAGTTCGTTGCTCTGTGGCTAGACTCCAGGCAAAGAAGCCTTTTTTTCTCCCCTTTTCTACTTCCTGCCCTCCAGCTCTGCAGGTGTAATCCTCCTCCTACACCTGGAAACCAGGAGTATGCCCACAACTCCCCTTACCATGCCACACCCCTAACGGACTTTCCAGGCTCTTGAGATTTCCTGTTTGGGTGATCCTGGGCAAGGGGCTCCTTCTTTTGAGACTTGATTTTCTCATCTGAAAAACTGGAATTGATAATACTTTATCTCTAGAAATGGGGGTTGCTCTTATTGTTAGAAGCATACTTGTAGAACTGGAGGAATGGGAACTCTGAGAACCTTTGTGGAGGTGGGATCCTCAGGAGCTTTGGGCCCAGAAGCTAAGTATCCTGACTGCAGATGAACAATGAGAAGAGGTGGTGCTCCTGGGGAGAAAGCATTTCTACCAGGGCTGGGGATCCATCATAGCCCTCAGCCACTCTCTCTGCCCAAGCAGAGTTGCTCGGGTCCCCAGTCTGGTGTCCAGTTCTGTAGGCTTCAGCAAGGGCTTTACAGGGTCCATCCCATTGCCACCTAGCAGCCTGGGACTGAAAAGAATTTGCCCATGGAAGTATGTTGTTCTTGAGTGAGATACTCCAGGTTTAAACCTTGACTCCAATGCTGTATGATTCAGGAAAAACCACTTATAAACCCTAAAAATCTCAGTGTCTTCATCTGTGGAATAGACATCATCAATCCTGTAGAACTTTCCTCATAGGTCCTCTGTAAGGAAAATGCTTTGTAGTGTTTGGGGTGGAGGGTGTTTACATGGTTCTGAAGCCAAGACTTTCTGCCTTCATTCTCTCCCCTTGGAGAGGAGATATATGGTCAAGTGCTTCTGATGCTAGAATTCTAAGATTCTATAACAGTCCCATGAAAGGGAAGACCTCTCAGGAGCCAGGAGACCTTTTTAGCTTCCCATTTCTCGTCCATGCTCTGCTATGTCTCCACCAACCACTTTACAGCCTATTACCAAGAATACCAAGTGTTCTGAGCTAGGGGTAGACTTGGTGGGACTGTAGAAATTGTGTTCACCCACAGCCTGCTTGCTCCCCAATTTTCTCCTACCTGCAGAAAAGCAGACCAATATGGAAATATATGTATGTGTGTATATAGACACCCCAAGCAGTTCTACCTTGGCCATCATTGCCAGGGTATGAGAGAGAGAGAGTATTCAGTGTGCCTACCTGGGCTTTTCAAAAGACTACATCGTCTGCCACCATTCACCAAAGCTCACCAACATCCTTTCCTACTTCCTGAGCTATAAACAGGTGTGGTGAGCCCCAAGTTCTTTACAGATCTAAATTTGGAATTTGTTTTAAAATTAGTAATATATTTAAAGAATTAGGAAAACCTTTGATCTCTGCTATGAGCCCCCTTCCCACCTTAGAGAAACCCCCTATAACTGATCAACCCCTTTCACAGAGACAATTGACTTTTTTGAAGCATAGAAAGGTAACAGCAAATTAACTATCCTGTATGGTCCTGTGTGATTCCACCCCTTTTCTATCTTGAGCTTAAACAGAAGAAGGAATAGGGAAGAAATCGCTGTTTTGGAAACTTCTGAGATTGTCAGAGAAACAGGGATGGGAGAGGGATGAGAAGGGAGTACCAGAGGTTGGTCCCATATTGGTTAGGAGGTAAGGATTTTCAAAGACAGTTTGGTCTCTTCCATTCTTATCATGGCTCCACTTTTCATCTCATTTTTAATGGCCCCTTCAGATCCATTCCCTGCCTTTGGACATCTGCTATGGTCTTCAGAGTCCTTCAGAATTTGTCCCCGCTTCTCTCTTGCCTCGTAAGGACCAGCAGGGAACAGAAGGGGAAGGTGCTGAAGGTACAAGTCTGCCTTTATCCACTAGGGATACCAGTCTCTGAGAAGCCTCTCCTTCACTTCTGGCTACCTGGAAAGAGTAACATGGAATTGCAGACCAGGGCATCTACTCTCTGTTCTCAGCTATATGTAAGGACCAGTTAAAAGATTAGTGCTTTAGTGCTTTTCATGTGAAGATTGAAAAAGACCCCAAGATTTAGGTATGAGCTTCACACCTACATGTAAAATCTCACTCTGATCTTTCCTGTTAACTTTAGTTCAGTCTGATACCCCAGGTGGTCCTTGTAAATCCTGCCACAGAGGTAATCTCTTGGATTCCACCAGTTTTGGACTGCCTGCCTTAATGTATAATTTTATTATCTGGGCCAATCCTTCAACTAATAAGGAGTCACAACCCCAGAACCTTACTGAAGCTTCATTACTTCCCTGACAGCAGGAGCACCTCCTATATTAGTGTTGTAAGCATAAGCTCTATTATTCTCCCAAGATTGACTTGTATAAAACTTGACTGAATAGTCAATAATTATAGTGTTTTTTTAAATTTACATGTGACTTTATTTCATTCAACAAAGATTATTTTGGGGATGTTCTTGGGGAGTTGGTAAAAGGAGAGGTACTTTTTTCCATAGTAGCAGTAGTGTTTATTTTATAGTGGCACTAAGGAACAAAGTCAGTACTAGAATAGGGCAATCTCTGTGTAAACCTCTAAGAATCTCTTAAACTCTACATCCTCTTCTTCTAGACAGGTGCCAGAAATAACTGCTCCAAACCCCTTTCAGTATGTAGGTAATTTAGGCTAGTCTTATCTAAAAGGTGTGACCCATTCCCCCACAATCATCTATAACCTATTTTTTTTTTTTTAGTTTTTGCAAGGCAGTGGGGTTAAGTGGCTTGCCCAAGGCCACACAGCTAGGTAATTATGAAGCATCTGAGGCCAGTTTCGAACTCAGGTACTACTGACTCCAGGGCCAGTGCTCTATCCACTGCACCACCTAGCCGCCCCTATAACCTATCTGACTTATGTTTGGCCTTATCTGACTGAGATCCTAAATCCAACTTCATATAACCTAAAAGTATTGTTCATTCACACATAGTTTAGAATGCATTTTTCTTGCATGTATTTATTTTACTGAAATAAAAAAGAACAAGGAAAGTCTGAAATCTCACCTCCTTTAAGACTTTTTATTTTTTCTCTAAAAATACATTTAAAAATCATTTTGTCTTTATATCACTATTATTTCAACCTCATTTCGAATTGAACTCCCTTTGGAAAGAAGAAAAACAAAAACCCTATTCTAGTGAGTACTTTTGAATTTAGATAACATTTCCTTCTGATACTAGATGGCTCCATAGAGCATGGAGCCCAGGGCCTGGAGTAGAAAGGCTTCTCTTTCAAATGTGGTCTCAAATATTTACTAGTTATGTGACCCTGAGCAAGTCACTTCACCCTGCTTGTCTCTCAGTTTCCTCATCTGTAAAATGAACTGGAGAAGAAAATGGGAAACCACTGCAGTATCTTTGCCAAGAAAACCCCAAATGGTGTCACAAAGAGTTGGGCAGGACTGCAAAATTCCCTTCCAGTAATTCCCCAGGTCAAGGAGAGATGCCCCATTACCTCCAGTATCATCTTTGATTTTTCAAAATTATTCAGATTTTGACTTTTAGTGATCTCATTTAGATAGTTAGAGTCATTGTATATTTTATTTTCTTGGTTTTTCTTATTTCACTCTAAATTAGTTCATATAAATCTTCCCATGTTTCTCTGAATTCTTAATAGTTTTCATTTTTTTTATTGCATAATATTCCATTTTACATTCATATCTCAGTGGGGGTTTTTTCCCCCTAGCCATTCCTCAATCCAACTTAGTTGACTATGTTTTGCTATCACAAGATTGCTACTAGGAATTTTTTTTTTTTTTTTGCAAGGCAAGTGGGGTTAAGTGGCTTGCCCAATGCCACACAGCTAGGTAATTGTTAAGTGTCTGAGACTGGATTTGAATCCAGGTATTCCTGACTCCAGGGCCGGTGCTTTATCCACTGCGCCACCTAGCTGCCCCGGAATAATTTTTAATATACTGGACCTGTTTTTGTCTTTGACTTCCTAGAGTTATGCACTCAATAGTGGGTTTATTGGATCAAAGACTAAGGATAATTTAGTTCCTTTATTTATGTAACCATGCCAAGATCCAGAAAGGTTAGATCATTTCACAATACCAAAAAAATTTTCAGTATTCCTGTCTTTCCACGGTCCTTTTTTATTTTTAGGTTTTTGCAAGGCAAACAGGGTTAAGTGGCTTGCCCAAGGCCACACAGCTAGGTAATTATTAAGTGTCTGAGACCGGATTTGAACCCAGGTACTCCTGATTCCAGGGTGGGTGCTTTATCCACTATGCCACCTAGCTGCCCCCTCACAGTCCTTTCAATACTGATTTCCTATTTTTTGGTCATCCTTATTGATTTGCATTGTATGATGTGAAACCTCAGAGTTGTTTTAATTTTATTTTCTTATTATTCCTGAATTCTTTATTACAGTGAAAATGAAATGAACAGTATTAGTTTTTAAAACCTACTGTTGCTCTTAGGAATGTTTTAAATGACAGCTTTTTCCACCCAGTTTTCTGGTCTGGTGTTTCTCAGGAAGCTTTCAATGTCTCATGGAGAAAGAAGTCGTTTCACTGCCATCCTGGCCAATGAGTTAATGGAAAGCTCTTGCCTTCAGCTCTCAGTAACTGCTCTTGATTTATAGTAAGTGTAAGCTAGAGAGTAGAGAGCAAGAGAGAGAAAGAGATATATGAGGTACAGACATAGAGAGGTAGAGAAAGATATTCAGAAATAGACAGAAGACAGAGAGACAGAGAGGGTCAGAGAGGGACAGAGAGAAAGAGAGATAGAGAGCCATAGAGAGTTCATATATGTGTGTGTGCGTGCGCACACAAACACTTTGGAAGGTCTTATTGCAGTGAGTCCTTATATTAGCCATGACTAGACAAATCATTTTACCTCTCAATATCCTAGGACATTTTTTAAGACTAACTCTGAACACAAGAATTGCTTCTAGTAGTTCTCCTTGTCTCTGTTATGAAGGAGGAGGTAAGTTTCATTATTTGTTCTCTAAAATCTTCCTTTGTGGGAGGGAAGTTTCCCTATTAGAAGTTCCATATTGGAAATTTACAAGTTTGGATCAATAAAAAAGTGAATAGTTAGATCCAAATGGTAACTGTTAGGCTAAGGAAAACAGATAACTGTGGTGTAGTGGGAAGCCCCCTAGATTTGGTGTCTTTAGAGGAGGTGACAGTGTGACTTGGAAGATAGAACACTGGACTCAGAGTTTGGACAATAGAGGTTCAAATCCTTTCTCAGATATTATTAGCTGTGACCCTGGGAATGTCATTTACCCTTTTGATGATGCCTTAGTTTTCTCATATGTGACATATGGGAGTTGGATCCTGTGACTGCTAAAGTCCCTTGCAGTTCTAAATCTCAGATCCTCCAAGCTGGATTTCAATCCTAGGCCCATAACTAAATTACTTCATGACCTTCCTCCTTCTTCAAGGTCTTAGCCCTTATAAGATGAGGAGTTGGGCTCCAGATTATCTCTAAAGTCTTTTTCTATTAAAACCTTTTCGGGGTGGCTAGGTGGCACAGTGAATAGAGCACAGGCCTTGGAGTCAGGAGTACCTGGGTTCAAATCCGACCTCTGACACTTAATAATTACCTAGCCATGTGGCCTTGGGCAAGCCACTTAAACCCATTGCCTTGAAAAAAAAATCAAAAAATCTATTAAAACCTTTTCACCTTACTTTGCAAATATATTTATTTCATGGACCTGAGATCTTATTAATGAGGGTGATTCCTACAAAGTTGCAGGTTAGAGCCTAGTCACATCTCAGTCTGGACATTCTTGTTCTATCTTATAAAGGAGGAACATCAAGCCTAACATGGCTCCAAAGCAGCATGAAGGCCATTCCTTTGTTATAATGGTATATAGTCATGTTAATCAACATTTATGAAGCACCTACTATATGACTATATGCCCTAAGAGCTGGGGATATAGAAAGAGGCAAAAGACAGTCCCTGCCTTCAAAGAGTTTACATCTAATGAAGCAAACAAATATTTACAAAAAAGTGATATATGGGACAAACAGGAAATTATCAACAGAGGGAAGGGAGTAGAATGAAGAGGGACTGGGAAAGGCTTCCTAATAAAGGTAGGATTTTAGTTGGGATTTGAAGGAAGCCAGTAGGTAGACATGAAGGAGGAAGAGCATTTCAGGCATGAGGGACAGCCAGAGAAAATGGTGGAAGGAGGCCCATGTCACTGGATCAAAGAGTAAGAAGACTAGAAAGGTTACAAATGTTAGGTTGCAAAGAACTAGGAGACATTGGAGGATTTGGAGGCAATAGCATCACCATTGAGGTGACATTTGAACTTGTACGTATTTTCGGAAAATCAGTTTGATGACTGAATGGAGGAGAGACTTGAGGCAGGAAACCAACATGGTTTCCTCAGGAACAGGGTACACCAGACTAACTTGATCTTTGAGTTGGTCATACGCATTGGTGTTTTAAGGTTTGCAAAGCACTTTACAAATAATTTATTTTATCTTCACAGTCTTGGGAAGTAAGTGCTGTTATTGCCATCCCATTTTACAAAAAAGGAAAATGAGATAGGTTAAGTGACTAACCCTGGGTCATATAAGTAGTAAATGTCTGAGGTTGGATTTGAACTAGGGTCTTCCCAACTCCAAGCCCAGCTCTATCCGTCTTGCTACACTTCCTTTTCTGGTTATATATCTCCTTCTGCTTCTTGTGCATAATTTCATTTTGGTAAGATGTGCATATGGAGTAGTGGACAGAGAAGCAGCCTTGTAGTCAGCAAGGCCTGGATGCAGCCCTTGCTTTCATTTCATACCAATAGTGTGGCCCTGTGGACTTCTTGGAGCTCTCAACAACTCAAAGACTTTAAGTTAAAGACAAATTTTCCTATCCAGAAATTCCCTCAGCTACTAACATCATCATTCCAGTCCCTATCTGTATAGATTTTATATCTGAAGGCAGCTATCAGGTTCCTTTACTGAGTATTCTTTTCTCCAGTCTAAACAATACCAATTGCTTCAGCAGATCTTTTTTTTTTTTTAAGGTTTTTGCAAGGCAAATGGAGTTAAGTGGCTTGCCCAAGCCCACACAGCTAGGTAATTATTAAGTGTCTGAGACCGGATTTGAACCCAGGTACTCCTGACTCCAAGGCCGGTGCTTTATCCACTGCACCACCTAGCCGCCCCTTAGCCTCACCTTTCAATCTTCTGGTTTTTGCTTCAAGCTACCCCTCACTTTAAAAGTCTGAGTAGGGTGCTCAAAGCCCATCCACATCTATGATCTTCTGTCCTGAGAAGGAACTGGGGCAGGAGCTCTCACCACCAGCTCTCCTACGGCTACCATTTTAAGTTGTGGGAAATGAAATCTAAGAGCGTTGACTTGACCTGCCCAATTGCTGGGGAGATGTTGATGAAAGAGTAATTTTTTTAATCTGCATCTGTGAATGTCGTGTTGAAAACTCCTTCAGCAGATGCAGAGGGGTTCCTCTTCTGTCACTGACAGTTCCATGGCTGCTTAGGGCTCTGATGGGCTTCAGTGACTTATGCAAGGTCACTAAGCTAGCCTGTGGCAGAAGCAGGACTTGAACTGAGGTCCCAGACTTACAAGCCCAGCCTTCTACCATCAATACACTGCATCTTGGGTAAGAACTGGCTTTCCTAGAATGCCAAAGGATTGACAGAGCATTTACCTGAACACAGCCTGGTGAAGGGGACAGTTTGAGTATGATCATCCCCATTTTACAGAGTGGGAAATTCTGGATCAGAAAGGGATACAGATTTGTCACAGCCTAGGAAGTGTAAGATTTGAGGCTCAAACTCTGGTCTCCTGCCCTTAGGACCAGAAGTCTTTCTACTATCTTGTCCTGCCTCTCCTGAATTAGTTCTACATTCCTAGTCTCTCTTTGGGAGAGGTCCAAGAGGAAGGACTCAGCCAAGGATGGTACACATGGGCCAAAGAGGAGGCTGGAGCCAGGTAGTCCTTCTGGTCTGAAGGAAGCCAGGCTCTGGCTAGGTCTCTGCCATGTAATCTCTGGCATATAATTGGGTTAGAACAAACAGGCCACCTAGCCACCCACCTTCAGCAGATCTTGGTGTCATGGACCCATGCCCCTCAACCATCTTTGTTACTGTCAAATTGAAGAAGTTCAAATATCCCAATTTTCAAGAAAAGGTAAGAGAATAGAGTTATCATCTTATAGACTAATGAACTCAACTGAGTCTAGAATGTTTTTAAAGTATGGTGATTATCTAGAAAAATGTTGGCTGCAAAGAACCAGCATGGTTTCAAGAACAAGGTATACCAGAGTCACTTGATCTTTGAGTTGATCATAAGCATTTTTAGAAAGCTTCTTATGCTGTTTTTTTTAATCTGTGCACCTGTTGCTGAAGTTACACAATGCCTTCCTCATGGTATAGTACTTGATAAATTGTTCCCTCCTCTTCCTTATCCCTCCACCTCTCCTTTGCTCTCCCCTTCCCTTCCCAGCTGAACTTGATAAATGTTTGTCCAAGAGAACTCGATATATAAGTGGCTTTGTAACCCTTAAAGCACTGTAGGAATACCAGCTATTATTATTATTCAATTCTGATCATCCATGATCCCCAAATTGATCCAAAGCTCAGATGGATTGGAGGATGATAAAGAAGAAATCATGGTTCCAAAGGATTCATAATGAAACCAGTGTCCCACCTCTGGACAAAGAAGTGATGAATTCAGAGGGCAGATTGAGACATACATTATCTTTGGACATGGGAATTAGTTTTGCTTGTCTATACATGTTTGTAACGGTTTTTGTTTTTCTTTCTCAATTGGGGCAGGAAGGGAACTGGAAGGCAGTTTTTTTAAATAAAGCTATTTGGCAATGGAAGGGGAGGTGAAAGGGAGAAAGAGCAGATTTTCATTGAAATAAAATTTAATTAAAAAAAAGCTATTCTGGGAAAAAAGAGATCAAAGAAGGAATTGGATCACTGCTTTAGGGTAGATGAATTGATAACTAATGATGGGGAAGAGCCAGAACTATTTGAGTCTTTCTTTTGCTTTTCTCTCTCCTATCTCTTTTTCCATTAAGGATAAGTCTTTAAACTGGAAAGGTCTGAATGTGTGGCTAAAAAAAGGAATTGATATTCAAGATAAGTAGGGAGATTTTGAGCCCTTGATGAGTTCAAACCAGAGGTTCAGAAAACAACATTCTTGGATACTAAAAGAACTGGTGGATATGGTTGCCAAGCCCCTCACCACTAGTGACTTCTGAGAGATCACAGAGACACTTAAAGTGTACGTTCATAAGATTTCAGAATTTGAATGGGAAGACACCTCAGTTAGCTGACTCTCTGGTACAACCCATATGGAAAAAGAACTCTAACATGCTTCACAAGAGATCAAACTGTCTCTGCTAAGACATCCAATGGGGAGGTGCCCATTCCAGTTTTGGATAGCTCATTCATTATTAGAAAGCTTTTCTTGACATCAAACTTCAGTTTGCTTTTTTGTGACTTTCATCTACTGTTCCTAGTTCTTTTGTACAAAATTAATCTCTTATACATGAAGACCCTTCAAATATCTGAAGGCAGCTATCAGGTTCCTTTACTGAGTTTTCTTTTCTCCAGTCTAAACAATACCAATTCCTTCAGCAGATCTTGGTGTCATGGACCCATGCCCCTCAACCATCTTAAGTTACTGTCAAACTGGAGAACTTCAAATATCTCAATTCCAAGAAGAGACCGGAGTTATCATCTTGTAGAACAATGGACTCAACTGAGTCTAGAATGTTCTAGAAAGTATGGTGATCATTTAGTGTTGGCTGCAAAGAACCAACATGGTTTCTTCAAGAATAAGGTACACCAGACTAACTTGATCTTTGAGTTGATCACATTCTTGGAAAGCTAATGGCTTGGTTTTGTTTTTTGCAGGAAAGAAATGAAGATTTAGATTAGGCAACGAGATTCCCAATTGGTTGAATGGTCACACTCAGAAAATCATCATTAATAATTTGTTGTCAGCTTGGAGATTTCTACTTTAGTACCCAAGAGATGTTTAAATATATGAGAGAAAGCTCATCAAATTTTCAAATATGAAATGAAACTATTAGGGATAGTTATCACATTGGGTAAAAGTCCTCAAAGTATCTCAACATGCTAGGACACAAATATATTAAGATGAAATTGAATAGTAATCCATATAGTCTCAATTTTATACTGTATTTCACAAGTACAACAGTTGTTCTGAAAGATTTGTGTCATTAGGTGTCTTGCTTATTATGGGCTGGTGATAAGGCAGCCCCAGAGATAAGGCAATAGCAGGATACCTTAAGAATGACAGGATTTGAGTTAGAAAGGGGTGCCTCAATCCTCAGATTTATTCTAAGGGGCAGAACTAAGTCCAATGTAGCAGATAGATTTTGACTAAAATAAGGAAAAATTGTCTAAAAATGAAACAGGTTGATTTGGGAGGGAGAGAACTCTCCTAGATCCTAATTATGCCAATTGGGAAAAGCGATGCAGAAAAGTAGCAACCAGACTCCTTTGGCTTGTGCTCAGGCAAACCCCCAACACTATATTCTCTTGAGTCCTTAACAAGGAGATGGGAACAGGGTGAGACCAACAGCCAGTGGCGGCATTGTGTGCTGCTTCAATAGTTTTTCCATGCTGGATCTCTACACTTGATTCAGGCACAATATCTGAGGATTCTCCTGGCTGCTCCCTTACTCCTATGCCCACATCTCTTAGGTTAAATGTCCTACAAGAAGGGAGAAGTGTTGGAGGGAAGTTGTATGCTGATCCCTTGGCCCTGACTACCCCAGTATAACATCATGCTTGTCCAGAACAGATGTGGGGGCACAGATGCCCTCTCACTGTACCAACCAACTAGGCCAGTACAGGAGAGTTCTGGGAACATAATGTCAAATTAAAATCTGGAGAGGAAGGAAGAAGACAGAGCAGCTGGAATTTTTCTTTCTACATTTTATTATTTCAAACCCGGTGAACAATTTGATAAAACGTGTGAAAAAAGCGAGGAGGCATCCAATGCTGTTGTCTCTGGGGCCTGGGGCAAGGTATAGGGGGCAGAGGATAAGGGATGAAGATGGGGCCCTCAAGGCAGTGGCCTTTCCTAGTCGTTAGAGCTAAGGAGCTACAGAGTTAATCGAGCTGATGGGAGAGCTGCCCAAGGGGAACTGAGGGAGGCAGGGCTAGGGAGTGGGAGATGAGAAGCCCCGGTGACATTGGCAGTTGACTCAAGTCTTAGCCCTTTGGAAACCTTTGTTGGGGAGATGGGGATGGAGTTGGAATGGAGAATTCTGGGGGAGGGAGATGAGGCTTGGAGTGGCTGGAGAGGCTGCTGTCCCATCCTCAGTGGGTATGGAACCTAAGCCAAGTCCCCCTCAACAGTCCCCAGGGCCAGAGCAAGCAATGAGATAGACAGATGTAAACAGACAAGACAGCCAAGGCACGGGCTCCCCTGGAGGAGGTGATCCGGCACAGATCAGGGCGACTCAGTCATTTAGGACAGGACAGTTTTAAATAGTCTTCTCTAAAAAGGTCCCTAAAGTTTTGTTTTATATTTAAAAAAACACAGACACAAAAGGCCCAAGAAAGACAGAGAGGAGCTTTGGGACTTGTGGGCTAAGGAATGTTGTCATTGGTGTCACCGTCCTGCTCAGGGGGGGTTTGTGCTTTATCCTGGAAGGGCTCCCCATGCCCTAAGTGGGCTGGGCTGGCCTGGGGGGGAAGTGGCACAGCTATTCAGAGCTTGCCTGCAGATGCAGGGCCCGGGGGGCCGTAAACATGGACCAGGGTCTGGGCTAGGGTCGGGGGGGGGGAATGTCCTGGCAAGGCAGAGGTGCCAACAGTATTGGCCAGAGAAATATAGGGTTTCCTTTATCACAAACCCAAGTTTCAGAAAGACTGATCCCCCCCTCCCCCCCAACACAGAATAAAATAGAAGAGAAACCAGGATGCGGCCCAGGGAGGAGCTGATGAAGGGGCTGCTACAGTGGGAAGGCTGGGGAGGGGGCAGGGTTAGGGAGGCAGGAGGTTCCTCACAGATGCTGGACTGGGCCAGGCAGGCTCAGATCCAAACCTCAGGGGCCTTGGCCTTTCGACTCTTCACCAATGTCTCTTTGTTAGGTGGGGGAGAAACCAAAACATGGAAACAGAGGGAGAGGGGAGGAGACTGTGGGGAGAGAAGGTGAAGTTGCTCTGATGGTGCATCTTTCCTTCCTTGGTCCTGTCTGCATTTTCCTCCTGCTCAGAGACTGAGCGACACAAGTGGTCCTGGTGGGAAGAGAGAGAAGAGGGCTTTAGCCCTGAGGGGCTCCAGGATGTTCACAGGCTGCCCCAGGTCACCCCAAGCCCCCCACTGGGAAGTCTCATTGTTAGACTTCTCTCTGGCATCTTCTTCCCAGCCCTCAGAACAATGACTGCCCATCCATCAAGGTCCTGACTGCAGGCTTAAAAACCAGGCGGCAGTTGCCTGGTTACCAGGTTTTCTGAGGGCCTGGAGGTGGTGAGAGATGCCAGCAGCCCCTTCTCTAGCTGCATCTACAGCCAACCCCCTGTTGCTAGGACCCCCATGGTGGAGGGAGGGCCCAGAGGCTGGACTTCAATTACAGTCAGTCTTGTGCCTCACACTTTTTAAATTTCCCTCAAATTTGAGTGTGCACAGGTTTCTTCCCCAGACCAGGGGCCCCCTGGCTTATCCCCACCCCCTTTAGTGGTGCCTCCCCCAGAATGCTCAGCCTCAGGATTCCCACAGGCTGTGTGGCTCCTAGACTCTCCACTTCTTCCCTTCCCCGGGTCTCACCTCCCACCCGCCAGCCCTCGGGCCGCCTGCTCAGAAGAGGCCGCAGTCCTTCAGGTTGTTCTTAATGATGACGTCGGTGACAGCGTCAAACACGAACTGCACGTTCTTGGTATCGGTGGCACAAGTGAAGTGTGTGTAGATTTCCTTGGTGTCCTTCCGCTTGTTCAGGTCCTCAAATTTGCTCTGGATATAACTGGCGGCCTCGTCATATTTGTTTGCCCCTAGGGAGAGACGGGGATGTTGGGGATGTGGTAAAGAAAAGTGCTGCAGTAGTGACCCCTCACTCTGTGGCTCCCCAGTAGGCCGAGCCCCAGGCCAAGCCCAGGACCTCCTTGGCTCTCAGGAACTAAGCTCCATCTCTAGTTCAGCAGGAGCAAGTGCCAGAGACAATTGAGGCGCCCCTCTGATGGGGGCACACCCATGGTTGGGAGAATAAGCAGAGAAAAACAATTCTGATGAGGAAAAGGGGATTGACCCAAAAGACTGATGCAGATATGCAGGGGACTTTCCAACAGTGCCCTGTACAGAATGGATAAGCAAAGGTAAATAAAAGATGAATACAAATGCAAGGCTGGAGAAGATGGCTAAAGACAACTTTAGTTTTTTGTTTTGTTTTGGCAGGAGTTAAGTGGCCTGCCCAAGGCCACACAGCTAGGTAATTATTAAGTGTCTGAGGCCGGATTTAAACTTAGGTCCTCCTGACTCCAGGGCCAGTGTTCTATTTACTGTGCCACCTAGCTGCCCCTAAAGACAACTTTCAAAGAAAGGATAACCCACTGCTCTGGAGGGATGGCACAGTGGCACAAATGCCAATGAGAATGTTTATGCTGCTGTTTTTCCTTGCATGGGAAAGTCATCTTTGGCTAGAGGAAGAATGAACAAAAATGGCAGATCAGAGAGTGTTTGATTACTCTTGATGTACCTGATTCACCAGGCCCAGAAAATCTGTCTCTGGGTGCTGAGAAGAGAGACTGATCACTATCAATGAACTTTGGAAGACCCTGGAGAACAGACTTAGAGGGGCAAAGGATGCCCTGATGTTCAAAAAGGGGGAAAAGCAGAATATCTTAACTCTGTGTTAGCCAGTATCTCTGATGAGATCTGAGCATATGTAACTCCAGGGATGGCTGGCAAAGTGACCTCTCCTAAGTGGGTGATCTGTCACAGAGAGGTGTAAATGGGGGGGGGGGGGAGAATAAATGTGATTTTATGCTCAGCCAGGGTGGTTTTTCTCAACCACACAGGTCAAGTTAGATGAATTCTGTTTCCTTTTCTGATTCCATTTCTGGATTACTTAGATTTCAGCAGAGCCTGTACCCAACTACCAAAGAGAAGTGGACTAGCGAGGCCAAATCTGACCCACTGAATGACCAAATCCAAAGAAGAGTCATTTGTAGTCTGATGACAACTTGGAAACCATTCTCTGGGGGGGGGGGGGGGGGGGGCGGTCCTTGGCCCCATGAGAGAGCTTAGTTCAGATCCAGCCTCTGGAGCTTTTTAGCTATGTGGTCCCCTAGCAAGGACTCATGGTTTTTATCAGCTCACTATCTCCATTTTTAGAATGGGGATGTCACCTGTAGACTCTACCGTACCTCAATTCAATCCCACAATCATTAGCATGGCTTGAAGTGTGCAAGGGCCTGGATATACAAGGATGAAAAAGAAAAATGGCCTCACATGCTCCTGGAGGTGAAAGAGGGGTGAGTATGCATACACAATGATAACAAAAATAATACTAACAGCAGCATTTATATAGAGCCTTCAGGTTTGTGAAGCACTTACCTGGTCATCTCTTTTGATGTTCACAATAGTCTGGTGAGGAAGGTGTTACTATTTCCCCCCATTTTACAGATGGAGAAATTGAGGCTGGGGGAGGTTAAGTGACCTGTCCAGAGTCACACAATTAGAGAGCATCCAGCGCTCAACCTACCTAGCTCCCATGTAATTATAAGAGGGAGGGAGTACTCACAAGCAGGGAAAACCAGGCAAAAGTCTGAATGAGACAAAGTAAGAGGTGGTACCTGAGCTGAACCCTAAGGGATGCTAGGGCTTCTAAGAGGCAGGTGTTGGGGGGTGGGGGATGCATTCTAAGCATGCAGACAGTCTTTACAAAAGACTCCTAGGATTTTAGGGAGCAGCTGGAAGATCAGTTTGTCCAGGAGGAAGAGAACATGTGAAAGAGCACGTGGTGGGACCCAGACTGGAAGGTTTTAGCCATCAGGCTAAAACCAGCAGGAGCCGGAGGAGTCATTTGAGCTGTGTAGAAAATGGATAGGAGAGCAGAAAAGCTAGAAGCGAATGGACCAAACAGAACGTTACTGTCCTTGTCCAAGTCTAGAGTGTGGTGAGGAGAGGATGGACCAACAAGATGTGGTCGAGGAGGTCTGGCCGGTTAGTCAGTCAAGGATTTATTAAGTGCCCACAGTGAGCCACACTGAAGGCCAGGCCCTATGTCTGGAAACACAAAGTAAGGCAGACACAGACCATGCCTTCCAGGAGCACACGTTCTGACAGGGGAGATGATGCACCTAAAATGTTTTTACGGCTAGAGGCTTGTGGGGGAAGGGAAAAGGAAAGGGGGGACAGGCCCCAGAGTCAGGCCTCTAACACAGGGTTGGGCTGGGTCAAGGGTCTAGGTTACACAGGGGGTCTTGAGTACAAGAGAACAACTCATACAACAGGGTGTCTTAGTGTTTTCCAGAAATGATCTTAAAGACTGCTAGCTGGAGGTCCTTACTTTGTTTTTTCATTTCCAGTTGGAAGGAGATGTATAATTGGGTTAAGGGAGGGAGGGCACTGGGAGAGGGATAAATATGACTGTGCCACTTGGGGAGGTGGGAAGGGCAATGGGAGAACAAGCACACAGGAGGCTAGCACCAGATCCAGGTCCTTTACTTCCAGGGGAATTTTCCCCAGGTATATATACAAAAGAAGTTCAGAGGAATGGGAGGAATAAGGAGGATCTGTGGTTTGAGAACTGGATGAGACTCAGGCCACCCAGGTCAAACACTGCCATTTTATAAGTGAAAAACCTATTTGCCAACAAGGCTGGCTGCCCAAGGCCAGTGGCCAGCAAACATGAGAGAGGGAGAGCATTCCCAGTGTTGCCCTCCCCACCTATGCCTTCCCTTCTCTTCTAGTCACTAGTAGAAGCTCAGTTCTGTTGGGATGGAGGGTCCTTGTGAGAGGCCCCATTCATTCCCTCCCCTTTGGGATAGTTTCTATGGTCAGAGAAAGGAGGGAACTTGGCTTAGGGCTTGCTGTCATTTTCCTCTCCTCCAGCAGGGGTCCCCCTCAGACCACTGGACAAGGCTCTCGACTTTTTCTGGTTCAGTGGTGTCCACTGGGTCTCAACCTCCCCACAACCACTCTCCTCTACTGTCAGGGCTGGCTAGCCTTCAGCCCTAACCCCTCCTACTCTCCCCCTCTCCATTCAGGTCCTGATTCCTTTTTTCTTGGACAGGGAAACACTAGGGAGGGGGATTGGAACTTTGGCATCGTCTCCAGAGCCCTGCCCTCACCCATCCTTCTCTGTAGGCCACTATACTCAAGAGAGGGACGAGGACTTTTGTGGAAGAGGCTCAGTGGGGGATTTGAGGTCATCTGTTTGACTTCCAAATTTTCCTATTGAGGAAGTAGAGGCTCAGAGTCTTAGTGATTTGTTCAAGGTCACCTGGGAGGTAGAAGTGACTCTCTCCTGTCTCATGCTGGCACTTCTGCTGCCAGGGGCTACAGAATAGAGTACCCTGCCTGCCCCACCCCGCCTGTCCCCAACCAGGTTATCAGTCTGCCAACTTCCCCCAAGGATCATCTAGTCTTTCTCCATAAGTCTCCTACCTGAATACTCAGGGAAGCAGATGGTGAGGGGGCTATGAGTGATCTTCTCTTCAAACAGGTCCTTCTTATTGAGGAAGAGGATGATGGAGGTGTCTGTGAACCACTTGTTGTTACAGATGCTGTCAAAAAGCTTCATGCTCTCATGCATTCGATTCTAGGGGAGGCAGAGAGAAAATTGGCTGGGGGGAGGAAGAAGCCAGGGGGGTCCCCAGAATTTCTGAGACCATGTCCTGTTCTTTCTAGTCACTAAAACTAGTCACCCTAGAGTGCATCCCTTCCCACCTCTCATGGGTTTAGACCAGGGCAAGAAGAGGGTCCCCAGCTGGGCGGGAGTCTAGCCATAACTGGTCCATGGGCTGGATTACGACAGTCATATGGAACAGCCATGCTGGGAGCTCAGTAAATGAAGTTTGGGCACTGCCACTGCTGCCCACTGTTCTGCTTTTTTGCTCATTTGCCAGCTGAGGCTTTTCTGGGAACTACTTGGGTTGATGAAAGGGAGGGAGGCAGCAGGAGGACTAAGGGGAAGGTTGAGGCCCTTTTGTTCCTGGGGAGAGGCCACTCAGTCTTTTGGAGACGGGGAGGGCAGAAGAGGCCTTGATGTGATCGAAGGCCGAGTGCAAGGTCTCCTTTACCTGCATCCCAACCCAGGATTCATCCAGGTCCTCCAGGCAACTTTCTCACCATATTTTCTAACCTATCCCCCCCAACTCCTTCTGTAATTAAGACTTTTCTGCTAATTGTCAGTGGGCAAGTTTCATCTAGAAACTGAAAGTTCCTTAAGGCAGAAGGAGGGGGCGCTTTGTTGCCCCCTCTCCTGGTGTCCAAGGTCTACTGACTCATTCCTTCCTTTCCAATGGCTCTCCCCTCCCTCTTACTCGCATAAAGCATTGCCGTGTGTGGGGTAAGGGGGGGTGGGTTGTCAAGGTGTGCCTGAAGCCTCTGTGGGAGAGCTGGGAAGGCAGAGGAGGGGTGACACCTTACCATTTCCTCGTCTTCAGCCAGGACCAGGTCATAGGCGCTCAGGGCCACACAGAAGATGATGGCCGTCACACCTTCAAAACAGTGAATCCACTTCTTTCGCTCAGACCTCTGCCCGCCAACATCAAACATCCTGTAAATGTGTCCAGGACTCAGGTCAGCCTGTGGCTTCTGTTAGTGGAGTTGTCCCCTCCCCACCCCTGCCCCCAAAATCTGGCACTGAAAGGAAACTAGAGACCCTCCTGACCGTCATCCTGCTTGTCCCTGAGACCTTGCATATATCTCTTCCAGCATCTAGCCTGGTCAGCCTTGGAGAGCCAGCTTTCAGCAATGAGATACTTAGGTCACGGCTCTAACAGTCCTTTGGCTCCTTGAAAACACCCCTGTCCAACCATCCCCCTTTTCCAGGGGTCTACCATGTGCATGTGGGTGTGTTTCTCCTCACAACAGCTAAGGCACTCTAGCATCCTCTCTTAACTGATACTCCAGGTGTCTCTACAGCTGAACCTCTTATTTTCCCTAGCCTGCAGACTAACCAGATATCCAGCTGTCCTATAACTCTAGGTCTTTATCAAATTTTCCCAATTTTTGGAACACTCTGCCTTGTCTACTGGGAGTCCCTACCTATTTAATCTAAAAGTCCAGTTCCAGAGCTACCTCCTCTAAGGAGATCCCTGACATCCCTAATGACCAGAACCACAGACAGCAACCCCTTTGCATGACACATCTGGCTATGTATCATTTAATTATGAGCACCCTGAGGGCAGGGACTATGCCTTATCTGGAGGTCTGTATTTATAGATAAAGCGCTGGCCTTGGAATCAGGAATTTAGCCTCTTTTGGCTAGGTGTGTGACTTTAGGTAAATCACTCAACTTGTCTCAGCCTCTATTTCTTCATATGTAAGATAGGGGTAATAATAATTCCAATTTCATGAGATTGTTGTGAGGATCAAGGAGATAATGTGCCTTCAGTGCTCCGGGCCTCTGCTGGACTTTAGCTGTGATTTTATGAGTGGAGAACCGAAGTGAGTGATTCCCTCTACCCCTGCTCACTGGGACAGCCCACTAGGTCAGCAAGTGTCAGAAGTCAGATCCATCTACTTTATAACTTTATGATTTCTCTCTTATCATCAGCAAGTTTTGTTTCTTCTCTGCCCCTAATCTTGTGCTCTGAATGCAGGAGGTACTTAATGATGTGGACTGTCCTTGACTAGGGACACTCAGCTTCCTGAGGTGGGTCTTCTCAACCTTTCTCTGTGCTGAGATAAGTAGCTTTCTCACCCACACTAACAAAGGAGGGGAACCTGGTGAGGGTTGAAGGTAGGAGAAAGGGTCAGAGGTTAGGCAGGATCTGGAGTCTAAGAGCTTGGGTATATATCTTGGCTCTGCTACTGACCACCTGGGTGACCCTGACAATCATCTTTGTTTTCCCCCTTTGTAAAATGAGGAGGCTGAACTTGATGGCCTCCCATGTCCCTGTGAGCACCTGTGTATTCCTGCAATTCTGGCTTCTGACCCTTTGGTATACATTCAGACTGAGACACCAGGACTACACAAGGGGGTCTTGTTGCTACAGTCTTTTTGCTAAAATTTTAAAATGTTTATACCATCATCTTCTTCAGAGATACTGGTCAACCTTGGGGAACCAGCTTCCACCCAATATACTCAGCAATGAGATACTTAGGTCATGGCTTTATCCTTCCTTGTTTTATCCACTTACTTGAAGTGCAGATCCTTGAAGGTGAAATGAGTCTCCACAATACCAGTGGTCTTCACCCGGGTTCTCAGCACATCCTGCTGGGTGGGGATGTAGTCAGACCGAGATATCCTTTCCAAGTCATTTAGATAGCTGGATGGGGTGAAAAGAGGAACAGAGTCAGGAAGTGAGGAAGACCTGTATTTCTGCCCAGAAATATAAGAGAAACCTAGAATTTGAACCACCTATTTGTCCCCCAAGGCCCAAATCCAGAGCTCCTCCTTTCCCATACCAAACACACTCATCTATCGATTGCTAAAGTCACTAGCCTCACCATTTTAAGTTGTGGGAAATGAAATCTAAGAGCGTTGACTTGACCTGCCCAATTGCTGGGGAGATGTTGATGAAAGAGGAATTTTTTTAATCTGCATCTGTGAATGTCGTGTTGAAAACTCCTTCAGCAGATGCAGAGGGGTTCCTCTTCTGTCACTGACAGTTCCATGGCTGCTTAGGGCTCTGATGGGCTTCAGTGACTTATGCAAGGTCACTAAGCTAGCCTGTGGCAGAAGCAGGACTTGAACTGAGGTCCCAGACTTACAAGCCCAGCCTTCTACCATCAATACACTGCATCTTGGGTAAGAACTGGCTTTCCTAGAATGCCAAAGGATTGACAGCATTTACCTGAACACAGCCTGGTGAAGGGGACAGTTTGAGTATGATCATGCCCATTTTACAGAGTGGGAAGTTCTGGATCAGAAAGGGATACAGATTTGTCATGGCCTAGGAAGTGTAAGATTTGAGGCTCAAACTCTAGTCTCCTGCCCTTAGGACCAGAAGTCTTTCTACTATCTTGTCCTGCCTCTCCTGAATTAGTTCCACATTCCTAGTCTCTCTTTGGGAGAGGTCCAAGAGGAAGGACTCAGCCAAGGATGGTACACATGTGCCAAAGAGGAGGCTGGAGCCAGGTAGTCCTTCTGGTCTGAAGGAAGCCAGGCTCTGGCTAGGTCTCTGCCATGTAATCTCTGGCATATAATTGGGTTAGAACAAACAGGCTGCCTCTGAGCCATTAGCTGGCCTAATCAGGGAATTCTCCAGGCTGTAATCTGGCAATTAGCAGCTCAGAGCTTCCCAGACACAGAAGCTCCCCCCAGCCCAGCTCCACCTTCCCCCCACAGCAGAGTGGGTTTTATGCATGTTGGTCTTCCCAGGGACCTGACAGCCCCATCACAGTTGTGGAGCTGGGGCCCCGTGGGGAGGAGGTGGTGCCCACACCTGTTCCCCAGGGCCTTGGTTCCCTTTTACCTGATAATTAACAAAGCTCTTCTCTCATTAGTGGCAAAACACCTTACGGGCAACAGCTGCTGGGTGGAGGCTGTGCAGGAAGAGAGCTCGGCTGGAGCCTGGGATGGTCCAACCCGGCTGGCAAGTAGCCCTGCCAAGTCCCTACTGGGTGCAGAAGTCTGGAGTGGGGGCAGGGAGCAAACAAGGGACAAAAGGCCAATGAGATGGCTCGAGGGGCCAAGTGCTCTGGACAAAGAGTCTGGGCATCTGGAGGCCAGTCCAGACTCTACTACTCATCATGTCACTTTGAACATGTCCTTTCCTGTAGGACAGTTTTCTGTAAAATAGGTGGGCTGGATCAGATCATGTCAAAGGCTCCTTTCCAGCTCTAAATCCAAAGCTTCCAAGAGTTCACCAGGACAGAAATACTAGCAACTCTGTCAAGAGGCCCACCCACCATGCATTAACAGGAAAGGCAGGGGCCAGGACTCCACCAAATGTCCCTGACCTCACCCTGGTGAAGTGGTCCAAATGCATCTCTTGGGGATAACTCCTGGTGTCCTATAGGGACAGGGCATGGATAGTTTAGGCCCACTCTCCAATACTCCTCAGACTGCCGTGTGTGTGTGTGTGTGTGTGTGTGTGTGTGTGTGTATTATGCAGGTAATCAAATCACCTTAATATGACAGGCAGACCACTGTAAGACCCTCCCCAAATCTCTTTAGGAAAAAAAGCTGTGGAGCATAAACACAAGATAGTGACTTGGAAACAGAAGAAATGGGTTCAAATCCTAGTTCTTCTATTTACTAGTGGCTCTGACAATCTACTTCCCTTGTTTAGGCCTCAGTTTCCTAATTTGTAAAATGGGGACCACCATTTGGGGAGAAAAGTATTTCAGAAATGTGATCTATTATTATTACAATGGCAAAGATGGAACTCTATCAGGTCTTCACAAAGACTTCCTCCAAGGAAGATTGAGTCCCTCCCTGGCCTTTGCTAGGGCACAGAATTCTGGGGTGAGTAGAGTAGGTGGAAGGAGACCTCAGTCATCCTCTCCAAGTGCAGTGCAAACACTGGGTTTGGAGTCAGAGGTCCTGGATTCAAGTCCCCCTATGTCCATCCCACAGCTGTGGAACTCTGTGCCAGTCCTGAGCTTTTCTGAGTGGATGGCCACCAATGTCCAACCCTTCCTGCTCTAACCACCTATGATCTCCTCTGGCCTGTGGACCTAATCTGGCACAGCTGCTTGGAATCTGGGCGATGGCCTTCATTTCATGACCTGTAGATCATGGAGAAAACAGAAGGGCAGAATGTGGCGATAGACCCCATGGGCCTGGCCCCCTCCGGGGCTGGGTCTCAGCAAGCACAACTAGAACGTTTTGGTTGCCATAGGAAGGAGGAACTGCAACAGGACAGAACCCTGGCCTGGGGACTATTTGTGCTGCCCCCCCCCACGCTGTCTTGGGGAACCAAATTATGATCTGTGGATGTAATGACAAAGCTGGGGCTGGCCTGGCTAGGTGGTGATGTGCATAAGTTTTAAGATATATGGCCACTGGCCTGCAGGAGAGAGCTAAATGGCCTCTTTGAGACACAAAGGCAGGAAGGGTGGGGTACCCAACTTCCATCTGCTTCTCTTGGTCTGCCCTTCTCTCCAGAGGCTTCCCCACAAAAGTTTAGGACAGGAGCTCCTCATCCAGGTCCATCAGTTTGATACTTCCAACCCCCCCCCCCCCCAGCTATGGCTTATCAGTTCAGTTTTCCCACTGGAATTGGAATGGGGGGAAAGGAATGACGAGTTATATTAGGGGTGGAGTAGGAAGATTGGAAATAGGGAGAAAGGGGAAAGGAGCTGGGCCTGGTGTGTCTATCAAATTAGCTTTCAATAGCAGCTATCAAATTAGATATTATTTGTGAAGCGTTTTGCAAACCTCAAAGTACAATATGAATCTACCATCAAGAATGTTATTAATTAAAAAAAAAAACTCAATAACAAAGTGATTTCTCCAAAGTCACCCGGGTCACAGGCAGAGGAACCCAGACAGAACTTGGACCCTGGCCTATGTGTTCTCTCCACACACATCCCATCCCCCCAGCTCCTTTGTTGGCTATAAACAACATTCAGTGGGCCCTGACTGCTGAGGGGCCTGCTGAGAGTCAGGTGGCCTGGGGAGCCAAGAAAGCCTTGTGCCAGAGACAAGACCTTAAGATCAGAGGCTCCTTCAGTGTGTGTGTGGCGAGGGGCCCATGGGCCACAGCATACCACAACACTGTCACCTTGTTGAGCTGCCTGGCTGGGGAGGCTGGAGCTGGGGTAGAGGGGGTCAGGCCTTCCTGAGCAGGGACCCCAGCCGTGGTGAGAAGCTCAGTTTCCTGAGGCAGCTGCCAGCAGGAAGAGTCCAAATTCCATCACCGGTCCAAACTGTTTCTCGTCCTATCTGTGCTAACCATCTGGGGATCTCAGCATGCCCAGGCAGTACAGCCTTGGAATCGCACCCTTCCCTGACTCTCCTCAGCTGCATCCACCATCATAGAGCCTTGACAATTCCATTCACTCAAGGTGTCCGTCTACTGCCTGTTCCCACATTCTGGCCTGCCTCAGACCACTACCAACAAGAGTCTGTAACAAGTTGGTGTCACCCTGGGCAAGGCCTTGTCCTCCGGGAACCTCAGCCCTTTGCCCAATAGAATGGAGGTGGAGAGGGTTAGAGTGAATGAATGCTCCCCTCCTTGGACTGTAGGCTGAGGCAGGGGTGCAGCCCTGCAGAGCAGGTGGGCACAGGATTTCAAGTCCCAGGACCCAATTTTGCATTTACTGTCAAGGTCACTGGGGATGATAGTTCCCTCACTGTTTTTAACTTATCATCTGTGATTCTTTTTTTCCTTTAATTTTTTTGTATAATAAAATTTAATTTTATACATGTAAAGAACATGATTCTGAGGTTCCACAAAATTCCCCAGACTGCACAAGAGGCCCTTGACACAAAAATGGTAAGACATCTTGGACTAGACTGCTTTGGCCTAGAACCTGAGTTCCAAGTACAATGGTTCCAAGACTAGATTCCTAGTTCGGGGGGGGGGGGGGTCACTCAGTAGGACAAGGAGGAAGGATTTCATTTTTCGTATGAAAAATGGAGAAATCTTGAAAGATCTCAAGCTGGAAGTAGTCCTTCAGCCTGAAACATCTGCTGTTCTCCCCATATTGCCCCACCCCATCCCCCCAGAGTTCATCCTTAAAGCAGTGATATGGAGCAGAGCCACCTTCCTGTCTCCCTTCTATTTATGTGTCGGTCCTTACTATCAGAGCAGTGCCTCACTTAGCCTAACCTCTTCCTAGCATGGCTTCTCTCTGCCCCAGTCATCTCTTGTGGCACCCCACCTCTGAGGTGATACCACCTGGCCTTTGGGCATGACCAGTGGACAGGCTTCCACTGTTTTCCAGCACTGCTTGGCTCTTGAGAGTGGAGAAGCACTAAAGTGGGGTCAAGGTAATCAGAGACTTTCAAATACTGCTGCTAAACCGAGGGAGGCCAGGCCCATTCAGAGTGGAGAAGGCATCCTTTCAAGGCTCTATCACTGGCAATGCCTGCTGGATTGGACTGGTGGCCTGGAAGCCTAATTGGAAACCTCTGAGCAGAGAACAGGATAGGGGCCCTTCACACAGCACAGGTACCCCAGATAAAGTGGATAGAAATGGAAACTGAGTTCTTGGGCTCTATGTGGCTAAAATAGGAGAGCCAGAAGAATCAGCAGGGCTCCAGTTCTAGTCCTAGCATTTCAGGCTCCTCAATTGTACAGCATCCTTTACTCTCCCTTTCCAAGCCCCTTCAGTCAGGAAAAGAGCTCCAGGCAGGTTTCACCTTCATGATATCTCTCTCTCTCCCAGGTCGAGACTCAGGTTAAGTTGAGAAGACTCAGAGATATCAGATAAATGGCCAGGGTCACACAGCATGCTGATGACCTACTTCAGTTACCACTAGCCTATATTTGGTGTCCTTTGTGAAAAAGGCTTTGGAGGGGTGATGGCTCCAGGTGAATGAAGGGTCTGCTTAGGAGGATGTCCAGCAGGTGAGATTGTTAGGAAAGACTGGATCAAAGGAACTCATGGAGGAGAAGAGTTGACTTCCCCTGTGCTTCCCTCTGGGAAGAACACTGGAGGGTCTTCGTAAACTAGAGGCTAGGAACTTTTTTTAAACAGTTGGCTAACTATTTCAATATGATTGTTTTCCTTTGTCATTCCATTTATTTTAAGCATTTAGAATAGGTCTCTGGGCTTAGTCAGACTACACAAGGGATTCATGACACAAGAGGCTGAAAAGGCCAGTCACTTGAAGGGATTGTATACTTCAGACCCCTCCCCAAGGAAGGGAAGCTCCTCTGAAAACCAGCAGGGGATTGCCCCAACATGGTACATGGGAGAGAAATGGAAACTGACTCCCTTCTGCACTTTGCTTTAGGGCAGAGAGATGGAGACTGTGGGGAGGAAGGGCTTCTACCTACAGAGAAACAGGTGGATTATTCAGCGCAAGAGAATTGCCAAGAATCTGCTCTCAGAGACAGAATGGCCCAGTAGGAGGAAATCTGGTAAGGATGGAAGATTGTAGGTCTCTTCTGCGTTGGTTCTGAGGTCCGTCCCCTCTGAGGCCAGCTCCTGAGGTCCAGCGCGTGGGCATGGCTGCTGGCTGCTCCTCTGGATCTGGCCTGCACAGGCTGCCCCACATCCTCTCCCGGGAGAGGAGTCTTCTGGCTCTAACGTCACCACTCCCTGCAGTGCGCACCTGACCAAAGCTTAGCCCTTGTTAGGCCTCAGTGACCTAAGGGGATGAGCAGTTCTCTAAGACCATTCCAGCTTGGACACTTGAGCAAACTTTTTCCAAGTGGCAACTTAGACTGCAGTTCCATGCTAAGCACTGGGTTTAGCCCAAACACAATAATTCAAGGCTCTCTGGGCTTGCAGCAGGGACTAAATGACCCAAGGTTCAAGGTGAGTAGGGGCCAACTCTGATGAATTGTCTGCTTGCCTCTCAGATGGTGTGCCTAAGAATAAGAATTTCCAAACCATTGGCTGGGGCTAGACCCCTCAGCTCCCAAAGACAAGTATGGGTAAGAAGTTCAGAGGGGAACAGGGACGGGGTAAAGAGGAGATACAGGCTGACACTCCCAAGCCTCTCAATGCCCACCTCCTGCTAGACATCTTCTGGAGGGCTCCCAGAGACCCTGATCATCCCTTTCCCATCAGGGCTGGGAAGATCCATGTGCTGATTACATGTGTCTAACAAAGTAATCTCCACTCCTTGGGGATGACCATTTGTGTGCTGTTGGGCCCAGGCAGCCAAGAGCAAGGGTTGGGGGGGGCAGGCTTGGCAGGGGCCCTGGCTGGGCTAGGAGGGGTGATAAAAGTCCTTGAGAACAAGAAGCTAAGCAGTCCCATGCCTTAGCCCAGGAATGTGAGAGAGTGTGAACATTTGATCCTGGGAAGTTGGGGGGAGGGCGGGGTAACAAGGTGCTTAGGAATCAGGAGCTCGGGTTCTAGTCCTTGACTCAGTATGGACAAGTTACTTCCTCTTTCTGGACCCCAGTGGTTTCCTTTGCAAAGGGATCTGGGTGAGGGTTCCTTCCGACTTTGATAGTGCCTATGGTTCAGCTGATTGGGGCAGAATGGCATAGTGTGGTAGAAAAATGCTGGGCAGAGTGAGGGGAAGAGTTGAGTTCAATTGCCAAGCTTGACCCTACCTGACTGTGTGACTGAACAAGTCACTAAACTCCCCTGAAGTGGTTTCTTCAAAAAGTGGAGAACTCCCCCTTTACCATCTATAAAAAAGAGCTTTGGACAATGTTAAAGCCCTGGAAAAATGGAACCCTCATTAATGTCAGGATATAAGCTCAATGAGGGCAAGGGGGCACATTACTGGGATTTTAGCCCATAGAGGGCACCAACCTGAGCTTGCTGAAGAACAAGTTTTGTAAAGTCACACACTTAACTAGTAGAAGGGGCCCTCTTGGTGAGTGGGAGGGCAGGCTGTGGGCCCGGAGGACTTGTAACTCAAGTGCCCAGTCCCTTGACTCTTCAAAGAGGCCTGAGAAAGAGTTCTGACCTTTCCTAGGAAGGGGAGAGGTAAGATTTCTGAGAAGACCAGGCAGAGAAAGGTTGGTGCTGCGGGACCACCAGGAGTCAGCCTTAAGAGGCCCTAAACCCTGGAAGGAGATCTCCCAGTCTAATGGCCAGGGAAGCATGTGAGCAAAGAAAGATCCAAAAAAGATTAGGGAACAGGGTCCCAACCCAGGTTATCCCAGTATGGCTCTAGGAAGGGCCCCCTACAAGAAGTGATGGGATCCACCAGAAGGGGCAGGCTGACTGAAGCCCTGTCAGTCTAGAAACTATCTCCATTTCTTTGGGACTTCAAGAATTTCCAATTAAAATGGAAGAATTGAAGCTCAGTCAGTTAATTCCTTAGCTGATAACAAGGCCAAGAGTTTAGTCTGAAGGAACAAAGAACAGAGGGGGGCAAGACCCTCTCTGGCCTTCAGTCTCCTTATCTGTCAAATGAGAGGGTTGGCCTAGATAGAGCAGGGTTTCTTAACCTGGGATTTAAAAAAGGAGAACTGTTTATCAGTAGGATTGGTTTCCTTTGTGATGCTCTACATTTTATCTTTGCCCATAAAAACATTCTGGGAAGCCCAGAAACCACACCAAGAAGGCATGGCACCCCTGGCCTAGGGGACCTGCTGCACAGAATCCTGTCAGTCTGAGCAGGGCTGAGGAAGGATGCTTTCTGAGGGCAGCAGGGCAGCTTTGCCAGGACCTACTGGCAGCACAGGGAGGAGCTTCATTTTGGGATAGCCTGAGTCATTTGTCTGTCCGAACCCGACACCAGCTTCTAGAGGACACTGACCACGTGTTTAAGGGCAGGCCTGATGCCCCAGAGGCACCTTAGGGACGATCGGATGAACTGAGTGCAGATGAGGAGCTTTGTGACCTTGGGCCAGTTACCATCCCTCTGCCTGCCTGCAAAATAGGAAGACTATGGCATTTCTGTCCCAGGGTTGTTGTGAGGCTCAATTGAGACCTTTGTGAGAGGCTTAGTCTGGGGCCAGCACACTGGGCTTCTACCTCTGGGAAGGGAGCAGCGCCATGCACCCCTGCCCCATTAGCCATGTCTCCCGAGCACCAGGCTGGCTGCTGGAGGCCAGTTCGGGCCAGGTCACCCCAAGCCCACACTCTCTCCTAACTGTAGGGTCTGCTGTCTGCAGGCCCCGGCTCGGTCAGAGCCAGGCACCTGTCAGAAGCCAAATGGTTTGGTGCCTACGTGAGGGCTTGAGTTCAGAACCTGCTTCTGAGGTCCCACCAAGAGGGTCCAGGGAGCTGCTGGGCAAGTTCCCAGAGGAGCAGGAGCCAAAGCAGAACAGCTGAATGAGGAATTTTCCTCAGCAGGAAGAGTGATCCGGTGGGGGGGGGGGTTTCCCCCACTAAAGACAGGGCTCAGACCAGGGGCTGCATTCTATCTCTAGCTCTGGGACTTTAATCTGAGACAGCTGAGGGACCCCAAGTCAAAGTTCACAATGGGAACCTCACGTTTCCTCAATTCATCATTTGTCTGAAAAATGAGCCAACAGTGGAAAAGGATCAAGGCTGACTTATCAAGTGGTTTGAAGAAAAGTACTCTGTAAACCCTGAAACATGTTAGAAAAGGTTTGCTCCTCTTCCTTCATTCCCACACTGGCACACCTCACATCACAAGAGGCTGTGGATGGACTTAGCACAGTGCGATGTCCACAGCAGGTGCTAAAAACATGCTTCTTCCCTTACTGATTAGGTCCTCTCCAGAAGGGAGCAGTTTTCTCATCTTTCTCAGACTTCATCTAGATCACCGGGCACCAGGTGCCTGGACTCACAGACTACACACCGGGGTCCTTTGAGTGACCCCAAGAGATGAGCCATCCTTGGGTTATGTGGAGGCCCAAGAGACCAGGGTCTAGATCTTGGGCATATTGTTTCCTTTCTCTACTGTTTTGGGCCTCCAAATGGAAGGGCTCTCTAGAGGCTGTGACTGAGACAGGTCCCTTTACTTGTCTTGGTAGAAGCTGCTGCATCTGTAAAAAGGGCTACAAGGACCTGAACAAGTTGCATTCACAGTACGGGAAGAGGAAGATGCTCAGGGACATTTTATGTTATCAACAGTATATGAAACCTCAGAGCCTCATTGGTTGTTCACATGTGGCACTGCCTGAGTGTTTCTGGGGTCTCTCTTACCCCTTTACTTGAATCTTTTTTGCAAGGCAAATGGGGTTAAGTGGTTTGCCCAAGGCCACACAGCTAGGTAATTATTAAGTGTCTGAGGCCGGATTCGAACTCAGGTACTCCTGACTCCAGGGCCGGTGCTCTATCCACTGTGCCACCTAGCTGTCCCCCTTTACTTGATTTTGTTTGGATTCCATGAACTGGTCTTTTCTCCACGCAGCTGGACCCCAGGAAATGTGAGTTAAAGGAAAGAGGGAAAGAAAGAAAGGAGTTGGCCTACCTATACCCTCCTCAGGTCCCATCCCAGGGATGAGAGGGTCTTTGCTGACATGTGTGTGTATGTGTGTTCGAGTGTGTAAGATTTAGTCTGAGTTCTTGAGAGTACAAGTTCTTTTGATAATACTTCTTCCCCTGACCTGCCAGGCCTGAGATGCAATCTGGGACAGGTTTACAGAAGCCCCCCCTCCCCCCAAGTCTCCCAGGCCTGCCCCTGCCCAGGAGCCTACCCAGTACTCACTAGGCAGCTGAATCGTTGAGCTGGTACTCTCGGGAACGGCCAAAACAGGCCTGCACACCATCATCTGACCACAGCCTCCGGATCACACTGGCCAGATCGTCGGGCATGATTCCCTGCTCCTCTGCAGTACAGGACAGGGCAAACAGCTGGCGGGCATCATCCTGAGGGCACCACAGAGCATCCAGGTTAGGGAAGCTTCCTTCGGGCCCCACTCAGCTCTTTCCTCTGCCCCTCTGTGGAGTGAGATCTGGAAGACTTGAGCAGGGGGAGTCAGAAGACCTACTGGTGACCTGACCTCTAGGGACTTAGTTTTCCTCCCTATAAAATGGCCCTATCTGCCTCACAAAGATGTTGCAATAAAGCAATGGAAGCTAATGGCCTGACAGAGAACCTGGAGAAAGAGAAACCGAGGCCCAGAGATTATTTGTACTATAGTTGGTAGGGCCTTTGGTTTAATCTCTGTCTGAATTTCCTCCAGAAGATCCCCTAGGGATGACCACAGGAACCTCCCCTCCCTGGTGCCGCTGGCTCTCCTCACTGGGGATTCCCTCTTTGAACTGCACCAGAATCTGCCTTTCCCACTCTCCACCCACGACTCCTGTTCTGCCCCTGGGGCCAGGCAGAAGGAGTCTTATCTCTCTTCCCCATATATGACAACCCTTCAAATGCCTGCAAACAGCTAGCTATCATTTCCCCACCCCCCACCCACCCAGTCTGTGCTTCTGCAGGCTAAACATCCCCAGCAACTCCCACAGAATCTCAGATTTCTCTCTTATCCTGAAGAAGAGAGGCGGCGTGGCTTCATGGGTGAAGGAGGATTGACTTGGGCACTAGGAGACCCGGGTTCAGATCTGAGCCCTCACAGGGGAGGAAACGGAACAGCCCAGGCATTCTCCCAGTTCAGCCACAGAGAAGGTCAGGAGACACTTCAGCAAACGCCAAGATCCAGGCTCAGGGTACCTATGGTCGTCCCTGGCCAGAGAGATGGTAGGCTCATCTTCCCTGAAGGGGCTTCCTCAAGCAGGGCAAGATGCTCATTTAGAGAGGACTCTTGAACAGGCATTTACTGGAGCCAATGCCCTGCAGCAACTTCCAGATGACACTGGCATCTATTCATCTAGTTGGAAGAGATGCTCCCTGAGAAACCAGAAAGGGTTGAGCTTTGTGGCCCAAGACATTTCAGGTTCTATGGTTCCACCGAGTTCAGACCTCCCATGCCTCTCTCAATTCTGACAGGCTATTTTCTAAGGGCCTTTCCAACTTTGAAATCCTGTGAAGGCATACATCTAACCTGCTGGGCTAACTGGCTGGCATGCAGCCCCAGGGGGAGGAGACTTACTGCTCTAGAAGGATCCCCGAAGTCAATCTGCAGGTTGCCCATAGCTTTGATAATAGCCATGATGGACTGGATGGTGTTGCTGTAGACCACAGCCTTGTATTGCCGGCATTCCTCTTCTGAATAACCATCCTCGTGAATGATCCTGCAGAGGGAAGGAAAAAAATCAGATTCCTGCCCTCTTGGATGGACATGCCCCTGCCCAACACTGGCCCACACATCCCTGGGCTGCTATTCTCACTGGCTGCTCTGGGGGTTCTAGGCCTATTCCAGAGAGAAGGGCCAGCTGCCTTCTTTATTGACTGAAGAGAATACAATAAGAGTGACTATTTCCGTTTTAGTATGAGGCCAACAGGTCATGTAGGTGCAGGGGTGGGGGAGGGAAGGAAGGAAGAAAATGAGGAAACTGGCCTCAACTTCCTGAGAGAACTTAGTTGATCCTTTGGCCCCACAGTAAGTAGAGGATACCTACAAATCCCAGGGTGAAACAAATGTAGAGACAGCTGCCTTTGGCCCTTGAATCCTTGGGTCAGGCTATGATCCCTTGGTCCCTCACAGTGCTTCACTGGAGACATTAGGTCCCCAAGATTACAACTGAGGGTGGAGGGCAGGGAAGAGGTAAGTCTGGCAGATAAAAGACATCATGGCTGCTGGGAGAGCCAAGACACCTGCAGCCTCCAGTCTGGAGCTCTTGAAGCCCCAGTCTTTCTCTGAAGGGTACTAGGCTCAAATTCCAACTCTGCTATTTATTAATTCCATAACTTAGGACAAGTTATAAACCCCCCGGGCCTCAGTTTCCTTAACTATAAAATGAGGGGGTAGAACTAGATTTTTTCGTTCTCTTAAGTCTGAGTTTTATGAACCCAGTTCCTGCTCCAGCTCCAGCTCAGTGAAAGATTTGGGAAAGAAGGCCCCAAGGCCTTTGAGTTGGAGATGAAGAAACTAGATAGGTAGCCTGACATTCCTCTCTTGGTGGTCCACCTTTCTGCCCCTACTGCATGTTGTGCCAAGTATGGGCTCTGGCCCTCACTATGGGACCCTTGACAGATCACTGCCCCACACTGGGTTTTAGTTTCCTCCTCTCCCTTTCAGAGTGAAGGCACCTAAGACTTTCATGGATTTTAGGAAATCTTGAGAAAACATTTTTATTATTATTATTATTATTTTTTTTTTTTTGGTGGAGGAAAACATTTCTTTAAGGCAAGTCTCAGTCTAGAGGTTCCAGACTTAGGGAAAGACCTACTCTCAAGCAGGGATGGTGTTCTTTGAGATTGAAGATCTGAGCTCTAAATGGCCAGATACTGAGCCTACAAGGTTGGATGTGAAAGGAAGGTCCCTGGAGACACACAGATTATCCCAGCTGGAGGAGACCATTTTATGCAAATCTCCTATTTTATTCAATCATTTATCAATAAGCACTGATTTTACATGAGAGGAAACTGAGAACATAAGGAAATGACTTGCCCAAAGGAGTAAGAGAGTCAGGCCCAGAACCCAAGTGACCTGTCCACAGCCTGGATGGAGCTGCAAGATTACAATTGGTTTGGCATTGTAGTCATTTCTGAAGTCTGTTCCCTCTCCAGCTAGCCCCAGAGGGAAGGCAGCTAGTCTAGAGGACATGGGGGGGGGCAATGATTAGTTCCAATATGGAGCCACCATCATACATCTCACTCAGATCGCCTATACACAGTTCACACTTGTGTATCTCCCACGTGCTCCCCCACAGCCCTCTAGACACCCATATTCCTATATTCAAGTCCAAGTGCCTTCAACAGCCAGCATGTGTATTACAATATCTTTTAGCCAACCAAGAACCATTACTTACTTCATTTGTTTTACAATTGTGCTCTTCCCTGACTCTCCAGCACCTGGGGAAAAAAGGAGGAAAGGTTTGTGATCAGGCAGAGCCAGGTCTACTAACACTTGGAGTCCAGGGGAGGACAGGCTTCTCTGAGTGTAACAGGAGGGACTATCCAGCATTAGCACAGCTACAAGGATTATGTTTGGATTATTACTTGTTTTTTTCAAGTAGATTTTTGCCCTCCCTTATCAAGGGATACCGAGGCCTCTAGGGGGGGAGAAAACATGTCCCCATCTTTGCTTGACCAAAGATGATGCTGATCCAGCCTATCCCTTCCTTTTATGACCTCTCCATGGGGTTTGTGAGGCTCAGTACATTTCCTTTGGAAATGACCAAGTGTAATGATAGAAATGAGCATTGTTCTGATCATCATTCTGAGCTTTAATACCCAAGAGTAAGGTCCTCCTTGGAAAAGGCCTCCCAGAGGGTGGAGCAGGCCTTGGGTGGGCTGTGTCAAGTCCTCCCAAGCCTAAAGCAGTCTGGAATGGGTTTGGCTGTCTTTTGTTACCAGAACACTTTTGCTAAGTGTGGTGAGAAAGGTCTCCAGGGAGCTGGTCCATCACATAACCAAGAGAAAGGCTGCAACCTGAACTACTAGAGGGGCCACCCACAGGGATAATAAAGTAGCTCCTGGAGGTCTCAAAGTATACTCTTACTGTCCTTAACACATCCCATGCCTTTCTTGAGAAAAAAATAATTCTTTTATTATGACAAACTAGACAAATATCAACACATTTACCTTAAAGAACAGAAAGGGGCTGCCTCCAGATTGTTTTTTTTCAGCCCATCTGATTTGCCCTCCCACCCCCAACTTCCACACCTCCTCCAGAAGCATTTCCTGAACACCCCCCAGCCAAGAGGGCTGTTCCTAGGCCTTGGACCGCCCACTGCAGTTTGGAGTCACAGGAGTCAGAAGTGGAAGGGACAGTCCATTTTAACAGGAGCAGAAAAGGGAAGTACAGAGAGATGGAAGGAGCCCTGCCCCAGTTCTGGTGGGTGATGTGCAATGGGAGATGCAGTGCAGCGGGGAGAGTACAGTGATGCTCCTTCTTCATGCCAGACTGTCTCCCCACTTCCCCTGTCTAGATCACTTTCCTGACCCTCATCACATTGTGCTTTGTATTACAGTTATGTTCTGCCCCAGTTTCCTCATCTGGAAAATGGGTTCTAAAGATCCATCACAGCATTCCATATACTGTTCTATATCAGATTTCATTCTCTCTGTCTCCTCGACAGTCCAGTGTCCTGCACACAACAAACCCTGGTGAAGGTCCAAACGAATTGGGATCAGAAGTGCACAGGGAGGCTTGGCTGGGACCATGACCTGGGGATCGAGGGCTGCAGCACCGGGGAAGGCACCCTTCTCCCAAGCAGGGGCCCACGCCCAGACCTGGAGTGCCCTCCATCCAGCTCGCCCCCGACTTCCCTGAGCACAATGGCAGGAACTTGGAACTAAGGTGTGGCCGGGCTTGCCTGGCTTCCGGTCCCATTTCCCCTAGTCACAGAGGGTGGGGACAGGCTCTCGGGAGGACAGCCCCATCTGCGGTCCTTTCCCCAGTCTCTTGGCTCCCTTCCAGGAGCATCCTGTCTCCCCAGCCCGACTACTCAGCAGGGAGAGCATCCCCAGCTTGGCCGTTCCTCTTCCTGGGTGGCCTTGGACAAGCCTCCCCTTCCTTTGTACTCAAAACTGGAACAACAAAGGCAACACCCTCCCGCCCTCGCGGGAACCTCCAAAGTGCTCTGAGCTTTCTAGACCCAAGGAGGGGAACCTTTGTGTTCCTATTATCCCAAGGACTGGTATATGACAGAAGGACTGGCATGTGTATACGACTGTACACATATCAAGACAGGTCTGCTCCCTTAGATGGGATCAGGGAGAAAGAGGGAACAATCCAAATACCTGACCCCCCCCCCCAATTTACCCACAAGCAGAGGAGTTATTTTCCTAAGGGTCACAGAAGAAGAAAAGTCAGCACTTAAACCCAGATTCTTTGATCCCAATTGCAGGGCTCTTTCAGTTTGCTGATGTTAAAAATGAGGGCCTGGGATAGTATGAATTTCACATGCACAAGATGACTCTTAAGTGCTTTCCAGAAGCCAGTCATTCTATACTTTGGCTTCTTAACCTAAGGTTCATGGAACTGGGCTTTGAAAACTCTATGATCCTCTGGACTTTATTTTACACATTTGAAAACACAGTTCTTAGAAGGTGTATGGCAGCTTCCCCAGACTGTCAATGGAGCCAGGACAAAGACTAAAAACCTCTATTCTGCGCTCGAAGGTCACTTCCAGCTCTGACAACTGGGCCTGTTCTCTCCTTGGCACTCAATCCCCTGCCTTTAGGGGTGGGGTGTGACCCCCTCACAGCCTCTCCTGTGTAGGGTCCATCTGCAGCTTTGGGCCTTGGACCCCTGCCCTCTCTGAGCTCCAGCACAGAGGCTTGGTTTCCTGTGCGTCTCAGGACTAGGGAAATTCAAGCCCCACTATGGTAAAAACAATATCTCATTTTTCTAGCTCTACAAAGTTTAGACAATGTTTTCCTCAATTTCCTGGGAGTTAGGCTGGACAACCAAAGCACATTTTATCAATGAGGAAGCTGAGGCACCAGCATAGAGCATTCAGTGATGTGGAGGGCAATCTCCAGATTTCAAGTCTATCCACTACATCGTACATCTACATTTTCCAGTGTCTTGGACAGAAGACCAGTTCTTGTCCTAAGGCTACATCCAGCTACTGAGGAATGTGCAGATGCTAAGGGATACCAAACCTTGCAGGAAAATCTTCGGGTTTTGCTCAGAGAAAACAAGTATTGAGTTAAGCCTGGAGCCTTTCATCAACTGCCTCCTACCCGTCTACACTCCCCCATGGAATACCTGCCATTAAGGCTGGTACCAACAGCTTCTGCCCATCTCAAGACCTTCAAGGAGATTGGCTTCCCCTGCTTGCTACCATGGAGAAGACTCTCCAAGCTCCCGGACAGGCAGAAGAAACCCAGACTCCCTAGTGGTATCAGGTGGCTCCTGGTTGGCTCTAGGCTGGTAAAACTCGGAGATTGTTCCACGTTGTCTTCTACCCTTCCCTATTTTTAACCAAGTGTGGAGACCACCAGAGACCTTGCTCTCTGTGCCAAAGTCCCCCACCCCCACCCCCACCCCAGCCAGTCAAACATCTTCTCCACAGGTCTGGAGCAATTATAGAGCAGTCTTTGAACTGTTGACAGTGGGGAGCCCCGGTGCCCCCTGGATCTGCCACAAGCACAAAACAGAGAGCACAGAAAAGATCAAGTACACCATGCTGTTCAGCTGGTAGGACAAGGCAAGATGAGTCGATCTCCTTGCTTCCAAGCAAAATTAACTAGCTCTGGGACTGAGACTTTGCCCCTCCTCTGGGCCCTTCTCCCAGTTGAATGATAATCCAGATTTACAAGATAGTCAGAACAAGGATGACTAACTATCACTATTTTTCAGCCAGAGACACCATAAGAGGCTCAGACTCAGACAGGCTAAATGACATGACCATGATCCCAGCAGTATGACACACAAACCAGGATCTCCAGATTTCAAACCATCTTCTCATATGGTATGTGGGCTTCTCTCAAACAGAACTCCTGGGCTTCCAAGGGGGCTGGGAACTGAAGAGCACCAGAGCCCTCAGAACCTCATGCAGTAAAATGTCTCTAAAACATCTTCAGTCAAACTGCTTCCTTCCTTACTTGCCAGGGTCTCCTAACTTCTTAGCCCAAGGAGGACCAAGAGGAGAGAGCCACATGCCTCCTCTCATTGTCTCCTTTTATTTCTCTTTCTCAGAACCCCCAAATCCATTCCTGGACATCAGTGATCCCAATGAATCCTAAGAAGTGACTAACTGAGGGGTGGGGTGGGGGACTTATGGAAGGTTCACAGGATTTGAATCCAGGTTCTGTTTGAATTCTGCTTTGAATCCAGGTTCTGTTGCTTATGACCAGTGGGACTCTGGGCAGGGGGCCTTTCCCCTTTGCCTCAGTTTCCTGATCCTTATTTTAAGATATCTATACTTCTCCCAATGTTAAAGCCTAAAACTCTCTGGCTACACAAGGGTGGAGGGCAGGGACAGCTGCCGGGAAGTCTAGAAACCAGAGCTTTTTCACAAATGGCACTGCCTGGATAATTGTATCTTAAAGCAGGGGTGGGGTGGAAGCCTGAAGAAGCCCAGTGAACAGAGATGGAACTGGAAATATTCAGACTATGCCATTTAGAGCTGGAAGGGACCTTATTGATCATCTAGTACAAACCCTCATTTAACCAACAAGTAAGTTGAGGCCCCAGGGTCTCAACCCAGGTACCCTCTCAAGCCTTTTTCTCACTGCTTTGTCCTTTATACTGTGCTTCCCCCTTAGTCCAAGAATAGCTAGCTGTCTTGCCTCTTGAAATGAAACAAAATGCTATCTGTGGAACCTGGAGGGATCTGGGGAAAATCTTGGTGTGACCCTAGGGCCCTTATTGCTGCTATCACCCCCAACCACCTCCTGCCCATCTCGCAGCCAAAGGCTGACCCAAGGGCAAGTCTGAGCCTGACTTAAAAGATCATCTCTGGAAAAATTCATCAGGGAGGAGGAAATTTGGGCCTGGACCAGAGTTTCAGGAGGTGGGAATAGATTGGGGGGGGGGGGGGTCTGCTGCCGAATGCCCCCCCTGGAAGGCCTGGGAACCCTTGGGAGGGAAGGGGGGGAAAGAGAGAGAAAGAGAGAGAGACGGACACACAAAGCCAGAGCTGCCCTCCTATTGCATAGTCTAAGGTCCTGGAAGCCGACCAGGTGCCCCTTCAGAGAGTTAGGGAAAGAAGGACCAGCAAACATTCCCAGACATTGGCCAGGCAGAGAGGCAGTGCTGGTGCCTTCCAGGGAATTAAGAGAGGGCGCCCTATGATAGGGAAGCAGTAGGGGGAATTAGGGGACAGGCTGTGGGCCCGTCACCTCCTAGATTCCTGAAATCCCTCCCACTGCCGCCATGAAGCCCACTCAGATCCACACTCTCAAGCTGTATGTGGAGCCCATTCTTGCTAGTACTGGGCTTTCCAATGACCCCCCTCATGGGGTGGCATCCTGAACATATCATCAAGCACCCTTAGGTGCCTGTTCTAAGACCCTGGGACAACCACTGGGAGTAGAAAGAGACAGAGGACAGTCCCGGCCCTCTAGAAGCTCCCAATCTAACTGGGAAGACAAACAAATGTAGGCTGGTAGAAATCATGGGATCAGAGAGAGGACCATAAGTTTGGAGTCAGATAAGAAAACCAAGGTATGGACAGTTAAAGAATCAACCAAGGGTCACAGAGATATGAAGCCTCTAAGACCAGGGTTGAAGCTAGGACTTCCTGCCACCCTGTAGTCCTGTCCTAGGGAGCTGGCCTTGGAGGGGGCAGACCCATCCCTGACTACAGGTTGCCTGAGCTTCTGGGACAGCTGGCTCAACTACCATCCTCAGCTATCACTTCTCTATTCTCTCCCCTCCTTCAAGGCCAGATCAAATGTCCCCTCCTCCAAGACTCCCTCTCTGGTCCACTTCATCATCTGTATGAAGAGAGGGTCCCTTCTCGGCCTAGACCAATGATCCTACAGCCACGCCAATGGGAGCGTTCCCCCTACCCCGAGTCCTGGCTGCCTGATTCTCGATGACCCTCCTTCAGAAAGTGGCAAGGCCCCTTTGTGAACCACCTGCCCTCTGACCAGAGGCTCTTCACAAGTGACAGGGCTGAGCTCTGCAAGTGCCTGCTTATCACCTTTCAATGACTTCTTGTCAGGAGTGAAGGATTTACTGACAAGAGGGATTTCCAGCCAGGGACGACCCTTCAAACTGTGGAAGGGCTCTCACGTCCCCTTGACGCTTATCTCCAGAGGCACTCACAAGAAGGCGGAGTGGCCTGTCCCCAGGATTCTCTGGGTCTCTCTGCCTCTGCTCCTCTTTCCCCCTCTGTTCCTACTTGCTGAGATTCATTCTTTCCTCCAGGTCAGATAGCAACTCCTTTTCCTGCTGCTACAGCTCCAGGTCCTTGACAACGAACTAGGGTCTGTGAGGGGCCAGGCACAATTGTCTCCTTTGACTCAACAACCTGGGGAGCTTATTATTAGCCTTGTTTTATAGAGGAGGAAACTGAGTTGAGATTTGCTCAGGGGCACACAACACAGCTAGTCAATGTGGCCTGCCTAGCCTTGCACCCACTTTGCCATCCAGCCGCCTTTCCCTCACCAGTATATTATTTCTCATGTCATACTTTGGGGGTGGGGATCCCTTTCTACTAGACTGTGAACTCCTGGAGGGCAAACCATGATTTTTCACCACTTTCGGTGCTGAACACAGAGTGTTCTTTAATAGATAATTAATTAAAAAACCCTTGGTGGCCCCCTGTTGTCTTTATGAGAAAACATCCTCCTTAGCCTGGCATGCCAAGCCTTCCACAGACTGGCTGTGAACACCTGCCTTCCCAACCTTATTTCATACTATTCCCGTTCTGGTCTTACCCTGTGGGTGTGTTCCCAAAGGACTTTCCATCTCTGCCAGCTGAGAGCCTCTTCCTTGAGGGCCCCTGCATGAGGCCCCACACACCCCCATGAATGCCAGAGGAGCAGCTCTGCTACCTGTTACTACCTGTGTGACCTTGGACTAGTTGCAGAACCAGGGGGGCGAGGTTCAGGTCCTCTCAGGAGTTCCAGCTCTAAGTGTGTGGTGCCCTGATCTTCTCTCAATCACCCAGGAAAACATGAGCCTTTGGAGATTCTTACATCCGGCGCTTTGTCTGAGCTTAGTTTAGCAGCTCCTGCCTGGGCATTCCAGGGCAGAGGCTAGTCCAGTGTTGGTATGACTTCCCAGCCTCCATTCTCTCCTGGCCTGCCTTGCCTCCCCCCATATAACTGGAACCTAATGAATGCTGATTAAACTTCAAGGTGCCTGAGGCATCTTTCTCCAGAATGGCCGCTATCCTCCCACAAGCTTTGGGCTGTGCAGGGAGGATGGCACTGGGGAGACTCAGGGAGGGCCCAGGGTCTGTCTTGGTCCTAAAATCAAACACCTTTCCCTGGACTCCCAGGAGACTCCTGCCCTCAATCCTGGCCACCAGAAATATCTGCCTGTAGCCCAACCTCACAGACAGCTCTCCTACCCCACAACCTCCCTCCACCTCTCCGCACTGGAGACAACACCTTTCAATTCAACCATGCTTTGCTTCAATTTCATCCTAAAAACCACACTGTCACCCCAACACCCAGTCACCCCTCAGCTCCCTCCTAGTCAGAAACTAGGAAAGGAAGACCCCAGCTTGACCTGGCTTGCTTACTCCAGCCCTGGGCCCAATAGCCTAGCCAAGGTCCACAGGACTTTCTGCCCCACCTGTGGGTCCCAGCAACAGGGATTCTGCCCCAGGACACAGATCCTCAGACTGAACAACAGACCTACAGGACTGAGAGTAGCAAAGTCATGAATTGGCATCTTGAGCTCATATATTTAATGGTATGTATTGGATTTTCACATCCAATTCATTCTCAGATAGATGCCCCCCCCCAACTCCAATTAATGGCAAAAATGGGACCAGAACCAGGGCCCTGAGGATCCCAAATGGGTCCTAGGCCAGTGATCTGTTCAATCCTAGCCCAGGCAGTCAGTGAAGTACCATGTTGGAGAAATACTAAGGTGGCCAGCTTTCTGAGGTTACAGAACTCATAGTGTCAGAGCTGGGATTCCAATCCAGGTCCTGCACCTCTGATCAGACAGGAGAATTTGTCAACTGAAAAAATACTTCCAGATAAGGATAGCTTCCTAATGAGCGACTGTAAAAGTGCTTCATGAACATTAAAGGGCCTTGTTGTCTCATCTGGTCTTCCTCATTACCCGCACATGCTTCTCCCCCAGGGCCCAGCTCCCCAGGCCCAGTAACAGATGCTGGCACTGGCAGGAGCTCCTGGGAACCAGGGGCAGTCTCTTTTCCCCCAGGCCCATGGTAAACAGCAGAGTGGTGATAATCAGCCTTAATGAATCTCTCCCAGGTGGGTGCCATTGCCTGGGGCCCAAGACCTGGCGGGCACTCCAGATCCAACATGCTCTTCTTCCTCAGTGGTGGCAAGGAGACATTCAAATCACTATGTTCTAAAAGAGGAAGGGGTGGCTCAGATAGAGGGGTGTTCTGGGATGCTCAGGAGGATTCAGCCTCTATAAAATACAATAGACCCTGGGGGAAATAAGGAATGGGAAGGGGGGGGGATTAAGTATCTGGTGTGGCACTATGTAAGAGCTTTACAAACATGATCTCATTTGATCCTTATAACTGGAAGGCAAGTCATTATCCCCATTTTATAGTTAAGGAAACTGAGGCAGACAGGTTCACTGATGGGGATGGGGTTTTATGGCTGAGGTAGCATTTGACCTCAAGCCTTTCTGACTCCACATGCCACCTAGCTGTCTCTACAAACACCAATGCCTCTCCTGCACAAGGAGTGAGGCAGAGAGAGTACCTGCCAAGAGCACTGTCAAGTTAAGGAGTCAGGAGAAGCTCTGTAGAGAGCAGTAAGTGTGCCGGGCTTTAGAGGATTGGGCAAGAATCCAACTGGCAAAGATGGGTCAGGGCTCTTCTAGGAACACAGAACATGATGAAGGCCAGGGAGAGGACTCTGTATCTTGGCTGACAAGAGGGAGAAGACGAACAGTTTGGAGAAGGAGTATAAAGTTCGGTGGCAGGGGGAAGGTGTGGGGAGTGTCAGGAAAAATGAAATGAGAAAGCCATACTGAGAGGCCAAGACACAGGAGAGTGGAAATTCAGATTGGAAAGAAGGGATGGATGGATGGACTAAAAGAACCTTTCTCCAGGGTTCTGCTGCCCAAAGAGCAGGTGGGGGTCTTAGACTTGAGGAAGCAACTCCCAGAAGCCTGTCTCCCATAACAGGGTCAAGAAATTGGGAAACAGGGGAACATGGTACAGAAGACTGGCCAGAGGAGGGGGTGGAGCAGGGGAAGGTTCCCAGGGTTTATAGAATTGAGAGCAGGAAGAGACTTTGGTCCTATCTAGGACAAACCCCTCATTTTTCAGAGGAGAAAAACTGAGGCCCAGGGAGTTAAAACAAAGCCTTTCTTGTATGGACAGAACAAAGATTCAATCTCAAGCTTCTTGACTTCCTCAAACATTGTCTCCACTACACAGATCCTCTTTCTCAGCATCCAGTGGGTCTACTGATCTGACTGTAACACACCCAGTTCCCTGGACTGTCCCAGGAGCAGGCACAGGGTTGCGTACTGGCCATTGGGCCTAAATCATAGGCCTGGGCTCTTTGACTGAGGTCAGATGGCAGAAGCAAGCCTCGGTTTACACCCAACCTTCCCTCTTGTAGAAAAATGGACTCCAAATGTCTAATGATAGGGCTGCTGAGTCACATGCCTTGGGGAAGAGCCTTAGAGGGGGAGGCAGGAGGAGAAAAGCAAAGGATTATGCTAAAATTAACCTGTCGTCAAAACACAAGTATTCATTTTGCTGAAGAAAAAAGTCAGTCGGGAAAAATGTACTGCAGAGGGCCATGCAGCTGACGCAGCCAGCCCCTGCCAGGGATACAGGGAGGATCCACTGTGTGAGTGAGTGTGTGTGTGTGTGTGTGTGTGTGAGCAAGCATGAGTGACTACGTGCGCATGTGTATATGTTGTTGGCAGGAGGGTCAGTGTTGATAAGACAAGCTGGGGAGATCATGCACCCAGATCACAGACATCTAAACTGGAAAGAACTTTGAGGTCATTTGTTCAACAGAGACTTGAAACCACATCATGTGAGGAACTCCAAAGACCTGAGGATGTTTACCCTGGACAAGACTCCTGGGGGCTGTGACAACTGCCCTCCAGGATCTTAAGGAGCTAAAGGAGCAGATTTGACCTGTACAGCCCCAGAGACTGGAGAAGGGAGAAAAGATAGAGGGTTAATGCAGGAAGGCCTTCCTAACAAGTAGAGCTGTTCTAAAATGGGAAAACATGCATTGGCAAGTAATGAGATCCCTGTCATTTAAAAAGGTTCAAATTTAAGCTGAATTGTAGATGACTTTCCTGTTTTAAGAGAAGGCGGTACAGAATCCCAAGATACAATTGCTGGGATCTTGGAGGGCAAGAAGGGGGAACCTGAGTTCCACAGAAGCAACACGAGCCTTGATTTGAAGGAAGAAGACCTGGGATCTTGGTTCAGCTGGTTATTAGCTGGGTGACCCTCTCTGTAACAGCCCAGATGTGGCTGTTACAGAATTATGACTAGCCAGCTTCAACAATCACATAATCCCACCTCGGGCAGGAATTGTTCAGGGCCTGTCCATGCTCTGTCTAAGCGAGGCAGTTTTGCTCAGAATGGTCCAGGCCTCTCTCCACTCAAAACTAAAGGCCAGCCCAAAGAGTCAACCCTGGGGCAGCTGGAGGGACACTGGGGAGTGTTCAAGGCTGAATTAAAACTCTGGGGACTTTTCCTCATCATTGGTGATGTTTAACAAACTCTGGTATATCATACCAAAATATTTGATTAAAGATAATGATGCTTTTTTTTGGATGAAAAGCTTGCTGTTCGATGATTTAATTTATAAATTGTAGGGTTTTACTCAAAAGTTTTCATTTGTTTTAAATGTTGCCAGAAGTGATTCATGAGGTTCAAGAAGTTGGATATGCCCATTTGCCCTTCCCCTGCTCTTCTGAGTGGAAGAGCTTACCTAGGGGCTCCTGGGATGAGGATGTTCCCCAGGGGTGATACCTACTGGAACTACTGGATGATCTGGCACTGGCTCTTGTTAGCAGGGTAGGGAAATGGCCATGACTCTGCCTGCCCCCACCCTGGGCCTCAACCTGACTCTTTCTTCCATTGGGCCCGGCTTCTGCAGAGCCATGACTGCCCAGGCCTGACTCACCCTCCCACCCATGCTCTCTGGGGGGTTGGCCTCAAGAATTGCCACGTGGCCCCCACGTGGGGACACGGATAGATGGGGAGTGGTTTAAGACTACTGAGATCCTTGGGGCCAAACAGTGGCCCTTTAAATGCTAACTAATTTGGGTTTCTGGGAATGGGGGGAGGTTCTGTGGTTGTTGCTAGCTATTGGTGTATGTGTGTGTGTGTGTGTGTGTGTGTGTGTGTGTTTGGTGGGGGGGGGGAAGGAGAACACATGAGTTTGTGAGTCCAGTTATTCAGTAGCAAGGAACCAGGCCTCTTTAGCCTAAAGCAGAGAGGACTTAGGGGAGGGGGTGGGCAAAGAACACAATCATCATCTTCAAACTCTTAAAGCAAGTAAGGGCAGGGGTGGGGTGGGGTGGAGAGGTAGCAGTTAAAGAGAGGCAGATTCTGGCTTACTCTAAGGAAAATATTGCTCACCATAAGAGCCATCCTATAGTGGAATGGATGCTCTAGCTTCAGGCAAGATGGGGAGATAGCTCACAGCACAGATATCTTCAACAGAGATGAATGATGATTACTGGGAAATTGCCCAAGTTCAGTTTGAGACTATGCAGCAGAGAGATGGACTTGGCACAGCCACCATCCCCATCCAACTTGCCCCCAAGCAGGCTGGGAAGGGGGGGGAGGGGAGCGTGTCAAAGTCAAGGCTCCACCTCCCCCCCCCAGGCACATCCCGTGCCGCTGTGAAGACAAAACAAAGGTGGGGAGCCAAGGAGGCCATCTATGAGAGAATCCACAGGTCCCCAAGATCAAGTGGCAGGAGTGAGCTCTCTCAAATGAGGTACCCCCCGCTTGACCATATACTGCAGGAATGATCTCTGAAGAAGTCAAACTTGCAAAGAACTCTGAGGATGGTATTTTCAGTGGCTCCCTAGCCCCAGACCCTGTCCTTGTGTTGTCCAGTTTTCTGGCTGAGAGGCAGTAGGGGCTCCTGCTCTATCCCCACCCCATTAAATCTCAGCATCATGCCTGGTGCTGGCCTGCAGCCCGGGGCCTGGGAGAGATGAGCCTGCCACATGGCCAAACCACGAGGCAGGCCACATTCTTGTGGACAGTACAGTTTCCAGGCCAGGCAGGGATGGGGGAGGGAGAGGCGCAGGGCTGTCCTTACCCAGGAAGAATAAAGACCACTCTCCCTGTGAAAAGGCAGAAGAGAAAGAAGGGAACAGGATACAAAAACACACTCAGCTTTCTAACCAAACCCTAGGAATTACAGCCTGTGAGATAAGGAAAACAGAAGCCCAGAGGAGGGGAGGGACCCATTCAAAGCCACACAGTGGCAAAAATGGGTCCTGAACTCAGGCCTCCTGAGCCCCAGGTCCAATGATCTGGGAATAGGTCACCGTTGCCTTCAGACCTGAGGAATGTATCCATCACTAGTGCCCTGGGTGCTGCTGGGCAGGGGAAAATGGAGATAAATAAGACTGGGTCATGCTCCTCAGGGAGCTTTGAGGCTAGCAGAAGACATAGACAGAGATCCAGATAACTGCCAGACAGTGTTAAAAGAACATGAGAAATGCTGAGGCTAACATACAGCAGTATATGGGATTTGTGCAGCCAACTATCACTTCTGTCTAGAAGGACTAGGTGAGACCCTGGGGAGGCTAGAGCGCGAAGTTATGGACCCATGCAAAGATGGGACTACTGGCAGGTCACCCAACATTTCTGGGCTTCAGTGTCCTTCTCTGTACAAGACTTGGTAGTCTCTAAAGGTCCTTTCTGGCTCTAAATCCTTCAGTTCTCAGGGCTACCTCCTCCCCTCCCCTCCACTGTCTTCACAGGCTCTTCATGCACAGATGAAGTAGAATGGTGTCTGTCTCTGTCACCTTGCCACAGAATTTGTAGTTAACAACTGGTATATGCTCTTTAATTATGAATGCCAGCAGGGCTAGATGTCCTTCCATTCTCAGTCTACCACCCAAGGGGAGACAGGCCCCTATACCAACTATTTCCCCACTCCCCGATCTGGTATCCTGTACCACCTCTTCAAAAGCTCTACATAAAAGCTCATAATGCATTGCTGATGGAGTTGTGAACTGATCCAACCTTTCTGGAGAGCAATTTGGAACTACGGCCAAAGGACAATAAAACTGATCATACCCTCTGACCCAACAATACCATGACTGGGTCTATATCCCAAAAAGATCATGAAAAGGGGGGGAAAGGCCCACGTGTACAAAAATATAGAAGCTCTTTTCATAGTGGCAAAGAATTGGAAAACTGAAATGCCCATTAAATGAGGAATGGTTGAATAAATTGTGGTATATGAATGTAATGGAATGCTATTGTTCTATAAGAAATCATGAGATGGAACTTCAGAATGGCCTGGAAAGACTTGCATGAACTAATGCTGAGTGAAGTGAGAAGAACCACAGCAACAATGTATGATGTTCAACTATAATGGTCCAGTCCATTGCAGCAGCACAATAATCAAAGACAAGTTTAAAAGATTTGTAATGGAAAAATACCATCCATAGCCAGAGAAGGAACTGTAGAGTTTAAATGCAAACCAAAGTTTATTATCTTTAATTTTTAAAGTTGTAGTATGTAATAAGGATTTTCCTAATGTTCCCCCCCCACCCCAGTTAGGATTTATTCTTCTTTCACAACTTATGATTAATGTAGATCTATGTTTAGCATTGTTATACATGTACAGCCTCTATTAGATTGCTTTCTGTCAGGGGGAAGGGAAAGGAGGGAGAAAAATGTAAAACTCAAAACCTTGCAAAAAAAAGATTGTTGAAAATTATCATTGTATGTAGATGGAAAAATAAATAAAATATTAAAAGAAAAAAAGAAGGAAGCTCTAGTGTATCCTCACTCACAGATGCAGGCAGAAGGGCATGCCCCTAGTATCAACCTTAAGTGACTGATGCCTGGGATGGATATTTCCCTCATGCCTTGACCCTTCCTTTGCAAATGATAATTTTTGGGCATTGAATCAGAAGAATACTCTATGGGGAAGGAGGAGTCACTCTTTATGGGCCCAGGTGCTGCCAGTGGGTCCTGCCCACAGGGGGCTCCAAGATTCTAGGAGAATGGGGCACCAACCGCTGCAGAGACTCTCTGGCTACCAGTGACGCCGGCAAAACCTTGAAAAAGCATTCCTCTGAGAACCACACCACAGCCCCCAGTTGGATATTTTCCAATCCCAAGAACACAGAGCTGAAGTCCAGTTGGTTCCAATCAGGAACAGTAATAACATCAGTTCATAATTCTAGTGCTTTTAAGTTTACAAATCACCTTCCTCACTATATCCTTAGGAGTGAAGTGGTACGTGTCATTTACCCCATTTTCCAGAAGAGGAAACTGAGGCTCAGGGAGCTTAAATAATTTGGCCTGGGGTCACAGAGACAGTAAATAATGGTAGCACTGGCAATGTATCAGCTATGTCCCAGGAAGAATTGTTAAGAAGTTGTGTGCCAAAGAAACAAGATTGGAGAGAGGAGGCTGCCAGGCTGGCCATTGAGCTGTTTCCTGGAGAAAGGCTGGAGGAATTTGAATTTATCAGCTCATGCACATTTAGCAATCCACATGGAATAGGTCAACTTTTCTATGTTCTTAGCCCAAGAAGTACCAATGCCCAAGGTCAGCTTGATCAATAGTCCTCTAGAAATGGGGGCTGGGGAGGCTCAGGATCATTCCCTCTTCCCATTTGCTCTGGCCTGGCTTCAGGAATGGGTCATTTATTCAAAGTACACAGAGTCTAAGGAAGCACATCTGGCTGCCCAGGCCCCTCTCTCCGGCTCTGTTTAATAGAGTATGGGGGTGGTTTGGGTAAGCAGTAATTAATGGTCAAACTCCAATTAAACAATTACTTAGCTGCTCAACAAAGGGGAAAAGTAAGACATGAGCTGTGATTTCTTTTCTCATCCCTTCTCTCAAAAAAGATCCATACTTTTCCCAACCTCTCAGAATGAAAAACCCAGAGCATAATGAGCTTTCTCTTCATTATAGCTTGGAATATACTTTTTAAAAGGCAGGAAGAAAATTCTCCCAATCAGAATTCTCAAGAAAGCTGGGCCCATAATCCAGAGAAAGGATCAGAGACCTCCCTGTGGATACCAGGTATAGAATGATGAACTCGAAGAACTCCTCTCTTTTGATGTGCTTAGACTTTTCCCTTCCTGGCATTTTTATATATAATATAAGGTATAATGATCCCAATTTATAGATGAGTTAGCTGAAGCAAGTCAGCATAAGGCTCTGCTAGATGTGAGAACAGAAACCCCATTTCTCAACAGCTGGGGTCCTCAGAATGCCATCTGCCTTTGAGCTGGGCAGAGATATAACTCAGAAGGTAAGGCAAGGTTCAGAGGGCATAAAACTGGGCAAGAATAAGCCGATCAATCTGGGAAAACACAATGTGGTTGGGGCCCTTTCCTAGGATGCAGGGATGACTTGGGCAGAAGGCAGCTGGGTAGAGGGTGGGTCCTCTGCCAAGAGCACATGAGTCCACCAGAGGTGGCATGATCGGCAGGTTGTAAAATGGGCCGGTAACACCCTCGCAGATTGCTCCTACTCCTCCAGCCTGAGACATAGACCAGTCAGCAAGCCGAGATGACCCCAGAGAGCCATGGGGAACATGGATACCAGAAGAAGACTCACTTAAGTAAGCATGAATTCACTTCCAGGGTTGCAAGAAAATAAAGGCTTGTCCCCAAGTACCATTCTCTAGACCAGGAGAAAAAATTGAGGCCTGACTCTACTAAAACTACCTTCTGCCACACTGGAACATTCCTCAGTCTTGTGCCCACCTCCCTCTTCTATCACTGTTTATGCAGTAAGATTAGAAGAGCAGACTTTAGAGATCTGATCATTTTAAGAAAAAGCTCACCAAGGTTTAGTGCTTTGCCCAATGTCCTACCATACCAGACTGCCTCTGATCAGTGGGCTTTTCCCTCCCTGCCCCCTCACTGAGAGTAAATTCTTTGAGTGATCTGAAGCCCATTGCTCTTTTTCATTCCCAGAGCCTTACCATGAAAGCAGTATTTAGTAAACATTCCTGGAACTGAAATGAAGCAAAAGGTCAGTCATTCCAAATTGAGAAATCTTTTCCATTTATCTATGTGGGATCCTGGCTCCCAATGGCTCCTGATCCAGTGAATATTTCACAGCCATACCTTAACATTCTAAGGGGCCCTGAATTCCAAGGGGAAGGATGTTCTGCACAGATTTCTCAGCTCCACTGGGTAAAATACCGAGGCCCACTCCTGGTTCAGCTGTAGGAGAAAGAGAAGTCTTACAGAAGCCCTCGTCCCCCTTACACCCCACCCTGGCTCCCCAGATCATGTCCCACTCAGGGAAATCAGTGAGTCACAGTCGGCTGTGGCCTGGGCAGGTTCACAAAGACTGGGCCAAAAGCTTCCTTCTGGGTCCTCTTGGCAAGGCCAAAATTTCACGGTCAATGGGAATGACCAAGATCTGGCTCCACGGACCCAGGCAGCAGGACACACTGCAGGCCAAAGTTAGCCCACTCTCAAGGCAAAGAGCTTTTTTTCAGCATTCAATGACAAGAAGTTAGGTGCCTACATCAACCGGGAAACTAGGGGCTTCTGTGGATATAGAGGCAGCACTGAATGGGTTTTTGTCAGTACGACCTGGGATGAGATACAACCCACTTAGCCTCAGCTTTCTCATCTGTAGAAAGAGAGGACTGGATTAGATAGCCTCTGAGCCCCATCCAACTCTAAATCTATAATCCAGGGATCACAGGGATACTCTGGTTAATTCAACCTTCTGGTCAAGTGAAAGCTATTATAGACACAACATAGAAGATTCCTAAGCTTTGTAATAGGATTGCACAGGATCATAGTATTTGAGGTTGGGGATGATTTAAAAGTATTCCCCTGCCTCCCCCGCCCCATCCTGCAGAGGCAGGAACCTGAGTCTCACATAGCTGAGAGGACTAATCTAGGGACCCAGATAAGGTCTCTTAATTCCAAATCTGACACTCCCCTGCTCCTCCAGGCAGCCCTCCTAGCCAGCTGGCCTCCCAAGCTGTAGCCATGGCAGCTATGCAAGCCTCTGACAGCCCATCCTGTGTGCCTGGACCACTTTCGCTGGGGATCCTGGCTCTGAAGGGCATTGTGAAGCCACTACCTGCTTCCATTCTTTCCTTAATTCCTAGGGGAGAAAAGGAGATGCTTGACTGGGACCACCTCAGGTAGCCTGGGTCCTTTTGGCTGTCAGGTCCAGGTCTCTCCATTCCTAACCAAGGGCTTGAAACTCAGCAGCCAGAAATGCTGGGGGGAGACTGTGACAGATGGACACTTCTCGCGATGAACAGGAGTCCTAAACAACACTCCCTGGGGCCCCTGAAGTGCAAGGCTTGCTTCCAGGCCTTCCCAACTGCAAGCTGCCACCTCTTCCCAGTTCTGGCAAAGCCCATTAGCCAGAGGTGATGGTTTCTTGAGAGCTGTAAAAACAGGAGCATCTGCTGAGCCTGGCCCTGGGAGCGGTAATTACCACAAGGCTGCTCTTCATGACTGCATCTGGTCCCCACTCTTGCTCTCTACCTGCCTCCCTCCAGTGACAGGATATATTAACCCCATAGTGACCATTCTGCACTGCTGTTCCCACTAAGCTGGGAAGGACCAAGGATAGGGGCTGAAGAACCAGGGGAAGCTGATGGGCAGCCCTAGAGGGCAGGCCACCTTGACTCTGGGGTGGAACCAGCTCACAGGTGCTAATTATCACCTCCAGTAGCCCTTAGGCTGAGAAGGGCAAAGGGAGTCGGCCTATAACTGGCCTCAGAAACAGAGAGCCTGAAAGTAGGAAGGAAAACTCAGAAGCTAGGCAAGCCAAGTCAAACCTGAAAAAGAACCATCTTTTGCCCTAGTTTGGTTTGAAAACCATGCAGTATGGTTCATTCCCCTCTCTGAGCCCAAAGTTTCCTCATCTGTAAAATGGGATTACTGAATACTGGAGGGAGTTAGTGGAGTTGTGGCCAGGCAAGGCCATCAGGCTGAAAAACTCTACAATCTTTCTTTTCCTACAAAGGACCCTCAGACCATAGGAAGGACCAGAACAATGATGTAGAAGCCAGGGAAACCACCCTCATTGAATTTTTAGTGGGTTTTTTTTTTTAGGTTTTTGCAAGGCAAATGAGGTTCAGTGGTTTGCCCAAGGCCACACAGCTAGGTAATTATTAAGTGTCTGAGGCTGGATTTGAACCCAGGTACTCCTGACTCCAGGGCCAGTGCTCTATCCACTGTGCTACCTAGCTGCCCCCCCCCCCCCCACATTGAGTTTTGAAAATCAGGATAAGGCTTGACAGAGTTCTAAGAATCCCTACTCACAAGAGGTGGCTAGGTGGCGCAGTGGATAGAGCACTGGTCCTGGAGTCAGGAGTACCTGAGTTCAAATCTGACCTCAGACACATAATACTTACCTGGTGGCCTTAGGCAAGCCACTTAACCCCATTGCCTTGCAAATGCCAAAACAAAACAAAACAAAACCACCCTACTCACCCACCAGGGTTGAGGCAGGCCAAGCATATCAACTTTATTTTTTTTTAATTTTTACAAGACAATGGGGTTAAGTGATTTGCCCAAGGTCACACAGCTAAGTATTAAGGGTCTGAGTTTATATTTGAACTCAGGTCCTCCTGACTCCAGGGCTAGTACTCTATCCATCACTGTGCCACCTAGCTGTCCCCCACCTCCTTTATTCTTAAATCTAATTCTGACCTCCATTACTTGTCTCACAAAATTTATATCTAAAAGGGACTGAGAGAAACCCTACTCCAAGCCCTTCATTTTACAGCTGAGAAAGTGAAGCCCAGAGTGAAGAAGTGACCAAACCATGTAGAGGGTCAACGGCAAAACTGGGATTTGAACCCAAGTCCTCTGGCTTCATTTAGCTGAAGTCTGTACAGAAAACCCAAACCTTTACTCTGTTTGCCAAAGCGCACAAACATTGAGCAAGAACAGTTGTCAAGCTTATTTCCCTGTGCACATGGGGGGGGGGGGGCAAGGACACTTAGAAACATCTGGCTGTGGGTGGTGGCAACTTCTCAGGTAAGTCTCCTGAGCTTCTGCAACTAATGCTTGACTTGGACAAATGGTAAGGCCAAGCTACCCAAAGCGTCTGTAACTCAGGCCTCAAGTGCTGCCCACTGAGAAGTCCATTTTCTCACTGTCCTGCTGGCTAAAAACTACTATTTAAGACAAATTATTTTAACGACCTGCTTCCAGGAAGAAAAATGCTGCTAACCAAGTCACCAGCCTGCCCTCCCTGGGCCAACAAAACCACAAGAAAACATTCCTCAAGACGAAAAACCTTGGCTAGTCCCGGAAGTTGTTGGGGGTGGGGGGCAGAATGGAGTCCCCCAGGAGAAGAACAAGGTCATTTGGAGAATTTCTCAAAATTCTAAATTTTGAGAAGTGCAACAGGAAGGTTTCAACCAGAAATATAATACACTGCTGAGCCCACCTCTTCAGGACATAAGGGAATGTTTAAGGAATGTGGTTCCTAGAACCCTGGGTCCACAACCATCTGCCTTTGGGGAAAAAAGTTACTACCCTGGAAAAACATACAAACAAAACAAGGGGGCGTCACCTTAGGACCATGAGATTACAGATTCAGAACTGAAAGGGGCTTTAAATGCCATTTAGTCCATTGTGCCCCACCGTAGTCCCATTTTACAGGTAGAGAAAATGAGGTCCAGCAAGGGTATGGGTCTTGTCTAAGAATACAGAAAATAAGTAGCAGAGGTAGGATTAAAACAGAACTCCAAATCTGGTGCTCTTCCCACATATGAAAAGCCTAGCTCAGGTGAGTAGGCAGGATGCTATCAAGGAGAAGAAATCTTAGAATTGGTCAAACCTGCCTCAGACACTAAGTATGTGCGACCCTGAGGCTTAGGCTTCTTTATCTCTAAAATGGGGCTGATATCTCACAAGACTGATTTGATAATCAAATGAAAGTCTGTAATGCAAAAAGGGAGACTTGAAAGAATGTCCATAATGATATGATGTTTCCACATGGTCTGAGATCTCTAGGTCTGGCTTAGAAGGGAAAGGTCAGATCCCAGGCTCAAGGATTTAGGACAGCTGCATTTCTTGGCACTGCTCCAGTCTCAAGAGAGGCAGTGAGGCTGACCATCTTCAGCCTCAGGCTTCCTACCCCCATCAACCCAAAAGGGGTTTCTCTGGTCTCTTACTCCCCTCCATCCCCAAGAGAAGTCATCTTCCATACTTTCAGCAGCGACTCCTTAGCCCCTCCCAACCAAGGTGTCTGGGCCTCCAAGGAGATACCCCAGAAACCCAGAGTGGAAAGCATGCTGACCGCTGAACAGTCCTTCAAATGTACCCACACTAAACCCACCCTCCCTTGGACCAAACAGATCTGGGTGCCTGGAAGCTTCCTTGAGGACAAAAATCAGATCCTTTTTCATATCTGTAACCCTGAGTCCCAGCAAAGTAGGTACTTGTTTTTGGAAAACTGGAAATTAAAGGGGTGCTCACCTGTTGAAGAATGGCAAATTTTAAAAATTGTGGAACATAAATGTCAAGGAATATTATTGTGACACAAGAAAATGATGACAATTTCAGAGGACACCCTTAAGATTTAAATGAACTGAAACAAAGTGAAAAGAGTAGAACCCAGAAAATGATTTATATGATGATATTATGAAGAAAAAAACTTTGAAAGACTTAGAACTCTCATCAATGGGATAAGTCACGATTCCAGAGAACCAAAGATGAAGACAGTGCCTACCTCCTAAGGAAGAAGTGAAGGATTTAAAATGTCAGGATATAAATTTTTGGAAACAGCCAGTATGAGAATTTATTTTGTAAGACTATGTATAGGGGCAGCTAGATGACACAGTGGATAAAGCACTGGCCATGGAGTCAGGAGAACCTGAGTTCAAATCTGGCCTCAGACACTTGATAATTACCTAGCTGTGTGGCCTTGGGCAAGCCACTTAACTCCATTGCCTTGCAAAAACCTGAAAAAAAAAATCCTATGTATATTTGGTATGAGATCTCTCTCTCTCTCTCTCTCTCTCTCTCTCTCTCTCTCTCTCTCTCTCTCTCTCTTTTAAAATGGGCAAAAGGAATGTGGGAAAGTAAATAAATGCTTATAAAAATTGAAGAGCCTTATTCTAGCTGGAAAATAAGATTAAAAAAACCCAACCACATTCTTCTATTCCTTAAGACCTAATAGCCAATCATTTTATATATTTTAAAATTTGTACTTTCTTCACAACAGTTCTGTGGGGTAGATATTACAAGTATTATTAGCCCCCCCCATTTTAAAGATAAAGAAACTGAGGCTAGCACCCTTTCTTAAAAACCTGAACTCAGAAGCACTTAGTTTGGTCTGATCCACTTTAATATTTGCTGACTACTGGCAGCTTCTTAAAATGTGATCTCTTTGAAAATACACACACACACACACACACACACACACACGCCCAGAAACATAACACCAATAATAGGATGCAAACCTGAGGACTTTGAGGAAAAGTGAAATCTATATTTTACCCACATAGCAAGCTAAAAGAGTCCACTGGAGATAAACAAACAGGAACTAAATTACCCACTGCTGACAGAGCCAGATCAGGACCAAGGAAGCATCCTGCTGGCCCCACCCAAGGGAGCTCTCCTGATGACTCCCAGCCCACCTCTTCCAGGAGGGGCAGCCTTCTTGCTGTGCAAATGAAGGAGACTGGGTGCCCAAGAGGCACCTGAGGCCTGAGCTGAGAACCTGTCCAGGGTAGTCCTTAGACTTGATCTTGGCTGAAAAGTGAATTTTTCTTAGTCATCTCTGACCCTTGACATCAAGCTATTTGTCCCCTAATGACAACTGAGCTCTAGAAGCTTCCTCAACACCAAGCCATTTCAACTCCTGCACTCCCAGAGCTGCCCTAGTCCATTCTTGAACCAGTATGACCCAAGTTCATTTGTGCTTAGGGACTGACAAGCTTTGGCCCAAACAGCACCTCCTCCAACAAAGAGACCCCCACCTGCTGACCCAGTGCTGCCCTGTCCCTAGCTCCCCTCTCTAACCTTTCCCTGGCCTTGCTTCTTAGCACTCTCTAATGTCTAGGACACAAGACGTCCTTCACTCTCACATGAACCTGTCTCTGCCTTAGACTGGCACCTTCCTATGGGTGCCACTGGTTTTCCTTGAGGCAAGCTCAATAATCTACATCCCTCCTGGTAGCCTCATATTCCTAGGTTCTAAACCCAAACCTTACTCTTACCCCAAGCCTCTTCCCTGCCTTTGGTTCATGAAAGGGATTAGGATGAGTACAGAGGATTTAGAAAGACACTGCCTATTAGAATCAAGGTAGTGACAGAAACAGGTCCAGTAGATGCCACAGACTGGTCAGAGGAAAGTGACACTTAAAAGTTTCATTGATGCCTTTAAAACTCTCTTTCTTGGTATAAACAAGTGAAAAATAGTATGGAGAGAAATATAGTTAGTTACCATAACTATAAATGTGAATGGGATGAACTCACCCATAAAAGGGAAGCAGATAGCAGAATGGATTAAAAACCACAATCCTACAATATGTTGTTTACAAGAAACACATTTGAAGTATAGATACCCACAGGGTAAAGGTAAGGCGCTGCAACAGAATTTATTTTGCTTCTGCTGAAGCAAAGAAAGCAGGGGGTGGCAATCATGATCTCAGACAAAGCAAAGGCAAAAATAGATCCAATTAAAAAGTCACAGAAGGAAAGAAACTATAGCTTGCTGAAAGGTACCATAAACAATGAAGTCATAGCAATGCTAAAGATAGATGCACCAAAAGGTATAGCATCCAAATTTTAAGAAGTTGAATGAGTTACAGGAAGAAATAAATAAAACTAATCCATTAGGGGACATTTCCCCTCTCAGAACTAGATATATCTAGAAGTTAAGGAGAATACAATTTTAGATGTTAGATATGTATCCTTTTCAGATCATAATGCAATAAAAATTACATTCAAAAATGGACAAAAGATTAAAAATTAATTGGAAATTAAATACTCTAATCCTAAAATACAAGTGAATCAAAGAACAAATCAGAGAAACAATTTCATTAAAGAAAATTTAACAAAAATGTATGGGATGTAGCCAAAGCAGTACTTTAACAGGAAAATTTATAACACTAATTGCTTATATGAATAAAAGAGAAAAAAAGCCGATCAATAAATTAAGCATGGAACTAAAAAACTAGAACAAATTCAAAATCCTGAAAAATCAAAGGAGATTAATAAAATCGAAAGTAAGAAAACCACTGAACTTATAAAAAAAATTAAAAACTAGAAGGCGGTTTTATGAGGAAAAACAATTAAATAGATAAATTTTTAAAATTTAACTAAAATAAATGAAATAAATAAATTCCTTTAAAAAGGAAGAAAGTCAAATCATTAGTATCAAAAATGATAGGGGCAAATTCACCATCAATGAAGAAGAAATTAAGACAACTGTTAAGGAGCTATTTTGTTCAGTAAGTTTGAAATGAATGCATTATATACAAAAATATAAATTACTCAGAATAACATAAATAGCTCAATCTTAGAAAAAGAAATTGAAGCCATCAATGTACTACACCTAAAAAAAAAAATAACAAAACATCCCTAGCTAGTCACAAGTGAATTCTATCATACAAGTAAAGAATAATTAATCCCAATAATATATAAATAATTTGGAAAAATAGGCAAAGAAATCCCACCAAATTACTTTTATGACAAAAATGATGTTGACCCCCAAACCAGAAAGAGTCAAAACAAAATTATAGACCAATTTTCCTAATGAATATTGGTGCATAACTATCAAGAACAAAATCAATGTAAATCGTATGATTATCTCAATATATGCAGCAAAAGCTTTTCAGAAAATATAACACCCCTTCCTATTAAAAACATGAGAGAGCATAGGAATAAATGGAGCTTACCCTAAAATGATAATATTTATCTAAAACCATTATTTAAGCCTTATCTGTAATGGAAACCATCCTACAATATTTGAGGTGAAACAAGGATGCCCATTATGGCCTCTATCATTTAACATTGTACTTTGAAATGCTAGCTCTAGCAATAAGAAAAAGAAATTTTAAAAAACTGGAATAGGCAACAAGGGAACAAGTTAATACACTCTAGATATGATGTTCTACTAAGAAAATTCTAGAGAACTAAGAAACTACTTGAAATTATTAACAACTTAAGCAAAGTTGCAAGATGCAAAATAAACCCCTATGAATCATCAACATTTCTATTTATTACCAACGAAGTCCAGCAGTAAGAGAGAGAGAAAGAGAAATTCTTAAAATAAGTGTAGATGATATAAAATACTTGAGACTTTTACCTGACAAGACAAACCCAGGAACTATGTGAACACAACTATAAAATACTCTTCACAAGTTGCTCAGGGGAAGGTTGAGGCAATATGATAACAATGACAATTCTTTTTAAATTAATCTACTTAATCTATTAATCTATCAGGGTCATACTAATCAAGCTATCAAAAAACTATTTTACAGAGCTAGAGAAAATAATAAAATTAATTTGAAGAATACAAGCTCAAGGGAATCAATGAAAATATTGTGAAAGAAGGTGATCTAGTTATACCAGATTTCAATTATTATAAAGCAGTGATCAGTAGAACAATGTGATAGTGGCTAAGAAACAGTAGTGATTCAGTGGAGTGCATCAGGTATAAAATACAGAACAATAAAAGACCGAAGTAATCTAGTATGATTAGGGCAAAACAGTATGGCAGAAACTGGGTATAGATCAATATCTCAGAGCTTATATAAAGAAAAGGTCAAAATGAGTACATGATTTACACATTAAGCATGAAATAGTTTATCCATCAGATTTATGGATAACAGATTTTACTAACAAAGAAGACATAGAAAACATTACAAAACTATAAAATAAATAATGTTGATTATACTAATTTGAAAAGATTTTGCACCAACAAAACAAATACAAACAAGCAGAAAACTGGGCAAAAAATTTTGCAATGTGTATCTCTGATATAGGCCTCATTTCTCAGGTGTCGTGCAACCTCAAAACTGAGTTATATTTATAAAAATATAGGTCATTCCCCAATTGACAAAGAGTCAAAGAATAGGAACAAACAGGACAAAGAAATTATTGATAAGGGAAATGCAAATTAAACCAACTCCAGATATCACCTCATACCTTATTAGAGTAGCTAATATAATAAAGGAAAAAGATGGGATGTTGGAAGGGATGTGGGAAAATACTCTATTTGTGGAGTTGTGAACTTATCCAACCATTCTGGAAAGCAATTTGGAGCTATGCCCTCAGGACATTGATCCAGCAATGGCACAACTAGGTTTATATCCCAGCCATCAAAAATAAAGGACCTATTTGTACAAAGATACTTAGGATGGAGATACAGAAGAGGCATTGAGTCAGTCCCTGACTGTGGGCCAGCTCCCTTCCCCAGAATCACACTTAGGCTGGCAAAGGCCAGGAGTCATCCATCTGTTAAAGGAAGACGAGCTTGCTCCATCCTGAGCAGTCTAATAGAATAGGACCCTGGCCCCAGCATCTCAGAGCTCCAAGCACGGCATTTCACTTAGGGCAAGTCCCTGGCTCTTCTACAAGTGGCCTTCCCTCTAACTTTGTAGACTTCCATCCAAGCTCCTTGAGGGAAAGGCCAGCTTTTTTTTTTTAGGTTTTTGCAAGGCAAATGGGGTTAAGTGGCTTGCCCAAGGCCACACAGCTAGGTAATTATTAAGTGTCTGAGGCTGGATTTGAACCCAGGTACTCCTGACTCCAGGGCCAGTGCTCTATCCACTATGCCACCTAGCCGCCCCGAAAGGCCAGCTTTTTCTTTTTTGCCTACACGAAGCTTAGATCAGGGTAGTCCAATCGAACTTTTAAAAGTTTTTACTGAAACAATAGACAATATATTTTGAAGTGCCTTTTCATTGAGAGATCTGTGGTAGCTAGGTTTCATTTACTAAAGCATTTAGTAGGGGGCTACATAAAATCAGTACCTTTTGGACAGCCCCGGCTTAGGATATAATAACAAAGGGAGTCACCTAAGTTATAGGTTCATAAATTTAGAGCTGGTAGGGTTAATAGAGACAGTGTGGCAGAGTGGACGGAGACCTGGTCAAGGCCTACCTTTCACAAATGCTGGCAGGCTAAGTCCCAGCATCTCTTGTGGCCTACCCCAGGCCATTCTTTACCACAAGTGACAGAGTAAGTAAGAAATGACCTGTGTTGGCAGAGGAAGTGTCTCAATGGGAGCACCATATTCCTATGAAATTAGACATCTTTGCTTAAAAAAAAAAAAGAAACAAAGTGAAAGGGACCTTCATTTGAAAGGTGAGATACAAAAAAGGGAAGTCAAGAAATCTGGGTTTGAGTCTCAATCAACAGTTATGATGGTCACATGCCTAAGAAGTGTTGGAGCCTTCTGGCTAGTCCCTATCAAGAATCATGTTGTAAAGGACCACATATGTCAGAGACAAGATCTATTTTGGGGGCAGCTTTCCAGAAACACAGACCAGATTCAAAGACTGGCTCGGCTATATGTAAAAGCCTTCCTAGGAGGAGCAGTGGGCATGGGTGGAGCTCCAGGCCTGACTCTGACATCCACTAGCTGATGAGCCCAAACTCTGTTTTCTCTTCTGTGAAATAGGGCAATAATCCTTGTACAAATAGCTCAGGAACCATGGCCACTGCCAGGTCCAGAACAGCCCTTAGAAGAGAACATCTGGACAGAACAGGAGGGTGGGTGCAAAGCTCCTGTGGACTAGCCACCTGGATGCCTTCATTGTAGCAAAAGCAGGGCTATGACTTCTGTGGGCCCTCCCTCCTACTGACACAGCCTTGGTTCTCTCCCCAACCCCCTCTGATGCATCCCCACTGCCTCCCCCGCATCCCCCTCTGAAGCCAACTGAGTCATCACTGTGACTGAAGGGACCCTGGGCTGCCACTGTGCTAAGCTGGCACTGTGCAAGCTCAGCTGGGCATTCCTATAAGGGGACGAGTCTGAGCTTAAAAATGACAACCACCATATCCTAACAGCAACATGGGAGTGATGATCAACCTTAATGGACTTGCTCCTTCCATCAGTGCAACAATCAGGGACAATTTGGGGCTGTCTGCAGTGGAGAATACCATCTGAATCCAGATAAAGAACCATGGAGTTTGAACAAAGACCAAGGACTATTACTTTTAATTTAGGGGGAAAAAAAAAACCTGTTATCTTATTGTCTTATCTCGCTATCTCTTATGTTATGTTTCTTCCTTAAGGATATGCTTTCTCTCTCGTCATATTCAAATTGGATCAATGTATACCATGGAAACAATGTAAAGACTGGCAAATTGCCTTCTGTAGGGGGTGGGGGGAGGAAAGTAAGATTAGTGAAAAAAACTGTAGAACTCAAATAAAATCTTTAAAAAAAAATGACAACCACCAGACACCTGCAGAGCATTTTCATATATTATTATCTCTGAAGCCACACAACAACTCTGTGGATTCTGTATTCTGACAATTTTACAGATGCAGAAACTGATGTTCATTGGGATCCAACTGACTTGCTCAAGGTCTCACAGCTTCTATGTGTTAAGTAATGAAGTTTGAACCAGGGTCAATCCAAGTCCAAACTCTTTCCACAGCACCATGCTGCCTCTCAATAGAAATGGCCTGGACCACTTCCATCGAGTATGGGAGCTGTCATCAAAGGGTTGTGCCTTCCCTAACTCACCAGCTAATGAGATATGAAGGAGCTGGAACTGGGGAGCCACAACTATGAGAGGAAGGATTTCAGGGCTGAAAAGTTTCTCAGAAACCATCTACCACAACCACAATCTCAAAAGAAGCACACCCTACAGGTAATTAGGAGACCTAGATGTGGCACCTCCTGACTCTTTGACCTTGAACAAGTCACCTCCCTTGAGTTTTTTTGAGCTTTAAAAATGAGATGGAATCTGGAATCCTTAACCTGGAGTCTGTGAGCTTAAAGTATTCTGGGTTGCTTTTGTAGTCTTTTATGTTTTTGCATCTAAAAACATAATTCTGAGAAGGTGCCCATAGGCTTCACTAGATGCTGCTGAAGGGGGCCTTTGACCCCCAAAAGATCAAGAATCCCTGTTCTAGATATGATCTCTATATAATCATAATTTACATTTGTGGAAACATTTGCAAAACATTTTCTTACAGATGAAGAAACTGGGATTCAGGGAGGTTTTATGTGACTTCCTTATGGATACCACAGCTAATTAAGGTGTCTCAGGTAGGATTCAAGCTCAGGGCTCTGGATATTGCTTCCCAAAATCCTCTGGCCTTTGCCAAGTGGTCATTCTAACTCCATTTACAAATCTCCAGGTTGGCAAGGAAAAGAAGACAAGACAGCAATCCCCTTCAGAACCAGTATCAACCAGCTCTCTCTGGGCTCCCAGCCTGGGAAATAACCAAAGCAGCACAGAAATGGTGCAAGAGACCTACCCCCTTCTCCCAGAGCCCCCCCCCCCCACCTTCCTAGCTGAGGAAAATCCCCACAAGGAAATGGCCCCTCCTTAACTCCCAAGCTCCTTCCCAGATGCCAGTCTTCGAGTACAGATAGGCCCCACTCAGGAGCAGGACAATGGAAAGGAAATGCACCAGGTGGCTCAGTCACAGGTGGCTCGGCCACAGAGGCAGCTTGTCAGGATGGGGAAACTTTTAGCCTAGAGCAAATGCTATTTCTGACCTGAGCCAATGCAGACAGAGGTACAGCCCCTGTCCCCATCCCCAAGGTCCTTACTTTCCTTCCTCCAGGTGGGAGGGGAAAAGGCAATGGTACTAATTTTATCCATTGACATCATAACCTCTTAGCAGAGAAAAGCCCCTTCCCTTCCCTCTGCAGCCCTGATTTACCTGCCATGTCCAAGGACCTCAGGCCATGGGGAGCTGTGGGGAAGGTCCTGGTCAGGTCAGGTAAGGAGGGAGGGAGGGAGGGAGGGAAAAAAAGCATCTCCCTAGAATCAAAGCCTTTTCAAAGGCCACCCTGATGGCACCACTTGGCTTCTGGACAGGACTTTCTTTCTTCATGAACTTGTATCTAAACTGGATTGCTCTCTGTGCTTTTAAACCTAGGAGACTCTGCACAGGTGTGTTCTTCAGAACGTATTCACTTGGAAGATGTCACCTGTTCACGTGGCAGTAATGCCCATGGCTGGCATCTCTGATACCTTAATGTGCTATTGTACATTAGATATATGTATATGCCTGAGGCTCTAAAATCTGGATTTCCCTTAGCATCTAATATAAGCAAATATTTTCTGAAGGAAGGAAAGAAGGAATAAGTGAAGAGTGAGTCAGTGCAAAGCTGGAACTAGAAGCAGTTTTCTTTTTTGCTCTCTGTCTAACCAGCCTCCATCCAGAGAGGGCCATTTGCAGGGCTTTCCTTCCCATATTTCAGTTTTAAAGCACCCACACTGTGTAGGGAAGGGGAGCAGGGACAGGAAAGAAAGCAAATGCAGAGAAGAACCAAGGAGTGGCTGTTTCGAAGTAATGCAAAGTGAGGATACTCAAGGATTCAGGGCAATGCTTTATGTGTAAAGCAACCCTATGGCAAGGATGCTCCTCCAGTTCAGAGGGAGAAGTAGTCTTCCACCTACTTAGCCTCAAAGCCTTGGCTCTTTCAAGCTCAACATCCTGGGGTCCAGTATACATAGAATCAAAGACTTGGAAACAAAAGGCAGCTTAATTAGTTCATCTAGTCCAACTGTATCTTTTTACAGATGAGGAAACTGAGGCCCTGAGAGACTTCACAACTTGCCTTTGCCTGATCCTCATATAACATGGTTTTCTCTTTGTGTCCCTGACCTGCTTAGGGGGACTCTGCAATTCCTCAGGAAAAAAAAAATCAGACAATGTCAATGTTTCAAAAGTATCGATACAGGATTTAGACATAAAAAAAAATAAGCAAACTAGATCAAGGAGTAGTTTACCTGTCAGATCTATGGAAAGGGAAACAGTTTATGACCAAGGAAGAGATAAAGAACACCATTTAAAACAAACTAGATAATTTTGATTACATTAAATTAAAAAGCTTTTTACACAGACAAAACTACTGTAACCAAGATCAAAAGAAATGTAGTAAATTGGGAAACAAAAGTATCAGAGATACCCTGGTCCCAACCAATACCTGAGCAAAAAGCCCTTCATAACATCCCCAACAAGGGATCATCCAGACTCCCAGTGAAGCCCTCCCTTGGTGGATGGAGATGGTCCATTCTACTTTGGGAGAGCTGTCCTTGTTAACAATTTTTCCTCAGGTTGAAACCAGCCTCTTGTGAATTCTATTCATGCATTATCCCCCTGGGCCCAAGCTGAACAAAAGCCTTCAAATACTTGAAGATGTGAGCAGGTGGGCCCCCCTCAACTTATAGGATTTGGTCTTTAGCCTTTCCCCTCTACTTCCCTCCATCTTCTGAACCTGATCTCCCTTAGGATCAGAAACTTTGAGCAGGAGACCTTAGAAGTCATCTACTTCAAATCTCTATTTTGAGATGCGGACTCTGAAGCCCAGAGAGAAGGGATTTGCCCAAGGCTTGATTTCTTGGAAGACAGCAGTCAGAACTGACCCCGATGCTCCAGCTGTGGTCTGACCCAGGGCTGTTCCTGCCCTCCTGCTGTCCCAATGTGCCTCAAACCACTAGTGCCAGTAAGCAAGGTTCTGGTCATCAGTAAATTCCTCCCCCTCTTCACCCAAAGCCCCCCCCCTTCACTGAGGCTGTGGGGATCAGATGGCCTCCACAGAGCAGGAATGCCTCTCCCCAACCAAGTAGGAATGCCGGCCTTTTCCAGAGGAACATGGGCGTGGTGACACAGAGGGCTGGGAACCAGGAGACTGCCTAATTGCATTTCCAGAGTCTGGCTAGGTGACTTCAAGAGGACATAAACTCAGCTTCTCTGTGACCTCTCCTCTGCCCAAATGAGCCTGCTCCTCTGGTACTTCTTCAAGTTCCATAAATTAGAATCACATGCTCCAAACTGGAAGAACTTAGCTTGGGCAGTCCCACATCTCCCCTCCTTTTGCAGATGGGGAAACTGAGGCCTTGGGAGGAAGAATGTCTTGCCCAGGGCCCCCCACCTCAAATCGCCATCTCCCAACCTGAAGCCCAGTGTTATCTTTAAGGCCCCTCTCCAGACCATTGGGATGACAGTACCTCACAAGGTTTGGTTCTCAGCAGTTTGGGGTTCATGGTACACTGAGCTATACCACACTTCCTACCCACAGTACACTGGAGGGAGATCCCTTTCTCATCCCAGAATGGAGGGTCTGGCATCTGCCTTGGGCAAGAGTACTGTTAGCACAGGAGGATTCCAGGTTGGCCTCTGGTGCCAAGCACAGGACCATAATCTCAGGACTGGACCTTAGAGAGTGTCTCATCCATTTTCTAAACAGGGAAGCTAAGGACTAGGGAATGCCTTCATCTAGGTAACACAGACAGTTGGGGAGGTGTTGGAATTTGATTCCCAATGCAGATCTCTTTTCCCATCATCATTCTGACTCTTGATACAAGTTATTGCTAAGAACATTAAACAATGTTCTGTATTGATTCCCTCATCCAAAAGGTGATAAGTCAGTAAAAACAAAGGAAAGGAAACCAGCTTCCAGGAATGTAAGCTGAATGTTGCAGGGAAGGGCAGGTGAGAAAGGCAGCAGACACTGAAGTCAGGGAAGAGATTCAGATGCTCTTTACCCCCCCCCCCAGTCTTGTGCCCCTTGGGTACCACCACTATCCTGCAACTACAGGAAGAGAACCCTCACCAGGCCCACACTGCAGCAATGCTGTCAGACTGATTGCATCCATCTGAACAGTTCCAGCTTCCACAGGATCTCAGAGCCCAGGACTGGGACCCATAATTCTTCTCTTTCTAAGGTCCAGGGAGTAGACTAGGGACAGAGGAATCTTGCAGGCCCGGGACTGTTAGCAGCACAGAGCTGACCAGGCTGCCTCTGCCCTAAGGGCTGAAAGACCTTGGTGTGCCCTCCCCCATCCACAGAGCTGGCTTCATCAGTGTTAACACAATCAGGACAAGCAGGTGATGGGAAGGCACCAGATGTTACTAAGAACACTCCAGAGAAAACCACCTCATTGAATGTTCCTACAGGCACCAAAAAATCAGGAAGGACTGTAGTCTCTGGGCTGGTGCTTCCTATGCTAGAGTCCTAAGAATCCAAGTGTGGACTGGGTGAGAAGGTGGGTGCAGTACTGTCCTGGTAACTGGTGAGTCAGTCACCTGAGCAGCTTTTACAATTGGCCTCTCTGGGTCCCAAGGAAAGTCCATGATGACTGACTGAGTTAGAAAATTCTTGAGCACAAAGAGCCCCAAGCAGAGAGCTGGGCAGTGCTAAGAGGGTCAGGGCCAGACCTGGAGTGGCAGTGGTCCAGGTCCCTCAGTGTCAGCCAATATAGGCATCTGACAACCAGGACTCTCCAAACAGTTGCCATAGAGCTCTCAGCTCCAATAAGGTCAAGGCAGGAATCACTGCCCCAGGGCATTATTTTCTTGAGAAGCCTTAGTGAGGCTTGGCCAGGGGAGGAAAGCCTAAGGGAGCTCAATCCTGGTGCCATTTGGTCCTCTGTGGGAGCTCAGGAGAATTGGCGGTAGCTTCTGGATCCTTTCAGATATGAGGTAGAAAAGAAACTCAAATCTTGGCTCTACCCTTAACAAGCTGTGTAGTCTCAGGTCAATCTCTTCCCCTTCTGAGCCTCAGTTTCCCCATCTCTAAAAAGAGATGGCTGGAATACATGGTTTACAAAGTCCCTCCTAGATCTGTCATATTATGATTCCCAAGCTGTTTTGCAGGGGCCATTGTTCAATCTCCAGCACTTAAGCCATAGGGGAAAAGAAAAAACAATCACAACAAATCCGTTGCTCTGGGTTTTTAAGGCAGAAATTGGCACTTAAAGTTGTAAGGGAAGGGAGGGGAATTTCAGGAGCTAAAGAGCCCCGGGGAAACGAGAGCTCTTTGGCAATACAGGCTGGGCCCTGGGCCAACGGCCCAGAATCCAAGAGAATTTGTTAGGCTCTTCTGCCTTCCTTTGGCATCGATGAAATATTTCATCTCTCTCCCCAGCTCACTAGAGGGTGGGAAGGAACTGAAAATGGGGAGGCGGAAGAGGGGGAGCTATTGTCTAGAAAGGATCTCTGAAGCTGCTGTCAACTGCTTCCGGGGAGGGGCACAAAGAGGGATGGGGACAGGAAACCTTCACGGGGGCCTGCAGAAAGCAACAACTCTCAGTCCAGGGACTCCCTTCTCAGAAACACAGAACAATTCAACTCAGTCAATGTTTCCTGCTGTTGACAATGTGCAAGGCCCTGGGCATAGAATGGGAGGGCAACAGGTGGTGGAAAAGGCCCAGGCCCCCTCCTCAATCTCCTGGGCCCATGCAGCAGTGAATGAACAAGGTCATCTAGACGGATCCGAACCCTCTGCTGCTGTCCCAAACCCTGATCCCAGCCCTTTCTCTGGAGCTTCCAAAAACATGCACGCTGGTGGTAGGAGGTGAGTGGCAGCTCCAGAGGGGTCCTGTGTGCGTGCTTGTGAAATCCTGCGAATGAGTCCTTCAGGAAGCACCCCTGAACACCTACTATGGAGGGGCTTGTGGTGGGTGCTGGAGAGAAAAACAGAGAACACATGCAAAGAACATGGCCAACCTTAGAAAGCCTCTAAGGAGTTACTGTTACTGTCCTTACTCAGCTCAGAATGAGGGGGCCCAAGATGGGGCCCACATCTGGTTCTCCCCACTGGGCCAAGGGAATTGGACCACAGCTTGGGCGACTCAGCTCCAGCTGTAACCATCCCCTGAAGACTCTCTAGAGGCCGCACTCAAAAAGTTCAGAGACCTGGCTCCACATCAGGATGGATGACCACAGGCAAGAATGATTGAACCTGGGCCTGAGTTTCCTCAACTGTAAAATGGAGAGCATTATCTATGGGGATTCCAAAAGTCTCAGTGCAGGTTCAAGCTGTTAAAGCTTCCAGCACCTCTGACTCCCTGGGGGGCAGGCCTGGTGAGAGTGGGGGTTGCAGGAAGAAATCCTTTTGCAAACCTTAAGGCCCTCAAGATGGAGGGAAAAGAAGTGATTATCACTGAAATACTGCAAGTCCTCATGGATGTCATTCCCAGGTGAGGGGGAAGTTCTCACTTCCCTTCCCAAGCATGGATGTATCGTTGGCACAGAAAGAATTCTCTTATGGGCCTAGGTTAGTGGCCATGGGTAATGTACTCCCTAAGGCAGGCGAAGGAGTTAAGACACTGGTTCTGTCACTTACTGAAGGAATCCCCCATTCTGTTAAGCATTTCCTCCCATGTAAAAGAGGTTTGGGTTACCTGGTCTCTAAGGACCCCCCACATCTAAATGTTCTGCCTGTCTTGATTCTGAGAACAATTTAAAGAGCTGCAAGGGGCATCCTTGATGGTAGGTGGCAGTACTGGGACCATGGCTCTTTACTGTTGTTTCAGTCATATCTGACCCTTCACAATCCCAAGAGTTGTTGGGAGTTTTGAGGCAAACAGGGTTAAATGACTTGCCCAGAGTCATACAACTAGCACGTGTCTGAGATCAGATTTGAACTTGGACCTTCCTGACTCCAGGCCTAGAGTTCTAGCTATCAAGCTGCTCCTCTTTTATTTTTGCCAGAAAGCTAACACTGAATAACAACCCATGCACCAAACCCTGCCCTCCCTTCAGGATATCAACAAGGACTCTCAGACCAGCATAGAACAGACACAGGACTCATTACCTATTGGGGGCAGGGGAGAGAGGGGAGGAAGGAGAGACTCCTATCACAGGTTCACAGGGAATATAGCCAAAGAGCTCCAGTATGGGCCAAGCTCCTCAGGCACAGATCCCTTGAGACCCCTAGTCAGGGTCCCCCAATCCTATGAACCCCAAAGCATGTCCTAGCCCCAAAGTTGTCACAGACTCAGGAGGCAGCAGTAGCAGCTCCTGAGGGTTGTCCTCATAGCAACTGACCCCTAACCCCAGCCCCAGAGGGTCAGAATAGACAGTGTCGATCACCTTCAGAAATCAATCCCTGATTGGGGGTGGGGTGGGGGGAGGTTGTAAGGGAAGGACAGGAGATGATTCCCCTGGCACTCATTAGCCAACAAGGATTGACTTAAGTACCAGGTATCAGGGGGCCCTTGCCAAGGCTGAGGTCAGTCAGCAGATGTCTCAGAGGGCTTCGGCTGAAGCTAGGAATGAACATGGCGCAATGGCAGCCAATGGCTTGGCCCGAGGCTCAGGAAATCTGGATTCTTTCACGTCTCCACCACTACCCAGTGGTGTGCCTCTGCAAAAAGCCCTTCCCTTCTCTGGGCCTCAGGTTCCCCCTTTGTAAAATGAGAGGAATGAACTAGATGATTGCTAATGTTCCTTCCAGCTCAGATGTGCATGTGCTAAAGGTTTCTCCCAACTGAGATTGTTGTTTTCAACATCTTGCACCATATATCCACAGGAACATAAAAATGGATACCTGACCTAATAATATTATACCTTAAAAACAATTAGAAAAGAATCAGCTCCTAAACCTCTCATAGTCAACTATGGGTTGGAGATATATTCTAAACTGAACAAGAGGCAAAAGGGTTATACAATATGGCTCATTTTGATTCTGTGAAATGGAAAAGCTTCTGCACAATCAAAATGAATGCATTTAGGTTCAAAAGGGAAGTGGTCAAATGGGCAAAAATCTTTGTATCAAATTCCTCAGATAAGAGCTTAGTATCCAAGACAACTAGTAGATAAGCAACCAAGTCATACCCCCCCCAATAGATAAAGTAGGCAAAGGATATGAAAAGCTCTCAAAAGAAGAAATGCAAACTACGAAACAAAACTCCTAATCACTAATAAAAAGAAAGGCACATCAAAACAGGCCACAAGTTTCACTTTGACTTCAGCAAAGATGACAAAAGATGGGAATAGTCAATGTTGCAGGGGATGTAGAAAGACAGTGATAGTGCCCATGGATTGTTGGTGAAGTTATGCATCAGTACAACCAACTTGGAAGGCCATTTTAATTTTACAAATAAAGTGACTAAAATGTAAATATCCCCTGACCCAGAGATGCCAGTATAAGCTGTATATCTCAAGGAGGTCATTGATAAGAACAAAGTCCACATTATAAAACAAAATATATACCAGCACTTTTTGTGGTAGTACAATGACAATGAAAATGGAAAGAACAGTCACAAAACAACCGCAAGAGAACATTGCAGAATAGCAGAGTAAGTCAGCCCCAAAGACACTTGAAAAGGCACCTCCTTCCCTTGGTACAAGTGGGAAGTTTAGAGGTGGGGGGATATTTACTGCATTTATTGTTCTCTTCTGATGTATAAATGATTTTTGATTCTTTTACTTTAAAAAATATTGTAGGCGATATGGGCTAGTTCTCTAATTGGGAGAGAAATTGAAAAGTAATCAAAAGATAACTCTATAATTTTATTGTTAAAATTTCCTTGCTCTAACAATTCTTTATTTTATGTTCCAAAGTTGTTTTTTTTTCATTTCTGATATTCTGAGGCTATGGTTTGTCCCACTTCTGACACCCCTCAAGTTATTTCTAAATTTTTGGGTCAAGTCCCAATCTCTATTGTTTACCCCTAATCATTTGCATGTTTAAACTGAAGCCTCCTTCATTTATGACACTCCCCGCCCCTGGAAAAGATAGTGGCTAAATTTGAGGAGACTACTGGGTAGGTAGAAGGCTATACTTAAGTCAATTACTTCCAAGGAAGCTAGCCATCTCCCAGGAAGTGCCAGGGTCCCACTTCAGCTAACAAGGGACTGTCCTTCACCCCAGAATTACAAGTAGGACCCTGTTAATTAACTAAGGGCTCTGCTCTAGTCAGAGATGCCAGCCCAGGTTACAGACCTCACCTGGAAGGGGCTTTTGTAGTCAATTTTCAAAGGTGTTTATTTTTCTGTCTCTCTCAGCAGGGGCCTTGCCCTACCTCTCCAAGTGCTTGAAATTAGAAATTTGTCAGAGCTGAGGCATAAAAGTGACCAGAAGGGAGAACAGGATACCTCAAAACAGGTCAATTAGTAAGAACACTCTTACTTTAGTTTTAGCTCATCCATGAACTGAACTGGCTGAGTGACTTCAGGCAAGTCCTTGGTACCTTTTCCTCGACCTCAATTTCCAGCTCTGTCAAATGAAGCTCCCAGACTAGTTCAACCACTAACAATTGCTGCTCTTGGATTTTCTTTTTTCTTGTGAATGTGGAAATGACTGCAGGTCAACGGGGAGAAAAGCAGACAGTGGAGTCTTTCCAGGGTCTAAGCCCTTTGGTTGCCACCATCACATCCCAGGCTTCCCAGAGCCCATGTTGGACCAATGGGAGGAAGCAATCAGCCTCCCTAACAAGTTTGCCTGGGGCCAAGTTGGGCAGCCCAAACTGAGGCCTTAATCCAGAAAATCCAAGGCCAAGCTGCCCTCTTCTTTGCTCAGACAAGGGACTTTAATGAATTCCCAATATAACTCTGGCACCCTGTCAAAGGAAATGGGGCCACCATTTCCGAATATTCATCACTTCATACTCAAGGAATCATGGTGATGATCAGGGCCCCATGCATTGTTCCATACAACAGTCGGTGGGGAGCTTCCTGCCTTCAGTTCAAGGCCACTACTTGTTTTGTTTGTGTCTGTTTCTCTGGTTCCTTCATAGCTAAAGGAAACGGACAATGTCCTGAAGACAGCTCCCCAACTGGGCCCTGGCAGACAGTCCTAAGAAAGACTAGAATCCGTCAAGGCCCCAACATAAAGGAATAACTACCCACATTTATGTCTATAACGTTTTCATCTGCAAACAACATAACTCTATTTAGCAGGTAATGTGTTACCCAGAGAGATGAGAGGAAGCAACAAGGTAGATGGAGGTTGAGTTCAAATCTAGTCTCTGTGATCCTGAGCACACAGTTTCCTTATCTGTAAAATGGGATAATGGCACATCCCTCCCAGGATTGCTCAAGGTAAAGCACTTAGCAAAATCAAAGGTGCTATGTAAATGAACTATTAATATTCCTATCATTTGTATTTCTGAGATCTTTAGAGCCTCTCCTCCCTGCTTCTGTGGTCTGGGGGGTAGAAGCAGACTCTGGCCATTGCTAAGATGTCACAGACAACACTCATTGTGGTGGAACGGGATAAGGAAGGAGAGGCCCAGTGGCTCCCTTTGGGGTGGGGGGCACAGAGGGAAGCACCTAACACATACTCTTCCTGGCTGAATTTCAATATTTTCTACAACTCAGATTTTTCCCCTAGAAATGGCTGTACTAAGTAAGAAAGGGGTAAAGAATGGTGTTTCCTAACACTCAGGGTAAGGAATGTTGCTCTTTATCCAACAGGAAGAGGGCAGAGTATCCCCTCCCTCTCCTAGAGAATTCGAAAGCCCCCTCCCCATCCAGCCCTTGTCTGTTTCCAAGCCAGCCTCCTCTTGGCTGGGCTAACTTCCTCTGAGGGGCAGTGGGCAGGCAGCCGTAGGGCTTCCTTGGAGAAATGGGGCAGCCAGAGCTGGGAGTTTCCAGCTGCTAGAACATCCTCCAATGTTCTAGTGCTGGGGCAGAGACTAACCTGAGAGGCCCTAAGCCTAAGGTGTGGAGAGGGTACTAGTACAGGACCTAGTACAATGAGCAGTGAGAGGCTGCAGGACTCCAGCCTCCAGGAGCCTCCAGGGCTACCTTCCTTGGGTTGGTCTACCCAGTTGGTCATTGGAGCAGGAGTTAGAGAGCCCAGAGGCTCTGAGATGCCTGGAGGTACAGTAGTGATGGCAGGCAGAGGGTCTGGACTCTAGGACAACTCTGACCCCCCCCCATTATTATTTCAAAGCAAAGTTTCAGTCTCAGAAGGAAGACTGGGCTGCTATGTACCCTCTCCTATACATACCCTCCCCTGATTTTCTGAGGGGCATTCAACAAGGGACATTTACTGAATCTGAAATACCAGATTGCTTTGTGGTATTGGCCACTGCCCAATACACTAAGCTGGTGTGGCTCCTCAACTCAATGATGTTAAAGGCAATGGGAGTGGACAGAAAAAGAAACAAAGAGAAACTCAGTTTCCAAATATGCCAAAGTGGAGGCTGGTTGGACTAGGCCACCTTTAAAGGTTCTCTTATGATTGTATGAGACAGACAGAAAGGAAAAGGTGAGGAGGCTCAGGGAGAGGCCTGCATCATTAGCCCTCTACAATGGGATTTGTCCAGCTAGGAAGGAATAGGGGCAGGAAGGGAATGAATTCTTCATCTCACTGGGTCAAGAAAACCTGGTGTGGGTGTAGATGCTTAATAAGCATGGACTGACTAGAAGATAAATGATTAATAAAGGTTGATTCATGTTGGATGGACTTAAAAATGACCAAGAGGGATGCAGGCCAGAGGGAATGAGGAGCCTTAGTATATAGGCTCCTTCCTAGCAAGGAGACAACCTATTCCCTGTGATCTGACCTTTCAATTTTTTCGACTGCTCAACTTCTATAATTACTGCCAAAAAGATTTTCCTTAAGTATAGATCTTCTCATTTACCTAACTCAACAAACTCCAATGGATCCCTATTATCTTTAGACACAACTGTATTTAGTTTTATAAGGGGCAGCTTAGGTGGCACAGTGATTGAAGTGTTGGGCCTGGAATCAGGAAGATTCATCTCCCCAATTCAAATCAGATACTTACTGAGTGACCCTGGGCAAGTCAATTAATCCTATGTCTGTTTCCTCATTCATAAAAATGAACTGGAGAAGGAAATGGCCAACCACTACAGTATCTTTTGTCAAGAAAGCTGGGGTCATGAAGAGTCTGAAAATAACTGCATTTAGCTTCTAAAGCTCTTAATGACCTGACCCCAACCTACCTTTCTCACATTATTATATATTACTCTTCTTTCTTGAACTAGAGCTAAGCTGGTTGCTTTGTTTTTCTTCCTAATGTATATTCCCATCCCCCACCTCAGACCCTCAATGCTTGGATCGTACCCACCTTATCTCCATCTTCTAGAATTCCTTTTTCATCAAAATTTTGCTCAAGAAATTTGGTCTATTTAAATATAGCCTTTTCTGAATCATCCTCCCTTCCCCCCATGCTACTATCCACACTTACTATATTTTCCCACTGTTTCCCCCCCAAAAATGAAAGGTCCTTGAGGGTAGGAACTTTTTCTATTTGTCCTTGATTCCCTAGTGTGGCAGCCAATTAATCAAGACTTGTGGATTGATTGATCTCTCTTTTTCCCCCAGAACATCAGTGTCGGGAAGGGTTTGGGTCTTTGATCTCTGTGGGAGAGTAAGAGACTGGCTCAGAGTAGCTGACTTTTAGAGGACAATAGTCTGGAGATCCTGGTGGGCTCTTTCCCATTCTTTCTTTCCCTTTTGGACCTAACTTCTTTCCCCTTCTTCAAGCACTGTTAAAGTTCCCAGCCCACCACAACACTAAGTATCATTTCATTTCCTCATTTAAAAGAAGCACAGACTCCAAGGGACCCTCAGAACAGAAACCTAAGGGACAATCTAAGCAGTGGGCTCAAACTCCAATTAGAAACCAGCCCCACTAAAACAGATATAAGGACTCAGTGAGGACACATTGATCTATGGTCTCAATCTGGCCCTGTATGTTCTATTCCAAAACCATAATCTTAAGAAGGGGAAAATTGATGGTCTGGAGGTTGATGGAGGGGAAAGAAGCAGAACAACTACTAACCAGAGAGCTCTGATTCTCAAGCCTTTTTTTTGCCACCCTTAGATACAAGGCCTAGTACAGATCAATGACAACATATTTGTCAACTGACCTGGGTCTGCTCGGCTTCTCTCCTCGGGCAGTTGTCTAGACTTGGAGTCAAGAAATTTCAGTTTGTGTACCAGTTCTCTGCCAATGAGCTGGGTGGGCATGGCTAGCCACTGAGCCTTGGCCTCCTACTCTGGAAAACGAACTGTTCCTAGCAGTACCTCTTATGGCAGCAAAAAACTGAATACACTGACTGAAGAGTAGCTAACCAACCTGGGGCTGTGGTATATGCACACAATGGATGATTAGTAGGCCATATGAAACAAGGGATATGAGAATGTAGGCCTAGGAAAACAAGGGCTATAAAGCAAACAGAAGGAACAAGGACAAAACAAATGCAACTAAACACTAGCTAATTGTGAGAATTTATCTTAGCTTTCCCCCCAGAGATTGGGGACTAAGGGTGTGGAATTCTATATATATCACAGACACTAAGTAATGATTTGTTTTATTGAACTTATTTTTTTCAGGTTTGTTGAATTTAATTTTTTTAAAAATCATTTAGATGGGCAGTTAAGTGGCACAGTGGATAGAGCACTGACCCTGGAGTCAAGAGAACCTGAGTTCAAATCCAGCCTCAGACACTTACCTAACTGTATGACCTTGGGCAAGTCACAATCCCATTGCTTGGCAAAATCAATTAGGACAGTTTTGGGGGATGTGGGGGAGGAAAATATTCTGCAATATAATAAAAAAGCTATCAATAAAAAGGAAGCTTCAAAAATCTTATTGTGATATAGAAATGGGAGATAAAACAATTTATAATTATCTGGCTCAATCTCCTGGGCCTGGTAGAAGCACCAGAGCAGGTGCTTAATATGATGATAATGAAGGTGTGTAGACTTTCTCCCCAATCTTACCAGGAGATAGGTCATCTCTGATTCTCAGCATCAGCCTTCACCCTCTAGTCTGAGTTCAAAACCACTGGCTCACCCTGCCCCGGAAGCAACAACATAAAGAGTTTAGTAAGAAAAAGGAAACCTCCAAGGGGGCCCTGGTGAAAAGCAGCCCAACCCTCAACACCTGCAGCAAGGGCTGGGACCAGTTTTATGAGATTTGAGGGGAGACTGGGTCAGTACAATGGGGGGAGGGGATTCCCCAGGCTTGGTCTCAGGCAATGAAGACAATCTGGGAAAGCTGGGGTGCTCAGGGGTGGCTCTAAGCACAGCCAGGAATTGGGGGCCCGGTGGGAGGTACCACCTTTGCCCCCCCCAGAAGTTTCCTAGAATGGTTAGGTCAAGTGTCCCAGGTAGCCATAGAGCCTAGCATAAAGCAATGACAGTGATGACCAGGATCCAACCAAAGTCACCAAAGCCTGGGGGGGGGGGGGGAACTCAAGGGAGGAAGAGCATGGTACATGATAGCTAGATGGGTAAGGTAACAGAAGATCTGAGTTCAAATTCCAGTATCATATCTATGTGACCTTGGATCAGTCATTGAGAGCTAAGCAAGCTCAAAAATTGCTTTCATTTCTAAAATCCTTACCCTCCTAGGCAGCTCAGGAAGCCTCCATGGGAAGCCTCTGGCTCCCAGTAGTCTACCAGAGGTGGGACAGTGCCTGGGAGGAGAACCTCCACTGAAGTGGGAATCAGGAGGCTGGGGTCCAAACCCACTGCCACTTATGCATCATGTGATCCTGGCCCTTCATTTCCTGTACTGGAGCTGAGCTCAGTTCACTCATCTGTAAAATGGGGGCGAAATACTCAGGCCACCTGTGTCCTGGGCTGCTAATGGACCAGGCCCTTGGGACACCTCCTCTGTATCCAGTAAACTCACTCATCAGACAGGTTCTCCACACAATCAGACATTTTAAAAAAATAACCTCAGGTGTGTTATGGGGATAATCCTTAAAAAAATAATAGAGAGGGGCAGCTAGGTGGCACAGTGGATAGAGCACCAGGCCTGGAGTCAGGAGTACCTGAGTTCAAATGTGGCCTCAAACACTTAATCATTATCTAGCTGTGTGGCCTTGGGCAAGCCACTTAACCCCATTGCCTTGCAAAAATCTAAAAAAATAAAATAATAGAAATTTGCAAATGCATGTAAAAATTTTAACTCACAGAAAAACACAAGCATTTACTCCTAGGTTTGCCACACAAGTCTCTTTAGTCTTCACCCTCTCCAACCTCTCCCTTCAGATACAGGAGCAGGGAATAGGCTACAAACTGCTTAGTCAAAAGGGTCTCACAGCTTAGACTGCTGGGTGACCCCAGAAGGAGAAATATGAGGATTCCAGAGCTCCAGAGCCCTACGCAGCCAGCCAGGTGGCAAGCTGATCAGGGCCAGAGGCAGCACAATCTCTAGCAGATAGCAGAGAACCTGCTCTGTCAATAGGGTCTGCATCCCTTTCATTCCCATCCCATGCCGTCCTGTACTGTCCCCTCCCCTTGCCCTCAATACCTCAGGATCTCCTGATATACTGGAAATGGAAGCAAGTCATGGGGGATCCAAGAGCCCTGAGTCCAGGCCACAGCTTCTACTGACAAAGACAGGATACAGACCTACACTCAAAATATCTGGGAGAAATGGACCATTTGGGCCAACTGTCTAATTACAGATGGGGGAAACAGAGGCCCAGGCCTGGAAGTGACTTGAGATCCCCCCAGTGAGGCCTTAACAAAGAAAGAACTAGCAAGCTGGGTGACCTAACTGCCTCCATCCAGGGAAGTTTGCAATAAATAAAGTCTGGTGCAAATGCCATTCTCAACCATCAGGCCATGCCTGCTTGGGCTGCTCAGCCTCGTCCCATAATCTGGAGAAGATGGGTGGCAGGAAGGGCTCTTATCATTAGCAGAGGTGCTAGGATCCCATCTGTTAGCAGGATTTAAGGACTGGCCTTCAGGCGGTTGGAGCAGGAGGGGAGGGATCAAGGCCCAGGAGCACAAAGGTGGCAAGGTGAACAGAGCCTTCCCAAGGCCTCCCCCTCACTGCCCACCATGTCCCCATCCCACAGGATCACATCTTCCCTGAATCCACAGGAAAGGGTTATCCCAGAGCAGCCCCAGCCACCTGCCCACACTGAGTGAAGGCCTTCTTGGGGCTTCAGAAAAGTGGATGGCAAAAAGTCATGCCTTATGCCAGGCACATAAGAGAGTCTTTGTGGTTTCCTTGCTTTGTCTGGGTTCCTGCTGACCAGGGGACAAGAGTCAGAGCACAGCTGGGTGCTCTCCCTGCTCTCTGCCCTCCACTAATGCAAATGAAACAGGGATTTAAGGGCATGTGCCAGAGGGAGAGGACCAGGGAATTAGGAAGAGTCAGACTTGGGTTCTAATCTTGTATCCACATCCAGATTGACACAGGTCTTTGTACAAGTCTTTAACCTTCTCTGGGCCTCAGTTTCCTTTGCTGTAAAGTGAGAGGATTGAACTAGATGACTTCTAAGGTCCCTTCCAGCTCTAACAAAAGATTTCAGCGTTCTTTGCTGCCCCTCACCCTGGCCTGGGGCAGGTAGGGCCCATAGCTACAGAAAAGGAAGGAAGGGGACCAGAGCCGATCTTCTGAAACAATATTGGCATATTAAGTGACCAAGTACAGGGTAAGGAATAGGACAAGAAGGACAAGAGTTAGACAGAGAAGACCCTGGGCTCTGGTGTCATGGAAGCTTGCTGGTGGAGGACTGTAGATAAGGCTAGGAGGCCAGGGAAATCAGGGAGCACCTTAGCGCTACCATAGGGCCACATGTACATGGCCATATGTGAGTGGCACAACAAGCCAGGGAGGCAGATAGCCCAGCTGTCTAGAGTCAGAGGCTGTCAGCTACGAATAGGCCAAGGGATTCAAAAACATAAGGTTTCTCTGAACTGATGCAGTGAGGTGGGCAGAACCTGTGACCACATGGAAGGCTATGGCCATAGACTCACCCAGCTCTGAAAAATTCTATGTGGAATAGAACATTCTTCACTGATGGGACAGAATATTATTATAGTAACCGTCAAAACTCAAGATAGAGAGATTGGGGGGCGGCTAGGTGGCACAGTGGATAAAGCACTGGCCCTGGAGTCAGGAGTACCTGGGTTCAAACATGGTCTCAGACACTTAATAATTACTTAGCTGTGTGGCCTTGGGCAAGCCACTTAACCCCGTTTGCCTTACAAAAAAAAAAGATAGAGAGATTGGCTTTGTTGAACCTTTTTCAATTTTTTTTAACCAAAAAGGAAAGGGTGGAGGAAAATTCAGAAATGAGGGCAATATTAAGACAAATGGTATCAATAACTAGAATTTTTTAGGAGTCAGAGATGTGATTCAAAGCCAGATTTCTCCAGTCTCAAACCCAGTAATTTTCCCACTACACACCGCAAGGTCTTAACTAGCTTTAGCTAAGGCAGAGGCTGAAATAAGTGTGCTGTATTGAGTGGGGGTGAGGGGGTGGGGTTGCAGGAAAGAGGAGGACCTGACTATCTAGACAGGACCACTAGAGTAGCATCTGACTCATTCAGTCATAGAAGCTGTTAGGAGGCACCTCCGAGCTGCAGGAGAGAGGAGCTTAGAGAACATTACAACCTCCCCAGGCCCCACCATTTTACAGATGGGATACCTGAAGCCCAGAGAGGAGACTTACATGTTATAGCAGCAGCTGAACCAGAACCCAGATCTCCTCCTTTCTAGCCAGGAACTTCTACAAGTCATCCTTTACTAAGTGCCCCGCTCCAAGACAGGGGTGGGGGGAAGGGTTGGCAAAGCCATTCTGCCTTCAATTGTGGCCCTTGCTAGGAGGCTTCAGAGAAGCTGAACCCAGGGCCACTTCTCCTGGGCCAGTCTCACTCATCCTTTCAGCAGAGACCCATCATGGCCTTCCTTAAGGTCATCCTCCTGGAACCTAGACCTGCTGTTCTTAGCCCAATACAACCATGGGGGAATCACTCAGATGGACTCGAGGACCAGGGCTGGGGCAGCCCCTGAGTCCTGGCAAAGGCTGGGAATGTGCCCTGGGACCAAGTTCCAACCTTCCCTCCCTGAGGCCAAAAGGGAGGACCTGGGACCTGCTTCATTGTATGGTCCTGACCCAGTCACTTCTCTCCTCTCTCGATTCTATTTCCTAAACTTTAAAATAGAGGTAATATCGGAATGCTGCCTGCCCTTTGTAAGCCTTCAAAACCAGAGGTGGGAATTATTATTATTGCTATTATTGTTTGGGCAAGGATCCTGGCCTGACCCCAGCAGCCCCAGGCACATCTTCCCACCCCTCAGAGGCGGCACACAAAGCCCAACCAGACAAAAGCGGCTGGCATGCCTGGTCCCCCCCTTCAGCCTCCCCGCCCTGAAAAGGGAGGCCAGACAGAGACTAAGCTTCCCTGGAGACAAAGCCCTATTAAGGGGGAGGGGAAGAAAGGCTTCTTTCTGGCCAAGCATCTCCAAGCCTGTTGCTAGCCTGGACCCATTCAAGTTCTAATGAGCTGACTGCCCAGGGAGGGAGAGGAGGAGGGAGGGGGCCTGGGCCTAGGCCTAGCTTTCTGCTTAAGGGGCCAGCGCCCATTCAAGTCCTCAGACAGACTGTTCCAGGGCCACCCACTGAGCACCCTGGGACTCCTCTGCCCATCCTGGTCAGTGGGAAAGAGGGTGGCATGTGGAGGTCCTTCCCAGATATATTACACAGCAACTGAAATGTGACCTAAATACAAGCATGCCGTACACTCAGGCCCTCCATCATACCCACCAAAGCACTCCTACTTGGGACCAGGCTGTCTCATTCCTATGCCATCTGCCTCCCCTGATGCCCAGCTTGTCCTACTGGAGTCTGGACCCATTTTCAGAACTCAGGTCCTGAGAGGTATCTCTGGGAAAAGAACCCAGGGTTCAACCCCCAGTTCTGCCCTTTGCCAACCTTGTCTTACTTACATCCCCTCTAGATTCTCAGCTCCAGGTTTTGGTTCCTGAAACTCTGTGATCTAAGATAATCCAGAACCCTGGAGTAAAGTCCCTGGTCCTCCTAGGCCCTCAGCAGGGACCTTCCTTCAGGGGCCCCATCTTGCTGGCCTGGCCAGCAGTCAGCCCCCAGGGCCCACTGTCTCTGCCTCCTGAGCTTAGAAATGGCCCTTGACAAATTTACTGGTAACTATCACTGGGGGAAAAACCAGACTGGCAAGGGCACAGCGCACTTACAACCCACTTAGGGCATCATTACAGCAGTAATTCTGCTTCCAGGGCACCATTTCCCCAGATAACAGGTGGGCGGTTCCCTCTTGAAGGTCCTCCTCCTCCAGGGATCCCCGGCTCCCCTTGGGGAGCTTAGCAGCAGTATCCTGTACCCAGAATGCCAGAGCTGGCACCAGCCCCAGCCTCCATTCCAAAGGAGGAGATGGCCAGCCTGGAGTAATCTGTCGTCTTTGGCCTCCAAACCATGACTACAGGATCCAAGTTACGGTCTCAAGAGATCAACTTAGAAACCCTACATTTTATGGAAGGAAAATGAAGCCCACCAGGGAAAGTGACTGGATTACAGTCATATAGATAGTTTTGCCACTTACTGGATGACTTTGGAAAGTCAAACTACTTTTCCCTCCTTAGAGTAAGGAGGGATTAAGTCACATTATCTTTATGGGTCCTTCCAGCACTAAATCCTATAGTGGGGAAGCTAAAGTATATAAATAATTCTGAAACAACAAAGCATCAAAGGAGAGAACCAAGCAAAATGTTCTGAGACCTGTGAAGGTGAGAGGTCACCATGTTGTAGTCTTCCTTCAAGGCTCATCCTGCCCAGGAAGCCTTCCCTGTGCCTCCACACCACAAAACTCCCTAGGAGTTACTCAGACTATTCTTCGGGTTGGGAAAGGGAGGCCCTAGGGCCTCTTTCTGAGCAAGGGGCCAGCGCCCATTCAAGGCCTCAGACAGACTGTACCAAGGGCCACCCACTGAGCCCAGGAGGCACTCACATCCTCCTATTCTTCCACAGTAGAGTCCTGTGGGCACACCACAGAAATGAAGGCACTGACAAGCTGCTGTTGTGAGCTTAGCTAACACTTCTCTGGGTCTCAGTTTCCTATTCTGTAAGGCCAGAAATTAATACTTTATATAGGATTTTGAGAGGCAGCCTAGTCCAACAGCCACAGGTCCAGGCCCGAACCTATGTGCATATTTTGGGGGGCCTCAGAAGACTTGTGGAATTGAGAACTGGAGAGAAACTTGTATGATGATGCTGTCTGTACAAAGTGGGATTTGGTAGGTGGGGGGGGGTCCACAGGTGCCAGGCTGGGGAGAGAGCTTGGGCTGTGCTCAGCAGCAATCAGAGCTCTAAACTCTTCTCCTTGATTCCCTGTGTCACCCTGAGTAAGTCCCTCTGAAAAACTTTTATTTTTAGAAAGTTAAAGGAGGGGCAGCCGGCCCTGGAGTCAGGAGTACCTGGGTTCAAATCCAACTTCAGACACTTAATAATTACCTAGCTGGGGGGCCTTGGGCAAGCCACTTAACCCCATTGCCTGGCAAAAAAAAAGTTAAGGAAGGGACCCCTGAGTCCATCTAGTAGTACAACCCCCATTTTACAGATGAGGGAACTGAAACCCAGATCAAGTGGCTTTCTCAAGGTCCCCCAACTAGTCAGGGGGTAAAGAATGGAGAGGGGTCTATCCCAAATTCAGTGTTTGCTATTTACTATATCCTACTATCCTGGCCCTCCCAGCTCTGACCCTCAGAAGCCCTGGCTCAAGGGACGAGACAATTCCGGGCATACTCTGAGCAGGGTCTTCTGGTCTCCAGCAGGAATACAAGATGAACAAGACAAAATCTGGGAGCCCAGGGACCCCTCTCTCCCCAGCTGTTCCCCTCCCCTAGAAAACAGAGTTGCTTCCCAGTTTCTAGACAACTCAGCCCTTTCTTCTCTTTTCTGCCTCAGGCTGCCTTTAAAGGGGTACAAAGAGGAATGGAGGAGCCCTCTGCACCCTCCCCAGCAAAGAGCTAAGCAACTTACCGTCTGTCCCATCCCATCCACACCATAGGGCAGGGGAACACACAGTAGGATCAGAAGTACCCCCCAGCCAAACAACAGCCCAGGGCTCTTCCCCTCCCCCCCCAGGCAAGAGGGCCCCACAAACCAGGCTGAGGTTATTGAAATGCAAACTAGCAGGCACAGCCAGCCAGGGTAACATTTGCATCCTTTAATCCCTCCCCACCCAGGATAGAAAAAAGGAGCCTCCAGACTCCAGGGCCCGTGAGATTTCAGGGTCAAGTACAGATCCCAAAGAGCCAGATACTTCCAGAGCCCAAGGCCAAAGGAGAGCTTTCAACAGGGTCTTGGCTCTTCCCTTCATCTTATCATCATCATCCTAGCTAACATTTATGTACCTAAGTGCCAGGTCCAGCTGAGATATTAATATTTGATCCTCACAATGGCCCTGGGAGATGCTGTGATTATTATTCCCATTTTGCAGATAAGGACACTGAGACAGACAGCTTAGGTGTTTGTAAGTAGGGTCCTAGGGGTGGGATGGGGGATTCAAAGAAGCAGCACTAGTGAGTGGCTAGAGCCAATGCTAATGAGTGTCAAGCTGAATGAGTGTTCCTGACTCCAGGCCTAATCCTCTGTTCTTGGATTGCCTTCAAAGTAGGACATTGGGAGTGTAGTAGGAGTGAGGCTCTATCTACTTCCTCCTTTATCATCAAATTATGGTAAGAGCCCAGGTCTTTACTCCTGGGGTGGGGCCTGGCTAGGAGATAATGTGGTCTAGTGGAAAGAGGGCAATGTTTAGGTATAAGGATCTGGGGTCAAATAGCCTTGACTCTGGACAAGGCTCTCAGCCTTTCTGGACCTCAGTATCCTCATCTGTAAAGTGAAGATGGAACAAGATAGTCTCTTAGCTGTTTCCAGCTCAAAATCTCTGACCCTGTCTTCTCAAACTCCAACTCTACTGTCCTCAAGTCCCTTTATAGGTCTGACATTCTAAGTCTATAAGTCTGAGACACAAAGATGCTAATGGCAGAAGATACAATAACATCCTATGCTCCATCATCAACAAACATGAAACTACCACAATCGCCTTCCTCATCCCCACTCTGCAGGGCCAATTTAAGGAAATCTATTCCACACACAATTCAAAAAGCACCTACTGGGGGCACTACCTCTCAACCTGTTTGGAGGGAGAAGCTGAATGGAAGAGCATGGGATCAATTCCTCCCTCAGAAGCTGCCTGGCACTGCCACCTCAATTCTCTTCCAGGACTCACTTTGCCACTCCTTTAATCAATCATTCAAAAAAGCATTAATGAAGCAACCTACTCTGTTGACCCTTCTAGACCTTGCCCCCCAAGAAGCCTCCATTCTAGGTGGGGGAGGGGGAAGAAAAAGTCAATAGAAGTAGATAAGACAATAGTTACAAGGTGGAAGCCAGTTGCTGGAGAATAAGGGAAGGCTGAGATAGAAAGAAGCCCCTGAGGCTGAGGATGGAGGTAGGCTGGGGCCAGACCTGAAATGACAGAGGAAGCTTATAGTTGCTTTTAAAGGTGGTAGGAGCAATAGTAATATTAACAGCTGACATTTGTGTGGCCCTTTAAAGTTTGAAAAGGACTCCCAGGGGTTCCTACCTGCCTAAGGATCCTGAGGTTTTTAAAGCAGGAGTGACAGTCAGACATGTGGTTTAGGAAAATCACTTGGGCTGTATGAAAGATGGGGTAGAGAGAAAGGAGGAGGCCTGGATGCTTGATACCATGGCCCTGCTTTTTGGAAGATCCCAGAAGCAGCCATTAGTGTGACCTTGGACAAGTCACTCTCTATTGTAGGTTAGCATTTGGTTTCCTTCTCTCTAGAATGAGGTAGGTGACCTAAATGGTCCCTTCCAGCTTTAAATCCTATGAAGGAGATGGAATACTTTGGCGGAGGGGGCCGTAACTTTTACCAACAAATTGACAGAATTCTGGGGCAGGGGGAACCCCCAATACTCAGTTAGCATAGGCAAGAGACAATGGCAATATCTCCCCTTCAATCTGAGCAAAGAAATGGCAAAAACTGGGGAAAAACTGAAGGAAAGCTATGAAACAGAGCCACTTTTCAGGAGCAGGACTAGACATCACTAAGTCTCCTCTCCTCCCCAAATGATCAGCACCCAAAAGCCTTTCCCACCTTCATCTAAAATTAACTCAGGGTGAACTGGGGGATGATGAAGGAAGTCCGTAAGACTGGAGCTGGAGTACTTGAACAATCCATGGCAGATGGGGGCAGACAGGGAATAAAGTGGGGAAGGCTATGTGTCGCACTGCAAAGTATCTTGGCTCCAGAACCCATAATCCTCCCAGACACAAGAGCTATCACATCTCAGATTCCCTTCCCCCCTCCCCTCCAAGCCCTTCCCTTCTGCTGATTCACAACTGGGAGAGTGATGGGATGGTGCCAGGTCAGTAGGCCCTGATGCCTGGAAAGCTGAGCTCGCTTGTGGGACAGCCACAGGCTTCTCAGCTGGGAGGGCCCTTTGAGATCCATCATGTTCAGTCCCTTTATTCCATAAAAGAGGAAACTTCAGAGGGGAAGAAATCTACTGATAGTCACAAGGCTTGTAAACAGTAGTTAGGATTTGAATCCTGGTGTTAGCTCTAAATTCAGGACAAAAGAGGCTCCCTGCCTCACATCATCTCACTGTCTTCACAGCTGTCCAGTGAGGGAACTGGGCAGTTGTGACCCTCATTTTACAGAGAGAGGCATCTGTCAAATGGTTAAGCGATTTGCCCAAGTCACTGTGGTAAGGTCAGTACAGATCTTCTGATAACAAATCCAACACTCTTTCCATAGTACTCAGGAAGAGTTCCAAAAGGAAGGAGGAAGAGAAGCCTGGGCAGGACTTAGGCAGACCCACATATCACAGCTTTTGGGACCATAACTTCCACGTCGCCTACATACCCCTAAACCTGGCTGACCTAGGGCTCCCTACACATGGTGAGCACAGCTTAGAGAATGTCTGATAACAGCTCACATTTCTATAGAGCTGAGGTTTCTAAAACACTTCACACACCACTATGGTGGAGGATAGTCCAGTATTATTATTATCCCAGTTACAGAGGAGCACCCTCATAACTCAGAGACAGTAAGGTACTTGTACCCAGACAAACCACTACTAAATGATGGAGCAAGTCTCTTGTCCTGTAGATAATCACCAGAATCAAACAGAATCAGCAGCAAAACAAAGTGGACAAACCAGTGGCTTTGAAAGCCGATGACGATCTAGGTTCAAATTCTGTATTTACTTGCATGTCTGTGGTCAAATTCCTTTCAAACTGTGGGCCTTAGTCTGCTGCTCTCTAAAATACTGGGACTGGACTGGACAAATGTCTAAAGTGTATTCATTCCCAATTTAAATCTTATGTTCATGACTTCCATAAGCATCCAGAGAACAACTCCCCAAATCCAACCAGCCTGAGCCCATCTCCTCCCCAACAGCTGCCTGTGGGAATCACTGCCTTGAACCCCCAACCCAGTAGACAGCCAGGGCAAGGGATGGACAGGATTTCATGGGCCCCTGGGATAGCTTTGAGAGCAAGCAGCTGCTGCACCTGAATGAGCAAGCCCTGACTCTGGAGCCAGAACACCTGGTTCAAATTCAGATTCTGCTATTTTCGATGTAATCTTGCTCAAGTGACTTTCTCTGGGTTTCAGCTCTAAAGTTAAGACATTAGGGTAGATGACCTTTAGGTCTCTTTCTATCTGGAAATCTTCCAATCTGTTTGCACTGGTGAAGGAGCTAGGCTGTCCTTGGCCCTTTTATGCCTATATCAAAATCACACCAAGTATGGACCCAGACTCCTGCAATCATTTTGGTTGGAAGCTGTTGGTAACTTGGTGGTCCATAGGAAAAACAGCAGAAACACCAAGGTGAGGAGAAGCGCCAAATTTATGCATGTAGAATATAAGGCTGTCAGCCTACCAGACACTTCCTAAAAATGGGCACTGGAAGGGCATGATGTTCAATCAACGTCATTAACTACAGACCCTACACACCAACTTAACCCAACTGAGCCTATTGTTTTGGGGGTTGGCTGCTCGCCAAAAGAGCTTTACAAAATTAAAAGAATTTTAAAAAAATCCCACAGAGCCAAGAAAGAACAAAGATGTCTTTCCCACCCTGGCTAATTCTTCAGAGAGCTATTAGAGAGTGCTTAGCTTGTTCAGGCACAATGCACGTCAATAATAACCCACCATGATTACAGGAAGGTCCATTATTGTCACACAAATCTCAAATGTGCCCAACACAAACGAATGCTGAGGCCAAGCCAGTGCACTGGAGTTTATGGTGAGAGAACAGAGGACTACGCAGATGGTGTCTGAGACCATTTCAGAGGCTGCCTCAGCATACCGTGGGGCCTACATCTATGGGCCTCCCTGCTTCATGGAAAATGGGAGTCAGGAAGTGAGTTCTGAGGTTCACAGTGGACATCCACCTCTCCCCTCCATGTATACTGGGGATATAATGATAGAGGACCTGTTCCAGGTATCTCTGAGAAAGCATTCCTTGTTGGGGGGGAGGGGGCACTGTATCAGTGAGCCTAAAATAGCAGGTGTAAACAGCCCTTCCTGTTAAGCCTGGCTCAACTCTCAACACCTGTCTATACTGAAGAGAGTCCACTTGTGATTCACCTCACCTAGGGCTGCTTAGATTGAAGCTTATAAGGGCATTCTCCCTTAACCCACGAGAGCATCAGAAAGTGCAGAGGTCCTCTGTGGTATGCCAGCCACAGTGAACTGCCCTGCTGACGGTTCTCAAAAACACTCCAGTCTAACATGTGTAAGAACTTCCCTCTCATTTTTCCTCCCTGAACTCTCCACCAATAGGCCTGACTTTTGCAGAATTCCAAGGTTTCCCTTGGTCATCGCTGGGTACACATGCCTCTTTCATCTAACGCCACCATCATTATTTCTCCATGTATGATACAATTATTGATTAAAAACATTAGTTATATTATGTTCTAACACTGTGCCCTAGACCACTCACTCAATACCCATTCTCAGAGAGATTTTTGGCTTGACCGACAATATTCTACTTCCTAAGGTTCTGTTTGAGAACTCAAGTCAAAAAAGGTGGAGAAAAATGATTACTCTTATAATTTTCCAGTGAACAAAAGTACATAACTCAATGTCAGAGTTGGAAGAGACCTTAGAACAAAGATCACAGAATGCCTAAAAAGCTAAGAATTATTAGGCATAGAGATCATCTGGTCTATTTCCCTCATTTTATAGATTAGGAAACAGAGACCTAGGGAGGGGAAGTGACTTATCCAAAGTCAAAGCAGCCCCAAAGTAAGGGCAAGAAGAATCCAGATCTCTTCATTCCCAGTCCAGTGGCTTTTCCATTGCACCATGGAAACCTTACCTCATTCCCTGGCTGCCACTTGATTCTGCCCTACTCTGCCTCCTCTCTATACTTAATGGTCTGCCATCTCTCCTAAGTCTTCCCAGTAACTTCCATTTCCTGGGAAAGAGATGATCCTCCACCTGTGGTTCCCTTTCCTTTCCTGTTCCTGGGGGACATGTGTCCCCTTCTAAACTTCCAGCTATCAGTATGACATACAGTTTGGCCACTCCATTCAGCTCAGGTGAAGTTTTGCGCAGGAAGAAAGAAGAGGGTGGCCCAGGACTAAATGATAAAATCAAATGCTGCCCTAACTAAAACCCCAGTGATGCCTGAAGGGTACACCTGTGCTTCCTGCCCATCACACACTTGGCCTCCAGGGCTCTGGCTTCCCCTTGATTTCCAGGGTCACAGGTGGGCAGATCTCTAATTTTCACTAAAATAGGTTAGTTTTCAAAAATAATTTTACTAGAGACTTAAGGGGAGGAAAAAACTCCAAGGAACTTTAAACCCTGCCAGGCCCTTCACTAGGTGGGCAACTCTGGGGAAGGGAAGGTAACGGGTGTTTATTAAGTACTTTCTATATTCCAGGCTCTGTGGAAAGAGATTATCTCATTTCATCTAAATCTAAGATAGTATAATTAATAATAATAGTTCACATTTAGTTACTCTGTGACCAGGCACTTTACAAACAGGTCAACAAGTATTTCAACAATCCTAGGAGGTAAGTCTATTATAATCCCAATTTTACAGATGAGGAAACTAAGGCACACAGGGGATGGGTGAAGTGGCCTGCCCAGGGTCACAGAGCTAGGAAGTGAAGTCAGGTCTTCCAGACTCCAGGCCTGGGGCTCTATTCCCATGGAGCCACCTCAGAGTGAATTACTCAAAGCCCAGATATCATCCATCTCCTTCCCCAATCAACAAATTCAAATACTTCTTCAAACAAGCAAACTGGAGGGAGAGGAAGCCTAAGCAAGCCTTAGAAGTACAGGCCTAAGGCAGAGCCCACAGACTTCCCTTTCTTAGAAAGGCCGGATGCTTCAGCTCAGTGAGGATCTGAAGTGCAAAAACCTTAAGGATTAGGGCTGGGGCTCTTCCGGGTTACTGCCTGTGTATATTCCTCTCTAGACTTTGGTGTCAGTTATACAGATGCTTTGCCTTGTACCAAATTAGACTGAAGGCCCTGGTGAGACTTACAAGGCTGTGGTAGTTCATCTTTCTCTCCCGGGCAAGAACACAAGGCCTTATGTCCATGTTTAATGTGTGTTTACGGAAGGGAACACACTGAGAAGCCAGGGGAAGCTGTCTTCTTTTTTGAAGAGTCCTGAACTCAAAGCCTGGAGGTTAATACTTTGGGCAACTGTGAACCTCAGCAGCCTCCTGGGTAAATTAGGGCACTTGCACTACCTCCTACCTAGGACCAGAGTAAATTGTAAGCCCTTGAGGGCAGGGAATAGTATCTCCAACAGCTGGTACAGTGCCTAGTACACCTAGGAGGTTCTGAAGATTTTCTAAATTAAAGCACCTATCATTATAACCTGAGAGAGAAAAGGAGGTACAATGGCAAATACCCCAGACTCAAGGTAGACCTGAGTGGGGATCCCAGAGGCAAGATTTACTAGCTAGAGAACCACAAATCCTAGACTTCGTTTCATCATCTGTAAATAATCCTTGCACCAGCTACTGTTCAGGGTTCCTTGTAAGGAAAGCACTTTGTATAAGTTAAAAAGCACTAGAGAAATGATAGTTCTTATCAATGTGCCTGAAAAAAGGAGGCTCCATCAGAGAGGGTGTTCTGGGCTCTAAAGGCAGACACAAAGGCTAGAAAGAGACTGGCACTGCCAGGAAGAGAGGGAAAGAAAAGGATAAGAGCCAAAGAAACAGATAAAGGAGAAAGCTGCGAGAAGGGCTTCCCAGGACAGAGGCTATGTTGAGCTCTGGGCTCTGCTTTTTCCCTTCCTCTGGGCTTTCCCCCTCCTCTGCCCCCACCAAGGCCAAGTTCTACTAAGAGCCAGGACAAGGAAGGTCTTCTCTGACTGATCCAGCTGCTTCCTTTCCCCCCTTCTCCCCCAAACCAGTCGGGAGAAACTCAGAATAAGATTCCCAGGACCAGCCCTCCTACAATAAAATCTTTCAGCAGGGTAAGGGCACTTCAGCCTTTGGGGAGCCAACACAGGCTGATCTCCTTCATCAAAGCCATCTTAAAAACCAAGTCTACAAATGACTCTGGAGACATCAAAATCCAGATCAGGTTTCTGCTAGCCCGGAGGTCACTTCCAAACCCGAAGGCCAAGAGGCTTACAGAGAGATGGGCTGCCAAGAACGCCCCACGCTGCCCCACACTGTACTATCACATTCCTGGCTGCTTGTTTCTTTCTGCCAACCAGGAAGCTGTTACTCTCTCAGACACTTTAAGAACTAAAGAAGCACAGAAGTGTTTCTCTCTGTCCTGGACACACTGCCGGGCAAGAGGAAAGGGGTGCTGAAAAGAAGGCCAAGCTGGGCTCTGCAAGCCGTTCTCCCCCATTCAGTTGCCATCTTGAAAAAGTCTGCTCCTCACAATCTCCCTGAGAGCCACAGGAGATGCCCTGATCCTTAAACCCACAAGTCCACTGAATGGCATTGCTGGAGGTGAGCGTAGGGTTGTAATTATCCTAAAACTGATGCATGTGCCCAGAAATTACCACCTTTAATAGCACCTCTAATTAGTCACCATCCAGAAAAGAGGATGGGTGCTGCCAGCAGTTTGCAGCTCTCCCATTTTCCCCTGTAAAAAAAAACAGTCTCATTTTACAGCCATCTGAAGAGGAGCCCAAAGCCTTTTCTGGCTTCAAACTAGGAGAATAAGATATCTCAAGACTTCAGCACTATTTACACTTGAACAGCTGCTGTTTTAAAAAAAAGAAGAAAAGAAAATCCAGTTTATAACCTCTCAGAGGAGGCACATCAGAAGGCAGTCTCAGCCGGGCATTGTGGCTGAGAATGGCCGGTTAGGCTGGGCCCGGTCTCCTCCTAACCTAAGGCCCTGTTATTCTCATCTGGTGCTCTTAAAGAAAGCCAGGCAAGGGCAGTACCAATGGGGGGGGGGGGGTCCTAAGGGAGAATGGGGTCTGGATGGGGAAATGAAGTCATGGTGAATGGGGGGGGGGCACTCCAGGCAGGGAAAGCTTCAAGCTGAACCATGGACCAGATGCCACCTGCTTCCTTCCAGCTTGAGGTGAGCCCCTCCCCAGGCGGAGAAGGCCTGAATGGAGGTGGAGGAAAGCCGGGCTGGGCCGGGGCCGGGCCGCGGCTGGGCTGGGGCTGGGCCGGACCGGGGCTGGGCCGGACCGGGGCTGGGCCGGGCCCTGGCCTCCCTGCCGCAAGCAGCTGGCCCCGGCCTCCCCCCGGCGCAGGCACACTCACACTGACACACACACACACTCACACGCACTCCTGGGGACATCCATTTCCTCTGCTCTCCACGTCAGAGCATTTCATCAGTGATAACGAGCGCGCTTCCCCGTTAGTCGGCCGGACCCGTGGGGGGAGTCGCTGCCCCCGCCCAAGGCCAGGCCCCGGAGCCCCGGAGTCGGTGCCCCCGGGGGCGGGCCGGGCTCGGCCGCGCCGCTTTGTTTTCCTCCCTCCGGGCTTCTTTTGGGGGGGTGGGGGTGGGGGAGGGGCCGGGCCGCGCAGCAGCGCCGCCCCCCCCCCGGGGGGACCTGGACCCCGGAGCCCCGGCCCCCCGCCCCCCAGCGCCCCGGGGCTCGGCCGGCCGTGAAAAGGGGAAGTGGCCGCGGCCTCCAGTTCCCGGACGGCGGCGCGCCCGGCCCTCCCCCCTCCCCCAGCGCCTCCATTTTCCCCAGAGGCTGGAAGCGGATTTCAGAAAAAGGAGAAAGTCGGAAGCCCCTTTGCCGAGGACCCCCGCCCCGGCCTGGCCCGGGAGCGAAGGGGGCGGGGGCCGGGCCCCGGCGCGAGGAGGGGCGGGGGGGGGGGCACTTCGAAACTCCGAGGCTCCAAGTAAGCGGAACGAGGCCCGCCCCGGGCCCGCGGCCCCCCCTCGCCGCCTCCAAGAGGAACTTCTCGGCCGCCCCGGGCCAGGGCGTTCCCAAACCTGGGGGGTCGGGAAGGAGCCTCAGGCGCCCCCCGGCCCCGCGCCCCGCGCCCCTGCCGGGCTGGGGATAGCGGAAAGGGCCCGGGGGCCCGGGGCAGCCCAGAGCGAGGCAGGTGGGTGGGGGCCGGGGAGGGTCCGCGGACCCCGGGGCGGCGAGGTGGGGGGCAGCTGAGGCAGAGGCCCCCCCATCCTCTAAGGAGGGTTCCCAGGGGACCAAAACCCTGAAGAGAGGAGGGTCATTTGGGGGGCCCCGGGCAGGTCGGGGAGGGATGGCCAAGGGCCGGGACGTGAGAGAACCCAGGGTGCACACATGAAATTTGTGGGGGTACGGCGGGGGGAGGGGCCGCAGGAAGGAAGCCTCCGTCGGGAGGGCCTCAGGAGGCTTGGGGGCGCCCACCACAGCCAGGACCGGGGACCAGAGACGGAGAGGTGCGTATGAGCACACCCGGGGGCCCGGCGCGGCGTGGGGCAGGCGGGGGCGCGGCACAGGTGGCCGGGCAGGTCCGACGGTGCGGAGCAGGGGGCCGGGACGGGGCCACCCCCAGCTTGGACTCCGGGGGGCTCCCCGCAGGGGGCGGCAGCGCGGCCCCCGACAGTCCACACCCGCCGAGCGGCCTGGCCGCGGGTGGCCCGGGCCTCGGGGCGGGGCCGGGGGGCGCCGGACCCGGGGTGAAGCGGGAGGCGGGCCCAGGACCCATCCGGGAATCAGGCCCGCAGCCTTACCGAGGAGGAGCAGCTTCACCTCCCGCGCCGCCTTCTCGCCGTCCTCCCGCAGGTTCTTGTCGATCATCTTGGAGCGCTCGGCCGCCGCCTTGTCCTCGGCGCTTACGGTGCAGCCCATCCCGCCGGCCCGGCCCAGCCTGGCCCCGGCCCGGCCCCGTACCGTCCCGTCCCGCCTCCGCGCGCTCTGCCCGGACCCCGCGGACCTCGCTCGTGGGGGAAGCTCCCAGCGACTGCGGGCGGCGCCGGCTCCTCCGCAGCGGTCGCGACGGCGGGGCGGGGTGGGGCGGGCCGAGAGCCGACTCGGAGGCGGGGATTGGCCCGGGGGCGGGTCCGGGGAGAGGGACGAGAGGCGGAGATTGGACTGAGGGATGAATGAGGTAAATCGAGGGCGGGGAAGCAGCCGATTGGGCCGAGGGCTGGGCCGGGTCCAAATCAGCAGCGGGGATTGGTCTGGGGCGGGTCCGTGGGCGGGGCTAAAACGGGTGGGGCGGCAGCGCGGGGCCCGGATTGGGGCAGATTTAATCCTTAACTGTGAAATGGGGGTGGGGAGAGTCCCCACTAACTGAGCCCAGGGCTGGGGGTGTGGCTTAATGGAATAATAATAACTAGCATTTCTAAGTCACTTTAGGGGTACGCAGCCTTTTTCACCACCTTCTCTTTTGACACTCTTAACCACCCTGAAAAGTTGGGGGAGCTGCTTCCTCTGCGCCTCCGGATCTTGTTCCTCTGCTAAATTTTTCCTGGTTCCAAAATCGTCTTTAAGGGACCCAGGTCTGCTTCTGGAGCGCCCCGCCCCAGAGCGCCCCCCAGAGGGGGCTCCTCCTCCTCCCCCGCCCCAGAGCGCCCCCCAGAGGGGGGCCCTCCTCCTCCCCCGCCCCAGAGCGCCCCCCAGAGGGGGCTCCTCCTCCTCCCCCGCCCCAGGGGGGGGCTCCTCCTCCTCCCCCGCCCCAGAGCGCCCCCCAGAGGGGGGGCTACTCCTCCTCCCCCGCCCCAGGGGGGGGCTCCTCCTCCTCCCCCGCCCCAGGGGGGGCTCCTCCTCCTCCCCAGTGGCCCGCACACGGATCTGGGGAGCCCTGCGTGCTAGGAAAGCAGGGGTGAAGGGGCCCCAGGTCGGGTTCCCCTCGAGGTCAGCCCGAACCCCGGCTGGGCACAGACGCCTTCCCTTCTCAACAAAGGCCCTCCTGGACTCCTTTAGGGGAGACCCTTATGGGCAAGGCGCTCACCCTCTGCCTGCCTCAGTTTCCCCCACTGTAAAGAGGAGGCAGCAAGATCTGCCTCTGGCCTCCCAGGGATGCTGTGAGGATTCACTGTAAAGTGATCTGTGGGCCTTCGGAGAGGTTATTTCTAATGATCTGTAAGGAGGAGTAGAGAACAGCCTCCAGTTAAATATGGAATTCACAGTGCTATCTGAAGAAGAAGGTTCCAGAGACAAGAGGGCAGGGATGATATGTAAAATATAGAGAGAGCTAATATGTGTGTGTGTGTGCGTGTTTATCTATAGGCACATGCATGCATATACACATAAATACATATAGATTTAATTTTTTTTTTTTTAGTTTAACATCTATTTTTTTGTAAGACACTCAAGTCCAGGTTGGGTAATGCGAGAATGAAAAAAAAATGCCTTATGTGAGGGGTTTGCACACTAAGAGATTCCACATTGCTCTAGGAAAATGAATGGAAAAAAAACAACATTTTCAGTTCGGAAGGAGCCAATGAAAGTTTCATGGAGGAACCGGTACCTGAGGGGACCTTGAAAGGGGGGGAGGGAAATGGCTTTAGTGGGCTTAGAAGATGGTTTTAAGATGGTTTAGAACTCAGATAAATGAAAAGAATAGTGGTCACTGAAGGCTTCCCTCAGGAATCAAGGTGAGGCCTCATGGGCTTTGTATTGATAGAGGGGGATAGCAAATGGGGAAGTGGGACATTTGAAAGGCAGATGAAATTATTATAGCTTTTCATTCTTCAGAGACCCAAGTGGATTCGTGACCTCACTGATGTGGAAATTCCCTCCAGTGAATGCAGATTGCAGCCCCCTCCATGCTTGCCTACACCCAGGTGATGCATGTATTCTCCCCAGAATCCAATGCAAGGAAACAATCACCGCACCCCCCCCCCCCAGGATCTAGAGGCCTTTCTAATAGCACAAAAATACTTATGAGGCACAAAGGCTGCCTGTCAGTTTTCCCTCACAGCCTGATTACCATTTGGATCACATTTTCTTATAGTTTGTCCTTTGTAATGCCTTGCTTGTAACATCAGTCAGGGAACAAACATTTATTAAATTAAAAGGAGAATTAGGCCTGACTGACTGAGGCCCATCTCCAGAACAGAGACCTTGATGGAGAAGGAAATAAGCCTTTCTTAAATATTCACTTAATACACTGTACTAAGCACTTTACAAATTTTATTTCTCATTCTATCTCATTTTACAGATGAGGAAATCGAGGCAGACAGGGATGAAGTGATTTGCCCAAGGTCACACAATGTCTGAAGGCATATTTGATCTCAGGGCTCTATTCTGGAGTTGGACCATAAGCTGCACTTAAGTTGCAGGAATGGCAGAAGAGGGCCAACATGGAGGAGGGAGAGCATTCCAGGGTGGGAAAGCACTTCAGGCCAGTGTAACTAGATTACAGAGTACATGGAGAATCAAGTGTAAGAAACTGGAAGGGTAGGAAGGAGTCAAGTTGTAAAGCTCTTTAAAGGCCAAATAGAGGATGTAATATGATCCTATCAGTAATAGGGGGTGCAGCTAAGAGATAAAGTGAATAGGGTGTGAGGCCTAGAATCAGGAAGACTCAATCTTCTGAGTTCAAATATGGTCTTAGATAATTATTAATTATGTGACCCTGGGCAAATCACTGAACCCCCTTTGTGTTAGTTTCCTCAACTGTAAAAATGAGCTGCAGAAGGAAATGGAAGACAACTCCACTGTATTTGCCAAGAAATCCCTGAAAAGGAATGTGAAAAATCAGACACAACTGAAAACAACTGAACAACAAATCAGCAAGAGAGTCAGTGGAACTCATTGGGGAATGACATCATCATATCTTCAAATTAGAAAATCATCTTGATAACTGAGATGGATTGGCATGGGGAAGGACCTGAGGCAGGGAGACCAGGTAGAAGATTATATGAATGGAGAGAGAAGAGTATTTATAAGAGAGATATTGTGAAGATAGAAATGACAAGATTTGGCAATGGATTAGATATTGGGAATGAATGAATGTGAATCAAGGATGATAACACTGGAGATCCCTGAGCCTAATGTCAAAGAAGATACCCTTGTCAGTTAATAGAGACATTTGGAAAATGAGATTGTGCTTCATTTTGCTCTCAGAACATCAACCTTTGGGTGAGCTTTGATTTCAATTTTCAGAGTCTTGCAGCTCTATAATAACATTCAAAGGATGATGGCATTAAAAATATGGTTATTTCACAGAATAACTTGGGCTCATTAAAGGAACACTATAATTTTTGAAAGGCAGTCAATCTTGCAAATTGTCCTCAGTGGATCTCTGGGTCCAACCTATTTTCCACTTTATGTATCCAAGATACACACACACACACATAAATGAACTCTATAGATTATTCATCCTACTGTATATCATAGTCTAGCCTCTAGTCATTCTTTTAAAATATTTTATTGACTTCCTTCCTTCCTTCTACCCTACCTCCCTCCCTCTCTTCCTTTCTTCCTTTCCTCCCTTCCTCCCTCCTTTCTCACTCCCTTATTGCCACCCTTTTTTCTTCTTCCTTCTTTTCTCCCTTTCTCCTTTTCTTTCTCCTTTTCTTCTTTCCTTTCTTTTCCCAACACTTCTGTCATTTACCAATGACCTTACATCTCACCCTCTATTGTAACCAAAAAAGTACAGTCAAGCAAAATAAACTGTATACGGCTCTTTCTACACCTGTTGTCTGACATCTACCTCTCTGCTAAGGACAATGGATATAATTCACCAACTTTTTTTTTAACCCAAAACTATACTGAGAGATCATTGATCTCATTTAGGAGCTTCTGTAATAGTCCATAAACAGCAGCATCTGAAACACCTGACCATCTATAGGGAATCCCTCTTCATTTTGAATTCAGGGCTGGACAACTTCCATGACAGTGGCTATCACCAGATGTCTCCTTATTTTGTGGCTCATTTAATATTTTGAATGAAAGGATCTTTGAACAAGCCTGTCATATTTTGCCCCCAACTCTGCACATAGGATGAATATAATAAATGTTTTACCTATTTATTGACAGGAGTCTTAAAAAGCAGCATTTTAATTCCCTTTATCAAAAACTGGTAAAGATAATTGGATCTTATAATTTAAGCATTTTTCAGTTAATTGTGTGATGGTAAAACTGTGTTCATTGTAGCTGAGTAGGGCTTTGGAAAGAATTCTGGGCCTCTAGTCAGGAAAACCTGAGTTTAAAGCAAGATTCAGGCCATTACAAGTTGTGTGAGCCTGGGCAAGTCACTTAGCCCTGTTTGCCTCAATTATCTCATCTGTAAAATAAACTGGTGAAGAAAATTTAAAATCACTCTAATATCTGTCAAGAAAACCCCAAATTGGGGGTGGCTAGGTGGTGCAGTGGATAGAGCACTGGCCTTGGAGTCAGGAGTACCTGAGTTCAAATCCAGCCTCAGACACTTAATAATTACCTCGCTGTGTGGCCTTGGGCAAGTCATTTAACCCCATTGCCTTGCAAAATCTAAAAAAAACAAAAACAAAAACAAAAAAAACAAATCAGGACACAAAGAATCAGAAATTACTAAAATGACTAAACAACAAAACTGCATTCTAGTAGGGCATATCATTTGTGAAGCCCTGCCTGTCACTTTCTAATATTCTTATCAACAATGTGCTTAATGTTTGCAAAGATTATCCTTATAAAAATTATATATTCAGTCAGCCAAAAGTGTGGCTAGGTAACTCAGTGGATTGAGTGCCAGCTCTGGCATCACAAGAACTTGACTCCTGAGGTCAAATCCAACCTTAAGATGCTTAATAGCTCTATGATCCTGGGTAGGTCATGTAACCCTGTTTTTCTCAGTTTACCCGCTTGTAAAATGGGCTGGAAAATAAATGGCAGACCATTCTAGTATCTTTGCCAGGAAAACCCCAAATGGAGTCATGAGGAGTTGGATTTGGTTGAAATGACTCATCAGCAACAATAAAATAGAACAGTAAAACCAGAGTGTAAAGTGCATGGAACAAAATGATATGTAAGAAGAGGGGAAACTAAACATTTGAGAAGGTATCATTATTGTTTCTGTCATTTTTGCTTTTTCGGTAGTGATAAGGTCTGAATTTTTTTCTACAATTGTGGTATTTTCTATGCCTTCAGACACCTGGCTAATTGTTGCCTATGTTCTTGAAATTCTCCTGCCTGCAGCATTGCCCTCCTCTAATTATATTTGATCTTGTCCAGCTGTTTTTTTCTTACTTTTTTTTAAGTGCCATTTCTACTTTGTTTATAAGCACATCCAGAACTGAGTCCAAATGCCCTTCATGGAAAAAGGAATTTGTTTTTAAATATCTTTGCAGATCTTTTCCAGCATGTTTGTTGCCTCTTTTCCAGCTTCATTCCTAAAAAGTCCTCTGCATGACTTTGCCAAACTTTCTTTAAACTAATTCCTCTTTCCACAGCTTCTTTTAAGGGACAATATTATTCATTGACTCCTACCATCTTTCTCCAAAATATTTTATATCCTAAGTTGATGCACCCTTGACTTATTGACAAGTCACCTGAAGTGATTTGGGAACTCTTTTGGTCTCATTATGGAGGAGATTTATATTGGTTAAATGTCCTTGTGAATGTATTGTTATAATGTCCTTTCCTATATCCATTTTCCATGTTCCAAGGTCATTATCTTATTTAAATAGATCAATTTAGAGCTCTTTTGAAAAAAAATATTTTTCATTTTAGTCATTCTTTTAACTTTAAATGAACTTTGATCTTTGCTGTAATTTCATTTTTCATGATATTATTTGATGTTTATCATGTCCAAAACTTTGTAAATCTCTTTATAGGCATGAATCTGCTGTGTAGTCTGCAAATCTTTGGCTTCTCTCATTCCTTACTCATGAACCACATTTTCCAACATGTATGTCATCATCTTTACTTATGCCTATTTTTGTATCAAAATTGCCCAAAGTATATGTTGATTTAATTTGAAGGGTTTTATTAAGTTCTTCAAGGAAATCCTCTATTTCTTAATCTTCTAATAAAGATATTGGAATATACATTGGAAAAGAAGTTATTTTCATGGTAGTCATTTTGCAAAGACTTATTTTGAACACCACACTATGAGATGATCAAATGTCCCATGGAATGATTTCTTCTTGCTGCCTTTGGATTTACAATTAAATCAATACTGTCATTTCCTTTATTTTCTTCTTCTAAAAGAACCTGTAAGTTATCCTTTCATTTAACTGCTCCTTGCTGGCCATTTCTTAACTATATTGCCTTCATCTCCTTCCTACATGAATTCAGACTACTTCTCTAGAACTCTATAAATGAATTTTTGCCTTATCTTGTCCAAAATCAAGCCAAAAGAAAACTCACTCCCCTTTAAATATCATCTTCCGTGTGGTCTAGACACCATCTTCATGATGTCATTGATTCTCTTTGTGACTGAAAGATGAACAATAACAGTCCCCAGCCATTTGTAGCACAGTCCTTGCTGGAACGTGAAAAGTGCATTATAAATGTTTTTTTGTTTATTCATACTTCTATTCATATTTTGGCTTTTATAGCAAAAAATGTCCAAATGGACATTCTCTAGGAATTATTTCTTGGTGAATGATCTCACATTTAGAATACCAGCAGCTAAGTCAGTGTCTGTACATGGTCTGAAATCTTAAGTCTTCACTTCCTTTGCCCCTTGCCCACCATGTTGCTGCAATTCTTGCAGAAGCAGCTGGAAATTGTAAAGCTCTGAGGTACATTTTGTATTTGACTGTTTCACAGGTTGCCATGGCCGAAGAATTCATCACCAAGTGGCCAGCCAATGACAATGAGCCTTTCCATACTCAAGTTAGGCTTGACACAGTCTGTTGTCAGGACTGTACTCATAAATGGCAGAATTTGCCAGGGCTTGCTCATTGGCATGGCCTTCAAACACAGGGCATCACCTCTCTGCCCGAAGAGGCATCAGAGCAGGACTTTTTGGAGGGCTTGATAATAATGATAATAACAACAATCATCGGAGCTGCACCATAGGGTTTACACAGTTCTTTCCTTTCCTACCTATAAGAGAAGTAATACAAAAAGTATTATTCTCATTTTTCATGTAGGAAACTGGGGCTCAGTGAATTGCTTTGCCCCAGATCACATAGTTCATAATGATCAAAGGGTTTAAACTCAAGTCTCCTAATTTTATTTAATTCCAGAATTCTTTATAACAAATTATAAAGCAAATAGATGGGAATAATAGAGCATCTCTGCCAGAGAGCTGAAAAGAATAGGGGGGTCCCCAAAGTCTTAGTGCTGCTTAAAGTTAATTTATAATACTAATAAGTTACATAGTGCCTACTATGTGCTAGGAATTATAATTATGTCATACAATCCTCATAATCTAAGCTCACAAGTTAAAATTATTCAAGCTTAAAATTACACTAAAACTTTTGGAGATCCTGAAGAAACTCCTTGAAGTAAAGGATGACTTCATTTGGTTTTTGTAATCCCTATTGAACTAAACTGCTCATGGAGCCCTTGAAAAAGTTATATTTGGGATGGAGATCTGTAGTCTCCCAGTAAATCATAGTATTTCCAACTGGAAGAATACTTAGGGTTTTGGAGTAATTTTATAGATGAGGAAACTGAGGACCCACAAAAGAAAGGAAGTGATCTGGCCAAGGTCACACAAGGAGGAAACAACAGGGTAGGAGCTAGAATTCAGGGGTTTTGACCTCACATCTTAGAGTAGGACTGAATATTAGGCAAGGGCAGAACAAATTGTTTTTAGATTTGGACAGGAAGTTTACAAATGGAGAACCACAAAAGGGACAAGAGAACAGATGCAGGAGTTCTGGGATGGTTCCTACCTCGGTTAAACCATCCCTCCAGTTCTCTGTAATCTCATCAGGCCCTGGCCCTGGCCCCGGTCCTGACCTTGGCCTGGCAGCTTTGTGGTGTTCCAGGTAAGGTAAAGAGAGCCCCCTGGATTCTAGAGCCTTAAGAAGGAGTAGGCAGACAATGAGTCAGAGGACCTCAGCAAATTCTGAATGCTGAGAACTATTTTTGATCTGAAGCTGCCCAGAGGAAACACAACTCATCTGGGGACTCCCATTTTTAGAAGGAAGGGGCAGTGGGCCAGACCCCAAGCAGATGTGATTTAAAGTGATCCCAGAGGAAGATTCCCAATGGTTTTGGTAGGGAAAGACAGAAAGGGAAAGAATAAAGGAAAGAAGCTGAGAAGGAAGAAGAGAGGAAAGGAAGGAAGGCTGGAGAAAAGAAGAAATAAAAGGAAGAGAAAGAGGCAGGCAGAGAGAAAGGAACAGAAATGGAGGCAAGAAAGAATCAGAAGATCCATTTTCAAGCTGTGGGAAGGAAGGAAAAATACCAACAATGGGAACTTAATATTATTGAAAAATAAAAAGTCAACCAAAAGACCATCAATCAGGGAAAGAAGAAAGGGGAGAGATAGAAAGGTAGACAGATAGAGATAGAGAATTGGGGAAAGAAGAAGGGGAGTGTGGGGAGAGAGAGAGTGGGAAGAAGAGAAGGAGAGGGGAGAGAGAGACAAGAGTGAAAAAGAAGAAGGGTTAATGGGAGGGAAGGGAGGGAAGAAAGAAGGAAAAGCTCAACCTGCCTTTGGGATTTTTTTCTGCTGAGCTCTTATGAAACCCAGGAACTTTGGAGGTATGAAAGCTTTGGAAGCAACACAGCATGATTTTGGGGGACTGATTTAGTCTTGTCAGCAGAATCCTGACACTAACATCTTAAATATATTGTCCTGGCTTCCTGGAAGCTGCCATTATTCACAATGAACTTCTATTGCTTCCAAACATTATTTCAACAGAAAACTCAAAGAGGTTTTAAAGTAGACATTTTTAGAGTCTATACCCAGAAGGTAGGGTTGGGACAGATTAGGTGAGGAAGGTTCAGTGGCCTGGTGGGTATGGGGAGTTTGGGAAGCAATTCTCCACAAACTTCCTTTCAACTAATTACTCTTCTCCTCAGCAGATCACCATTAATATCAGTTCCCTGCTTTATCATGGTCACAACTCAGAATTTTTGATATGGAACTTCAGTGACCATCTAGTCCAATCAGTACCCAAAAAAAGGAATCTCCTTTATAACATACCCAACAAGTAGTCATCTAACCTTAGTTTGAAGGCCTTTTGAAGATCTTTAAAAGGGGAACCCACCAATAAGAACTGACAGTTATATAATTAGCAGTTTAAGAATTACAAAGGGTTTTATATAAATATTATCACATTTGATCCTCAAAACCATATTATCAGACAGATGCTATTGTTTATTTTATAGATAGGGAAACTGAGATTGAGAGAGTTTAAGTGACTTGGCTAGAGGCACACATGTCATTGATACTATCACTTCCTTATTCCTGGAATCAATAACTCTTTTGCTATGCTCAAGGGAGCTTCCTGACATGCCCTTTGGTACCTTTTATGAGAACATGTGCTTTGAACATCCACAGCTCAACTCCTTGGGAAGTTCTCCAATCTAGCAGATCAGGGGAATTCCCTCTGACATTACATTCTCTTTTTTGACTGCCAAGTCACATTATCAATTTTGGTAATGTTGTGGTCTATTAAAACCCCAGGATCTTTTGCAAATGAGCTGATATCCAGCCATGCTTCCGCATCTTGCATTTGTCAGGTTGATTTTTTTAAAATTAAGTGTAAAATTTTACATTTGTCCCTATTTGATTTTATCTCATTAGATTTAGTCTGATAGTCTAACCTGTCAAGATCTTTCTTAATCCTGTCATCTAGAATGTTAGCAGTCTTTCCCAGATTAACATCAATTGGAGTTTTATCAGCATGCCATCTTTTATCCAAGTCCTTAATAAACATGTGAAATCATGTAGGGAAAGCACAGATTCTTAAGGCTTAACACTGGAGAATTCCTGCCAAGATGACATTGAGTAATTAGTGACTACTCTTTGGGTCTGGTCATTCTATTGGCCAAGTTCTGATTGTTCTGTCAGCTAGTCCTCATCTTCCTACCTTTCCCATAAGACTAGAATGAGATATAATTTTATCAAATGCTATTCTAAAAATTTAGATTAACTATATAGCATTCCTCTGATCTATGAGTTTAGTAGCCTTGTCCAAAACAAAAAGATCATAAAGTTAATCTGGTATCTTCTGTTCTTGAAGAAGCTATGCGTCATCTACAGTTCTGATAAGCATATTCTCTATGACTCCATCCATGTTACTGATGAATAAAATTGGTAGAACCCATCTCTCAGGAATCTTGAAAGACTCAGATTCAAATTGCATGAATTTTAGTGGTAATTCACTTATCTTAGTTTGCTTAGTTCAAAAACAATAATTTCTGAAGCAGATTCAGATCTAAGTATTCAGAGGCTTACCATGTGTCCAGGGGCATATGGAGTGTTTAAGGAGGACTAGCACCTCTATTGGAAGACCCTTTTCAGCACTGCTCATTTACCCTTGGTGTCCACCTATCAACCAATTCTTATCTGTGGCTCTAAGTGGCCATAGCATGAGCAGCAGCCACACATTGGTAAAGTTGTCTTGCAGATGGGCTAAAAAAGGTTAAGGGTAACTAGCAGGTCTCAAACCTGTCTGTGAGTAAGGGGGTGTCTACCACAAACCTATGAAAACTTCCCTCATCAGAGTAGAATAAAAACATTGGATGACAACAATTTGTTCCAAGGGCCATAAACATGGCTAAAACTGGTGTTGTGAAACACTCAGAGCTTGGTCAGACATCAAGGACGCCAAGGTCATCCACTGCATCCTGGGTCATTGCCAGTCATCTTGATTTTTATCCTGCCACTGGACTCAGATAATTCTGGAAAAGACTGTAAAGCTGAAGACTTGCTCTTCCTCATTTAAATCACACAAAAGTCAAGGCATCACCTGTGAAATCATCAGTCCTCTTCAAAAATGAAGGACAAACAACAATTCTCTTTTTAAGAGAGCACAAACATGAGTCAAACCTTGTTAAAAAGGAGAATGGGGGAGGGAAAAGTTCAAAACAACCAATGTAAAGACAAAATAAATCATCAAAAGATATTTTTAACAAAGAAAATTCAGAGGTCATTTCATACTATCCTCATTTGAGATCTGCCTTCCTCCCTCTCCTCCTTCCCTCACGTAAGAAGGTTAAGAAAAAAGACACAAACAAACCAAAAAACCCAACCCCCATACTCTATTACAAACATGTATAGTCGAGCAAAACAAATTCCCTATCAGGGGATGGATAGCATGTTTCATCTTGAGTCTTCTGGAATTGCAATTGTTTGTTGTTTTGATTAGAGTTCCTAAGTCTTTCAAAGTACCTATAGATACTTTTTAACAAATAGGCAAACAACTCCTCACTTCCCACCCAAAATTGCAGAATTTGAAAATAAGTAAGCAAAATGCCTATAAGACCAAGACTATATAATATGTCTCACATACATCCCGTTTTCTTCACTCTTTAAGCTTACCACCTAAGTTCAGGTCTTCATTACCTCCCAACTGGGCTATTGCAATAACTTTCTTTTCTTTTTGTTTTTTAATTTTAGGGACAAAAAGGGTTCATTTAAGTATTGTTAAGTATATTATTAAGTGTTGTTGTAATATATATATGTATATATATATATACTATAATGGAAGCTAAGGGGAAAGAGACTAAAGGCAGGAAGCCACTGATCCCTAAGCAGCATAAACAACTTAAGCAACCAAAGTCCCCTTGGAAAGTTGAGCAGTAAGAAAAGGAATAGGAGCATGAGAAGTTATCTGGGGGACTTTGCTCCCCGAGAGCAGGCTGCCTTCCCAAAAAAAGGAAAGCAATGAGGGAATAAGTAGGGAAAGATGTATGAGAGGTTATTTGGGAGATCATCTCCCCCAGAGTGGGCTGACCTTCATAGGAAGACAAGTCCTTTCTTTTGTACCCTCCTTCCCTTCCCCCTCCTTTGCTTTCCCTTTCTTCCTCTTCTTTCCTCCCCTTTTCTTTTCTTACAATGATCTATTTTTTAATTGAAGCAGTTGCTTTAGTTATATAAAGTAAATGAAACCTTAAAACTAATTTGAAAGAAAAGGCACACTCAAAAATTATGCAGGAGACATTACTTTTCATTTTATTGGGAGGTGGCAAGGAATGGACACATTCAAGATCTTTTTTTGGCAAATGAAGTTCGCTTCTGTCAGTTAAAACTGACTTTGGGGGCGGCTAGGTGGCACAGTGGAAAAAGCATTGACCCTGGAGTCAGGAGTACCTGGGTTCAAATCCGGTCTCAGACACTTAATAATTACCTAGCTGTGTGGCCTTGGGCAAGCCACTTAACTTCATTTGCCTTGCAAAAACCTAAAAAAAAAACTGACTTTTTTTTTTTTGTAAGGCAATTAGGTTAAGTGGCTTGCCCAAGGCCACACAGCTAGGTAATTATTAAGTGTCTGAGGCCAGATGGTGCTCTATCCACTGTACCACCTAGCCCGGCCTTCTACTGACTTTTAAAAAATATGCCTAGATATGTAGAAATGATACATCAAGAGCAGAACCAGAAGAACATAATAGCAACATGGGGGTGATGATCAACCATAATAGACTTGCTCATTCCATCAGTGCAACAATTAGGCACAATTTGGGGTATCTGCAATAGAGAATACCAAGAATACCATGTGTATCCAGAGAAAGAACTGTGAAGTTTGAACAAAGACCAAAGACTATTCCCTTTAATTATCTTAATTAATTATCTTATTATATAATTTTGCTATCTCTTATACTTTATTTTTTTTTCCTTAAGGATATGATTTCTCTCTCATCACATTCAATTTAGATCAATGTATATCATGGAAACAATGTAAAGACTAACAGACTGCCTTCTGTGGGAGGTGGGGGGGAAGGAAGCAAGATGGGGAAAATTTGTAAAACTCAAAATAAATAAAATCTTTCCAAAAAAATAAATAAAAGCATGAAAAAAAGAAATGACACATCTAGATTATAACAGATATAGACTACTGGAATCACCGATTTGATCCATAACTTGAATTATTATACTTGGTGATAATAAGAGCATCTTTGTTATTTTGCCTTTGTTATCTGGATGAAATTTTCAAAAATATTTGTCTTGGGTAGTTCTCAGACATTTGTAAAATGCCCAACACCCTCCACAGTTTCAGGGGCATTACAACCAACTTGCTCTCTCCACATTTTTCTAGGATGCCCTATATCTTCTCTAGGGCATTGCCATTTTGGCCCATGAAGAGATCTTGTAGCATTTAGAGGCTGCACTGGGAGCAAGTAGTCACAACAGTAGCTTTTGTAATAATAATTTTCTAATTGTGCTCCTTGTCTCTAGACTTTTCCAGATCTACTTGATCTCTTTTCCTCAGGACTCTCCCCATTTCAATCCATTCTGCTCCTAACAGCCAAAGTGATTTTCCTAAAGCATATATGTGACTACTCGATATTCCCCTATTCAGTAAACTCCAGAGACTCCCTATTATCTCTTTTTTAAAAATAAATTTTATTTGTTTATGGCAATGGGGTTAAGTGACTTGCCCAAGGTCACACAGCTAGGCAATTATTAAATGTCTGAGGTTGAATTTGAACTCAGGTACTCCTAACTCCAGGGCTGGTGCTCTATCCACTGCTCCATCTAGATGCCCCCCTCCCTTTACTTCTCTAGTTGTTGGGCAGTTTCAGTCATGTACAACTTTTCATGACCCCATTTGGGGTTTTCTCAGCAAAGATTCTAGGGTAGTTTATCATTTCCTTCTCCAGCCCATTTTTTTTTGCAAGGCAAATGGGGTTAAGTGGCTTGCCCAAGGCCACACAGGTAATTATTAAGGGTCTGAGACCAAATTTGAACCCAGGTACTCCTGACTCCAGGGCCGGTGCTTTATCCACTATGTCACCTAGCCACCCCTTCCAGCCCATTTAACAGATGAGGAACGGAGACAAGCTGTCTTAAGTGATTTAACCAAGGTTACACAGCTAATAAATATTTGAGATCAGGTTTGAACTCATGAAGATGAATTTTCTTGATTACAAAACTGGCTCTCTATCCACTGCCACCCTCTAGGATCAAATACCCTTGTCTGATTATTAAAGCACATTACAACCCTGACTCCTTTTTCTTCTTCTTTTTCTTCTTCCTACTTCTCATTCTTCCTCCTCCTCCTTCCTCTTCTTTTTTTCTCCTCAGGTTTAAGTGGGTCCAGGGTCACACAGCTAGCTAAGTAATGGTGACTGAATTTGAACTCAGGTTCTCCTGACTCCATGGCCGGTACTCTATCTATCGCATCACAGAGCTGCTCCCCATTCTATACATTCTACTCTTCATGAATTCTGTGATTACATTCTACTGAACTACTCTCTCAAAATATTCCACTCCCACCTTCACACATTTGCCCTGGCTGGAAGTATTTTCCTGACTTTTAGAAACTTTAGCTTCCAATAAATCATCCAGGACCCCTACACTAACTGTTAAATTACCTGCCATTTCTTTTTTATTTATCTCCTATGATGGATAAGTAGTATAGTGGAGAGAGCACTGTCCTTGGAGTCAGGAGGATGGGAGTTTGAATCCAGCCTCAGATACTTGACTCTTCCTAGCTGTGTGACTTTGGCCAAGTCACTTAACCCTGATTGCCTCGCATCCAGAGTGGTCTCTAGTCATCCTGATTCATATCTGGCTATCAGACCCAAAAGGCTCTGGAGAAGAAAGTAAAGACTGGTGATTTAACACAGTATTCCCTCACTCAAATCCAATTCATGTGCTTGTCATATCATCAACCTCCCTGATATCATGGTCTTCTTTAAAAATGAATGACTAACAATCTACTATGTACCAATTTATACTAAGTATCCCTAAAATCTTAGTATAAAGTTTTAATAGTTTAACATTAAAAATTTAATTAAATTTTTAAAAATTAATAATAGCTTAATATGTCTCTGCCATTATCAGTCAGGAACTTGCTTTTGTTTTTAATTTTTATTTGTAGACCCTAGTTTAGTTCCTGCCACAAAGAAAAGGTTTATCAAATACTCAGTAATTACTACTAAAAGAAAATACTACTTTCTATTTTTGTAGTTTTCTAATTGTTAACTAAAAGGCCATATAGTTAAAAAAAATTAGATTGTCTTGGATCTTTATTGCCTTTTAATGATGACTTTTTTCATTGTTATAGTTGTATATTTTGTTTATTTTGTCTGCTTTCTTCATTTTGATTGAATCATTTCATGCAGGTCTTTTCATGTTTCTCTGAATTCTTCATGCAGGTCCTTTTTTCTTGGTTCAGTAATAATCTAATATATGCAGAGAGTATGATTTTGTCCAGTTATTTCCATGTTTTCTCTTAATAAAGATGCTCACAAACCATCTCTTTTTTATTTTTGTATTTTTTGGGTTTTTTTGGCAAGGCAGTGGGGTTAAGTGGCTTGCCAAAGGCCGCACAGCTAGGTAATTATGAAGTGTGTGAGGACCAGATTTGAACTTAGGTACTCCTGACTCCAGTACTCTATCCACTGCGCCACCTAGCCGTCCCATAAACCATCTCTTTTGAAATAAATTCTAGAATATTTCCAGGAAATGAAGGGAAATCCATTAGATCAACCTCTTCCCCTTTTTTGAAAAAAAAAATTGAGAAAACATTTGTTCACCTCCAATAACAGAATAATAGAACTGTAGAATCTCGGATAGGAAAAGATCTCAGCTACTACAAGCCATATCTGAAAAAGAATCCTTCCTCCAACATAAGCAAGGAAAGATCATTTAGCCTTTGTTTAAAAAAGGGAAAACTCACTATCGCTCAAGATTTAAAAAAAAAAAAACTGTCTATAGCATTCCTCTTCTAAATAGTCTAGTCACCCAATTACAAAAGGAAATAAGCTTGTGTGACAGACCTGACCTATTTTTAATTAAACCATGGTAAGTCTGTGATTGCCAATTCCTCTAGCATCTTTCTAGATCTAGAACTATCAAACATTACCCCTATTGGCTCCTCTTGGAGTTTCTCTGGATGAATTTCAATCAGGGGAGCAAGGGGCTTGCTCTCTTACCATCTCTTTCCCTAACTCCTTGTTCCCTATTTTTACTCTGTACTTCCAACTGCAAAGTCATCTTCCCTGGCAAAGAAAATTCTGACATTATCCATTCTCATCTGAGACCCATAAAAGTGAATCTTCCTGATTCCAAGCCCAGAGCTTTATCCACTGTGCCACCCTCTAGGATAAAATATACAGGTCCTTGTTTGACATTTAGAACTCATCACAACCCTAACTCTTTGTATCTTTCTTCTTTTTTCTTCTTCCTTCTTCTTCTTCTTATTCCTTCTCCTCAGGTTTAAGTGACTTGCCCAGGGTCTAGGCATCTGGAACAGCAGTTTGATCTTTCCCTTCCCTCAAACAGAGATTAAAGCTCTTTTTTTTTTTTTTTTTTTTTTTTTTTTGGCTGTTCATGGCCAGACTCAACTTATTCTGAGTTTTAGGCTTCCTGGTACTGTTCTTATAGTCATAAAATGCTTTTGTATTCTACAAATCTGTCTGATATATGTCTTTAAAAAAATAGGAACTGGTTAATGATTGGTTGATTGGTCACTTTAGGCAGCTTCTTCTTTTTATCCTCATCAAAATTATTTCTGCTTTTGTCTTCTGGGTTTTGTTCTTGTGACTTTCTTCTTCTTGAGCCAACTTCTGTAGAAATTGAGAACATTGGAGTTTTTATCTTTTCTCTGAACTCTTTGGAATCTGTTCTTCATTCCCTCCAGGTACCATGTCATCCAGTGATACTGGCCTTTTAGCTGTTGCACACTTGTGACATTCCATTTCCTGATTCCAGACATTTGCACAGGCTGTACCTCATATCTAGAACATGTTCCCTCATCATCTCTGCTTCCTATCATCACCTATCACCTTCCCTTCCTGCTTTAGGTCACTAAAAATCCCCCTTTCTGCAAAAAGCCTTCTCTCTAAGACTATTTCTAATTCATCCTGTTTCCATAGAGTTCTTTTCATGTAGTCTCCCTCAGTAGACTGGTTCTTAGCAGAAACTGTTGGCTCGGGGTGGCTAGGTGGCCTAGTGGATAAAGCACCGGCCTTGGAGTCAGGAGTACCTGGGTTCAAATCTGGTCTCAGACACTTAATAATTACCTAGCTGTGTGGCCTTGGGCAAGCCACTTAACCCCATTTGCCTTGCAAAAAATCCTAAAAAAAACCTGTCAGAAACTGTTGGCTCTTTGCCTTTCTTTGTATCCTCAGAACTTTGCACAATGACTAAAAGATGTTATTGTTGTTCAGTCATTTCAGTTGTGTCTGCCATCTCCTTCTCCAGATAGTTTTACACATTAAGAAACTGAGGCAAACAGGGTTCAAGTGAGTTGCCTAGGATCATACAGCTAGTAATTCAAATCAAAGATCACATTTGAACCCGGGTCTTCCTGGTTCTATGAGGGCAAAACCAGAATAAAAATTCCCCTCATTTCTTCCATCTTTTGAAAAAAGTAATTGCCAACAAGATAGTTCAAGACAGTTGTTCTATTTTTTTGGCAGACAGAGAGTTCCAAGCTATTGAGAGCAGTGGTCTTCAATGTGAGGTGCTCATCCTACAGGAGATGTTTAAGAAAATCTATTGGTATGTTTCAAGAAATAATATAGTAAGGAGGATAGCTCAGTGACTTAGTTTGCTGCTCCTACCTGAATCTGTTACTCTTTTCTCTGACTGCAACCAATGCTGGCTGTTCTGGACAGCTAAATAGACAGATAGGTAGTCATACTCCAGCTCCAGCCCTTGGCCTGGGTCCCCTTGTTTAAAAATGTGATTTATTTCCTCTTTATCTCATTCAATTAGTGTTTCAATTTTCATGTGTATTTTATCACTGACTTAACATATAGCAATATGTGCATGTAAGCTATAAGTCATTATACACATAATGGGAGAAATGCCTCTAAAATGTTTGTGAATGGGAATATGTAATCAAAAAAAGTTTGGAGACATCCAGTCTGGTTAGTTGAAGTTCTTCATCACTGTAGTAGTAACAATACTCCTTGTTTATATTTAGATATTCAATGATTAGCTATAATAACTATTAGTAGATTTTATCTCTCTGATTCCAGATCTGGCATAGAATTGCTAGTTAACCAACTGATTATTCTTGTGGGCTTCCCAAACCTACTCTACCAGCTTCTCCTGTAAAAGTTTAGATGATTGGAGCTCTCTTCTTTTCTTCTTCTTCTTCTTTTTCTTCTTCTTCTTCTTCTTCTTCTTCTTCTTCTTCTTCTTCTTCTTCTTCCTCCTCCTCTTTTTTCTCCCCACCTCTCTCTCTCTCTCTCTCTCTCTCTCTCTCTCTCTCTCTCTCTCTCTCTCTCTCTCTCTCTCCTTCTCTCTCACTCTCACTTTCTCTTTCAGTCTCCTCTGTTTCTGTCAAGTTTTCTGTGAAAGGTGTGGGATGTTTCTATCTTTTTGTCCAAGAGGTCTAAATTAATCTCTTGTGTTCGTATTGTTTAGTTGAATATAATAGGAACCTGCACTTTCCTGTACCATTCTCTTTTTCTTTTCTGTTTGGAAATGTCCATTTTATTTGGTTCTAAATTCAGAATAAAAATAAAAATTTAAAACTATATTATTCTTGGGGGTGGCTAGGTGGTGCATTGGATAGAGCACCAGCCCTGGAGTCAGGAGTACCTGAGTTCAAATCTGACTTCAGACACTTAATAATTACCTAGCTGTGTGGCCTTGGGCAAGCCACTTAATCCCACTGCCTTGCAAAAAAAAACCCTATATTATTCTTTTTATCAGAATGTGAGCTCCACGAGGGAAGAGACTATGTCTTATTACCTAGATTTTCTTTCTTTTTTTATTACCTAGATGTTTTTATCTAAATATCTTTAGAGTAAAAAAAGAAGAAAGAAAAAGACAATGCTGCTTGGCTTTCTGCATCTGTCGGTCTTTACCCAAATGTTATCCACCATGCTTCCTGCTACTGGTTCCTGAATTTCCTCACACAGCCACATTTTAACATTTTGCAATGTTATGCTACTTCTCCTTTTAGCTAGTCTGTTCCTTTTGAATAAAATGTTCTTCCGGAGCCACATCCCAGACATGAAACCCCCTTCTACTTAGTCCTAGTCACATACCTTGCCCAAGGAGCTCAGATTCACCATGATTATTGCCTATCCTTTGGATATTTGCAAGTAGACATCTGAGGTCAGAGAATTTATTGTTGATTTCCTTCTGGACTAGTAGTCCATGTGATTATTATTACCTCCAGGATTAAATGTAACATCTTCTATTTGGCTTTTAAAGCCCTTCAAAACCTGACCTCTTCCTATATTTTCAGTCGGAGTCCATCTCCTGCCTTGAGGAGCTGTACCTGCACCTTAGCTCTTCACCCAAGGATCCCCAAGACTCCCCCCCCACACCCTATTTTCTCACACCAGTGACAGGACTTTGTTAAGCATGTGTTGTATGTCTTATCCAGAGGGGTACAAGGACCAAGAATGAAACCATCTGCATTTGCCACCTGCATCCTATTGGGGAGATAAGTTTTTTTTAGGTTGGTTTTTTTTTGCAAGGCAAATGGGGTTAAGTGGCTTAACCAAGGCCACACAGCTAGGTAATTATTTAGTGTCTGAGACTGGATTTGAACCCAGGTACTCCTGACTCCAGGGCCAGTGCTCTATTCACTGTGCCACCCAGCCGCCCTGGGAGATAAGTTTTTGCCAAAAGAGGTATGTGGGGAAAAGAGAGAAGGACAGTTGGCCTGGATCATAGAATGTGGGAGGGAGAAGATGGTCCGCTAAGTCTGGAAAGACAGGGTGGAATGGGGCAGGTTGAGAAGGGGTTAGAAGAGTTATGTTATCTGTTCCATACCCTTCTCTTGCCCTAAAGGGAGAGAGATCATTAATTACAAAGTGACAACCTGGACTGAACAAAGTTGAGAAGGGTATGACTGGGGCAGGCTCTTTTTATTGCCTGAAGACTTGGGTTCTAGGTTGCTAACTGATGTGTGACCTTCCTCACCCTCACCATTGTCCTCCTCTCAGTTCAATTTACTAGATGCTTTAAGATCATCTTTCTTTCTTTTTAAATATGAGCCATAATCCTCTAAAGGCTGGTGGACAGATCTTTATGGGGTTGGGGAAAAGCTTTTGCTTTGTAGTTATAGAATCAGACTCTCGGAACCTTCCCCTGCCTGGAGGCGTTTTATTCTCTGTGGCTTTAGGATTGCGATAGAGGCCTTTGAGACTCCTGGGCCCTGAGGATTAATTGGCTAACACAAATTACCTGAGTCCTTAGAATAATAAGATTTACTAAAGACTAGAGCTGGCAGGAATCTCAGAGAACATTTTTCAACTTGACTGCATCCTGAGCAGAGGCAATCCCTTTAGCCTTTCCTAGCCAAGGCCCCAGGGATCCAGACTCTGTAAGTGCTACTGACTATAGGCAGGGGTGGGTCTGGAGATAAACCCAACTACCCAAAGCTAAGGGCACCTGCACACAAAGAATCAACTAAGGCTCTCCAAGGGAGATGCCTTAGCATCTCAGGAATTAGAGCAGGAAGAGATCTCAGAGCTCAGCTGAGTCTAAACCCCTCATAATACAAATTAGGAAACTGAGATGAACTGATTTGCCCAAGTCACACAACTCTGATGTAATCCCTAAAGTTCTACATATTTTTGACTTGTTAAATAGCAGATTTGTGATTTGAACCTAAATCAAATGACATACAAATCCCAGCCCTATTCCATTATGATTCTTCTTTCTTATAACTCTGATCTCATTTTGGAAGGACCCGAGAAGTCAATTTCCTGGACTAGAATCCCAGACACACAGCTACGCATCAGAACTGGAAGATGGAAAGGTTATCTTCACTTTGAGGTACACAGTCTCCTGCTGGGACTGCAGACCCTATCTCAGATGAGAAAGAGGAAGAGAGAAAAGAATTGAAGAATGAGGGAAGGAGAGAAGGAAGGAGAAAGCAGAGGGAAGCAAGAAGAGAGGAAAAGGAGAGAAGACTGGATGGAGGGAAGGAAAGAAGAAGGATGGGAAGAAAGGAAGGAAAAGATAGGGAAGAAAGGAGGTAAAAAAAGAAGGAAGGAGAGACTAAAGAATGAAGGAAAAGATGGAAAGAGGGAAGGATAGGACAAAATATTGGTCATTTTTTTTAATGGCTGCCTGAAACTTATTTCAGAAATCTCATTCATCTTTCAAGAGTCTGCTCCAATAGGTCCTCCTCTTACTCCAGCTTGCTTTATAATCCTCTCTATGCTTCCCTTTACTTGGATGACATATGGTTACCTGCTTTTGCAGCTCATAAGATGGTATTCCTTTCTTTCTCCTCTAACCCCTAATGAATGGGGAGCAAGATCAGAAAACCGTAGGTTCTCAGTCAAAGGGAGAAGAATTAACTTAGCAAGAAAACTAAATTCTTCAATTAGATTGCAAGCCCAGAGCTAAAATCAGCATTGTCTGGCCTCACAGAGAAGTAATGAAGGGAAAAAATGATTAGTTGATTAAAGGAGAAGTTGAAATAGATGCCTAGGCATCTTCCATCTCATCATCACAATCTTCATCAATCCTAAAGCAAATAACACAAGGATAGAGGTGATGGAGATATTTGCTAATAGGAAAAAAATAAAAAGACTAATTCCTTGTATTGGATTTATTGATTTTGAGATGCCTATAAGAAATACAGTTTGAAATGTTCAAAAGGCAATTGGTAATGGAGAACTGCAGTTCAAGAGAGAGTATGGTTGGATATATAAATATGGAATCATTTACATGGAGATGATAATTGAACCCTTGGCACTGATGAGATCAACAAATGAAGATAGTATAAAGAGAGGAAGAGATATCAGTCCCATAATATAATTCCCTGAAGGAATATCAGTGGTTAATTGTCATGACATGGATGAAGATCCAGCAAAGGAGACTGAGAATAGTTCAAATAGTCACAAATAGGAGGAGAACCAGTAAGGAGCAGTGTCACAAAAATATAGAGATAGTATGCAGGAAGGAAGGTAATCAAACAATATCAAATGCAGAGAGGTAAAGAAGGATGAGCATTGAGAAAAAGGGTTCCCACCTAGAAAATGAGATGATGGATAATTCTGGAGAGGGCAAATTCAATTAAGTAAGAAGTCAAACTACAGAAGGTTAAAAAGACAAAGACAAGTGGAGGCATTTAATGTAGATGGCTTTCTCCAGTTTAGCTAAGAAAGGAATAAACAATAGGTAGCAGGAAAGGTTTGAGAAAGGTATGTTTATAGATATTAAGGGAGTTCCTGAAGATTAGAGATAAAGTAGTGAGAATCTACTGAAGATAAGAAGGGATAAGATCTAGGGTATGTGTAGAGGCATTGGCCTTATTGAGAAAGATCTTCTGATCTTCTGATAAAAGAGTGAAGGAGGAGATAACTAGGGAAAGATATTTATTTTATCCTGGGAAATATAATGCAAGGTGGCCAGCAAAGAGTGAATGGGGGTGTGGAATAGGTGCCCTGGGAGGATGGTTAGACAGCTGTTGTGTAAAGTGGAATAGCAAGTCTATTAGGGAGGAGTGGAATGATTTGATTGCCCCAGTAAGGACCCAGTGGAGATTAGATAACATAACTTTGTAGTGATTTTACTCAAACTCACCTGGGCATCATATGATTGGGACTGAAGAAAGCAGATGGTGGGAGTAATCCAGGGTTGGGGTTTGGTAAGACTTAATCATAAATAGGACAAGGGGGCAGTGGATCAGAGAATAGAGCATAGTGTAGAGTTGAGATGATTTACTGAGGATCAAGACAGGAAAGGGAAGAGAGTATAGGGAGCCAGAGTACAGGGGTGATGGTTTAGGATTCAATCCCAATACCAACTCAACTTGAACCATAGCTCCAAACCCAGTTTTATCCCCAACCCAAACCCTAACTGTGAAATCAGAATCCTAATTCCAACTTGAATCTTAACTTCAACCCTAACCCTACTTTTATCCCCAATTCCAAAATCCTAATCCCAACCCTAGCTCTAATCAAAACTCTACCTTAATCCTAGTAGCAAAACCCCAATCCCTCCACTATAATCTAAACTCAACCCTTTTTGACTTCCCTTGCTCCCAATTTCCCTAAATTATGGCAAACAGACTTCTTTCTACCTCCTCTCCCAGAGGAATTTGGGAAGGAATTTGCTGGGAGACAGGATGGAAGACCATTGAAAGACACTCCAGGGATTGCCTTGTACTTTCCAGAAGATAAAGGTAATCCATTGTTTAAGTAAATATGAACCTTGCGGGTCTCACTTGGCAAAGCTGTGTTGAGAAAGAAGTATGGTCTTAAGTCAAACATTCATTAAATCATCCCCACTCTCCTCGGGGCCTATACAGGGACAGTAGTAGCCTTGATTGGTACCATTTCTTGGCTTCCCAAGCACTCCCCAGTCAATGAACCTTCCCCATCCATGCTCCTAGCAACTACCGTTACAGTTCAAGGTTGCCCAGCAACAGAAGATATCTATCAGGCACCTGTATTTCATGCTTCTAAGGTACCAGTACCATGAACTGCTATCAGCTCCATGTAGGCTCCATTGTTGTAGGGGAAGAAGTTATAGAATCTTTTTGTTTAAGAAATATTTTATTTATTTTGAATTTTACAATTTTCCCCCTATTCTTGCTTCCCTCCCTCCACCTCCCACAGAAGGCAATCTATTAGTTATAGAATCTTTTTGTATGGGTTCAAACTTGGAGGGGGCTAGAGGATCTGTGATCATAAATAGAGAGAGAGTTGGGGAGAAAAGTGGAGGATTTTTCAGCACAAAGTTAGGTTTTGAGGGAGAATTCTGAAAGAAATATAAGTACAGGCTCATGTTTCGGAGAGAATTCTGGGGGACCTGTTGTTACAGTGGTTCTCTAGTTTCCTAGACTTATGTTCTTTTAAATATTGAATAGCCCCCTTCCACAAAAAACTTTTATTTCTATGGGTTATAGCTATTAACATTTACCACTATAGAAATTAAAACAGAATTATTATGAAAAATCTTTTGATCTCATGATCACATGATCCCTGAAAAGTTGCAGGGACTCCTAAAAAAAATCCCTGGACCATACTTTGAGAATTGCTAGATAATGTAAATCCCCAAAACAAGCTTGAGAGAGAAGTTGTAAGAATCTTTCTGCCCTGAGTCAGAGAGAATTGGGAAAGATCTCTTAGCAGAGATTTAGATTTGCTAGAGAATGCTTAGGAGATCTGTCAGCACAGGGTCAGGCTTAGGAGACAGGGATCCTGAAGGATTTGTCAGCATAGACTTGGAAACAAATTCTAAAAGCATGTGCCTGGTATATATTAGGAAGCTTAAACTGGAATAGGAAAATTTTAGGTTTTTTTGGTAAGGCTTTGGGGTTAAGTGACTTGCCCAAGGTCACACAGCTAGGTAATTATTACCTGTCTGAAGTCTCATTTGAATTCAGGTTCTCCTGACACCAGGGTTGGTGCTCCATCCACTGTGCCACCCAGCTGCCCTGGAATATGAAAATTTTGGGCCAAGGCCAAAGAACCACAGCCCTCTCTCAGCGCCAGACTAGAGGACAAGGAATCATCACTTGACTGGAGATGGCAAAATACCTAGTGGCAGGGTCACAAAAATTTACTGACAGCAATACTTTTCAAGATGTCCAGTCTTTGTAGTTCTGTACCCCTTCTTATTATGGTTTTGCTACTTAGAATTTTGAAACTGAAAATGTAAACTTTTTCACTCTGAAGAGTATGAATGGATAACTATTTCTTGCTAATGAATATCCATAGGCACATGCTAATTTGTACATAGCTTCATTTATTAGGCTATCCAGTTCTAAATACCTATTAGGCAGCTTGATGGTACAGGATTGGAACTCAAGAGGTACACAAAGGCTAGAAATATAGATTTGGGAGTCATTGACATTTAGATGACAATTAAACCCATGACAGATGTTGGAGTCTCTGAAAGTAGAGTGAAATACAGTTCATCATAGAGTCTTTTTTGTTCTTTTAAGTAGTATTTTTTTCCAAGTGAATATAAATGCTATTTTAACATTCATTAAAAAAAATTTTTTTGAGTTTCAAATTTTCTCCCTCCTTCCTTACTTTTTTTTTGCTTTTCTCCCCAAGATGGTAAGCAATTTGATATAGGTTATATATATTCAATCATATAAGACATATTTCCATTTTAATTATGCTATAAAAGAAGAATTAGAACAAAAGGAAAAAACAAGGAAAAAAGTGTGAAAATAGTATGGTTCGATCTGCATTAAGATTTCATTAGTTCTTTTTCTGAATGTGAACAGCATTTTCCATCATTAGTTTTTTGGACTTAGATCATTGTATTGCTGAGAAGAACTAAGTCAAACATAGCTGATCATTGCATAACATCGCTGATACTAGGTACAATGTTCTCTTGGTTCTTCTCACTTGACTTTGCATCAGTGCATGTAAGACTTTCCAGGTTTTTCTGAAATCTGCCTGCTCATAATTTCTTATAGAATAGTAGTATTTCATTACATTCATTTACTACAACTTGTTCAGCCATTCCCCAATTGATGGACATCCACTCAATTTTCAATTCTTTATTACACATTCTGAGTTATGGACCATATTGAGTAAAAGAGACTGAGTAGGAATAGTTAGGTAGAGACCCAAGAAAGAATATGTCAGAATGACTCAGAGAGGAAAAATTTTCAAGGAAGAGACTAGAAAGGTAAGGAAGGATGAGGGTTGAGAAAAAAGTCCCCATTCAGATTTGACATTTAAGAAATGACTGGTAAATTTGGAGGGAGTCATTTCAATTGAGTGATGAGATCAGAAACCAGAGCATATATTCCTATGTTGTTATACTAATAATTTGAATCTCAGCATGGCACTCCCTCCTTCATTAGCAAGCTCACTTGAACCTTTAAAAGGAAACAACTCATATGCTTGGGCACCTGGGAGCACCAACTCCTTGATGATCAGGTCATGGTACCAGCATGGACACGTTTTGGTGACTGAGCACAGGCTGAAGCCCACGGGGGTATCTCAAATAGTTATAATTGACCCCCAGGGTCCTCTAGAAGTCAAGAGCACTCATGTTGTTCTAAAGTGCCAGGCTTATACAGAGCAAAACAAGAGTAAAGTTTTGGGGGCTTGTCAGATTCTCCCCAATGACTTCATTAAGTCTCCTTCATTAATGTCCTGGTTCCAGGAATTTAAGAAGTATCAAAAACAGGACTAATTAAGATGATGCAATGTACAGAATAATCTGTCCTGATAATATGCCACAAAGGTATGCTTGAAGGGAGGGCCAGATGAACTCAAGTATCCAAGAATGGACTAAGGGCTAATCCAGGAGGAGGTCTCTGGCTGAAGTGGGAAGAGCCTTGACCTCATTCAGAAGGCCTGAGGTTTAACTGCAGTTCTAATACTGGATAGCAGTGTGACCTTGGGTTGGTTACTTCACTTTGTTCCTCCATCCCTTCCCCAGTTAAATGGCATCAATAATACTTGTATTATACATTTCCTAGGGGTGAGTAGCTCTGAAAATAGAGATGATGTAATGAGAGGTATGTAGATGAGGGGTGGTAGGCCAAAGGCTTAATCTTTTCCGGCAGAGATCCATTATTTTGTTGATGGAGTATGTTTTGTGCCTAGAGGCAGGGATTTACTGAATCCTTGCTAGGGAGGGGTAAGGTACTTTACTAAAAGTTCACTGATCTAGTCTCCTAACTTAATAACGATAGTCTATAACTATGGGGGGTGGGGTGGGGAAAATACAGAGCTTGTAGATTAATCACTATAAAACAGTTTTTCTGTCCAATATTTCCCTACTTCAGTAGTCATAGCAATAGTAATAGAAGTAGTAATAGTAATAATCTTCCTGACTTATCTTATGGAGTTCAAATCCAATCTCAGATACTTACTAGCTAAGCAACCTTGGACAAGTCACTTAGCCTTGTTTCCTTCATTTTCCTCATCTGGAAACTTAGATGAAGAAGGAAATGGTGAGCCCCTGTAGTATCTTTGCCCAAAAGAAATTCAAAATGGGGTCACAAAGAGTTGAAGCCAGCTGAAAATAACTGAACAATAATACACAACTAATAAATATCTGAGGCAGGATTTAAATGTGGGTCTTCCTGACCCCAAGCCTAGCCTTCTATCCATTAGTTCATCCAGTTCTAGTTCCTCCTCCCCAGTTAATTTGTATTTAGTTCCAGAGAGGAGAAGAGTTCTTGTGATTGGTCACAAAAGAGGAGGAGCCCTGGTCTCAGTTACAAGGAGAAGAGAAACAGTAGTATGACTTCAAGGGAGTGGAGATCCTTCTTGGTTAAAGATAGGTTTGTAACTCAGGAGATCAGTAACCATGCCTCTCCCAGGATAACGTCATCTTGGAAGAGCTAAAAACTTTCATACCCCAGAAATAGCTCTGAAAACACCTCATGAAAAAATCTGAAACCTGGCACAGTGCCTTCCAACCTCGGGTGAGCAGAGTTCAATTTTATCATAAAATTCAAAGTCAACATATAGTCTGGAAGAATGAGCAAGCAAAAAAAAAAGAAGAAGAAGAATTTGTTCTTAAAAAGCTACCATGGTGGTAGGGGAGATAAACTTAGAAGACAATAATGTGAAAATAGCTACAATCAAATCCTTAAAAAAAAATGCAAATTGAATTTCACAGTAAAGAATTCTTAGAACAGCTAAAGAGATAAGAGTGATAGAGGAAAATTTGGGAAAAGAAATGAGAATGATGCAAGAAAATTAAAAAAGGAGAATTAAATCTTGATAAAAGCACAGAAAATACTGAAGAAAATAACTCCTTAAAATAACTCCTTAAAAAAAGCTTTGGCCTTATTGTAAAAGAGGCATGAATAAAGGAAATCCTTAAAAAGCAGAATAGGCAAAATAGAAAAAGAGGTCCTGAAAAAAATAATTCCTTAAAAATTAGCTTTTGGCAACTGAAAGCTAATGACTCCATGAAACATCAAGAAAAATAAAGCAAAATCACAAGGATGAAAAATAGAAGAAAATGTGGAATATCTCCTTAGAAAAGCAACTAACTTAGAAAATTGAATGTTTGAATAAGCAGTAGTATTTGAATAGGATGGAATAGTATAATGTTGGAAAAAATGATGAAGGGTTGGGTTTGAGACAAGCCTGAGAAGACTTTTATGAATTGAAAGTGAAGTAAGCAGGACCAGGAGAATAATCCCACAATAAGAGCACCATCATAAAGATAATAAATTGTGAAAGACTTCCTAATTTTGGTCAATACAATGATCCTTTACAATTCCAAAGTCCTCAGTATCCTAGAGAAAGAACTGATGGTCTGAAAGTGCAGATGGAAGCAGATTTTTTTATCTTTTCTTTATTTTTCTTGCTTTATGTGGTGACAAAAAATTGGAAATTGAAGAGATGACTGTTTATTGGGGAATGGTTGAACAAGTCATAGCATATGACTTTGGTGGTGTACTATTATGTGTGATTGTGATAGAGTACTATTGTGCTTTAAGAAACGATGAGGTTATGGTTTCAAAATACACATGGCAAGATGTACATGAACTGATGCAAAGTGAAGTGAGAACTGGGAGTTTGAGGGAGAGGGCTAAGAGATATGACTAAGGTATAAATATGGTTTACATGACTTCACATGCATAAGTGGTATCACATTTCTTGCCTTTTCACTGGGTGAGAAGGGGGAGATGGAAAGAATTTGGAAACAAAATTGAAAATAAAATTAAAATAAAATTTTCTAATATACATAAAAGAGAGGGGTTGAATACATAATGTTTAGTGGCTAGCAAACTCAGTTTGAGTCAACAATGTGATATGGTGACCAAAAAAAAGAGAAAGCAGTCTTGGCTCCATTAAGAGAGGCTACTGAGCTTCTAAAGGGTGACAGTCTGGCTGTTTTGCCTTGGTCAGGCTACCAGAGATTATAAAGAATTCTGCTAGGTTGGAGAGTGTTTAGAGGAGGGCCAATAAGATAGTGAAGGATTTTGGAAGGAACAAGGAACAGGTGGTGGTGGGGTATTTAGCTTGGGAAAGAGAAGACTTGGAGGAAATATTCTTTTCAAATATCTGAAGAGCTGCCATGTGAAAGAAGAACGAGACTTGTTATATTTAGTTACGGAGGGCAAGACCAGGAGCAATAATGGGTGAAAGTTGCAAAGAGACAAAATTAGTCTTGTTTCCATCATGTAGAGCTGTCCCAAAATGGAATGGGTTACCTTGGGAGATATTGGGTTCCCTCTTATTGGAGGACTTAAAGCAGAGATTGGATGATTACATATGTGTATGTTATAGTGGGAAATCCTTTGGAGTATATGGGATAGACAGAATGGCTGCTTAGACTCATTCAACACTCATATCCTATTTCTGTGATTCCTTCTGGCTCTGATTTTTTTCTCAAACTATCATCTAACCTTCTATGAGAACTTCCTGACCCTCTCATGTTAGTGACTTCTCTTTGTTGATTATCTTTTAATTTATTTTGTCTATAGCTTGTTTGTACATAGTTGTTTGCATGTTGTCTTTCCATTAGATTTTAAAGTTCCTTGAGATAAGGAACCATCTTTTTTTACCTTTCTAAATAGTAGATGCTTTAAAAGTGCTTGTTAGTTGTCTGATTGACACCCATGTTCCGTGTTGAATCGGTGAATGTTCATCAAAAACAAACATCTAAATGCTAGACCATAAGCAACACTTACATCATCATGAGATGGCTAAATATAACATTCAGTGTGGAAAAGAAGATTCTGGGAAGACTATACTTCAAAACAAAATGGTTTCAAGTCAAGTGGCATAGGCAGCCCTATTCTAATCACCTATAGTTATTTAAGAATGAATATAGGACTTCCTCTTCTTCACTGTAATCTGACTCCAGATTTCTTTTGAAACTCTCTCTCCAAGGACATAAATGACCTTCACATATTCTCTTTAATTTCATTTTAAAAATATTTTTATTTGTTTTTCCAACTTGTAACAATAATTTTTACCAATCATTTTGTTTGTTTGTTTGTTTTGCAAGGCAATGGGGTACAGTTCTATTGCCCTTTGGGCATAATTCCAAGTAGTTCTCCAGAAAGGTTGGATCAGTTCACAACTCCACCAAAAATGCATCAGTGTCCCAGTTTTTCTTTTTCTTTTGCAAGGCAAATGGGATTAAGTGTCTTGCCTAAGGCCACACAGCTAGGTAATTATTAAGTGTCTGAGGCTGGATTTGAGCCCAGGTACTCATGACTCCAGGGCCAGTACTCTATCCACTATGCCACCTAGGCCCCCCCCCCCCCCAGTTTTTCTCATATCCTCTCCAATATTGATCAATTTCCCTTTAGTCATATTGGTCAATCTGATAGGTTTGAGGTGGTACCTCAGAGTAACACATACTCTTTTCAAGAATCTCATTTCCCTTGATCTTTCTTTAGCATTTAGCATTATAGGCCACAACTGCCAAATGGATACTCTTTTCTTATTTTCTATGCCTTCCAGAATATCATATTCCAAACCTTCTGATTCTTTACTGTGGAAGCTGCTAAGTCTTCTGTGATCCTGACTGTGGCTACACAGTATTTAAATTTTTTTTCTTTCTGGCTGCTTGTAATATTTTCTCCGTAATCTGAGAGCTCTGGAATTTGGCTATGATATTGCTGGGAGTTTTTATTTTGGGATCTCTCAAGTAGTCTTTCCTGGTTCATTATCCTCCTGCTTGCTAAGAGTAGGTTTTCTACAAGGATCTATCCTTAGCACTCTTCTCTGATTCAATTCCAGAACTTGAAATATCATTGCTATGAAATTAATTCCTTAAATCTATCATCTTCAGTCACTGAACTTCATAGTCTTTCATTTCATTTCTTTTTTTTTTAGTTTTTTGCAAGGCAAATGGGGTTAAGTGGCTTGCCCAAGGCCACACAGCTAGGTAATTATTGAGTATCTGAGACCAGATTTGAATCCAGGTACTCCTGACTCCAAGGCCGGTGCTTTATCCACTATGCCACCTAGCCGCCCTTAGTCTTTCATTTCTAACAGCCTCCTAGACACCTCTACCTGGATGTCCCCAAGCAACTGAAATTCAACATGCTCTAAAATGAACTTTTCTTCCTCCTAAAACCCAACTTCTCCACTTCACTTCCCTATTTTTATCAATGACACCACCACCCTCCCTGTAACCAAGGCTTGAAACTTCAGAGTCATCTCTTACTCTTCCTTCTTTCTCATTCCTATAGCTCATCAGTTACTGAGTCCTAGTGATCTGATCTCCACAAAATCTCTAATACCCCTTCCTATAAGGGGCCACCTTATAGCTCCTCCCCCTCCCCTCCTCTTCTATATTTTAGATCTTTATCATTTCTCATCTGGAAAATTGCAACAGCTTTTAGTGAGTCTCCCTGCCTCACCTCTTCCCCACTCCAATCCATCCTCTATCCAGATGCCAAAATGTTTTTCCTAAAGTATAGACTTGTCAATGTCTTGCCTCTGTTCAATGAACTCCAGAGTCTATCTATCAATTCTAGAATCAAATCAAAACTCTATTAAACATTCAAAGCTCTTCCCAACATAGCTCAACACAACTTCTTCAGCCTTGGTACAATTGCTCTTTAACCTGCCCCAGGGGGCAGTTAGATGGTGCAGTGGATAGACTGGCTTATGTGATGCTCCTCTCATACAAATCCCTCCTTTTATTTTCTTCAAGAATCTGTTCAAGGTGGGCAGCTAGGTGGCGCAGTGGATAGAGCACTGGCCTTGGAGTCAGGAGTACCTGGGTTCAAATCTGGTCTCAGACACTCAATAATTACCTAGCTGTGTGGCCTTGGGCAAGCCACTTAACCCCATTACCTTGAAAAATCTAAAAAAAAAAAAAAAGAATCTGTTCAAGAGCTATCTTCTTTATGAAACCATGAGTGGTTCCCCGGCAGCTAGATTTCTTACCCAGACTACTTTCCATTTATTTTTCCTACATTCTACACATACTCATGCATATCATGTGTTGCCTCTTCCATTAGAATAGAGGCTCCTCAAGGAAAGAAATTGTTGCATTTCTGTCTTTGTATCTCTAGGGCTTAACAGAGTGCTTTACACAGAAGAAACACTTAATGACTTTTGTCCAGGTTTCTTTTTCCTTGCCACATTCTACTTCCCATTGTGTATATTTGTGAGCATGGCTCACTTCCCTGGAGGACTGCAGTGTCCTTAAAGAAGTATTGTGTCCCTCTAGGTATCAAGGGTCCCTAGCACCCTATTTTGCATATAACAAAACAAACAATAGCTGTTGAATTGAATTGGACAATCCTTTCCCCCTTCCTAGACCTCAAGTGTCTCCTCTATGAAAGGAAGAGATTAGACTACAACATCTCCTAGCACTAATAATTCTGAAAATCCAGAATAGGGACTCAACCTTTTTGTGTGTCAGGGATCCCTTTGTCAACAATGTCTGGTGAAGTCTATAGATCCCTTCTCAAACCATGTTCTTAAATTCATAAAATGTAATATACAGGATTACAAAGAAAATCTATTATACTGAATTACAGTTGTCAATATTAAAAAAATAACAATAATGAAGATTAAGAATATCTGATATAGGGGCAACTAGGTAGCCCTGGAGTCTCTGATTTAGAGGATAGTTCAAAATGTAACCTGTTATGTAAAAACTACGACCCTTTTCCTGGCCAATGAATCTTTTTTTTTCTTTAAGATTTTATGTATTTTGAGTTTTACAATTTTCCCCCAATCTTGCTCCCTGTTAGTCTTTACAATGTTTCCATGGTATACATTGATCTCAGTTGAATGTGATGAGATAGAAATCATATCCTTAAGGAAGAAAAATAAAGTATAACAGATAGCAAAATTACATAATAAGATAACAATTTTTTTTTCTAAATTGAAGGTAATAGTCTTTGGTCTTTGTTCAAAGTCCATGATTCTTTTTCTGAATACAGATGGTATTCTCCATCACAGATACCCCCAAATTGTCCCTGATTGTTGCACTGCATCACCCCCAAGTTGCTGTTAGGGTGTACAATGTTCTTCTGGTTCTACTCAACTTGTTCAGCATCAGTTCATGCAAATCTTTCCAGGCTTCCCTGAATTCCCATCCCTCCTGGTTTCTAATAGAACAATAGTGTTCCATGACTTACATATACCACAGTTTGTTAAACCATTCTCTAATTGAAGGACATCTACTTAATTTCCAATTCTTTGCCACCACAAACAGGACTGCTATGAAAATTTTTGTACAAATGATGTTTTTATCCTTTTTCATAATCTCTTCAGGGTATAGACCCAGTAGTGGTATTGCTGGATCAAAGGGTATGCACATTTTTGCTGCTCTTTGGGTGTAATTCCAAATTTCTCTCCAGAAAGGTTGGATGAGTTCAGAGCTCCACCAACAGTGTATTAGTGTACCAGATTTCCCATATCCCTTCCAACATTGATCATTATCTGGGCAGCTAGGTGGCGAAGTGGATAGAGCACTAGCCCTGGAGTCAGGAGTACCTGAGTTCAAATCCGACCTCAGACACTTAATAATTACCTAGCTGTGTGGCTTTGGGCAAGCCACTTAACCATTGCCTTACAAAAAACTAAAAAAAAAAAAATGATCATTGTCCTTTCTGGTCATATTGGCCAGTCTGAGAGGAGTGAGGTGGTATCTTAGAGATGCTTTAATTTGCATTTCTCTAATAAGTAATGATTTATAGCAATTTTTCATATGACTATGGATTGCTTTGATCTCCTTATCTATAAATTGCCTTTGCATATCCTTTGACCATTTGTCAATTGGGGAATGGTGCTTTTTTTTTTGAAAATTTGACTCAGTTCTCTGTATATTTTAGAGAAGAGCCCTTTGTCAGAAATAATAGTTGTAACAATTGTTTCCCAATTTATTATATTTTCTTTTGATCTTGGTTACAGTGGTTTTATCTGTGTAAAAGCTTTTTAATTCAATGTAATCAAAATTACCTAGTTTGTTTGTAATGATATTCTCCATCTCTTCCTTGGTCATAAGCTGCTTCCCTTTCCATAGATCTGACAGGTAAACTACTCCTTGATCTTCAAGTTTGCTTATAATATTGCTTTTTATGTCTAAATCCTGTATCCATTTGGATCTTATCTTGGTATAGGGTGTGAGATGTTAGTCTAAT